>NC_084509.1:28170000-28770000 GCF_024500385.1 Phyllopteryx taeniolatus | reverse complement strand
AAATGTCTCAGTAATCTGCTGTATTATTAGTCGTCTTTCGCGGAGGATAAAGAATATATATATGCCCGTGCTTATTGTTGTATTGTCCGTCTATGTGTGTTGCTGCACCGTTTGTGTTCAAATAGCCGTTGTTTGAAGTCTCATAGATACGCTTCGTTAGCCCATCGATGGCATTTTGCATTGCGTGTTAGCATTAAGCTAGCGCAAGGCAAATTTGTGTGGTTGCTCTGAATCCACGTGTAATTCTCTTTGTTTTACGTTTAGTTGGACAGTCAGTCATTTACCATGTAAATTCAAAAATATTTTTCAAATATATATGTAACGCGAAAAATACAATTGGAGGGTGAAGCTCGTTTTCCCTCTATTTACTCCCAGATTAATGTATATGTATATAGCTATATGTATGTATAATTTGTTTTAGTGCACAATACCATTAGTACATTGTTAATGCTTGTCCATTAGCCTGCATACACGAATGCTACAATTAGCGTCTGAGACCTTGGCTGTTTCTGGAAGAAGTTAAGAATTACAGCGGGACCTTTTCGAGGAGGTTTTCAAATAAATGTTTCCCATAGAAACTCATTTGTTCCAAGCGCAAAACTTCCAACGCAGGTTTTCACCTTCCCTGTTACGCTGCGGGGCAAATTGACCCATTTAAAGTTCCGAGTCATTGGTTTGATTTCTACTATTTTCCGATGTCAAATCTAAATATATATAAAAATGAACCTTTTTAAAACATATATTTTTCAGTTAATGACGCTCGATCGATTGTAATACAAGGGAGCTCGAAGGAGGGCAGACATTTCTATTTATAAATGTATTCAAGTTTTTGGGGCAAATACTATAAAACTCATTGATTTATTTTTTTTGTGGGGAGGGGGAGGGGGGGTTGTACAAAACATGATGATGATGATAATTGATTTGATGAGCTAGATATTAGATATACATTAAAATACTTAGTTTTTAGCATGTTAGCATTTAGCATTTCCCTCTTAGGCTCATCACACACACACACGCACACACACGCACAAAAACACTAATGTTTTTAGGCATTAGACCCCTAAAGCGTTGGGCTTTCCCAGGGTCGACTGTCAGTTTCTCCCCCTCCCGCCTCGACATTATGTATACATTTATGATATATTTACGAGCTTTGTGTTTCCGTAGCTGGGCCGCTCGCTCGTGCGAGCATGAGGAGGCCTAATGAGAGATCTGGGACGTGACCCTTGTCGGCAGCGGCGCTCCTTCATGCCAGCCTTTAGGGTGTGAGGAGTTTGAGACAGCTGTGATTACTAGACCCCCCCCCCCCCCCCCACGCACCCACACAGCAAGTGCTGGCATCAGACATTGAGGAGACTCAGCAGCTCAACACGCTTGTTCTGCCTTAATGTGGAGGCTTGAGGTCAGCCCTGCTTCAACGCTATCATTTTTAATGCAGGCATGTGTACGGACGCCTAAGTGAATCACATCAGCGTTTACGGCGAAGAAAGAATAAAAGGCTTTCAGTGTTAGTACACATTTTGCACATAAAGCAAAATCCTAAAAGAAATAGGGTGTGTGTGTGTGTGTGTGTGTGTGTGTGTGTGTGTGTGTAAGCCATTTGAAACATAATGGTCGTTCGTGCTTAATATTTGCAAAGACAAATTTGATCCCTTCCTGTCGTTGTCTGGTCAAATTATTTTCATATACTCTACCAAATATGGTATCTTATTTGTGGTTTACTCCTTTTATAATTGTTTTTAAACGCTTGAAACTGACAACATAACAGGAGAAATATTAGTTTAGTTGCCACTAAGCCTAACATGGTTTTCATGACATTTAAAGAATTTTATTTAGCGAACATGGTTTTATACCCAATATGTTTAATCAGTGGGTATGTATTTTGATTTCATTTGAAAGAATTAGCAGAGCTTCCAAATCATTGTTGTTGCAATTAAACATTTAATGTGCAGCCTCTGGGACACTTCATTAGGTACACCTGCACACAAAAAATAAACAAGCTCACAGGGTTTTATTTTCTTTTATTTTATTTGACCTTTTTTTGTTTGTAGGTACAAAAGAACATGTCCGTCAGTCAATGTGACCTGCTCTCTACTTTTAGTTTTCAAGCTTCTACATTTACCTTGTAAGTCCAAAAATATCTATAACGTAAGTAAATAAGAAAAGATAAAGCTCATCCTAAAGTGGTTTTATTTTTCCAAATATTTGAAGTGTCCAGCGTGTGTGGTGTGTGTGTGTGTGTGCATATGCAAATTGGGTTACAGTCTGCTTCCTTTATTGAAATAATGCATTGTGGGTAATAGTCCCCTACGACACCCCCTTTCCACATAGAATGAGACGATTTTTTTTATGATGCTGATGATGATGCTGATGATGATTTCTTTATTTCTTTATTTTTACCCAAGCTCCATCCATGTAAAAGGAGCAAAACCACATGCAGGCTGCCGGGAATTCCTCCTAAATCCCGTGTCAGCGTGCCCTTAATTTCATTATTCCCATGTAAACATTGTAAAGCCATATCACCTAATTATGAAAGGATCTCCGAGGGGGATTAAAGTGTTGATAATCCTCTTCCTCCTCCTCCTCTTCTTCTTCTTCTTCTTCTTGCAATGTGGCTGCAATATCCATCCCACCCCCACCACCCTCCAACATGTATCTGCGCATGCGCGTGCGTGTTCGCGCGCCTCTTTCGGTCGCATTTATTGCACGAATGATAACAATACGATCCGGTCGCCGTCAATCGGATGACGTGGGACAGTTTGTGCTGCCGGTCCTCCGGGTCCCACGTCCACCCACCGGCTCTATAATTGGCCCCGGGGACGCAGATGAAGATGGATGGCGCCTTAAAGTGGCTCCTCTTCACTTGGAAGGGATCGATAAATATCCTGGTTTCTCCTTCTTTTCCATCCCGTTCGCGTGGCCCAGCAGGACGAAACAATAAACGTGTGACAATAGGAAGCAACATGCTGCCCGTTAACGTGAATTACCCATAACTGCCCCCACACACACACACATACACACACAATGTACGTCACTGCATCAGAGCTGAAGGTACCGGATTTTGCAATCTTGTGGGGTTTTTTTGGTGCTCGTTTGTATAATTCTTGCACATTTTGCACCACAACGCATATTTTGGGAGTTGAATTACGCAATCAGATCACAAGGCGTTGCTGTATAATTGTTGCTGAATTGTTGATTTAACGGCACAAATTGCGAAACACATGTCCTTTGTTTTTACATCATTAAACCAAAGCCTTCAAATTAAAACAACGAAATTGTGTGTCAAATGGGCGTTTGGAAAAAAAAACAACCATTTTTTTTTTACGTTTTGTTTCTTTAGGGATTTTTTTCCCCCCCCTCTAATAGGGTGATCTGGATATCACGTTATGCAAAACAAAACGCCATTCCTTTTTTTCCCCAGTTAATAACCCAAACTCAGTTATTTTAATACACTGCACTGTGTCGTGGCTATTTTTGTTAATTAATACTTTTTATTCTTTGGCTTTTCCCTGTACGTTTATTCATTTGTTTATTTTTTTAATCCCGAGTGCGACGACACGTATTGACGTAACCTTATGCAAATAAACGACATTTCTTGTTATAAACACACGTTCTGATGAAAAATCAAATACACTATATCTTGTCGTGGTTGATTTAAAAATATCCATATTTAATTTTATTGCATGTTTTTGGTTTCTGTCATTTTTGGGGGGGGGGGGGGGGGAATGTGGTGACTACAGTAACGTTCCGCAATAAACGATTATTGTAGATTTTGTTTTTAATTCGTAATCCAAATCTTGGAGGGGAAAAAAAAGGAATGACACTAACATGTTATGACGTTATTTTATTACACGTTTTGCTTTTAGTATGAATGTCTCTCATATGTTGACTCCACCTAAGATTATGCAAAAAGATTCGATTTATGAATGTATTTTTTTTGTTTGCTTTTACAGTAATAATCCAAACACTGAAAATTAAGTGAGTGACTTTTTGAAAATGAAGTCATTTTATGACGTTTTGTTTCTGCATTTTTCCGCCCTGAATGTGACGACTACACAGAAACTGCCATTGATTTTGTTTTTAAAACCCAATAACAACCCTCGCAAAAATCTAACACGTTATAGTCTCTCTCTTTTTTTTCTTTTTTTTTTAAGAATCATTTCAATTTTGATTTGTGTAATCTGTGGTGACCTTGTGCACGCGCAGGCCCGGTGGCGCTGAGCAGCCCGGCCCAGCTGGTCGCGCCCGGCCTGGTGGTCCGTGGGACCCTCTCCATCAGCACCAGCGAGATCTACTTCGAGGTGGACGAGGACGACCCCGCCTTTAAGAGGGTCAGCCCCAAGGTGAGTTTTACGTAAGGAGAAAAAACCCAAAAAAAAAACACGTCTGGGCGCCATAAATGAGATATTCGACAAGGCAATTTTGCGCAAATTCGTAATCCCGTTAGATTTTATTAAATGGCGTTTTGTATGCAGAATATATTTGAAATGACTCCTACAAATACGTGTCGTTTGTATCAGTATGTTGTTGTTGTTGTTTCCCCCCACTTTTAACAAAAGCATGACGACGAACAAATAAATATATGTAACAGTTGGTTTTATTCGCTCTTTAAATTAAGTGAATGACAATAAGAATTAAAAAAAGAACAACAGATCACAGATGTTATAATCCAGTGTAGTTCAAGTGCATTTCTTTTCCTCAATTTAACCGTCATATATATTTACTATATTTATATAGGTTGTCATTTAAAAAAAAAAAAAAAAAAAAGAATCGTTTTGTTTTAAGAAAAACAACAGGCAATAAAAAAAAAGGTTAGTTAAATAAAAAATTCAAGTAAATCGATGGAATGTGTCTTTAACAGATGCTTTACACTCAAATGTAAACTTTGCAACACAAACAAAGAAGAAAGAAAGGACATACTGTATATAAATTAATTAGCAGTTGTTGTTTTTTTTCTCTAGCAGACAAAGAAAAGAAAAGAAAAGAGAGGGGGAAAAAAGCCCACGAACATTCACCCTATCAACACATTTACAGTATCAAATGTACACGCGCGTTTCAAGTCTTGTCAAGGTTTGTTTTGTTTTGTTTTGTTGTTCTTGTTCGGAAAAGGGAGTCGCGTTCCTCCGAGTAGGCGCGCGAAAGACGGGCGGGTTTTGTTCGGGGCTCGGTTACCTCAGAGTTTCTCCAAGCTCTTGGGGTTGGTGAGGATCTCCCTGGCCAGGCGCCACGTCTGCTTGGCGGCGTTCTCCAGCGCCGAGTGCGGCTTGCCCTGGAAGAGGTCGAGGTTGGGCAGGAAGTAGTGCGGGCAGCGGCGGCACTGCAGGCAGGAGATGAGCTGCAATAGAATCCCGTTGAGGCGGTCGCCCAAGCAGTTCTCGTCCCAGTCGGACTCGCGCGGGTGCTTCTCGCACTCGTAGGACACCAGCGTCTTCATGTGGTAGTTGTTGAGCGGCTGGCCGGGCAGCTCCAGGTGGCGGTCGCGCAGCGCCTTGAGCACCGACAGGCACTTCTTGCGGCAGCCGCCCAGCAGCAGCCGGTTTTCGGCCTCGGCGAACTGCAGCACCCAGGCGTCGCTCTCGGCCGAGCTCTGCTTGCCGTTGAGCGAGTAGCACTCCTTGGAGAGCAGGTTGAAGCCCTCCGCCTTGACCTCGGCCACGCGGTTGGGCCCCGGCCACGGGATGTGCGGCAGCGGCCAGTGCGCGGCGCTGCGCGGCCAGATGCCGGTGCACTTGAAGGCGGGCGTGATCTGCACCACGTAGCGGTCGCGGATGCGCAGCTTGACCTCGCTGGTGTCCGCCACCATCTTGACCACGTCGCGGTAGCTGCACTTGTCCACCGCCTGCGCCACCAGCGTCTGGAAGCGCGAGCGGATCTTGCGCGCCGACAGGTAGCCCGAGGCGGTGATGAACTCCACCCACAGGGACATGCTCCTCTTGCGGCCGTCGCTCAGCTTGAGCACCGCGCAGCCGGGCAGCGAGCCGTCGTCCACGAAGTTGAAGACGCCCATCTGGTTGAGGTAGAGCACCACCTCGAACTCGCTGGGCGAGATGACCTCCAGGCCCTCGAAGCGGTTGTCCATCTCGCTCAGGGAGCTGATGAAGCGCGGCTCCTGCACCTCCACCTCCTTGAGCACGTCCGACACCACCTTGCACACCTCGCGGATGGTCTTGGACACGGCCGCCTTGCGCGACTGGCACTTCTCGTTGTAGTACTTGTTCAGGTGGTACACCAGCTTGGCCTGCGCCGCGATCATGTTGGGGCAGAGATCCGGGTTGTACACCGGAGTCTCGCAGTACGCCGACGGATCCAACGCGGCGGTTTGCACGGGAGCCAATTTTAGAGGAGAAAAGGCGACTCTTTACTCAGGAAACAAAAATCCCCCCCCCCCCCCAAAAAAAAATCAAATCAAATCAAATAACAAAATAAAACAAGAATCGAAAGCGACCCAACGCCACCCCCACCCCCACCCCCCAACACCACCACCACCACCACACACCAACCCCCACGCACCCCAAAAAAACAACAACAACAACGACAACAACAAAATTACAACTCCTCAGCTGTACGCGTCAACGTGACCAAAATCATCGGAATTATTAGCAACTAAAACAGCAACAAAAAACAAACAAAACAAAAAAAAAAGGTCCCCCCGCTGTCGTGCGCAAAGAAACCCCCCCCCCCCAAAAAAAGGAAAGTGTTGTGCGTGCTTTGCGCAGAGTGGAATGGGCTCTGCCGGCGCGCACCGCCGCGGCGTTTGCTGTCTTTTGACAGCACGCGCACACGCACACGTTTCATCCACACGCGCACACACTGGCTTGATCAGCAGGGAGGAGCCTGCAGCGGGCCGGCCAATGGCTGCGCCTTGCGTCACGCCCGCGTCGCCAAGCGAGCGCGTCCGCTGATGTTTATACACAGCAAGGGACAATATGAAGGCCGTATCGTAGTAGGAGCCGGACGAGGAAATAAACCCACGCACGTGGAAGGAAAGGGGGGAGAAAGAGGAAAAAAACAAAACAAATCTAAATCATTAGGATTTTGTATTTTTTGTTTTGTTTTGCAGTTTTATGATTGTTCCCCTTCTGGATTGCTTCCCCCCCCCCCCCACCACTGTGCTTTACCGAATTCCACAAACGACAGCTGCTTGTTGTAATCTCGGGGAATCATTTCAATACATTTATATATGCATTATTTTCAGAAGTTTTTTTCATTTTGTTTTTTTTAAACTGGACCGAATTGAACTCTTCATGAAAAAAGTAGGCCTCGGATTAGATTTGTGTTTGTTTTATTTTATTAGTAGAATCTACTTCTTTTTGTGTTATATCGGCGGATTTATATTGTGCAAAATTCAACTCATAAACATTTAGTTTCTTAGACGCTTCATTGTCTTAATGTTGGAGCAACCGTCTTGGTTTCAAAACAATCGATACATTTTACATGACATTATTTTACATTTTTCATTGATTATGAATAACGATTTGAAAACTGTTTCCCAACATTGTGTACGAATGTTTTCAATTGAATTGAAGAGGGAAACAATCTGTTTGAATTCGTTTTTTCCTTTGATTTCATCAACTTCATAGTAACTGTCTTTAGATGTATTTATTAGTACTTACATTATAAGCTTTATTTATTATATTTTAATTGACGTTATTATAAATAAATATATTTCTCATATATACATTATTCAGATACATTGTTATCTTATACATATACATTATATTTTAGTATATTGTATACATCTCTTTTTTTTGTTCCGAATGTCTGCTTTGCATCACTTCTTCGACAATCTACTCTGATAGGATAATATACGATGAGCATAACTTCAATACAACCCCAAAATTTGAATCGTGCATTGAAAACAATCAAAGCGTCAACGTTTATAATAATAATAATCGATCGATCGATCGATCGATACTTTATTCATCCACATGGGAAATTGCATCGCTGAGATATCGTAACCTCGCGCGCCCCCTAGTGGCCGTGAGCAGCACAGGAGCCCGGAAGTATGCCGGCGATCTGATTGGACACTCCGCGGATGAAGATCATCCGGCCGTGCAGTGACGTCATCGCGTGTTTAAAAAAAAAAATCTCCGGTGAAGTGGGATATTTCGGAAACCGGTAAAATATTTGGGGCGAGACAAGTCGTTTTGTTCTTCCTGTGGAGAAACGGCAAAGCTATTCAGTGGGATTAATAACGAGCCCAGCAAAAGAGAGAAGACGAACTATCACGTGTATTTTGGCCGCAGAGTTTCTTGGCATTCACGCAATGATTCCATGCAACGTTCTTACATTTGACTGTCAAACGGACTCCCTTTATTGACATATTTTCCGTGCTCCCTCCCGCTGTGGCCAAGCTCGCGGCGTTTATTAGAAGCAGACCGTGTCCGACATTCCCGGCGAACGCGGGGATACGGTAACCTCCGAAAACGCTCGCTCGTCGGGGCTCGGCTGCGGCGCGACCTTCTCGGCCCCGTCGCCGTCCGCGTGCGCGCTAGGAGCGCGGGGATTTTGCCCAGATTATCGCCTCGTTAATCTGAAGCATGTGCTCGGAAGCGCGTCACCGGGAGCGGGGCCCTCCTCTGCGGTCGTCTTGGACGGCGCAATGCGATCCTCCGACATTGCCGGCATTGTTGCTCGGTTGCTCGGAAGAGGGCCCTCGACTCTGATCTATGGGCCTGTGATTCCAGCTCAGACCCCGTTTTTGACCCCGTGCGTTATTGTGTAAATCAAAATGGCTTCCCCCCCCCCCCCCCCCACACACAATTTTGACCAGAGCACGTGAGCCTGTTTTCAAGGCCTCTTTTGTCGCCACAGCACGGACAGGACACGTCTTTGCTTCTTGTCCTCCATTTTTCTTTGGCGTTTTCCTCTTTATGAAGATCGATTGTCCGGTGAACTCGGCAGGGTACGCCGGGGGTCAGTCGTACTTGACTGGAAATTCCCGCTTTGACCGCGACGCCCGTGCTTATAGGGTGGCCTGAGGTGACGTGGATGCATCTATGCGTGTGTCCAAGTGTTGAAAATATCATTATGCATCTGCAAATCCTCTAATACAAGGTCATGTTTGGTAAAGTGCAAAAAAAAAATAGGCTGGCTAGCGACTGCCGGAATCTTTATAAAATTCTACCTTGATGTGAATTTCACTTAGCAACTTGATCTTGAGTGGAGCCACTAAAAAGTCTTAAAAGCCCATGCCTGAACACATGCAGGAGGTCAGCCATTTTGCTTTGAAGGGACCATTTTACGGGCAATTTGGAAGTTTGGTGACTCGGCATAAAAATGACTAAAATTGAAAAATACAGCCCCCAAAGCCACTTTCACGTATCAACTGGGAATTTGGTGGCTGTGTCTATCTTGAGTAGCCCCACAAAAAAAGTCTACACAAAGTCTGCCATTTCGGTTTGAAGGCACCATCTTAGTGGTAATTTGGCAAATTTCAATGACCCCGCTGTATAAGATACTAAATGTTTAAACTTAAGCCCCTTTAGCCAGTTCCACTGAGCAACTTGAAATTTGGCAGACATGAGTGGATCCACTAAAAAGTCTTGAGAACCCATGCCTGAAAACGTACAGGCGGTCAGCCATTTTGGTTTGAAGGGATCATTTTACGGGCAATTGGGAAGTTTGATGATTTGCCACAAAAAATAAAATAAAACAATGGAGACCCTGAAGCCAGTTTCACATCTCAACTGAGAATTTGGTAGGTGTGTCTATCTTTAGGAGACCCACCAAAAAGCCTAAAGAAGCCATGCCCGAAGACACACACAAAGTCAGGCCCTTAGGTTTGAGGGCACTATGTTAGTGGCAATTTGGCAAAGTTTGACGACCCCAGCATAAAATACAGTACATTTAAAAAAAATGAAGCCCCGTTAGCCAGTCTCACTGAACAACTTGAAATGTGGTAGGCATGTCTAACTTCAGTAGAGCCACCAAAAAGTCTGATGAAGCCATTCTTGAAAACATACACAGGACAGGGTGAATTTCCTCGGTCGGGTTTTTGTCAAAGTACAAGCCATGCCCGAAAATCGTCCAAAATGGCTGCTTCAAAAACAAAATGCTCGACTTCCTGTCCAATTTCAGGCAAGGGCCCTTGAGACTTTTCATGTCTTCTTATGATAGACATGCCCGCCCAGTTTCAGGGTTTTGGGTGAAACTGGTGATATTGATGAATTTTTATCCAACTCCCCTTTTTGAAATGATAGCTAATAGCATGTTTTGCCTCGAATGCTTTTTCCACTCAAAAACTATATCCTAAATCTTAGTAAATATACAATATAAAATGAATTCTCTCGATTGTCTGTTTTCAGCCAGTCTATAAGCCCAATTGTGACTGGCATGTTATTATTTGAATAATCCAATTATGCGGCAACAAATATCCATTAAAGTTGTCTTTTTCTATGCTGTAACATTAAGCGAGCAGCACACATCAAGCCAAAGTCCCTTTAGCATGTAGCTCTCCCGAGCTCATGCGCAATTTAGATTAGGAGGATTTAATAAAATGGCACATTTCTGTATAAATCAGATTAAAAGTGTCAGAGATGTGACGTTCTTCCCACTCTGAGAAATAATATAGTTTAATCTCGCGGGATAGCTGCTGGCTTGTGTTTACAATATTGAATGTCACATGATGAGATTGTCATTGCGATTTAAAAAAAAAAAAATAATAATAATAATTTTTGTGCGCGTTATTCTTGTTATTATTTTTACTCCCCGGCAATATGGCGCCTCTGTCGGAAGGTGGCTAATTTTGCCGGGCCCCCTTCTGGCTCGTGTCCGTTCATTTGTTTTCTCCACCGCTGGGCGTCTTCCGCGCGTCGCCTGGAGGCTCGCAACCTTCCCGGATCAAGCGCACACCGGGACGCACAGCAAACTTTTAGTAACGTACGTGCATTTTTTTTGTGTGTGTGCGTGTGTGTCGCGAGAGCCAAAAGGTGGCCAAAGTTTAAATTAAGAAACGTAATTGATTGTCTCAGCTTCATTTGGCCCTTCACCCCCTTCCCCTCTGCAATATGCTACGCTTGTCAGCCTTTGTGATAAATGACATGCATGCATTTGCATGAATTTAGCCGCCGTGTGGCTCGCACATGTATGTTTGCCAAATTAAGACTTTGGAAAATGTAGAATTCTCCTTTTTTAAAAATGAACGTCTCATCATTCGGTTGCACCTTCCCCCATCACTAGCCTACGATTTAGCATTTAGATAACGGTTGTGTTTCTTCAGGGTCTAACTTCTTTTTTCCTCCACCTTTTCGCACTAAATTGCTTTGTTAGTTTATCATTCTTAGGCCAAATAAATCATCATTTTGAGGGTTTTGCCATTTTCACGGACTCATCACATTTGTGGGCATCAACACCATCCAGGCAGAAATAGCATTTGGTCAAGTGCAAAACTAACAATGGTGGCGTCCCACAAGCTAATTTCTACAAAACAAAACAAAAAATGAGTCCCCAAAACCACTTTTGCCGAACAACTTGAAAATTGGTAGACAAGTCTATCTTGAGTAGACCCACAAAAAAGTCTCAACAAGCCATGCTCAAAAACATACAGTAAGTCAGCCATTTTGGTTTGAAGTGACCATTTCATGGGCAATTTGGCCAGGCTTGATGATTTTCCTTAAAAATAAATAAAAATAAATGTTTGAAAATATTAATTTGGGCCGCAGTTGCCAGTTTCACTTGGCAACTTGAAGTTGTGTAGTCATGCCAGTCTCAAGAAGCCTTTCCCGATGACATACAGGAAGTCAGCCATTTTAGTCGCAAAATTCAATGACTCTCCATATAAAAAAAATACTCAACTTAAAAACCAATCAGAGGACTGAAAAATGCTGAGGTTATTTTGGGCCAGCTTTCGAGCTCGAAGGTGAATTAGAAATGTGATTGCTTCAACAAAAAGTCATTGCTAATGTCGTTTAAGTTACCCTGGCCAGCACTTTTGATTCTGAAGGCCCCTTGGCAAATTAGATCGACACGGCAACACCAAGAGGCTGAAATCTGATTGGGCAAAAAAAAAAAAAAAAAAAAAAAAAAATCTACCATCCACATTGGAAGCAGTGCAACCAAGAGAATGCTACGAATGAAGAGAGCAGAGCGAGCAGGCCTTGCTGAAGTGTCACGTTGCCGTTTGTGGTTCAAAATGAACATCATATTAATCTTCATGTTGTGCGAGGCGTCGGCCATCTCCACGTGGGCGCCGTGATCATCTGCCCGCTGACCCCGAGACGCCCGTCTGCGTCTCGCGTGGGCTCTTCTCAAACGCAGCTCCCGCCAAACAAAAAGAGGATCGAGCCGCAACGCCGGGCCGCCCTGCTAATCGAAGGCCTGTGATGAAATTAGGCGAGGGTGCCCTAAATAACGGATGAAGGGTTCATAATTGCCAGTCGTGGAGATGTGAGGTGCCGGGTGCCAACTGTCAGAGGCGGGCTAATGATGACAAATGTCTCTCTATGCAGATTGCTGCTACTGCCGCAAAGAGAAATGCAGCAGGGAGGGCCTAATGAGAGGAAGCTTGTGCGCTTATTTAATGACCTGCACGGGAACAAACGACACTCACTCAAGTATTGATGTTGCTGAGGGCTAACATAAAGGAGCGCTCGCAACTTTATGCTGAAAGAACATCTTCAAGCTCATGGTGACGATAGTAGAGGAAAGTAGAACCTTGGTAATTACCGTGGCAACCCCAGGATCAACTTGACTAGTGGCTTAAATGCACAGTGTTTGCCAACCGTTAGCCGAGGCGCATCATTCGCGATAATAATCTGGAGCCGTTTGCAATTCTTCTACAATACGTACCAATTTCTAGAGATCACGTATATGTACGGGATATGTTATAACTAAAAGGTAGTTTTACTCATTCTTAGCTTTAGCTCGTCTTTGTTGTTTTTAAAAATACACCTTGTTTACCACTGTCCTTTTGTACTTACCACAGTCAGTGATGCTCCACAACAGTAGGGGGAGCACTGGGGAGAAAACAAGAGCAGTTTTCTTTACTGGGACCTTTTTTTTTTAATCACAAATGTACTTTGTTAAAGCGTAGACTCACTTTAAGGACTTGGAAATTCACAATTTCAACCACAGAATTAGAACAAAAACATAGAATGTTTCATATTATTATTATTATTTTTTAAAGCGTGCACACTAAAACACTTAAAAATTCAAAATATGAAACCTAGAAAAGCACTTCTAAACAACAACAACAAAAAAAACCATAAAAAATACAATTTTCCAAATTATTATTTTTAAGCTTTTACTTTTTTACTCACTTAAATGCTTGGAAATTCTAACTTTCAACCCAACTTTCATACTTTTTAACAGAACCAAAAACATAATTTCATCAATTATTTTCCAATTATTATTTTTAAAGCATTCACACTCAAATACTTTGAAATTTTAACCCCAGAAAGTTTTTTTTTTTCTTTTAATATTTTTAAAACATTTTTTAAAATATCATATATCTACTTATCATATTCAAAAAATGTTTTAATTATATGTTTTGCACTCACTCAAATACTTGGAAATTCTGAAATTCAACCCTAGGAAAAAAAAATTCTGAAATAATTTTTTTTAAATGGAAAGTTCTTTTTTTTTTTTAATTCATATTTGAATATTATTTTTCTTCTAGTTTTCTTCAGTCACTGACTAGGACGAATCACGTGGCTCTCCCGCCTTATAGTAAGCCACATGGCAGCCATTTGTACTCGAGTTGCAAAATATGGTTCGTCGCCCTATAAAATGCTACCTAACAATAAATTATTATAGCTCAGTTAGTCTCCCCGGTTAGTGTTTTTTTTTTTTTTTTTTGCTATCTGATTGTCTTCTATTATTAAGCAGTAGTTTTAGGGAGCAGCACTAAATCAGACTCCGTAGTCCTGGTGGGACGTAAGCCTCATGCTAATAAAAGAGCAAAGCAGGAGTGGGCATGGCCTGGCCAGATTTCCCCAATTTGTTGCATGAATAGCTTCTGAAAGGGGCTCCCGGCCCGCACAAAGGGGCCCTCGCCTTTGTTTGCTCTCGCCCCATCTGTGTCATCTGGTGGTCCGTGCGAGAGGGCGGGCGTCTCGGGGGCGCTCCCCAGCGGCGCTGCCAGTTGTTTTATGGACTCCGCGGAGCGGTGCCGGGAGTTCATAAGTCGGCCCCCCGCCCGTTGGGCGGCGGGGCCAGCTGACGCGTGTGAATGGACGGCAGCGTATTGACACACATCATTTCCATTAATGAATCGGACGAGCCGGCCTCGTTTGGCGAGTTGATTCATGTCCGCTGGTTTAACGTCCGAAGAGCGAGGGCTTAACCCACGAGGCCCCGGCGCGCAATGCACAAACCGCACAAGACTTTTTTTTTTTTTTTTTTGCAGACGTAAAAGTGACGTTCAAACCTTCTTGTCGATAAATCACAAGTTTATACGGATATGCTTATCTTTACAAGCGGAAACCTTGAAACTTTTTTTTACTCGCTGTGAAATAAGAGAGCGTGTGTCCAAAACACCTAAAAACATGTACAGTGGCGACTTGACTTGCAAGTTTAACTCATTCTAGGACCATGCTCATAACTTAAAACATGCATGCGAAATCATCTTTCACCCTTGAAATAAGTGCAAATGATATGAATCTGTTACAGCCCCGCAAAAAATACCAACAATTGTTTTTAACGATGGAAAAAAAGCACTCATCACTACTGTACTCAATAAAAGCGCGGTAATAACATCTATTTCTGAAATAGAATGTAAATAACTACTTTGTGCATCATCATTTTAGGATTCAAGTCCCCTTGATATTGTGTTCCTTCCTTGGCCACCAGGGGCCAGTATAATGCCAACATAAATCATACACGAAAAAGCGTTTCAAAACTGAAAACTCGTATTAGTCATATTTTTTTGCAGAGGATGAAGAAAATACTGTATGATCGTGAGTGTTGACTGTCTACATGAGTTACTGCACTATTTGTGTTCCAGTATCCATTGCTTAAAGGGTGATAACTACTGCGACATCAATGGCAGTTTTGTTAGCACGTCTATGGTGTTTTGGATTTTGCGTTCGCTTTAAGCTTGCGGACTTCCGTAAGTGCTGTCGTTTGGTTAAATACAAAACGTGTAATTGTGCGCTGCTTGTTGTGACGCTCGCTGCCACCATTAAGCGCTCTTAACTGAAATGTTTGCTCTCAACTCGAGAGAGAGAAAAAATCAATCAGCCAAGCAACGGCTCGTCTGTCGGAAAAACGAAAAAGTAAGGTGACTTCGTTAGTCGAGGCGCCACTGTACTGATTGTCGGAATACGCTGCGCTTGACAAAATGAATGACTCGGCCATTAAAAAGCAGCGCGTCGCCATATTTCGGGGTTTTTTTTAGAACAATTGCTTTTGTTGTTTTTGGCAGGGGTTGGAGTGGTCAAAATAACGAAAACATTTGCAAATTGCTCTGAAAGTTTTATGACTCCCTGTCCAGTGTTGATCCTTTTTATCCCAAACACCAAGAAAAAAAACAACATCTTTTCATATGGTTTCCGACTCAATTCCCTTGAGAAAACATTGCTTGGCAATATTTTCCCTGCCAAATTTTCATCGTGACCCACTTTTTGAGCTCGGGCCTGACCTATCACCCCCCTCCCCCAAATCACTGCTTTGCCACCATTTCTACGTCGGTGTCAGCCTCCCCTCAGGAGGCGAGGTGAAAAGGAGAGGAGGAACCATAAGAAGGGGAGGTTTACCCGTCCGGAGGATGCGAGACAAAGATGGCAGCGAGAGACATTTTGTCGACTTTCATTAGTTCTGGCTGCCGCTGAGCTGCGCTTAATATTAGGCCGCTCGCTCCCCGGCCGTCAGCGCCGTCAAATGGAGCCCACCTCATTTCCATCCTCCACGCCGGCGCAGACGTATGGGGCAGGATGCCAATTGCTTATTTTATACGGTCATTAACGACACTCAGACCACGTTAGATGCGCCTGCAGCGTGACATAGTTTACTTCACACATTTACATACAGTCCCCGCATAGGGCGCCTATTTTAGGATCTGCGCACAAACGATTATGGATATCAGAAGGGTGTTCAAGACGAGGAATGCTCGCAGGTGGAGCGCAGACATTTTCATCAGCCTTCCTCCATACAGGATATTTTACTGGGGCCCAAGAGCCGTAGCTCGGGGGTCCACAAAATACATTTTCAATAAATTGTTCTTTAGTAAGAGGCGTAATGTTACGAGAATAATATTGCGCTTTTGAAATTCACTTGTTACACTATTAAACTTTGACTTTAAAAGCGTAATATTAGGACTGTCTTGAAAAAAATAGCACTTATTGCTCATTGACATAAAAAAACCAAAAAAACACCAAACAAAGTCAAACGTGAAACTAGTGAAGCTCTCAAAAAATGTTCGACATGCTCATTTCATTGGACAGCGAGTCATAAAAAGCTTCATGCTTTTATTTGGATTTTTAAAAAAGACAAAAAAACAAGAAGAGAAAGTAAAAGACGAACTATTGATGTTCCACTTTGCTAAAAAGCTAAGCTTTAAGATGTAATATATATTGCATTTTAATGCCATTAATGACTCAAAAGAATGTGTTCCGCATTAGATTGGATCTCGTTAGACTGTGTAAGCGTACCTAACAAAGCAACTGATGCGTCCAGCTCAAACTATGAAGGTTTGGTTGTTTGGACCTCGGGGCTGATCCTGGGCCAGTTTCCTGCCCGCACATCAGCACTCGGTCTTCCTCTGCGTCCATGGTAGGGAGCCTGCTGTGTCTCTGCCACTCGAATGGAGGCCAGCGCGATCACTGCCCGCATGAGTACGGCAGATGAAAGCCCAGCGGGACTCGACACACAAACATACACCACACACACATGCGGGTACTCGTCTATCGGGTTTCGCTGAATGTTATCCAAGCGAATCCAATATAAACACATGCGTATGAAGCATATGTGGTTTTGACAACACACTGGTTGTAAATAGCAGAATGTTTTGACGATAGATCTTTTCACCATGACGGCATGTGTGCCTCCCGAGAGCGACATCCACTGGATTTCGCCTCCTCGCCCGCCAGTGTATAATAAAGGCTTTTTCACACTGCACTGAGCAGAGTGCGGCAGGCTGTCAACAAACCCATTCATTGCACATGTGCCGCGATGGCGCGAGGACGGAACATCGCGTCTGAAGTGGGCGTTCTCCGTTGCGGCGCCGTGCCTCCGATTGAAAAATGTTCGACTTGGGACGGCGCTTCTGATAGGAGGCTTGTTATTGATGATTTCAAAAGATCTTTCGTGACACACTTTCTACTACCTACTGCGACGCATGCTGTTGATACCATACTTATACATACTCTGTTTGAGTCTTCTCCGACTTCCAATGTGCTGACATTTCTCTCCTTCATAATCGACATGACAAGCGCAGATTCACCCCAAATCTGTAGCTTCAACTCTAAAAGTGTGCTGATCGCAAATCCAAAGCAATGCAATGCCGCCATCTGCAGGGATATGTTAGCCATAACAGTGGTGTCCAAACCGGAATTTCACAAACAAGCTGGACGAGACCCTCTGCCACGTCTACGGTTGAAAAACGTACATTGTTATTATTAGTATCTTACGATATTCAGCGATGTGACAACACTGATCATGTTAACAATTATTATCAGGGTAGAAAACAGATAAATATCAATATGCAACACTTTATTTGTCGAAATCGCGGCCAGTTTTCAACTGATCACTCGTACGACATCCCTAGGAAATCACAATTCCCCATCACTGGTGAGTTATTTTTAGAACAGGCCTGCTGCCTTCAGGCTACTCATATGGTCCTTGGGGGGGGGGGGTCACCTTTTTGGTGACCCCTGATCTAGTCCATGTGTCTCGCCTTTAGTTCACATGCAACACTTGCTGTTAGGTCAGGAAAAAAAAAACGGATTTTATTTATATTATTCATTGATACAGAAAGAGTAACAAAAACGAGAAGAAGAACAATTTTGGGGAAAAATAGCTGAGAATATGTTCCACAGATTAAAACTGGTACATTTGTGAATAGTGAATCGCTGTGTTTTGAATACTGAGCGCACGTCTTGTGAGAAGAAAAATAAAAAAATAATAATAATATGGATAAACTTGCATCTTTGTTTGCTGCTTCGCAATCATACATTAGTCAGTTCTATTGGTGGGCGATGCGTTTACCAAGGCGGTCATATGGTAGGGCAGCAAAAAAAAAACATGGCGAGGTAACGAATGATGGACTGCGACCGCCGAGCCGAGCGTCGGCGGTGACGCCTGCCGCGCCGCGCTCGCCTTGATCACGTTTCACCGCGTCCGTCTCATCTCCGCCTGCCTGCGTTTGCCGGGGGGGGGGGGGGGGGGGGGCGGGGGGGGCGCTTTCTCGCCCTAATTTACACATTTAAGACATTTTTTTGTTTGTGTATCTGCAATGCTGCTCTCTCTCCTTCAGCCCTCCTCGAAAACAGACCCCCGACACACACACACACACACACACACAATTTCTCCAGTTTGCCTCCAGGCAGTGAACTAATTTCAGCTTCCATAATTGCACTGTGTTGCACACCTGTCTGCTATTAATTCTCCCCCATGTCGCTCATTCGCTCCCTTAATGAGATATTATTGTAATTATTTTGATGATGGTTTTCTCTTTTTTCTTTTTTTTTTTTTTTTTTTTTTAAGCGGCACATAAGGGGGTAATGAGCCTGATTGATGTTATTGTTAAAGGCACCGGTTATACTTCTCTATTAGATAATGTTTTACTCAACTGCAATTAAAAAAAAAATACAAAAAAAAGATAGATGATGTTAGATGCTATAATATGCAATGCAGGCCAATACACTATACAACGGGGGGGGGGGGGGGGGGGGGGGGGGAAATACTCTTAACACCAAACCTGCGTCGTACAAAGAAATATCTTTCCTTGATTTGACATATTTAATATGGCTTCGATTTGAGTCTTTGCAGTGTAACGGCATTTCTGAATCTTCAGAGGCTTCACGAGTTTCTAACACGGAACAGATTAGGCACAGGACAGGAAGTGTTACTCCATAAACCAACACAGTGCTGCTCAGCCTCTGGCTAGCGTACGTCACGGCTTGCCATATGATTTTCACCTAGCCTCACACGCATAGAATGTATCAAAAATACTGTACATATTGTTGTGTCTGTGTGTTAGAAACAGTACGCGCCTTTAAGAGGCGAGGTTAAGTGGGCGGTAACACTGGCGAGCTGGAGGGAGCGATTTGAAACGCCCTCCGTCCATGTCGGGCATCGGTTTTGGATGGAAGACACGCAGCCTCGTGTCCACGTGCAGCCGCTCCAGAATCTGGGCGCCCCGCCGGATCGTGCAAGATCTGGCACATTTCCGGCAGACGTGTTGGATGTTCCCAAAGTTCCGCGGGGCGCGGTATACCTCCCGACTTTTGCTCAGCCAACCGTAGCCGAACGATCATCTTGTGCGGGTTGTGAGCCAAGTTGGGCTCCGCCCGGTAGATGTGCTCCACGATATTCAATCCCGGCAATCCTTTCCACTGAGGTAGTGGGAACCTTTCGTACTCGTACTACACTTTGAGAACCACTTAGCGCGCTTGGGCACGGAATTGTACCTTCAACTACTGCAAAGTGCAACCGATTTCTTTTCGCAGCGTCTCTGAAACTCGCCCTTCGTTTGGCTTTCAACACCAAGCAAAAAAAAAAAACGTCGGGGCACTCGTAGGTCAGTATCGGCATTCAAGTTGGACCTGCAGTGTATCCAGCCTCTTTTGTTGGGGCGAAGTGTTCATTGCAGCGCTGTGGCACCCCCGCTTGTATCCACTGCAAGACCATTAGTGCGGCGAAAGGCAACACAATGGCTTTCTCTGGGCTTTGTTTCAGCCTGTGACCAGCGAGCAGCCTGTGAAAGTGAACTCGAGAAAAAGTGAAAGAGGGGGGAAAGAAAAAACCAAAACCAAAACCAAAAAAAAGGTTTGGCTTATGAAAACTGAAAAGTTTCCCGTCAGTCGCTGTTTGAATGTTATTGTTGGGGAGGCAAACTACTGGAAGGAATGCTAAAGAAAAGCACAGCCCAGTGAACAATGCCCAAATGTTTCTTCAGCGCCGCTCACAATCCAATTAAGAGTTGAACGAGGGTCAGGCTTGGGGGACGTCATGCTGCAGTTTTTTTTTTCTCAAGGGGGGCAAGGGGGTGCTTTGGGAAGCTGGGCCGGGACTTGACGGGTCCCACATTGAAGCATTTTGTGGGAGCACAGATGATCTTTTCCGTTGCTCCAAATGACGAGGTCGGGAGATAATCTGACATTGATTTTGATTTGGATTTTTTTTCGTTGGTTTCTCAGGTGGTACCAATTATCGAATTTGCCTTAAACTCTACCATCCCTCGCTTGATAATTACAGATAAAATACGTCAAAACCTAGCTGGTTTTTGACGTCTTTTGTGCATTAGCCATAAAAAGTGCAACCTGGACTCAAGAGGCCAAGATGGCATTTGGGCTTTTAAGGAAGGCTGATCTCTAATCTCCCGACCAGAGGTAAAGTGGCCCGAGAAGGGCCCAAGGCTGGATGGCGTCCATCCTTTGTGGGTTTGTTCACATGGCAGCCCGGCTTTTGAGTGTGTGACAGCCGTTTAACTCCACACGACCCGCTTCTCAAGTGCCCGCTCTCGAATCCTGTTAGGAGGCATAATTACAATTCATGCACTGCCTGCGCGGCTTTGAAGAGCCTCAGAAAGAGGGCGAGTCGGGGTGCGCCGCGCCTCCCCCCGCCCCCCAAAGGACCCCAGCGGCGCTCACTCTGCATGCCTGAAGGCTGTTTGCTACGTCCACTGCTACCAGGGTATTTAAAAAAAAACAACATTTTGAATAATGGATTTCCCCCCCCCCTCAGTCCTCATGCTAACACATCAGCTGACCGTAACGCACGCACCACGCCAAAGCAACAGGTGGCGCTATGACCGCGAAACGTGAGGCCGTCGCAAGCCCGAAGAAAGTCACTTGCTCGAAAGGGCGCAAAGACAAGATTGGCGTTTTCGTCTCGAACAACATGACAAGTGTCGGATGACAAGCTAGCTAGTGTGCCATTCATTTGTTGTCTTTTTTTAAAGAAAAAATGTCGAATGCGCGCAAACCTGGCAACCAACCAGCATGCTATGAGGCGAAGCGCACAGGCCGCACCTGACGCAAGTGCATCGCCGGAGACGACTGATTATGGGTTGCAACTCAAAAGATAAAGAGACATAAACATGACATCCTAACTTCGTTGATCGTTGTTAAACGCACAAAGGCAGGGAAGCTACAACAAGTTCACGGTTGAGCTGGTCAAACACAAATTTTAGCGGCGATGCATTAACTTGAGAATTGAAACGAGAGTTAATGCAGAGACTGATTAGGGGCCATTCCCAAAAAAAGTATGAATTGTGAAGGGGCTGGTATCGCGAACTAACGCAAATGTGCGGATATATTTCGCGCTTTGATGACTTAAGATTTGCTCGACCCAAGTCACGACTTGTTTCCACTTCCTTAGAAGGTCGCCGGGACTGAACTTGATGCGCTTTATCCGCGGTTTTGCAGATCAACAGATCATCAAGAAGTCTCAAGGATCCATGGCTGAAATTGACCAGGAGGTCGGCCATTTTGGTTCTCAGTCGTCACCTTTGGGCGAATTTCAGGCCTTGTACACAGTTGGACAAACTTGGAGTAGAGAATTTCGTTTACGAGCGAGGCGCGTTTGCGATGTCAAAGTGGCGGCATCTATTTTTCGTCACGCGACACCCTTCTATGCTTTGAAGTGCACAAACAAGTCGGGTGACGCGGCGCATTGAGCGACTTTCAAAGGCAGCCAGAAGAAAGGCGGGAGCTCGGAGCCTAATAGGTGCTTTAGTAATTTCGGAGTTTTCATAGCTTAATCCGTTGTGAAAAGCCGAGGAGAAGAAAGGCTGCGAGTGGCCCTCAGTATTAATTTGATGTGACTTCTGTACAATCGGGCCCGCCGATCCCACCAGCTTTCCCTTCTTTCATCATGCGCAGCCCCTTGGAACTTTTTTTTTGCCTAAATGTTTCATGAAACGGCGGCTGTAAGCCTCTTTGGTATTCTGTCTCTATGAGGCCGGCCGGCTTTAAGACCATTATTACACATACGAATAGTCAAGCCGCCTCCGCCGTTGTGGCAAATTGATTTAGCACAATTGAATTCAAACACACGTACACATGCACGCGCGCATATGCCAAGGCTCAATTCCCTGCTGCTCATTCGTTTGTTTTGTTTTTTCCAAATGTAAATGATGGGTTTGCATTCATTTTAAAGCAGATTCGAGCATAGATGGCACGAGTCTCAAAAGGCTCCCTCTAGTGATACGCCAACGAATTGTTGCCCCTCATAAGAAGCGTTTGTTTTTAAACGTTCCTCCACGTGCAATTTTCAGTCTCATACGCAACACACTATACAAAGCACAACATTGCTAGTTTGTCTTTTCAAGAAAGATCAAGAATGCAGACAAGTTATTACGCTATATAAACACCAATGGCATTTGTTATTGCTTTGGCTCCATCTAACAAGGCCAGGAGATGCTGGAAGTTGCATTTATCCAGGCCTCGTTTTGGTTAAACATGAGATGGCCAGTGAGTGTTCTCTGCCCGCGGATGGTTCGAGCGGGACAAGCGAGGAGGGACCAGGAGAGATGCACGGGCTGCCGTGTCACTGACCCCGGAGAGAACATCTTGCGTGAATATGCTCTAATCCGACGTAATTAGTCAAATCACAGCACGCCAAAGCCGCTCGTCAGGGAGGAGGGGAGGCGAGTTTGTCGGCTTTGGCACCGAGCGCCGAGGCCTCGAAGGTCTTTGCCAAAGCCGTCGCTCTTTTGATTTTCTTTCATTAAAAGCGCTCCCTCAAACTCTCCTTGTTTATGTGGAGGGCGTGTTCACGGGATTTCCAAAAGCAAATATTGAAATGCTGTACACGTTCCTCGCTTTACGACGGTCCCGACGGACTGCGTGACCTTTCAAGGTTATGAACAACGCGCTCGAATGACTTCGCTGCTCCGCTTCATTTGATTGTTTTGTATTGACGGCCCGGAGCTGTTATTTACTGTTTTGTCATCGTGACTTTACTCCACTTCACCTCAACATAATGGTCGAAGAATTGTATGTATTTAAACGTAATATATCATGCGAAATTGGAAAAAGTCGGGTCAACTGTGAAATTATTCCACAATCAAGTCAATGTTTTGTGAGGTGCCAATTTCTGAAAATGTTAGAATTTGGCGGCTCGGTGATGAAGTTCTGCTTCCGACAGTGAAAATACAATCGTGCCTTTTTTCCTCACTCACTCATCACTCTCTGGAACGCCACAAGATGGCTCTTAAGCCCTGACTAATAGGAACGTAGTAATTGTTGTCAAGGAAGTATGTTGAAGTGTAATATCTCGACTGAGAGACTGAGATCTGTGTGTGTTGGGGGAGGAGCCATGTTTAGCCTGGGTTGTTGGTGGAAGTTCCAGACAGTCTTCACTACATGCATTTACCTTTGCACTTCAGGTGCATTTTGTCCCCCAAATAAAATGATCTTTGAGAGGGTAATGTTGTAAGATGAGTTGTTTTGAGGTTATAAAACAAAACAAAACGAGCATGACACGGAATTAGGGGGTCCATCATTAACTTGCACTTTTTCGGGTTTACTGTATTTTGACAAAAACATGTCCCATACATGTTTTTGGGACACCTGAGAACTGTTTTCAATTGTGAAAAAAAATGCACAATCTGTCTTCTGTAAGATACTCGTTTCCCGTTTTCAGTTGAAACGGTCTCGTCGAAACTCCTGGTTATTACGCTTATAGGATGAAGATGCACGCCGTGAACGTTAACTCATTACGTCTCCAGTTTTTGCTGACAGAAAAGCAAGTTTTGCAGGTGAACAAAGTCCGAGACGCAATAAGTAATCGTACTTTTGTGCTCACGCTCTGCGATGGCCGCCATAGCCCGCAGCTCGTATCTCTGGCGGCCTGCTAACGTGGATCAGCGGCGCCAGAACGAATGCATGGCGGGCGCTACGCAGCAAGTCAGAATAATCACATCAATGCCTCACTCCTCCTCCTCCTCCTCCTCCTCCTCCTCTTCTGTGATATATTTGATTTGATTTTTTTTCTTCATTTTTATGAGGGCCAACTCAGCAGCACGCTAACTAGCGGCCAGCTAACAAACCCCAGCCGAGATGTTTCCTCGCGCGGCGGCAGGATTAGCGTGTGTTAAGACTTTAACGCTATCATTACATGAGGATAATTTACAAATTATCGGGCGCGCTCCAGTGCCGGATTACCGTACCCTCGTCCCGGCGTGGCCCCGCTCAGCCCCCGA
This sequence comes from Phyllopteryx taeniolatus, assembly GCF_024500385.1. Taxonomy (NCBI): domain Eukaryota; kingdom Metazoa; phylum Chordata; class Actinopteri; order Syngnathiformes; family Syngnathidae; genus Phyllopteryx; species Phyllopteryx taeniolatus. The sequence continues at coordinate 28,745,696 of NC_084509.1, read as the reverse complement.
GGGCTGACGCCGCCTGACAAAAGCCGCTCTTTTGCATTAACAAGCCCCCCTCGTATGCGGAGGAACCGATAAGAAACCTGTTCCACCTTTTAATTTGAGTTGTTTTGTGTCAGACGCAGATAAATCGAGCTAATTCCGCCAGATGCCGGCAAAAATGATGCTCCCGACGGAGGTGCCACCCGCCATAATCCTCAAAGGCCGTCCACCCCGACGGGGGCTCTATTTATTACCCCCCCCCCCTGCATAATGTACTGCAGGTGACAAGGAGAATTAAATGAAATCTGGAACATATTATCAAGCAATTGCCGGTGAATAAGGTGAGGATAAAAGGATAATGGATGTGGGTGTTTGTGAGAGGCAAAAAAAAAAAAAAAAAAAAATCAAAAAGGTGAAGCAGACAAGATTAATCAAGCGGCTCTCATTGCTCATCAGCGCCGCCCGTCCAACCGCTAGCTCTCCTCCATCCTCGTCTTGTTCCTTCTCCATCCTTTCCCTTTCCCTCCCACGCCACCATTAAAAAAAAAAAAAAAAAAAAAAGATAAGCGGGATCAAAAGCGATCAGCTTGGCACTCGCCGTGGCAGCCTGGTGGCATCCCGGCCAGGAAAGATTTCAGTCAACTTAAGGCTGACAAGCCTCTGGAAAAAGTCCCATTAAGAAGAGATAGGCCTCCTCTATACACTCAAGCTCCTTATACTAAAAAGTCCTCAAGCTGTTTAGCTGCTTGATGGGCTCTCTAAAGTGTCTCCTTGGGCACGACTTGAGCGTGGTTGGCTTTCCCCTCTCTTGGGTTTGTTAGCAAACTGCAGCGTGCTCAAAAAGGTTTACACTCACAGGGCGGGTGGGGTCAATTGGTGTCAACATGCAAGTAAAAGCACTTCTTAATTACAGTGAAGCAACACTGCATTTGGGGGGGGGGGGGAGAAAAAAAAAAAAAAAAGGTGTGTTATTGTATAATCCAACTTGCTCAGTCTTGAAATCACAAAGAAATGATTTATGTAGTGAAGGAGCAAAAAAAAAAAAAAAAGCACATTTGCATTCACCCAATAGGGTTTCTTCAAACAAAAACCGCCAACTTCCTTTTAAAGTTCGACAATTGACAATTTTCCATGTGTTTTAAAAAAAAATTAAAATAAAAAAATAAAATACATTGATTGATACGTGTTGATTGATGAAACTGCCGTCATGCGCTGATTTTTGTTTGTCTTTTCGTTCCGTTAAATCAAATCCGTTTTCCTCACTGGAATGAGTTGAAATGCGATGAATCCGTTCCAGCCCTCCCCCCCCGAAAAAAAAAGAAACACAATTTGTTGTTACATCATGTTTATCAAGAACTATCACACTTAAAAAGAGAATGTAAAGTAATAAAGGAGTTTCATGAAGTGTCACTCGCACGCAATAGTCGTGTGTTATGCCTTTAACGGGGGCGTGCACAAGTCAGTGACGTCAGGAGCTTTGACTCTCGCTCCAGTTAGCCACGCGGTTGATAACGTCTTCGTCGTGCTCCTTGCACGTGTTTTCATTTTGTATTTGTGTGTTTGGTTGCTTGTCCCATTCAATCAATTGTGACGCATCGGTGAGTGTGTTTCTGAAGACCTTTCATTTGACAAAAACCAATGATAATAGCAGCGCTTCAAATAGGGCCTTAAAAAAATAAACACATGACTTGAGAAGTAGTCGAGGTTGGGGGGCGGGGGGGAGGATGTGTCCTCCCATCTTTCAGAAAGCGCTCGCGGGGCTTGGCTAATGCGCATGAAATAGCGTCGCTGACATAAACACTATTGACAAACTTGGCCGGACATGTGGGCCAGTGAAGTGTCAGTGTATTTAATGCATATTCATCCGCTTTATCCCACTGGTCTCTGCCAGAGCAGCCACACCGTGTCATCCCGCCACACTCCAGCTCTCTCCCAAATGTAGACTGACACTGATTATGCAAATCTCCATCTTGGCCCCCCCCCCCGCCCGACCCCTACCGATACCTGCTTTAGGAGTCTGCTACTTTTCTTCAACTTGTGATGTGGGCCTCAAACACAAGCGGAGGGGACTTGCGTGTATTTATATAGACCGCCTATATGAGTGTGGGCGAAATCGTATTTGGGAATACACTTCATAACAGTTGTCAGCGAGGGAAGGATCAGATGGCAACGTGCTTTGATGCGCTAATTCTTTGCGGCACGGAAAAATGGATTAATGCGAACGTGTGGAGATTCCTGTCTACTCCGCTTTATTTCAAGTGAAATGCACCAGCGTTACTTTAATGTCACCTGAGGAAAAGTATTCCCGAGTTAGGGCGTGGAATTTATATAAACGCTAAATTTAGGTGCTCTGTAATGCCAACATTTTATTTATGTTACCAATTATTCACATTTGTTTAATTGAACAGCATCCTTGTACTGTATTTTTATTTTGTATTATTATTTATAAAGTCGTAATATTATGAAAGTCAACATTTGACGGGGGAGGAAGTCATACTGTAACAAGTTGTCGTTGGTTTTTCTGCTTGTCAAGGGTCGCTACGGCGAGTCGGTCGCATGATTTGTTTTGCAGTTTTTACACCCGATCCCCTTCCGGACACAACTCAGCAGCCATGTTGTTTTCATTCGGTCGTGGAACCGGCAGTGGCTGCGTATTGGAGCACTGGACTGGAATCAATCCCCGGCTGTCTGCATGAAAGGCAGAAGCACGTACCTCTACACTAGCAGTGCTATCAAGTGAATTTAAAATCTTCTTGCAATATTACGCCTTATATTGTGCAATATATGCATTTACTCTCTGAAACATCGATGCGCAAAGTGTGCTAGTACAGTACTAGCTAGTACTGCTAGTAGCGTGTGGGCACCCTCTAGTGGTACACAAATGAATCGCTGAATTAAATGTTACAGTGACTTCAGCTTTTGTACTGTACTGAAGGAACATATTTTTGAGGCGGTATCGGTGTAAAAAAGTTTGAGAACCACTGCTCTAAAACAACAGGACTATATTCGCGGGGGGGGGGGGGGGGGGGGGGGGGGAATACAACACATTTTTTGTTTAATCTCAACAAAAAAAAATGACATTGTTCCTTGAAAGGTGCGCTTAATCATATCAGAGCTTTTAATTGGCCCAACGCTGATGTTTATATTTGTTTTATTGGCCAGTCAGCATATGCACCTTTTTTCAAATGAAATGTCACGCATTACTGTCCCCAGTTTGAAAAGCAGTGCCGTACATACAGTGTGTGCAGTGTGTGGGTAATCCATCCCTCTCGCTCCCTCCCGGAGGACTCGCCACATCGCTCAAAACAAAGAATCCCCCCCTTATTCTTCCACCTTGGGACCGCGGTGGCCTTTACAACCGAAGCCTATTAGACAAATCTGCAGAGTGAGAGAGTGCCGTGATGCACCGTGTCACCCTGCTCCACTCTCTGGCATGAATTTATCCGTCACGCCGAATTGTATTATTCTCCCATCCAGGAGGAAATATGCAGTGCATTGCAGACAATTGCGTGCGGATCCCCTCCCCTCCCCCCCCCCCACACACACTTTAGATTTATTAATAACATCCATCACAGCATCTTAGCCAATGTGTCGTTAAAGCCGCCGGGCAGTCACATGTGATTAGAGTCCGTCCCCTCGACGGTAGACGGGCTGTGTTTGAAAGTCTGCTACGCCGGCGTATACGGGGTTTAAACGCCGGCGTCACCTGTGCGCCTCCTCCTCAGCGCGTCTGTCACGGCGCTTCCGCTTTGCGTGGCGGTGATGTTGCCCTCTGTCAAGTCATAAAGGAGAAGAGGAGGATGGGAAATTGCCTTGTGTGAATGAGAGAGAGGCTTGTATGTCGAGTAGCCGGCGTGTGCACATTGGGTGGGGGGGGGGGGGGGGGGGGGTCCTGTGCGGAAACAAAAAGGGCTGGGTGCCACACCTCCTTCCAAGTTCACTGCACTAGCATAACTTCAATGTCACCTGAGGAAACATCCGGAAATATCGCTATCCGACCCGACCGCAATTAGCCAAAAACCACCGGTAATTGACTGGTACAGAAGAAAGGTCAAAGTTTCTGTTGTGCCGCCGATCTGAAAGTCTCACATGATCACACGTGCGCTCCCCCCCTCCAAAAATACAAAAAACAAACACGAAGAAGAAACAAGATTTGCACCGATATTTGCTGAGTGATTCCGAAGGTTACCGGTTGTCCTAAAAAAAAAACCCCAAAAAACGAAAATTCTCATTGCCATCTGGGGAACCCACATTGATGCAAAAAAAAGCAACGTTGTCCACATCGCAATTCACGGTGTCATGACGTCAGCTTTCCGCACACGTGAAGAGTTTGGGTCGCAAATAGTGAACACGCTCATTATTTAAAGATACCAAGCTGCTTCAGACCCGAAAATCAGGACAGGACAAAATGAAAACACTTGCAAGGAGCACGGAGCAGACGTTAGCCACATGGGAAATGGCCAAGCGGCGCTCGAGTCAGAGCTCCTCACATCACTCACTGCCACAACATTATATTCCCGTTTGTTATGTTTTTATACAATAGTCTTTTATTATGTCATCAGAAAAAATGTTATTTGGGGTGGCTTCTTGAAAGAAAATACAGTTGGTAGAATAAGTAACTAGAGATAATATTTATATAGTATTTTATATATTTTGCTTCATTTTATGAAGCTGGGACAGGCAACAAATGCTCTTTATCCAGTGTTTACAGTGGTTGAAATCAATGTATTTTTTTTAAAAGTGCTATCAGATCAATGTGTCGCACTCTTTGCTTGATTCAAGAAAAAACAGTTATTTTCATTGCGCATTCATACATTCAGGCAAATGGCGCTGACGCCGTCGAATGGCCCGGTCCCATTTTGAAAGTTGAGCTCAAGGTCCGTCGTCATGTCGCTTCTGCGTTTGTGACGCAGCCTTCTGTCAAGTCTCAGAGGAGGACGGGAGGATGTTCAAATTGCACGACGTGCACGAGAGACGCTCGCGTGTGTCGTCGCCGGCGCATGCGCGTCGGCCCCCTAATGAGCGTTCACGGCGGGGACCCGGGCGGAAACAAAAGGCCGGGCGGCCGAGCCCCTTTCCATCATGGAGCGCCCACCCCGCCCCTCCCGCAGCCCTGAGCGTGACAGACCAAGAGCAGAGCGCCGGTCCCTTCCTGGTGGCGTGATTAGATTGGGGCCGAAGCCTCCAGCTGGCAGGCCCGTCTGTGACTGGAGGCGGCCGTCCCCGGCGCTCGTCAGCGCCTGACACCTCTGACAGGCAGGGGACGGCTCCGGCAGACAGGTTCATTAAATGGCGTTTTTTACAGCTGGGCCTCCAAAAAGAAAAAAAAAAAACAACACACAGACAGACACCAGCGCTGGGCTTTGTCAACGCTGCGAGTCTACATGGGGAGGGGGCCCCCGTGCGTTTGCGTGAGACCCCGAAAGCTTTGTTGTTATGACAAATCTTCTGATTGAGGCTGTTTGAAATCAGCTTCCCCCCTCCCTCCCTCTTTAGCCTCCCTTTTGTTGACAGCAAGCCCTTTGGCCGACAGAAATGTTCACTCGTATAGGGCAGTGGCCCGAAAGGAACCCCACGCAAAACTGTTACGACGCTTTTTTTTTTTGGGGTGTGCTAATGAGGAACGATTGATTAAAATGAGTTATTCATATTTGGTAGCAATTCAGACAACATGTTCGTCCCAAAACGACCCACCCACTCGAAACCAAAATGGCAGGATGGCTTTTTGAAGCTTTTTTTTTTTTTTTTTTTGGCGGAGCTACTCATGATAGACACTTAACAAATGTCATGCAGCTAAGTGAAACTAAATTTTCAAAAACAATCTATCAAAAAAAAAAAAGAGGCTATTTTTCTATTGATAAATAATAATACTGTAGGACATAAATATACTGGATTTAAAAAAAGCAATTTAGTGTCACCCCTCTGTCTGGTATATGTGTTTCAAATGTGGTAACAATCAGCCAAAATCTCGAGGACGAGCTTGTTTTTTAGGGAGACCTGGATTTGAAGAAAATGATCATAAAAATGGACGCTTCAATCCAAAGTGGCAGACTTTCTGCGTCTTTTCAGACCAAATTCCGTGTAGTGTTCAGGAGCTGAATTGAAGATTTAAAAACAAATATATCTATTTATTTTGGGGAGTTATTAGAGTTGCGTGTGTTATGGCGAGTCACCAAACTCTTGGCTATTCATTTTTGTAGATGTGGTTTGACAAACGTATAGCAAGTATGTCTTTGTAGGACCCTTGGAAAAATGTTTACCGTCGTGTCCTAGTTGTCTATTCGCTGACGGAAAGTGTGTCTGAATTGGAAAATATAACACCGTCATAAATGATATTGTCAGGTAAGCAGACAATAATATAATAGAGTGTACTGCAACGTCGGAATAAGGTCGTGCAAATGTCACATCTCACCTGCCAAGCTGTTAAAACCTTCCCATGATGCCTTTGGAAGTTGGGCGCAGCCGCCTTGACTTCCACAACATCTGGCTGCAGCAGCGGAGGATGTGGAGGGGGGTGGGGTTAAAAGCGACCCTCAACCCCCCCGCCGCCCCCCTCCTCTGGGGCCACGCTGTCTCTATGACAACTGTTTGAGTCGGAGGGGCGGGGGGTTGCGTCGGTTTGCAGAGGCGTCAAGTGAGGGGGTCGGGGGGGGGGGGGGGGGGGGCATTACCCTGGAGGAGAGCATCAGTCAAGGGATGCTGCGCTGCACATCCGCTATCTCCATCTAATCCAATTTTAATTGCGCTCCAGAGAGCCGGGCGGCGGCGGCGGGGTCGGCCGGCCGGCTATTCCGTGGAGAAATTAAGACGGCGGGCCCGCGCTCCCCGCCGCACGCTTCCAGCGCTCTCTTTGAAATGAGCGTTAGCTTCAAAGATGACCTCGCGTAACATTTCAGGTCCTGTGCTTCGATGCTGTATAGATCCATAGAGACATACATACAGTACTTCCATGCATGCATACTTCCAGTGAGCATTCACAGGAAAACATCCAAATTTGTTGGCATTTATACAACCAACAATTGTTTTTGTTCTTTCTTTTGTTTCGTGGTATGCTGTGAAAATGTTCTCAAGTAAAATTGGCCCAATAAACGTTGGGAAACCTCGTCTACATAGACCTCGCTTTTACTGTTACTGTTCCATCTTTATTCTCACACGCTGCCTCACGAGAGACGCCGCTGCGGCGACCCGGAGACCTGATGAGGTCGCCGCGGGACAAAATTCTTCCGAGAAAAGCGAAGATGGGAAAAGCGGAGGTGGTGGCAGGGCGGCCATTCTCACCTGTCAGAACAATTGTCTTACTTTTCTGCGCGTGCGGCCCTACAGCGCCCTTCCTTTGGTCTGCCACCTCAGCCTTTAACACAATGCTTTTATTGATTTGTGTTTTTAAATATGTCACACACCATATGGGGTCTGCTTCTGAAGGGTCTTGGCCTGGAAGTCTGGGGATGGTTAGCTGGTTTCCGCCCATAGGAAAGAAGGGAAATATCAATCATTCGTCCCAGCGTGAAAGTGCCGGTGTCAGTAAACCTTTATTAGCTGAATATTGTTAGTATGGTTAGGGGTTCGAAGGTTAGAATTGGTCAAGGTTTAGGGTTAGGGGGTTGGGTATAAACAGTCAGAGGGTTATCATTATGCGGTGACGATTTGGATTGCTTTAGGTGATTCGAGGGTAAATGGGTTAGAATTAGGATTGGTAAAGGTTTAGGGTTTGGGGTTAAGGGTGGTTAGGATTAGAATGAGCAAGGGTTTTAGGATTAGGACTGGTAAAGGTTCAGGGTTAGGATTATTTGGGGTTGGTTAGGATTAAGGTTAGGGGTTAGTTAAGGGTAAGTCCTTACACTTAAATTGGACAAATAAGTTAAACGCTTCATATGAACACTATTACACGAGTTGAGACACACCGCTTTAAATTCAAATGCACATCTTAATCATTTGTGTTCATAACATAAACTCGTTTAGTTTATTGTTCCTGCTTTGAATGCGAGGCCCCTCGTTGAGACCGACCCCCGCTTTCGCCATCAAATGCGTCCGTTCCAGCCTGCTGAGCTCGGTTCCTGTGAGGTACGCACGCCGGTGCGTCTCACCATCTCAGTTGTGTGTTGACTTCTGTTGAATTTTTTTTTCCCCCATCTTGTTTAGCACCAATCACCCAAAAACTGGATTGAGCACTTTTTTGTGTAAACTAGGTTGAGGTCCATAATCCTTGAATAGTTCTGCATGTAGAGATGGGAATTGTATTGCATCAAGGCCAGTGGCAGCACAACTGAGGGATGACGGAGGACCAAACTTCAGCCAACTCACAAATCCTGTGCCACGCTCAAATGATCTATCACGTGTGCGTTTCAGTCGAGGTAATCTCCACGTTGTGTAGTTGAGCCGAGTGGAGTGCAGGTGCTCTTAATCTCATCGTTTTATTGAGACACTTCTCGAAGGTAGCAAAGTCGTACAATTGCACTGAAATGCCAGGCGCTGCTAAGTCATTGACGGTAAACATCCTTTGTTGCGGCGCAGGTCTTGGCGTACACGGAAGGTCTGCACGGGAAGTGGATGTTCAGCGAGATCCGGGCCATCTTCTCCAGGCGCCACTTGCTGCAGAACACAGCCGCGGAGGTCTTCATGGCCAATAGAAGTACGGCATATTCGTCTCGTTAATATGGATCCATCCTTTTTTAGTTGACCGGCTCTATATCCCACATCAACTGCGACGCGCTCATCCGTTTTCATCATGAGGCGCAGAAAGCAGTGAAAGGTGTGAAATGTTGCTGCATGCTTTGAATGGGGAAAAGCAACGCCACCAGGTGTACGCATGTTACAATTAAAACTGGAAAGCAGGCAGTTGGGATTCAAATCTTGACTGGAACAATTGTATTAGTTTGTCAGTTCTCCTTTTAGTTGCAAGGCAGTGTCGCAGAAAGCAGTGAGAGGTGTGAAATGCTGCTGCATGCTTTGAATGGGGAATGTTGTTGTTAGCAGGCGATTTTTTAGAATTTTATGGCAATTCGATATACGAATGAACATCCTCTGGCAAATTGAGCCGATATTCATTCAACACTCAACCGAATTGCATGCGTAACCAAATGTTTTCGAGATCTGAAATCTGTTTTTCTTTGCGTGCCCTTTCCCAGCGTCCGTCCTTTTCAACTTCCCTGACCGGGCGACGGTGAAGAAAGCGGTCCACGGTCTTCCTCGGGTCGGGGTGGGGACCAGCTACGGACTTCCTCAAGACAGGTGGGTCACAGGAAAGGATTGTCCCCTGTTAAGTCCTGGCACTTGATGGTTGTGTTACTTACCGCATGAGTGTTGGAGCTCTGTTGCGGTGGTTTGGCCGTGCACTTTTAGTCTTGTGCGCAGTCTCGGCGGGGTGACCTAATTCCACACAGAGACAGCCCGCTGACCACGGAGTTCCTGTGGACGCTGACCGTTGCTACAGATATGCCGTTGACTTATCGGCAAAGTGAAAAAAAACAAGTGTGAAAGTACAAGTACTAGTTCAGCTCCTTAAGTAAAAAAAAAAAAAAAAAAAAGTATAGACTCTGCAATGTACTTAAGTACAAAACTAAAAACTGAATTTTACGATTAATTGTACACAATAGCCGTTTTAATAACTTGGCACAATGAAAAATAAAGTATCCGCTAGTAAAGAAAATAGGAGAGTCTTCAGTTGGATTTCTTTAAGCCCGCAAATATGATGTCATCCCCGAGGTGTTTTGTTTCTTGTTTCCCTGCACCATTCTCACCCGAGCGTGCCCTTCCGGACCTCGCTTGGCAACAGTCAAGGGCACAAAAATGCAATTGTCCAAATGAAGACTTGACGGCTCGAATCCAAACCCCGATTGATTCATTCATTGATTAAGTGTTGAGTCATCGGGCTTTTGTCCGCATAGCGTACGTTAAAACCCGTGCCGGACACGACACAAGCGCTCGGCAGTTTTGGTCGCGGTCCAGTTTCCCCCACGCCGAAGCACCGGGAATACACGCTCTCTGGTTTCAGAGTGGCGCATTTGTAAACCGCCTGGTCTGCCCATATGTCTTATTTTCCAGGCGGATCTCGCTGGCCAGCCCTCGGCAGCTCTTCAAGTCATCTAACATGACGCAGCGCTGGCAGAGGAGAGAAATCTCCAACTTTGAGTACCTCATGTTCCTCAACACCATCGCAGGTGAGACCGTTTGGATTGCAATCCGGGAACGGCGTCCATTTACTCGTAAACAGAGCCCGCGGCAGTATTTGAGGTTCAGTTGACGACGTGACAAATTCTCGTGACGCAAACCAACTTTCCACATTGATATTAATAGATATGTCATTAATTAGATCAGAGTGCGGTGGGCCTTATCATTGTCCGCAAAAGAAAAAAGGAACAATGATTTTGCGTGCACGTGCGTGTTGGTCACCGTATAGCTTTCGGTCCAACGCATTGATTCTGACTCATGTTGTCCCTATTCCGGATAGAATTGATCAGAATGGAAAGCGTTACGTTTAAAGCAATTATTTTCATCGTACGCATCGGAGTCTGGTGACTGCAGGTTCTTCGCCGCCGCGATAAATAAACACGGGCGACGTCGCAGGAGGAGTGCTCGGCGCCGGCCCGGTTTCTTCGCCTCGTCCTTAAGTGGTCTTCGTCGACGGCGCCGTTGAGAGCCGTTTGAAGCGCACACTCGGCTGGATAATTAGGCTCGTTGCGAGCGTACGAGTGTGAATCGGAGAGGCTCGGCAGTCTCCCCTCTGATCTGAAGCGAAGCTAACAGGGGGAGGCGATCCGGGCCGCGCCGCTCGTCGGCTCTGAGAGGTGTCATGCCGGCGTCTCGCTGCCGCGTTCATGCATATTTATATTTAGCCGCCGCGCTCGGCTCCTTCGATACATTATTGTCAGCTAATTAGACGGAAAGGCAAGACGTAGGGAAAAACATGCAGGAAATTCATTAAAAAAAAAATAAAAAATCCCCCGGTAATGACTCGGGCTGACAGGCACGTCAAGAGGCGTCGGCGGAAGGCAGACAGTTCGGCGGTGGGGGTGAAGAAGTGCCGGGAAGAGGTGCGAAGGGGACGTGGTCTTCTAATTAACCACTATTCGGCTATTGTTAACATCCTGACACCCACGCTGACGCGCTGATGCTGCAGCTACTTCCTTAGCGGTGATAATGCTTCCCAAACTGCACCAAACTTAAAATGTCACCTTTGAAAAAAAGGATAACCTTTTTTTTCCTCCCCTGAGTCATTAGGATCATTTTATCACCATATTTCAGCTTTTTTTTTAAGAGGACATCATGTGGAATATTGAAGTTTTAATGGTTGGGTCTCTGGAAAGTTTGCGCACCCATAAAGTGTCAAATCAAACGACCGAGACCAGGTCTGCGAGCGAGCCGTTTAAAATTTTGCTGCACTCCGAGTTTCCCCACCAGTAACTTCGAAGCTATACTGGGTGAAGATCCGGCATTTTCAATCGACTACACGTAAATAGTTTCAAGTCAGAGCTAAAAGCTAAGCAGAGCTGCAGTGTCGGAAGCTCCAATTAGCGTTATGCTCCTGATAAGCGGCACGTACTTGGCTGTTGGGTGAAGATGGCGGCATGGTTGACAAGTGTCAGTCGGCGTCTTGGGAATGAAGCGCTGCCTCCGTGAGTGAAAATACAATCCATGCTTTTTGTGTAGTAATTGGAGCTTGCATGTGCTTCGCAGTTCACACTGGGTTATTTCGACTCGGGCTCAACTAGAGGCTCCGCCCCCGGTTTGGAAAGTGATGTGAGAAAAGTTGCAAAAACTGATCCATTCTTTACATTCTATTTTCTCATTATGGTATGTGTGCAACCTACTTCGGAATTCGGCAAAACGGGTAAAAGAACTTCCTTCTCTCTCGGGCGAACGGCAACGGGAACCGTTTTCGAAGCACCCGTGGGAATTTTCAAGATCTAAAACGTCTTTTTTGTTTAAATGCGAGATGTCATCACAGAGCCACCACAGATGACAGTAGACAGCGTTTGGGCTTTGTTCAGGTTTACAAATCATATTATGTTTGCATGAATACATTTTTTATATGTATTTCACTTTTGTCCGACGACACCAGCCATAAAGAAATCAACATTTCAGGAAGTTCATAGAATAGCATAGAAGACACAGGAAGTCAGCTATCCCGTGTTCCACGTTGGTCACGTGATGTTCCGCATATGGCGGATTAGCAGTTAATTCATCTGCTCAAATTTGATCACGCTATGTTTTTATACAGTTACAATACCGCAGAGTGCTTTTTTTCCTATTTAAATTCATGTCACAAGAAAATGTTGGTGTCTTTTTTGGGGGCTGGAACGGATTAATGGCATTCCCACCCATCTCAATGTGGAACGGTGTTTTGAGATACGAGCCTGGTCACGGAACAAATTCAACTCCTGAGTCAAGGTACCACTCGACTCGATTTTTTTAAAAGCAAAACATCTGAGGCCAAAGAATGTGCCATTAGGTGAAGGTTTAAAGAAAATACTTGGGATTTGCGCAACCGCGTTCATGTAGGTAGGACTACTTGACGTCTTAATGTACATAAATGTCTGAGTATTCTTTCAAGACGTTTCCAAATTGGCATCGGAACCAAGGTGGAAAGAAGCAAGACTTCGATGCTGGCTATGTCTCCCAATGTACAATCCCTGTGGCGTATTGTCAACTGGAAACCACAAAATGTGCATTGTTTCGAGTTGCTGTCATGATTGGCCTCTGAAATCCATCCACCAAAGTGTACATAGAGTCTCGTGGATTACAGCTCACTCTTGACCTCGCAGCTGTTTCGTGTCTCCACCAAACAAGTGAAAAGACGTTCCCGGCATCTTCCCACGGATTTCTCCTAACACGTTTTGCCATCTGAAAGCCATATCGCGGCTGCCAGAACAGGGTGCGTATACTCACATCTGGCAGGCCGGCGGATCAAACTACCAGACGTGCGGAGCCGGGGTCGACCCCGGCCAATGCTACGCTTCTCCGCTGTGCCCTGGTGTAAAGGAAGCACGCAAAACATTCTCGTATAGCAGCGTGGGGCTGGCCGGCGTGCGCGCCGCGAGATGGGAAGCGCGCCTCGTCCAGGGCTCGGTGATTTGTGGGCTTGTCGGAATGCGGCGCGCCGATCCCTCGCGGTGTGGCCTGCCCCTTCGCTTCCACCCTCTCGGCAGCCTTTCATCGCTAACGCTCTCTCTCCGCTCTGTTGTGTCCAGGCAGGACCTACAACGACCTGAACCAGTACCCGCTCTTTCCCTGGGTGCTGGCCAGCTATGACTCACAAGAGCTGGACCTCACCCTGCCCGCCAACTTTAGAGATCTCTCCAAGGTACGACGTGCACCCAGTGTTAAAAAAAACCCAAAATATATATATATATATATATATTTTTAAATGTAGTCCAGTTCTGTAGCTCCCCGTACCGACTTTAGGTTGTTCAAAGGCCCAAGCGGAAGATTATGATGCTCAGCAACCTACAGTCACTACGGGTAAAGCTTTATCACTCCACGAAGCATCCACTAAATTGTTGTTGCTGAGTTCCAGTGCAGCCATCTGGATAGAATTTCCCTGGCTTTGCGGCAACGCCTGCTCTAGGAGTTCAATGTTTTCATCAGTGGTGGTTTATCGAGAACAGGTCCTGTTTTGAGAAAGTTGCCATGAAAAGTGTTAATTGTACTGCGCATTGGAGCATTGTGTCAGCCATGAAGCTTCTCAAACTGGAGATGAACTGCAGTCAGGCCCAGAAAACTTCCCGCCAAGGGGGAAATTTTGCAACGCTGCCCCAATGTCAATTTGCGACTTATGAGCAATGAATGATATGCTTACAAAAACTGCAAAGTCTAAGCTGTCATGCACTGATGGCCTCACGTCTGTCCAGGTGATAAACGAAATAGATAAAACTACTGAATATAGTAGTGCAGAAATCTGTGGTTTATGGTGATATTTTTGTATTTTTGTATTTATTTATTTTTTTGGGAAATACAGCCATTGACGTTAATATGAATCATGCACTGTGCTGAAAACATTGACTAAAATGCACTAAAAAGTCAAACTGTACATGAAATAATGAACATTTAAGTCGTCTTGCAGCATTTTCATTCTCTTGGGCCCTGATTGGCTGCTGGGGACATCACGCATTATCATCATATAGTATAGTATAGCTCGCCTTGCCAGTCAGTTATCATAATAAACGGCACCTTGCACGATAGAAATCAACAGAACAAAATTAATCCACAAAGTTGCATTAATGCTGTATTGTGTAATAAAGTGATTATTATTATAGTATTCACACATGCACAGTGATTTTTCTGAATTGTGAGTTTTGGGACCAGACACGGAATGTCATGAGAGCCTGAGAGCGAATGTTTAGCTTTTTTTTTTTTATCTTCTTGTTGGTGTGACCGAAAAGGGGCAAAAGACAGGATCGTTCAAGCACAAACTTTGGCCTGTTTTACTTGTTTTCCTCCCCCCTCGTCTCTCTCTCGCTCAAAGTTTTCAGCTCACTGACCTGAAAACAGTCACATTCCTGACTCAGTGCTCACATCTCTTTACTGACTCACTTTGGCACGTTGATCCTCGGGAGTTTTTTTTCACTATTCATTTTTTATCTATGGTTGGCCGGAATGAACCACGCAAAGCCACACACTAGAATATTAGGGACACACTGAAAAATAAATAAATAAATGCTACAAGAAAAAAGTTGGAGTTGAAGCAAGGTGGAACATTGCCAGATTTTGACAAAGTAAGGAGTCGAAAGATAGAACGAAATCTACGTGCGAATGTGGGGGGTCAAAATAAAAGAAAATATTCAAGTTGCGTACAGGAACTTGAAAAATTACTTACTGTAAGTACAGTAGCAAAGTGTTTGTCGGAAGTCGCAATTTGATATTACCAGTGAGCTTCAGATGCACCGAAAAAAAGAACGCTACGGTGTAAGTGTGTCAATGCACTTTAGTTCGAAACAGTCAAACACACAAATACAAAATGAACACACTCGCAAGGAGCATGGAGGAGATGCGAACACTCGCCAGCACGACTGACTCCGAGCTTCTGATGTCACCTACTAGGCCACGCCCCCTTTAACACACGTATTACTATGTGTGTGTGTGTGTGTGTGCATGTAACTTTTGTCTTATTTAACACGTCATTAAACCAGTTTATTTCCCTACATTCGCTTCTATATGTATATTTTACAGTATAAATGTATTCTATTTTCCTCTTAAAAACACAAAATGGTGGTGTCGGATTAATCGAATTGAGATTCATTTCAGTAAGGAAATGAGATTTTTTGTTGTTGTTGTGCGAATAAACTGAGTTGCAAGCTTCGTCATGGAAGAAATGAAACTTCTTGTGACCGCTGCCTACAATTGGAGCCAATGATGACTTCTTGCTTCAATCATTCCCGTTCGTCCACTTTGACATCTGACCTGCCGGACGTTTGTGCGCATGTGTGTGTGTTTGTGTGTGCGCGCATCCGTCCCTCCCTGCCTCCCTCAGCCGCGCGCATCCTCAATCCTGCCCCCAGGCAGACAGTTATGTATTGTAATGTATTCCGGTGACATCCTCCCATGCTGTTTACAGGCCTGAGCTGCCATCATTAGCATGAGTTCGCAGGCCGGCAGCGCCTGACAGTTGTCCTTGGAGCCCCGGCGCTCTCCGCGCTCCGCGAGTTCCCCGCCGCTCGCCCCGTAATGGATGACGTAGCCCACGCGAGACGCCGCTACATTCGGTACACCCGAGAGCCATATGTCAGTTTTTCGAAACGGCTGTAAAGGCGACGTTTTGATATTCATTCAGTTGTCCAGGTGTACCTAATGTTCTGGTCCAGCGAGCGTGAATACATAAAATGCCAACGTCCTCCAAACAGCAATGAGTAAATAGATTTTTGAAAATAACAATAATTATTGTTCACAATCCAATATCAGCATTATAGGAATGTAGAAACACAAATATTGCAAAAAGAAAAACAATATTTATGTATGTATGTATTTAATTTTTAAACACGTTATGAATTAAAAACAAGTAATTTCACCCACAAAAACAGTACAAATAATTTTACTCTTACAATGTCTATAATGTATTCCTGCTACTATAGTAAGAGATAATTGCACATTGTATGATCATATATGCGTTATATTATTATTATGATGGATTTTTTTCACAATTTAAAACAGTTTCATAGTGGTTAAGTAACCTTTGTATGACCGAATCATGAATCAGCCTGTTTTGAGGGGGCCATCCTTTCTCGTGCAAGTGAGCCACTGCTCGCCCTGCCCACCATGCTGCAGGGAGTAACCGTTTCCATGGCGACGCGGGAAAGACAAACACTTTGATCCCCAATTGTCCAAAAAGCAAATGTGAACGTCAAAGCCCCATAAATCCATTATAAGCGTGGACTGTATTTTCACTCATGGAGACAGCACTTCATTAAAGTGCCGGATTACGCTTGTCAATTTATCGTAGCGGATCCGTATTTGTCGACTCAGGTAGCAGTATAAAAGCAATCAGAATGTCAGTTTTCCACAAAATGTCCCCGGAATACTTGCCTGGTCATTCCAACGATTTTCTTCCGTAAATTAATACAATTATGATAACCACAATCCGCATTATCAGTCTAGACAAAATGACATGGTTGACTGTGGCCTGTGTGCAGCTAACACCTGTGCGCGCGCGCGTGCGTGTTCTTTTCCCACACACCAGAAGCACATTAACGTCTCATTTGTCACGCTCTCGAGTGAGTGCGGCTTGACGGACAGCATTGTTTTAACATCTGCAGTTAAATGCTGCACACTGTCAGATATTCTGCTCACCTGCTCGCCGACAATTACCTGCCACTTGGCTCTTCAGTCGGCTGTGCGAGGCGCTGCCCGGAGGCCCGGGCGCCGCATATTTGGATGGCAGGTCGTCACCAAGCGATGCACCTTTGGAGTGTAATGATTATTTCCTGATGCCGTGACAAGTGGCTGACAGATGAGGCGAAAGCGCATGTTCCTCATCGCTGTTCAGTCATGTGATGGGAGTTTTGTATGCCTGCATCGCGACACCTCGCTGGTCGAGCTTTGGGTGCCCACTTGACACGGAAAGTCTGGTACGTTCGGCTAGTGTGAGTGGCCCGTATTACCCAAAGCAAAGTACGTCATATACTTAATTGCACAGTAGAAAGGAACATAACGACTTGAAATAATCCTCAGTCGTAATTTAATTGCACAGTAGAAATGAACATAACGACTTGAAATAATCCTCAATCGTAATTTAATTGCACAGTAGAAATGAACATAACGACTTGAAATAATCCTCAATCGTAATTTAATTGCACATTAGAAATGAACATAACTACTTGAAATAATCCTCAATCGTAATTTAATTGCACAGTAGAAATGAACATAACGACTTGAAATAATCCTCAATCGTAATTTAATTGCACATTAGAAATGAACATAACGACTTGAAATAATCCTCAATCGTAATTTAATTGCACAGTAGAAATGAACATAACGACTTGAAATAATCCTCAATCGTAATTTAATTGCACAGTAGAAATGAACATAACGACTTGAAATAATCCTCAATCGTAATTTAATTGCACAGTAGAAATGAACATAACGACTTGAAATAATCCTCAGTCGTAATTTAATTGCACATTAGAAATGAACATAACTACTTGAAATAATCCTCAGTCGTACAAGGTCCACGTGACACACCGTGCTTGCAATGTTACGTGTCACGGTGTGATCGCTCCTCTTGCCAGGTTTGAATGATAACCGCTACCCCGCCCCAAAAGAAATAAACACAACCACTGCAAATAACCCAGAAAGAAAAGAAGCGTTCTACAAAGTGTTATGCTTGGAAAAAAATTCATAACTTTTCTGAATCTGATTGCTCAGACAACAACTAACTTTTTATCATGTACAGGTTGTCACAATTGTCCCATGACTTGGTCATTTCAATTTGAGCAGAAATGCACCGCACAATGGAACACAGTTAAACCATATGATTTCTCCCAGCCAATCAGAGAAGAGACGGCATGTAACGTCACGTACTGCAAAGCGAACTTGTCATCTTGTGAACAACACCCACTCCCCTCCTTCCCTTATTCGCATTTCCTCTTTCCCCTAATGGATCTTTTCTTCGCCCTGCCTCGTGCTGCCCTCGCTTTGTCGTATGTGGAGCACATCTGCTTCATTTTGACCGCTCGCCTCTCTGATTGCATGCGATCGCGGCTGCACCGCCTTCCGACAAGCCGAGCGCAAACGACTCGGACGTGTCCTGACATAGCAACACGCTGCGGCGTAATTCCTTGTGAAATCAAAAGTGCGCCCTGTGTGAGATAGATTCCGTTGTAGAACTGGAACACATGGACGCGCTTCCCGTGTCGTAACTGAAGTTTGATCATTTCTTGTTTGTTTGCGTTTCAGCAGGTCGGGCGTTAGCATGCGTATGCGCTAACGTTCGTCTGGTATTGATCACTGAGCTATGTGGGAAAAAAAGACATGCTTGCTGTTCTGCATTAAGATGAATGTGATTTAGATATGACGATATTTAGGTATGACAGCACTGAAGATATGAAGGTGTATATTGTAATAAATTGTTTGTCACTTCCGATATATCTAGTGGCATGTTCGTCATAGCAGCCGCTTACTTCTTGAGCCAAACGATTGATCTCACTTGTTGGTTTGGTTGCTGAGATTTAAGTTTAGTTTAACTTTGGCTCGGTAGCACCTCCCAATTCAAAAAAAATAATAATAATCCTTTTTTCGTCCCCGAAGCCAGTTTCATTTAGCAACATGGAATTTGGTTGGCATGTCGACCATTGCCACCAAATTGGAACTTCCAATGCTAGACAGGTGGGCGATGGCTAAAGTTCAACAAATGGAAGCTTTTGTCATTTTGTCTGGTCCAAGTTTGATGACTTTCTATCATACACAAACCACTAAATTGCGAAACATTTGAATTGTAGTCTTTGGAGCAATGCGGCGAAGTTTGATGACTCGCCATAAGACACCAAACTCGAATAACTTAGCTCCACAAGATCTGAGCTTGACCAAATGTCTTGCGTGTGATTCAATTCCTGCCCTGAAGAGAGAAATATGCGCCCGCTACTGTCGTAAACCTGTAGTTGCAAAAATCTGCTGCCTGGCACTTGGTTTTCCTTCAAACTCTGCATACTCTGATCCAAGTCGGGGGCTTGCAAGGGGGCCCTTCGCTGAGCTTTAATTGAATTTGACTTTTCCGTGGAGGCTAAAGATGACTGTTTATTTGCTTTTTCCTACACAAAGTGTGTGAGCCTCTCAGTTCACTTCACACGCCATCACTCCCAGGACCAACACTGTGATTGTGACGTGCCAAGCGAGGTTTCCTTGGCGAACACCCCCGTGCAAGTTTGGGCTCTGTTTCAAAGCCACCGACGGACCCTTGAGTTGATTTTCACATGGTTCCATTTAGTCCTCATTTTCCTAGTCGAAGTTAGAAAGCCGCAATAAAGAGTTTAGTCATCCCAGACTCGTGTTGACTTTGGAGCTACGGAATGATTCCATTTGCGGACATTTTAGAAAATGTTTTTATGTCCCGTCCATTGTAAAGTTTGATTTACTTTGAGAAGCCTGTGAATATTCTCATTCATTCAGGTCCTTTCATTTTCTCAGAGCCTTAAATCGATGCCACCTGGACTCTTCTGGTTGTCTTACTTACTTTGAGGCCACTCTTGTCGATATAGTTCGTGTCTTTGTCGGCTGAATGAGTGTAGATGTAATCTGCTGGGTTAGCCTCTGTCGCTAGCTGCACACTGGTTAGCTGCCATTCACGTGTCGCTTGTAAACAATTGGTTGTTTTCATCTCTTGTATTCAGAGGTGGGAGTAGGTCACATATCGTTACCCATATACCCAACCAACAAGAAGAGTCCAGTTGACTCAATTCGACCTTTGCAGATTACCATGACCTGGATGACTGAGCCCAATCGACACAGGCATGGAGAGAGAATTTTTTTTAAATTTATTTTTAGCAAGCACATTGGTATTTTTTTATTGAAATTGTGGCAGTAATTTAAAAATGGCTAATGCTGTTAGGCTAACGATATGTGCAAGTCATAATTAAGTCTTAATCGTTACTTTTGAAACAAGTCCTAAATTACTGTGGCAAAAATCAAGAAAGTCTGTCCTGGTGTTAGTTAGCTGTTCTGAAACATTCCCAATCACAAACCACATTGATGTTTTTTAATTGGCCCCAAACAGTGTCCGTATTGTGTATTATATTATTGTCTTCAAAATAAATGCATTACCGACAAGAGTCCTACCTAATGTGTGACTAGCTGTTGGTTAGCTAAACTGACTTCAGTCTGACTCATGTCACTAATGACCAATGCAAATCCGGCTGGGTTCTCCTGGCCCGGTGTGAGTACATCCCTCCTCTTTTTGCGTCATCCCTCCTTCGTTCCCGAGGAAATTTGTCAAAACGCTTGGAGAATTTGCTGTTTGATCAGTTGTCAGCTTTAATCTGTTTTGTTTTAACGTTTGCGGCGAGCCGGGTGCGTGTAGCACCGCCAACCGCAGCCGTCTTCGACGATCAGTCAGGTGAACGTTGCCCAAATATGACAGCAAGGCCCGACAAAAATAACATCTGCAGCCCGACCGAGCAAGCGTGCGAGTTTCCTGGACAGCAAAATGAAAGCCTTTCCCGTCACGCTGTTACAGCAATCAAATAGAACACGTCTCTTTATTTGATTTATGCTTACGCAATAGAGCTTTTTGGGAGGCGTTTTGGAAAAGAAAGAATTGGATCGTCTTAATGGTTTCGTTTTGTGGTTTCAGTCAAGAGGGCAGTGGCAGGAAAATGCTGTCTGGAGTATACTCGTTCTTTTCATTAGGGTTCTAAACCAGGGTTAGGGTTTCAAGTTGGGAGTTACAGATTTGGGATTGAAGCCAAGGTTAGGGTTTGGAACAAAGGTTGGGGTCTTCAGACAAGAGTTACTGTTTCAAGTCGGGCCTCAAAACATGTTTTTTTCAGACAGAGATTAGGGTTTGAGCCAACTTTAAAGTTTCAAGCCAGTGTTAGGGTGTCAGAGTTTCCAATTAGGATTGCAAACCAGGGTTGGGGTTTGGAGTTTGAAGGATTACAGCAAAAGGGCTAAGGTTTCAAGTTGGGGTTTCAAAGCTCGTTAGGGTTTCAATTAAACTAACTGAAACTCAAATTATGTTTTCAAGTCTAGGTAGGATTTTAAATTAAGAGTTTGAATGAGTTTCAAAATAAGACTTTACTTTGGAGATAGGGTTTGAAGCCAAGATGACCAGTCCAAATAGGCTCCGGCACTCTTGTGAGGAGAAGCGGCTCAGAAAATGGATGGATGGATATAAATGCAAAGAGTTGTTATGTTGTCCTTCACTATGCTCTCATTACTCAACTGCTGTATTAAAAAAAAAAAACATTAGAATCATTTAGTTGTACCTACTGCTCAATGGAATCGGTCACCAATCGGTTATTTTGATGGCGCGCCAGACGCCTCGCTCCAGCCGGGCACGAGACGAGGCACATGCGGGGCTGTTATCACCTCGTAAATCCACGCGGATCTCAATAAACATCTCTTTGGCTGCGTCGCCAGATGTAATGCAGGAGCGAAACGGCTTCATTTGCCCACGTCCGACCGAGCTCACGGCTAAGAAAGCTGCCATCGATTAGCCCGTCGCCGGCGTCCCCCCGTCATCCCTCACCGTGACTGACTGGGTCATGCCGAGTGTATTAATATTGACCGCCGGCGTCCCTCCGAGGCTTTCGTATTGGCAGGCTTGGTTGGAAAGGCAGAGAAAGCAATTTATCGGCCACTGAGCGTATGTTTAATGGGAGCCATTTGGCGGCCTTAAGAACATGAGGACGCGAAAGCGCGGCCAAAGGCCAAAAGACGGCCATCTATATATAGCTATTAATATATATATATATATATATAAACAACGTCAGTGCAAAATGACAAATTATGAACGACCAGGTCGATTAAAATTGTGTCAGGTTTCATTTGATTTTGTCTGCAGTTCTTTGCTAGCTAGAATTTCAATTTGGATGTGTTTTTGTCATGTTAAATGTGAAATGTTTACAAGACGATTGCGTGGATAATTGCCGAAACGTAGATGGCACGAATGAGCAGTACTGGTGCTTAAATGATACCATACCAACCAGATTTCAGGGATTCAAGTAACAGTTTAAAGTCAAGGTTTGTGTTCCAAATTAGGGTTGCAAGCTCAGGTTATGGTTACTAATTACAGTTTTCAGGCATGTTGACGTTTGCTGCCAAGGTTTCAAGCCAAAGTTGGGTTTTCCAAGCATGGTTAGGATTTCAAATTAAGCTTTTAAGGCATGGTTAAGGTTTAAAATGTGTGCTTGAAGTCAAGGTCAGAGTTTCAAGCCTGGGTTACGGTTTCAAGTTTTGGTTTCATGCCAGGTTGAGGGTCTTAAAATGCGATTAAAATTTCAATGAAGTGTTTGAAACCCGGGTTAGGGGTTCCAATTACCATTTGGTTCGGGTTTTAAAGTCAAGTTAAGAGTTGGATTTCAAAGTAGGGTTTCAAGATTCAGATTCAGAAAACAGTAGGGTTAGGGTTTCAAAGTAGATAGATAGATAGATAGATGTGTGTATGTCACGATAACTAGCATAACATCCGGTTGAAGACGTAGGAACTTGCTCCAATTTAGTTACTTTGCGGCTGGAGTCTTTTGACTAAAGTTAAATACTTGTATATTATTTATCTATACAAATATGGTATGATATATGTCAACAATAACCAAGGCTAAACATGGGCTATTGTCGGAATGCGGATGTTGGTTCTGCGTATACCGTATTTGCGTTTGTCGCCAGCGTTAGTGTTTTAGCCCGAGTTGGGATTTAAAATTAGCATTTCGAGATAAGGTTAGGTTTTAAAGTCGGCTTTGAAGCCTGGGTTAGGGTTTTCAAATTTGAGTTTCAAGCCCGAGTGAGGGTTTAAAAAATCGGAAGTAGTAAAGTAATCAGAAGCATTTCGAGTGGTGCTCTTCAATGAGGCAGACAGCAACAGAGTGCCTGAGTAAACCTCATGAGATCCGTCGGGTGCAAGCGGGTCAGTTGGGGTTAATCCACGTGGATTAAGTACAACATTTAGCAGCAGACACTCGCCTCCGCTTGCCCCGCTTCCTGCGCTCGCACTCCACGACATCAATCAGTCAAGTTGTGTCACCACAGGAACTTTTTGCGCGGCGTGACAGTAATGAGCTCTGACAGACGAAGGCCAGAATCGCATTCCTTGACCCTCGTCCGCAAAACACACGCGGCCTCATCGAGATCCGTGTAACCTGCGGTCAACAAGAGAAATCCTAGTTCGGTTTCGAGACAGGGTTAGGGTTTCGAATTAAGGTATGAAACCGGGAATGGGGTTTCAATTTGGGGTTATGATTGGGAATTAGGGTTATAAACCTGTGATAGGATTTCAAATGAAAGTATTAAGACATGGTAAGGGTTTCAAGGCAAGGTTAGGGTTTCAAATGACAGTTTCACCCCAAAGTTAGGGTTTCAAGCAAGGGTTCAGATTTAAAATTTGGGTTTTAAACCTGGTACATTTGTGTTTGACACCAAGGATAGGGTTTCAAATTCTGGTTTTAAAACAGCGTTAGGGTTTTAGAGCAGGATTAGGGTTTTAAATCGGTTGTAAACACACCGGATTTGCGGCGGTCACGAAAATAGGGCTCTGGACCTCGGCTTCGGTCTTCGTTCGTCTGACTCCGTTTGACTTTGTTGTTTCTTTGTTGCTCCCCGCAGCCCGTCGGCGCACTCAACCCCAAGCGCGCCGCCTTCTTCGCCGAGCGCTTCGAGTCGTGGGCGGACGACCAGACGCCGCCGTGCCACTACCGCCGCTACTGCTCCACCGCCGGCTCCGCGCTGCACTGGCTCGTCAGGATGGTGAGGAAGGTGGCGAAGGGCTGCGACGTTTACAGAAGGACGACTGGAACAATGAATTTGCCTTGTGGATGATGAAAGTGTCTCTCTAGCGTGGAGTGAAAAAGTCTACACACCCCTGTTTGAAAGCAAATTGAGACCAAGAGTTCCAAACCTTTTACCACCAATAATGTGACCTGCAACCTGTACAAAAAGTCTTTTAGAGAGGGGAAATACAATTAAACAACTGGGATAATGTAGTTGCACAAGTGTGCACACCCTCTTATAACTGGTGATGTGGCTGTGTGCAGTATGAACCAATTACATTCAAACTCACTTTAAATTTAAGTCAGCACACGTGCCACTGATGATGACTCTAAACCCAAATTATGTTCAGATGTTCTAGTAGGCTTTTGCTGACATTTTCCCCCTTCTTCATTCTAGCAGAAGCCTGATGGTTTTGTGCTAACACTGACTGCTATTTGGAACTGTTCATAATCCATCTATCTAGCTAGCTAGCGATCAAAATATATTTGCCCCGAGTTTGCAACTTTAAATATTCCCAGAGTTTTGCAGCCCTAATAGAGAGTGATGACAAAAAATAAAATCAAAAATAAATAAATAAAACCCCTCACTGGCATCCTCCCCTCGACAGCCTCTCCCGCCGTTCTGCAGTTAGCGTTAGCGCGTCGTCACCTGTCAGGCCCGATGATGCTGTTACGTCTCCATTGGCGGCGTCCCCCCCCCAAAAAAAAACCAGATTTCACAGGCCAGTAAAGCGGCATATGTGTGCTAAATAAAGAGTGGCTGGGTAATGATTTGCAGAGGGTCGGGGGGGTGACAGGTTTATGCGTTTCAGGCTTGCAGACATGTCCATCACGCTTACTCAGGTCCTCATTTACTGGAGGAAGAGGAGGAGGTACAAGTTGTTTGTGGAAGTCCGAGAGCTGAACCCCCCCATCATTAGTGGGGAGGGGCTGCTGATGAACTGAGGAGGTTCCCCTGACAGCACCTAGATTGGCCTCTTCGGCTTTGCTCCCACAATCCCTTGCTTCCTGACGCCCGCCGCCACCGCCGTGTCAGGGAAAAAAAATGTAATAAAATAAAAAACTCATTTGAGCCAATTCTCATTAACGTTCGTTGTAGCGACTCTGCGAAACGCTCGTTAATTTCCTCCTCGGGGAAGGACTGATCTATACGCTGAGGTTATATAGTTTTAAATTAGGGTTTGGAGCTAGGGTTTCAAACAAGGGTTAGAGTTTCAAATTAGGGTTTTAGACATGGATTAGTGTTTGAAATTATGGTTCGGAGCCAAGATTCGGGTTTCAATCCAGGGTTAGAGTATCAAAATAAGGTTTCAAACATGGGTTAGTGTTTCAAATTACAATTTGAGGCCACGATTACGGTTTCAAATTAGCGTTAGAAGCCATACTTCGGGATTAAAATGAGCGTTTTGGTTTCAAAGAAGGGTTAGGATTTTACATTTGAATTTGAAGCAAATGGTAAGGCTTCAAGCAAATGTTGCCATATCAAAATATAATTTGAAGGCAAGATTAGGGTGTCAAGCCATGTTCAGAGTTTCAAATTGGAGTTTCAAGCGATGTTTAGGGATTAACATTAAGGGTTAGGTTTCAAACAAGGGTTACATTTGACCTTTAATTAGGGTTTGGAGCCAAGGTCTGGGTTCGAAACCAGATTTAGTTGTTATGTTTGCAAATCGGGTTTGGGGTCGAGGTAAGGGTTTCAAATCAGGAATGGTGTTCCAAAAAAAGGTTCGGGTTTCACATGAGGGTGTTTGGGCTTTAAATCGGGGTTTCAAACCAAAGTAAAGGTTTCAATTGAGCGTTTCAAGCAAAGGTCGGGGCTTCACGTGAAATGAATTCTCCCCGTCTGGGCGTGAGCGATCTCAACGCCAGTCCGGCCTTCACGCTCAAGTGCACAAAAAAACGTGTGGACTAACTGATGATGGCTGTTTGTGTGCTGGTCTCGTTTGTGTTTCCTCAGGAGCCGTTCGCCACCTTGTTTCTCAGCGCCAACAACAACCGATTCGACCACCCGGACCGAATCTTTTCCTCCGTCGCCCGCTCGTGGAGGAACTGTCAGCGAGACACCTCGGACGTCAACGTGAGTCCTCTTAAAATGGGGTCATGGGTCACACAGTCTGAAGTAGGCCTGCAACTAGCGATTCCTTTAATCATCGATTCATCTGTCCGTTGTTTCTTTATTAATCTGAGAAAAGAATTTTGTTTTTATTTTCCATTAATTTATTCAAAACAGGACATGATTTCATAATGACAGTGCCGAAAATGCACAAACATAAATTGATTATAGTTCAGTGACTGGTTTGGCCTGTAATATGTCAAAAAAAGGGAAAACAATATTGATCATTGATTTCCAAAATCAAAGCAGATCTTTGCAAATGTCTTATTTTCATTCAACACAAAGACCACTTCAGAAATGTGAGAATGTTTACTGGTGATAGGCTCAAATTCCGACTATGTGGACAATTTGAAGTCTCTCAACGATGAATCGATGATCAAAATAGCCATTGATTCATTTGATAGCCAATTAGTCGTTGACCAATCGATTACTTGTCGCACCGCTAGTTTCAAGTGGAGATCTCAAAAGAGGGTTTCAATCCGCGGTTTGGGTTTCAAACAAGGATTAGTGTTTCCAATTACAGTTTTGTAGACATGGTGAGGGTTTTGATCCTGGTTTGGGGTTTCAATGTGGGGCATAGGGCTTCAAATTAGCGCTTGGAAACAGGGTTCAGGGTTCAACAAATTAGGGAGTCACAGTTTCAAATTGCGGTTTGACACAAAGGTTAGTGTTTCAAATTAGAGATTCCAACCTGGTTTATGGTTTTTAAAATTGACAACTCTCAGTTCCATTTAGTCCAGTCTACAATCCCAGCGCTTCAACTCTGACAGCATGAATCCAAAGTGAGTGTTTTGATGTACGTAACGTGTGAGACGGCTCACGTGAGATGTTGCAGGTGTGCCTAATATTTTGGCCAGTGAGTGAGTGCATATTTGGGCTGCGCACTGCCGTACGCGGAAGACATTCGATTAATTATAAATGCCTTGTTCAAACAGAAACCTTCACACAGGAATCCCCTCGGCACCAAGAAAAAAACAAAAAAAGAAAAAAAAAAAAAAATCCACATTTTGATCAGCTTTTCAGACAAAAACTAAACAAAAAACAGATAGTCTCTCGAGTGCTTGAACAAAGAGCCAAAGCCTCTCTGGAAGAAAATCCAAAAAAGAAAGAAGAGAACCCTGCTGGTTTGCCTCCATTTTGCCTCGCCTCATAGCATGCACGCAGCAGCA
Source organism: Phyllopteryx taeniolatus (assembly GCF_024500385.1). Taxonomy (NCBI): domain Eukaryota; kingdom Metazoa; phylum Chordata; class Actinopteri; order Syngnathiformes; family Syngnathidae; genus Phyllopteryx; species Phyllopteryx taeniolatus. The sequence goes on along the minus strand of NC_084509.1, from coordinate 28,718,535 downwards.
GCAGGAATAGGCGCTGACCTCAAAGTGTCATCCGTTTCTAGCGCACCCTGCTAGCGGGCGCCGTAGCCGCGGGCAATTAATAAAGCATTAATGACAAGAGCCATTTCAAATGCACTCTTCCCCCGCATGTCGGGACAGAGGTTTTGCTCTCTCGCTGCCAGCCGTGCAGTCACACGGCACCCTGTTAACAAATAGCGCACACTCGGCAACACATCCGCACTTGCCTTTGTTTTTGCAGAGGGAGATGAGCGCTACATTGTTGTTATATAACGTCTGCTCGCGTGTGAACTGTGTCTAAAATTCTGCCTTTGAAAAGATATGAATCATTCAGGATTCAGGCGCGGTCATTCCAAAATGGGTTCGTTATGCGCTGCATTCGACTGCCAGCTGTTCCTAATATTTTGGTTACCTGAGTTTGTCGCAAACGTGCATCCAAATATCCGAAACAGATCTCAGTAGGATGATCGATCCAGTGGTAGAAATGATTTCATCGGGGACAAAATATTGCATGTTAAACATCAAGATCATCAAGATTTTTAGTCATAATGCGGTGAAAATTCTGTAATTTAAAATAATATATATTTTTGGTCATTAGAAACCAATTCTACATACGTTCAAATTAGGCTTCCAAGCAAAGATTCGGGATCAAAATTAGGGTTTTTAACAATTAAGTGTTAGTGTTTCAAGTTACAGATTCAAGCCAGAGTTCGGGCTTCAAACAAGTGTTCGACTTTAAAATTAACCTTTAGACCCGAGACTAGAGTTTCAAACCAGGGGTAGGATTTCCAATCAGGTTTGAGCCAACAGTTAGAGTTTGAAGCCAACGTTATCATTTGAAATTTCTTTCAAGTCATCTAATGCATTTCAGGTTCGGGTTTTAAACCAGAATTAGCGTTTCAAAGGAGTGTTAGTGTTCAAAATTAGTATTTGGAGCTGCAGTTAGGGTGTCGTATGAGGAATAAGTTAGTTTTTTTTTAAATTTTTTTTAAAAAGGTTAGTGTTTCAAAATAGGGTTTGGAGCCAAAGCTTACGGTTTAACGTTTGCGATATAATGTTGGGCCAGGGCTTTATTCATGCATCGATAGATACCTCAAAATTCTGCCTGAGGGGTAGTGATTCAAATATATATTGATTTTGCACTGCCGAATATTGATAGATGTTCCTAATGTTTTGGTTGCCTTATTTAGCAAGTGTCAAAATGTTAGAAACAGCTAGCATGATGCAGTGCACTACAATATTAAACAAATCTGTGTTTAATCTGGATCTGATCCAGATTTGACAGCAGTGTAAACAGCACAAGGGAAATCCAGTTTAACACAATCAGCGGACATATTTTGTTGAGCTTGTGTAGCTTAAAGGAGCCGAACCAAAATGGTTTCCAAGGAAACAAAATTGACACCCTGTGAGATAAACTCAAATTTTAATCCACTTCCTGTATTGGATCTCGTGCGATCGTTCCTCTTGAACTTTCCAGTGCGTGTATTTTACCAGCACACACACGAACAGAATGCGCCGCCGCCTCGCAGTCATCAAGACCCGAGCCGAAGCGGCGGGGGCGGAAGGTCGTCCGAGGCCCGGCGAACAGAGCGGGCCGTCGGGCTGCCTGATTCAAAGTCGTCTCGTTTTTTCCCGGGGACTCGCCTTCATTAACCTCGGCCTCCTCCGGCAGTAACGACGACAAGAGCGAGCCGGGTTGTCCGACCCCTCGTGGGGTCACCTCTCAAGTCAGATGGAAACAACAATTCAACGACCCCGTCATTAACGGCCAATCTCTACACACGCACACACACAACATGAACATTCCTGGTGTGCAGATGCCTCATTGCGTCGGCATTTCTCGTCCTCTCACGGTTGCACTGAACCGCAGATTGGAAACACCAGTCACGCCTTTCTTTAAAGGGACGGTAGCGCATATTCGAGCCTTGTCAATCATGATGTTGTATTTCAGTGCGCGGGATTCCAGCAGGTGTTGCCTGATACTTCCTCCACTGTCAGATCGAACAACAACAACAACGACTCAGTTCCACTTCCATTTAACACGCTAACACCTCAGTGTGTCATAATAAGTGTTCAAAACAAACACAAACCAAAAAAACACCACGTCTCACTTTTCACATCCCGCTGTTTGGTGTGTTTGTGTTACCTTTTCACCTGCCTCTCGGTGGGGTTTCTTCTTGGTTTTCTGTTTTATTCTTTGATTCTGTTCGGTTTCGTTCGTTTTTTCAGGCAGTTTTGAAATGTACTGTCAAACTAAACATAAAACTGAGAGAATTTCACGTTGCGCATTGAAAACTAACGCATAACTTTGCCTTAAAGTCCACTAGCTGAATCCTGACATACAATGGGAAATGCCACAGATGAGCTAACGAATCGCATCAGCGTTATATCCCTTTCACAGATATTTGAACACAAACAGTGGAGCAACACAAGTCGACAGATAATATAAAACTACTCACAGGCATATATTCTTTATCCTCCGCAAAGAATGACCAATAATATTCCGGTTTACTGAGCAACTGTTACAGCTCCTCCATTTATACTCATTAGTCTGTATTATACTGCCCCTAGGTGGCCAAGACGGGAACACCAAAACAGGCAGCACAATGTCCATTGAACTGAAGCAAAAAAATCTGGAAAAAAACTGTTTAATTATTGTTATTAGTCTTTGTTTTATAAATTCAAATGTGCTGTTGTTTTTTTGGGAGGCTGGAATAGATAGTAGTTTCACATGACAGTGATATGAAGTTTTATTTTCATGGAGTGATGTGGATAATCCATTGATTTAAAAGGGTCATCATGCAAGTTTTCATAATTTCGTGAAAGTTCCTAAATGTTGTAATCGCAACTCTTCCGCCACGCAGGAGCTGATCCCGGAGTTCTTCTACCTGCCGGAGATGTTGGTCAACGCCAACGGCTACCATCTGGGAATGCGGGAGGACCGCGCCATGGTGGCCGACGTGGACTTGCCGGTCTGGGCCAAGACCCCCGAAGACTTCGTGAGGATCAACAGAATGGTGAGGATCGGAAAATTCCAGACTTCGCTAGCCTGTTTTATAGGCAAGTATGGAAGGAGTGCAAATGTGTATTGAAAATAATAATCAACCCAAAAACAATACAATTCCTGTTGTGAAACAGTACACGGTTCACTCAAGGCTTATTGTAATCTCGATTAGGCAAGAGGATTATTATTCTTATTCACTATTAGGAATATTGATCAATGTTTGTTTATTTGATCTATTTTTAAATTATACACTTTTTATTTTTGAAAAACTGCATACCATATTTTCGAGTCAATTCACAAAATGTGTGCAGATTTTTTTTCTGTTTTTACATATGTATTTTAAACATTATTTTCTAGCTAATTCACCCAAAAATATTTTTCATCTCCTTTTAGTTTTGCAAATTATATTGTTTATGTATTTTTTTAGAAATCCACCATATTTTCCACTTAATTTGCTAAAATATACGGTTCTTCTTTGTATAATACAATCACCATATTTTGTAGAACATTTGGCAAATGGTTCTAAAAAAAAATTCATTTTTGTACATTATCCATTTTTCATAACTTCTCTCATGTTTTGTTGATTTGGGAGTTTAACTTGTGTATCATTTTATATTTTGCAATTGTTTATAGAAAAATAATTCACCATATTTTCCAGTAATATGCTAAGATAAATCAATTTCTATATTTTATATAATAGACTATGATCTATCGCTTATCACCGTAATTTCTAATGAATTTTCCAAATTAATATTTATTTATTTAATATTCATTTTTTAATACACATTTGCACATTATGTATTTTTTTTATACATTCACCATATGGTCTTGGTAATTTGCTCAATTAACGTTTGTATACATATTTATTGTAATTTCTTTGTATATAGTATAATTTAAAAAAAAAACATTTTTTCCAGTTTATTTTTCTTAAAAATATAATTTTTTTTATTTAATACAAACATTTTGTAGTAAATTTACTAAGTCAATGTTTAGACCATTTTTTTAATTTTTTCATAAATTCACCATATTTTCTCGTTAATTTGATAAATTAGCATTTCTGGGGTTTTTTTTGTTTTAGTTTTTTTTCTCTTCTAATTGTGTGTTGAATTAAAATAGGTTATTGTAGTTTCTAATTAATTCTTTTTTTTTTTTTTTTTTTTTTTAATTCAAAAATGGCTTTTTTTTTTTTTTTTTTCCAAAGTTATCCCTATCTTTCCTTGGAACGTTTCCAGAAATGGAGCCCAATGTTTGAGGCTGGCGGGCGGCCAAGCAGTAAATAGTCCACAGGTGCGAACGTGGTTGCGGAAAGTCGCGTGTGTGTAAATGTGCCCTGTGATTGCCCCGGCTGACCACACCCGGGGGTTGACCCCTGCTCGCTCCAGCTCACCCGCGACTCTAATGAGAAACACCGCTGATGAAACATTTTCCATCCTTTTGCCATCTTTTTTGGGGAGTTTTTTCTTTTGTGGAGGCGAGCTGGAGGAACACGCTCGACCTTTTCAGCCGGAGTGACACAACCGGTCTGCTCATACGGAGGTGACCTTTCTTTAATCTGCGGGCCCCGCTGGAGACGGATGCTCGCATCCCTCAACGTGCGCCGATGGTCCTCGCTCCGCAAAACCCTTCGCCATCTTCCCCCCCGCCGCCATGTTTGTGTTCTTTTGTTCTAGTCTGCAGCACTCTGGCCTCCTTTATGATTTCATTTCGGTCTCCTTCCTTCTCATTCGCTCTCCCCCGCTTCCTCCCACTTCCCATCTTTGCATGTGCCACTTCCAATTGTGGTGACATGCCCTGTGGCAAACTGTGTGCGTGCGTGCGTGTGTGCGTGTGAGAGTGCAGCCTTTGTTACTAATGGCTGATTTTTTTGTGTGTGTTTTTTTTTTTTTTTCTTGCCTCTCCACGCCGCTTCCACCAACATTCGCATTGTGCAGCGTACAGTAGCATTTATCAGCCTGGCGGGCGTCTTATCCGCGCTCTCCGCTTACACACGCAAACACAATAAAAGACACAGTGGAGGAATACGCTCCGCTCTCGCAGGTCATTTATCAGGCTAGTTTTACACTAAATTGGATCCCTGTTAGCATCTCCGAAAATGATGAGTTGTGGGATTTAAGTGGGAGCAGAAATGTGAGATGATATGCGAGTTGATAACAGCACGACACATTCCTTTTGGTGATATTGCTTCTATTATTCTGTTCAATTGTTCGTTTATTTTGCTCTCACAGGTCATAAGATTAGGTACCCGATCCACTTAATCCAATGAGATGTTTTATATATTGCCAGAGGTGAATGATGAATGCATTCTGGATTTTTTTCATTTTATATAAATATACATATATATTACATACATCCTAAAATTGTGCCTAACATGTACAATTCAGATATTCGGCCTTGTTGACCTTGATGCGGGGACATTAAAAAATATGTTTTGTGTTTGTCCTTGGCGGAGGTCTGAACACCACTAAGTGCTGTCTGTTGTATTCTGGAATCTTTTTTATTTTTATTTTTTTCCTGCTAAGGCACAATTATTTCGCACGGCTCTCGTTCGATGGGTGTTCCTAATGTTTTGTCCTGTGTGTTTTTGCCGTCGCTGCAACGTCCCGTGAGGTCATCTGCACATCCGAGCGCTTCCGAATGTGAACGGACAACGTGTGTCATCTCTTTGTGCGTGTGTGCGCGCCTCTCATCTCTAATTGGCCCCCCGTGCTCGTCGGGCAGGCGCTGGAGAGCGAGTTTGTGTCGTGTCAGCTGCATCAGTGGATTGACCTCATTTTCGGCTACAAGCAGCGCGGTCCCGAGGCGGTGCGCGCCCTCAACGTCTTTCACCACCTGACCTACGAGGGCGGCGTCAGCCTGGACGCCATCGCCGACCCTTTGACCAGAGAGGTAAACACGGACACACACACACGCGAGTGTATACACAGTGAACCCCGGCCTAATCCGGGTTCGCTAGTCACAAATTGCCTCGACGTGTTGGAATGCCTTGGTATGTAGGCTCCCTCTAGTGGTACACAAAACTATTGCTGAATTTAATGTTCAAACTGTCCATAATGTTACAATGGGTTAAGATTATTATTATTTTATTTTTTTTGGAAAGTGCAGACTTTAAATTCACACGCTGTGTGGCAACAAGCAGCAGTTTGGCAAAAAAAAAAACTCCCACTTGAAGTTTACGGTCCAACTGAACATAAAACAATTACACGTTGTGTATCTCAAACAATGATATAGTTCGGCCTTTCAGTCCGCTATCTTAATGCTAAAGCTAAATAGCGTCGACTGTGTGTTGCAGTCCTTTAAGCAATGGATTGAACATAAACGGTGCAGCAGCACATGTAGACATACAATATAGCAGTACTCACAGTCACGTTGTTTGTCCTGTGCATAGAAGGACTAAAATTAGTGTCGTACTGATGAGTTGAGGGAGAAGTTAAGATATTGCAATGGACCGTATAGCCACCTATCTGTCTTATGTTGCCCCCAGGTGGCCAATGTGGGCAGACCAGAAGGCGCAGCACAATGGCCATTCAATTGATACAGTATGAGAAAAAAAAAAAAAAAAATTCTTATATTTCATTATTTTATTACTGTGTGTGTTTTTTTAAGTACAATAGTATGGAATGCTATTTCCCTCAGTAAAATATACAGTTACAACCTTTTTTTTGTTTTTGTTTTCAAAGGAGTGCTGTAACGGATTATTGGCATTTCGCAAACGTAAGTACAGTGGTCCACTGTACTGAAGGTGAACCTTGATTTACTGGGAATTACTGCACTGTACAAGATTGGTCTCCATGGCGACCGAGCCCCTCCCACCCTCCCTCATACTCTTAGTCCCTCCCGGCCGACATAACCTCCTGTCTGCACGTGTGCTGGCACGCGTTAATGTCGTCTGTCAGTCTTCTTTTGTGAAAAACAAAACAACGGCCCGTCATCGATTATGGGCCTCCTCCGCTTTCAATCGGATCGATGATCCTGCGATCAATGCGCAGAGGTCGGCCCGTCAATAGCCGAGCGGGTGCGTCTCCTTGTCCTCAACACGTTAATTGAATATCTATGAGCTGCGGTGTGCCACTTGTGAATGGCTTAATTGCGGCGGCGGGGCAGCAGCTGCCGTGCATTGTGGGTCTTTTCTGGGATGAGTCTCTCTTTTCCTGTGATGTCCGCCATCTGCTGTCTGCAAAACAACTCATTTATATACTGTCACTTCCAGCGGCGCCTTTATTTATCAAGTGACCATTATGCAAATGGGACGCACCAAGATTTGCTTGATCCAAGCAAGGGCCTTCTTCTTATTTTTTTCTTGTTTGGGGGGGGGGGAGTTCGTATTCTCTGTAGTTGCCAATTGTGTTACCGCGAACGCCGGTGTCTAATTGTGTCGAGATCCACGTTGTGTTTGCGAGTCAGCTAATTGCAATCGTTCTATTTGACATTCCTTCAACATCAATTCAAACTTGTTTCGCACATAGAACCATGCCCCTTGTTTACAAATTGAAAAAAGATTGCTCCTTCCATTATTCAAATACATGACTATTATTTTGGTGGATTCTTTCCGTTTCTGATGCAAAATAACAACGCGAGGATTTAACTGCACGTGCACATTTATAGCTGCATATTTATTTAATAAAGATACCATTTTGCCAGAGGACATCGCAACATTTGCGAAATGTATGTGTTTCAAGTCACAAATGTGAGAACAATGTCCTTCAGTAAAAAAAAAAAAAAATGGCAGACATTTCACGTCAAGTCAACTTTTTTGATTTAGCCTTGAATCGCAAAAGAGGGGGAAGCGGCAGTAAAACAGGCCAAAATCTAGATGTCGGGGTGTGGCAAAGTACTTGTTGACTTGTTGCATACAGGTTACAGTTTAACCAAATCTTAAGCCGAGGTTGAAACTTTTTTTAGCTTCTCTCATTTTGGCAGGTAGAACATTCCAGAGTGCTGGAACTTGGAGGAGAGAATGAATGCTCTATAACCTGCCGACTTCTTTTATAGCTCGCGAGTGTCACCAGAAGTCAAGCTGTTGCTGCTCGGAAAACGTTTTTTGTTTTTTTTTAATGTAGTGAGGAAAAATGTCGTACAATCAAAATTCCAACACCGCTTACATAATATACCTATGCTACAGATACCTGAGGCTGTTTTTTGTTACAAAATCTTCTGTGAAAAACATCTCAACATAGTTACTAAACATAACGAAGCACTGACAAAGAGCGAGCCCGCTAAATGTCGCGCGAACACCCGCGATATTGATTCATCCGGCTCCAGCGACAGCTGACGAATTGCATAAACGCCGTCAGGACCTGTCAGGAAATCCGAGGGTCCGCCGCCGCGTGTCAGGTGGCGCCCCCTGCTGGCGGGGGCAGGCCTCGTCCTGACAGCTTCCTCTTCACGGGGGGGAGGGGGGGAACATGACAGCTCGGCCCCCGGTTTCCGAGCACGTGGCCTCGCTCGGGAGGAGGCGGACAAATTATTCATCAGTGCGACTTCATTCCTTGTCACACAGACCCCCCCCCCATCCCCCTCCCCAATCCCTTTACACCCCCTCCCATCCTTGACTGCTTACGAGGTTGACAAAGACAGCAAAGCTTGAGTGCTAGTCAACAAAGTGTTCATATTGAAAAGTGTGTCATCACTTGACCTTTAGGATTTGAATCTTCTTTCAAGGGAATCAGATATCACCGACAAGTTAGCCTCGATTGGCATTGATACAAGTCGAATGAAGAAATCAAAGTCAAGTCATTAGCCCCCGTCGTCAAAGGTTCTCATTCCTGCGTGTTCGCAAATGTTCCAACTTGGATTCGTCGACATTGTGGATGGAACGTTTCGTTTGAAATGACAAGACGTTGTCGTCTCACTTCTTTTTTTCTTTTTTTTTTCCAACTCGTCGACTGTCGCTGGTTTGGTGTCGTGAACTTTATCTTCGGAGTATCCCCGTTCAAGAATATTCCAAGCCGTGTGACGTTTGTTCAACGCGCAGGGAGTCTTCGCCCAATCCATCAGTTTGGAAGTGTTCCACTGCTGGGATTGTTTTCCAACTTCCGCCAGCACAAATGCTCTTTCTTCAAAAGTGAATTGTGTGTTTGCCATTATTCAGCGTTATTTCCACCTTGAAACAAAAAAAACAAAAATCTATGTTAGTACTGGGTCGTCAAAGAGTGGCCACATTTTATGGGCTGGATTCGGGTACGTTTATGGAGGTAAAAGCTAAGGAGAGCGGTTATAGTCTTCCAGCGTGCGTGCAACTTCTCCGTCAGTCTTCTCGGCGTGTTGTCGGCTTCAGGTGTCGTGTCGCATGGCGAGCCCGCGCTGCTTAGCGGGTCAAGCAGAGGGCGCGTCCTCCTTCTGTCTGACAGACTTGATGTCGTGTGTTGTGTGGTGTTGTGTTGTGTTGTGTTGTGTGGTTTTACGGCGGTACGTGCGTTTCCGGCCCGTGCGCGAGCCATAGCTTGGCGGTCCGCAAAATAATTATATCGTTAGCCTAATAGTTGCCTGCCCAAGTCATATTTCAACATTTTGGGGAAAACAAGAATTAACACAATTTTTAGCAAATACATTGTTTTTTTTTTTGTTTGTTTGTTTTGTTTTTTTAGTCGGTAAAAATTGACGTAGACAATTATGCTAACAATATTATTTGTTTACTGTATTCATCTTGTGCCCTTAAAAAGGATTATAATTGCCTGTAGATGCTACATGAAGAAGCTCCTCAACTCACATCAACATACAGTAGGTCCTTGGCACTAAGATGCCACGAGATGGCGCAATACTCATACAGTGGTTTTGCCTCAACACAAAAACACCACTAGGTACGTTTTTCAGCAAATAACTGAGGATCGGTTCCAAAGAAAAATGAACAATTGAATTAGCCAATGGCAAGACCGTGAACGTGAAGTTAATTCATCCTGCGACCGTTCTCAAAAGTCAAATCACTCGTATCGCAAATCAACATTCCCCATTGAAATGAATGCAAATGCCATGAATTCATTCCAATCCCCCTAAAAACGCACCAGAAAAGTTCATTTTTCCTCACAAGACAAAGAAAAAATGCTGCCACGTTCACTCAAATATTCATAAATCAATAAAGCAAATGTGCTTAGTTGCATTCTTTACATGTCGTATTACATTTTGTCACTGTACTCAAGTGAAGTTACTACTGTAGAAGACTTTACACACAGATGGTCTAAATGTGCCTTTATTTTTGTATTCCCCAAATGTGCTCAGCAACAAGTCACGTGAAACTTTGGAGGGCGGTGCGACAGTGGCGTTGTGTCAGATAGGAAGTGACGGAAGTCGTTTTGGGGGAAGAGGAAAGCAGGCGGGGGAGTTGTGGGGGCTCTCGCTCGCAGGTGGCCTGTCCTCATCCCGAATCACTTGGGAATGTTGCTGCCCATTGGCTGCGTGTGATTTTAAGCGGTGTGTACAGCGCCCACGCGAAACGAGGGCCGAGCACCCCCCTGCGCGACGGACGTCTGCGCACGCCGCTGCGATGGAGGAGCAGGCGCCAGTCACTTCCATCAAGATCAATGACAACCACACATATCTTTTTTTCATTCGCCGTGTTACCGCCGCCAAGGAGGGGATGTTTTTAACCGTGTCAGTGGACAGGATGACACAAATATCCCCTCGGAAGTAAATACAGTAAACCCGTAGCCCTGCTGCCAATTGCGAAAAACCGTGAGTCATTGACAGCCCCCTAAAAATATTGAGAATTGCCGCTATTAATAGTTTAAATGGGAAATATACAGCAAACTATGATCCTTAAACTGTTCAATGTCACTTCAAACTCATCATACAACTTCACCCTGACAAAATAAATGCACATGCACTCTTTGTAACTTCCGCTGACAACCCAGGCTAAACTTAGCTCCTCCCCAACATACAAATGTCTAAAAAAGAGTCGAGATGTTTCACTTCTACATGCAGTGAACCTTCGAGGACCAAGCCCTGTGGTGAATAGTTCAAATTTGCGAGTAATTGTGGCCCATGCAAAAAAGGTTTGTAATTTCCTATAGCTGCCACAAGATGGCAGCAGCAAATCTCTTTTTTCTCTATTCGACAAAGCTTTGGCCGGATGAAATAAAGTGCCTCTCCTCACTTCGACATCAACACCCAAATGCCAACAGATGGTGCAAAGGACATTTTTTTGAATTTTAGATACGGCTTTGGCCTGAGCAAAAAAAAAAAAAACAATAAATAAAAACAGCAAATAGGAGAGTTTTTCAGCAAATAACTGAGGCTAGGTTCCCCCCGAAAACTGAGAATTTGCGAATGGCAAACCATGACGATGGGGGACTTGATTGTACTTTCTTGACACCATATACTTTTATGAGCCAGGGATTTGGATCCATCTTGTGCTATTTAGGCCGGTAAGAAATCGACCAAAATATGGCACAATTGAATACAATGCTGAATATGAGACACGACAGCAACATTTTGGCTTTTATATGCAGGTTTTACTCATTTTTAAGCAACATACTGGATACTTGTTGGGCTGTCTTTTCCTTTTTCTATTCCCAAATCGCAACGCCATTCCAGTGAAATTTTATCGTCATGGGAAAATGTTTCACTTATCTGTTATTGAAGAAAAATATGTTCTTGATGAAATCCCATTAAAATGCCACCTCTTCGAAAAAAGTTTCTTTTGTCTCCAAATTCGCTCTTAAATGATGAATTTATATGAAGTTGGAATATCCGAAATGAAAATGATCTTGAACCTAGAAACTGGAATTGATTGATTTATTTGACTGCATTTCCGAAAAAAAGGGGAGATTTCTTCTTTTGCATTTGAACTCTTCACATGTATGCTACGTTTTAATTAGTTAGAGATGGAACTGCCATAACAAAAAGCACAATATATATATATATATATATATATATATTGTGTATTCTTGTCGGAACATGTTTTCCAAGATGTTTCAGGTCGAATATAGTCCCGCGGGAAGTGGGCAGGCTCTCCCAATGTGTGCACGTGTGTGTCCGCTCGACTGAGTGCAATTCTAGCGCGTGGTGTGTTCGTCTTCAAAACAGACCCACATTTGAGAGCGTGTAAAGCATCCTTTGACGTGACCCCCGTGCACTTTTGCCTGCCTCTCTACGCACACACGCGCGCCCTCTCCTTTGTCTCGCGCGACAATAGCGCGGGACATCGCAGTGGCCGGCCTCGCCGGGATGTCACTCCAGGTTAGCGTTTGCGCAAGCGGGGGCCCCTCGCGCCTGCAAATGGGAACGGTTAAGCCAAGCATGTTAATAGGAAAAGGCCTGTCTCTTCCATACTAACACTTGGATGACTCTGCAGGGTGAGGAGGGTGAGGTGGAGGTGGAGGGGGAGGGGGTGGGGGTTACCGGGAGTGCACCCCACTCTCCCAACTTCAAATCCAGATTTGCTCGCATTGTCAAGTAGCGCATTGACCCATCACTTTGACGCATATCCACTGTGACGGCCGCCCTCTCTCTTCCGCTTTTCTCGCTCTCCACTTTGTCTCTCGCTTTCCCCTCCCGCAGGCCACGGAGGCGCAGATCCGGAGCTTTGGACAGACGCCATCTCACTTGCTCATCGAGCCACATCCTCCACGCAGTTCCGCCATGCACCTGGTGAGAGCGGAGAGCATGCTGGAGAGGCGGGGAAGGGGGTGTGGGGGCAAGAAAAAATATTGCTCAACTTTTGAACGGAGAGGAGGTTGTGCCCCCTCCAACCCCACACAATTGAATTCATTTAATAACGTGCGTGACAAATCACCCCTAGGATGAAGACACAGCACCCGTTTTACATCATACCTCTTCTTTCATCTGGCTCAACAAACTTTTACATCATGTAATATTTGTTGCGTTCATTTTGCATTTATTTTCTTAAAATTGGTGAATTATATTTTATGTATTGTTTTTTTATTTTGTGTTCATTGATCTCATTAAATAATTAGGTAATTGATTTATATATTTGTATAACATTTTTAATTATTGTATTAATAAATTCAATGATTATAATCATAAGGCATTTATTGTAACAATTTTAATGACTTTGTATTATATCATATTTTACATACTGTTTAAAAATGTTTTTTATTTATGTATTTGATTGTTTTGTTTCATATTTCCTCATCTAGATTGACACTAAGCCCTTTAAAAAAAAACAAAAATGAGCACCAAAGTTTGCCCACCTCTGCTTTCCCTCCACTTTGAACACCCTGGTTGAAATTCCGTTTCACACCCACCGACTCGACTGCGGGGCCAATGCCGAGTACGGCTTAGGCTACCTTGCCGACCAGGGGCAGATCTAGCGAGTGGCCACTCCTTGAGCCCCGAGTCTAAAAATAGGAACTTCAACTGTGAAGCCCCCATAAGAAAAAAAATGGCATATTTTGTCTTCCTCCTTCCGCAGAGTCCTCTGATGTTCAAGGACCAGCTGCAGCAAGACGTCATCATGGTGCTGAAGTTCCCGTCCAACTCGCCGGTGACGCACGTGGCGGCCAACACGCTGCCGCACCTCGCCGTGCCGGCCGTGGTCACCGTCACGTGCAGCCGCCTCTTCGCCGTCAACCGATGGCACAACACGGTCGGTGAGTGACGGCCGCTCCCATGAAAACGTCACCTGAGCCGGCGCCTCCTGACCAAGCGGGGAGTGTTTCCACATGTTGTCTCAAGCTGGCGTGTGAACCGCAGACCCCCCCGCCCTCCTTTGTGCCCCCGAGAAAGGGGCCGCCACCTCCGGGTCAGGAGGCCAAAGCAATGCTGGCTTGGAAATTGGGCCCCGGCTCAAGCGCACATTCGCCTCACACTTGCTTGCTGTCAGAGTGGAAAACACGGTGAGAGAGAGTCTACTGCCCTAATGAGGGCAACTGCAGACCACTGGCCGCCATGTTGGACAGAGAGGAAATGTGGTTTGGCTTTGACGACGACAAAAACAACCTTTATTTGATTCCTGCTTGGAACAAATTCATTCAGTGGCCTTTCATCCTAAAGTGTTTTTCCACACCAAATATGATGTGTTCAGGATCCTCCGTTCACCACCATATAGTGTGTGCAGATTGCCCGCGATGCATTCAGGGTCCTCTCTGGCATTGAACTTGCACTCTGTGTACATCGTCCATGATGCATTCATGGTCCTGTGCACAGCGCTGTTAACACCATGCGTGCACATTTCTGGCAATGCGTGATGCCCGTGATGCATTCAGGGTTCTCAGTCCACCGCAGTACAAACTCATGTGCGCATATTGTTGAAGGTCCGTTGATGGTTAAAAGATGCATTCAGAGTCCTTTACTCGCCACTATCGAATTCAGGTGCCAGGCCAAGTTTATTTTTTAATTTTTAATTTTTTTACTTGGTGTCCAATTGAGGTTAAACAAATTGGTGTGCACACTTCGCCTGGCCCGCGATGCATTCTGGGTCCTCTGTTAACGAGCCAATTTTGCCAAAGCAAGGATTACAAAGTCCAGATATCGGCTTTCAAATCCAGGGAGGAAAAGTCAAATAAATCCTCAAGTACGGATACCTGAGAATTACACTTAAGTCCAGTTACAAAGTATTTGTACTTGGTTACTTCCCAAGTCCAGTTAACAAAGTATTTCCCACTGCTGCATCCTGACTCAAACTGGACAAAATGTGTTTGTTCAGGACTGAGAGGAGCGCCAGGATACTCCCTGGAGCAGGCTCATCATCTCCCAATCGAGATGGACCCTCTGATCGGTGAGTTCGTCTTCTGATTCCACAGGTGCTCGCAGCTTCTCAAACGCATCGGCCGCTTGTAACGTCTGCTGTCGACACGTGTCCCGTGTGCCTTCGCCGCCGCAGCAAACAGCGCTGCGAGCAACAAGCGTCAGATCACAGACTTAGTGGACCAGAGCATCCGGATCGGCACGCAGTGCTTCGTGGTGACAGCTGACAACCGCTACATCCTGGTGTGCGGCTTCTGGGACAAGAGCTTCCGCGTGTACTCCTCGGAGACAGGTGGGCTGAGAGCGGGAGCGCCAAAAAAGGTGTGCGCGCTCGTGCGTGGAGGACGGCGTCAAGTGCTCGGCGTGATGCTCTCAATGGCCGCTGAGACAAATTGCCCAAAAATAGGAGTTGTGGATGCCCTCAAAAATGTTGGGCATATACAGTAGAGTGCTGCCTTGACTTCCGAGTGCCTCCACTTACAAGTTTGTTGAAGTTACGAGCCAATTTATTTTTTGGCTTCAATTGAGTAAAACAGTGTCGTACTGAACTGTTGAGCTGCACTGTAGCTTCAAACTTTTGTTCACCTTCTACATTTTCTGGATTTTTTGGGGTTGTGGCTAAAAACTAGTCCTGTGGGGCATGTACTTTCTGACACAAGTCCCTTCCCCTACTCTGAAAACACCAAGCGTCCTTATTCCATGCAGTGGCCATTCGTGTCCGGCGGAATGGCCACTTCCTTATTCATTTGAACCTGAACCCACTCAAACAGTGCCCGCAGATGGGAAAAATACATCTCCCCTGAAGTATTATGTGCTTTGTGTTATTTGGGCTTCAGTGTCTCTGCTGTTTGGCGCCACGCGCGTTGCGAGGCAGCGGCGAACCGGACGGCGTCCGCCGCCCCCGCGGCCCCTTCTCTGTCAACCGCCTCTTAAACTGATGTTTGTCCCGAGCAGGAAAGCTGACCCAGATTGTGTTCGGCCACTGGGACGTGGTGACGTGTCTGGCCCGGTCCGAGTCGTACATCGGGGGCGACTGCTACATCGTGTCCGGCTCCAGAGACGCCACTCTTCTTCTGTGGTACTGGAGCGGCAGGCATCACATCATCGGAGACAACCCCGTCAACAGTAAGTCGCTTTGTCTTTTTTGTGTTTGTGTTTCACACGCGGATATCCGATTTGATGAAGTTGACAGACGCTGCGACGGCTAATTAAGAATTCCGGCTCAGCTGCGTCCAATTAGCCAGGCAGAGCTTGTTGTGTTCGTTGCATCGGGAAAAAAGAATTCCCCTGATGCTCACGCTGTCTACCAAGCCTCCTCAACACTTGCGCGAATGTCTTCTTCTGCAATTAACATATTCAAGGCAGAACCTCGCATAACGGTGCTGATGTTTCGTCTCGGCGAAAATAATTTCAAAATGACAAAAGTCCAAAATGTTCACATAAATCTAAAATTACATGGCGCTGCTTTGCACTCTACATAAGGATTCGGGGAATTTAATTGTCGAGCACACATTTACACATGATATGGCACCAAATTCAATCCCCAAGGTCCCAGATTAACCCAATAGTACTCAAGACTTAATAAATAAAAAATATAGCACAAAATAAGATTTAAAAAAAGAAATAAAATGCTTATTCCCAGTTATGAGTGTGTGCAAAGATGCAAGTGTAGCAAAAATGTGGATACAGCAGAAATACAAACGTAGCGGCTTGAACTGCTTATAATATATTCCTGATATTTTGTACTAAATATGTATAAAGCGTTCGTCGTGCAGGGATTAATAGGGGTGGGGGTCTGATGCCGGGTTTTACGGAGCAATGTTCGAGTTTAATAGTCTCACAGCTTCCGGAAAGCATCTGTTCCTCAGCCTGGTGGTCCTGCACCGGATGCTCCGTAGCCTCCTGCCTGAGGGGAGATGATGGACGAGACGGTGTGCGGGATGGGGAGGGTCCTTGATGATGCAGAAAGCCCTTGTTCTGCACCTGCTGGTGAAGATGTACAGTCTGTGGTTGTGGGGAGGCAGCCTTTTGACATCCTTTGTAGAGGGTAGGGGGGCATCTGTCCCTCCTGAACTCCACCCCCATCTCCTTGACCTTTTCACATTGATGCAAAGATTGTTGTCTTTGCACCAGTCCACCAGATGTTTCGGTCCTCTGACTCATTGTTGTTGGTGATGTGTCCCACCACTGCTCCGTGGTCTACAAACTTCACGATATGACAGCTCGGGAATCTCGCTGAGCATACACAAGGCAAGCAGCGTGAACAGGAGGGTGCTCGGCACACAGCCCTGGGGGGAGCCAGTCTTGAGTGCTGAGGGTGATGGAGGAGGGCATGGTGTCATGGATCCTGACAAGTCTGCGGTCAGTTGTGTTGGGAGTCCAGGACCCAGTTCCCCAGTGATGGACTCAGCCAAACATGGAAAATGCAAGCACAAAACATGTCTTCACCTACATTTTTTGTCCTTCCTTGTTCTCCTTCTGTGGGGTTTTTGGGGCAGTCGGCCACTAACTGATCTTGTCTTTCCCCTCCAATTTGAATTGATGATGGCCAGCTGTTGTGAAGTTTTCTGCCGCCATCTAGTGGTGGGGGTCTGAAGCAGCCTGGTATCTCAGAGAGACTCTTATTTGTAAAATTCTCCTATTGTATTTGCGTTTTTTCCAGTGGAACCCATGGAAGCCTCATGCGGAGTTAATCCTTTAATTGAGGTCATGTGAATAAAAAAAGGTGTCTGAATGTGTTGGATGATTAAAATGATGTCAGGTTCAATCACGCCCATACCCCCCCCTCCCCCGCCCTCAGCCTCACGCCATCACCAGGCGCAGGCGAGCGGGTTGCGGTCGTCCCGAGGGTGAAGGCGAAGCGGCGAGATTGAATCTTTTGTCAGGCAGGTGAGCGGCTTCAGCTCCCTTGTTACCTCCCCAGAGGCTTCCCGTGACACTTGTCCTCGTCAAAGCCCCCCCACATCATCGTCGGAGCAGCTGCTGGCAATGTCAGCGCGGCACAGGGTCCCGCGTGGTCTCTGTGGGCCCACATCCATCACAGTCCAGCAGACTGGACCGCCACAGAGTCTATATGGCCAACAGGGGGAGGGAGGTGGGGTTTAAGGGGGGGTCAGCGATTGTCACTCAGACGTGACTGAATGGATTAGCCTGAAACTGTAGCATTAGCTAGTCTTTATTAGTGAAGCTGTGATGACAGGACTCCATGTTCGGATGCATCGTAGCAGGCTGAAATTTCTTTGTCAGTTTACGTGCCCAGTCGAAATCAATCTTTTTTTTTTCAAGAGATATTTAGAAGCCAGATTCCTCCCTGATATTCTCGATTTATATGGGCACGTACAACCATTCATCAGATTTGTATTTTTTTTGGGTTCTTCTACTTCTGAACATGTGTAAGTGGTCAGTGAAGACTTCAATCTTGTTCCTCTCGCTCATGGACGAACAACTTCCTTCATACAACATGTATGCAGACTGTGAAAGGAGAGGGAATAAACTACTGGGCCTCGTGTGCGGCACAATGTGTACAGAGCGCTTCTTGAAAACTTTCATGAGAAAGGAATATATAAAAACGCCTAGATTACTCCAGATTTCTTTGGGCATGTACACCTTTTTAATCTGATTTCTTTGGTTCCTTCATCTGCATGTATAACAAAATATTCAAGTGTTGATATAAACAACATAACGTGATACACTTTATCAGATAACGACCATTATCTGATATATTCGTACTTAGTGCTAACCCGATTTCTTTGGGCATGTTCAACTGTTTAAGCAAATTTCTTTGGTTCTTTTACATCTGTGCGTGTGTAAAAATGCTAGAAAATGGAAGTGACCTGGAGCAGAACAGTCTCTCTCTCTCTAGTCCAGGAGAGTTTTACATCGCCAAAAGAAATCAGGTGTTAACGAGGCTTCCAGAAAAAAAAGTCCTCGGATCCAATTATTAGAATTACCCGATTTCGCTATCTGATTTTCATGGTCATGTGATCCCTGTGGGATGCATTTGTGGTTGTTTAGTGTGTCTACTAAATGAGATCCATGATTACATGCAGAAGTGTTTAAATACTGCACAGTGTTCATGGCCAGTGGAGAAAGTGCCCCCACTAACCTCCACCTGCAACCCTCATCAATCACGGAGGCCAGTGGTCGTCTTTGCATTTATTTGCATGACAATCTCAGAACGCCGCCTACAAACGGGAGCAGATGCGCGTCACGGTGGAAGCATGTCTGTGCGCTTTTTTTGTTTTTTTTCTCAATTTAGTGGTTTATTGAAGTTAAACTAGACTCTTATTGATTTTATATATATATATATATATATAGAGAGAGAGAGAGAGAGAGAGAGAGAGAGAGAGAGAGAGAGAGAGAGAGAGAGAGAGAGAGAGACGTACACTTGTTTCTTGACTTTATTGTATTTTTTTCCATGTATTTAATATATTTTGATTATTTTCTTCTCTTACAGGATTTATTTTCTTGTAAATGATCTTGTGAGTCCCGCCATAGTGTGTGGACTATTTTATTGTGCTATTTTCTTTTTTCTTTTTTTTTTTTTACATATTTCCTTTATTTTATATTTTTTTTTATTTTTACCATTAATATTTTTACCAATTTACTTTTTTTTATCTGTAGCTATTATTAATTATTCATTTGTGTATTCTTATTTGTTTTTCCATAGGATTTTCCCATGAATTGTTTATATATTCCCACGTTTTAATTGACTGCACGTATTTTCCCTTTTTCATTTGTGTTTTATTTTAATGTATTTATTTTCCCATAAATATTTCCATGTACTTGTTTTTTTCGGATCTATTTATTCTTATGCCCTATCTATATTCTCTGTAATGTTTTTAATATTCATTTTCCCCCTTCACTCTTTTATTTTTTATTTACTTTTCAATTTTTTTAAATTTACTTTTTCTACTTTAAAGTTTTTTGATGTACTTAGTTTGAAAGTGTTTCAATGTTTGAAACTTATTTTTTACACTTGTGTTACCGTTAAAAAAAAAAAAAAAAAAAAAGAATTGACAATTGGACCATGGAACAGATTATTTCTATTAATATTATTTCTTATGGTTAAAAAAAACAAGGTTGTGAAATATCAGGCCATTTTTTTCTGCAAGTGGAACCAAAGGCAAGCTGGTGAAAACGATGTCGTGACCACCGTACCAGTGACTCACAGCCAATTTGCCGCAGGAAATCATCCAATTTCAAATGATTTATTAATAGGGACTTTCTCGTGTCTTCTTGTAGGCGACTACCCGGCACCACGAGCTGTGCTCACGGGTCACGAGCAGGAAGTGGCGTGCGTGGCGGTCTGCGCAGAGCTGGGGCTGGTCATCAGCGGGGCCCAAGGTCAGCGAGCCTGCATGGCGAAATAATCGTTAAAGGAAAAGAAAAAAAACCCAAAAAAAGTACGATCGGAGCACTTGAGTCTCAAATCGACTTTCTTCATTCGTCAGTTCCAGCCCCACACGCACAAAACACATTGACGTTTTCTGACATGTTTTTAATAAGAAAAACACCACTGTACCTTCACTGCCGAGATCCCCCCCCCCCCCCAAAGAATCGACCGAGCGACAACTCGACTGGGAAAAAACCAATGTGTGTTTTGTGTTCCCAGACGGTCCGTGCCTGGTGCACACCATCACGGGGGACCTGCTGCGAGCGCTGGAGGCTCCCGAGCGCTGGAGGCGGCCCCGCCTGATCTCGGTGTCCAGCGAGGGCCACTGCGTCATCTATTACGAGCGCGGACGCTTCTGCAACTTCAGCATCAACGGCAAGCTGCTGGCCCGCATGGAGCTCGACGACAGCAGCAGGGTGAGGCTCGACGGCTCGCTCGGAATTCAGACGCTCCCAAATGAAACCGTGTGAAAAGGGTTTATACAGTCTTTTGCATTTAAACAAAAAAAAAAAACTTTGTAAGCTATTTTATTTAGCTATTTCCCTGCAATTATTTCTATTTCTTTCATTGTTCAACAATGCTAGATTTTATTACAATTGTTTAATTTATTTTTGCGTTTTTTTGGGGTTTCTTTTTCTTCTGTTGTCATTTTGTTTTCTTCTTGCAAAGTAATAGTTAATCTCACATGAAATCTCTCCACACTATGGACTATTCAATGATATTATTTTCAGTTATAATTTGTTCCATTTACTATTTTCCATTTTCCTGTTATTTTATTTATTTATTTTTAAATCTTATTTTGATATTTTGTATTGACTTTTAATATTGTAATCTGTAGCTTATTTGTATATTTTATTTTCTATTTTTCTTCCCCTTTTTTGGGGGGTGTTGCTGTTTTGTCATGAATCATTTCTCTATTTGTTTTTGCATTTATTCAGTCATTTGTTTTCCATTTACTTAATTTAGCAATTTTCTTTTTTGTTTTTCACCATGTTTTCATTCAATAATTGTTTTTCCATTTCCCCCATTTCTATCATTTTAAGAGCCTTTCATTTTTCTATACTTTGTTGTTTTGTCCATTTTTTCCCCATTTACTTTTTGGTCCTTTTTCAAGGACTTTATTTGACGAATTTTCTGTTCATATATTTTCACTGATTTATTCTTTTTTTGTATGTATTTTCTTTGTATTTTTTCTTTTTACATTTTCTATTTCTATATATATATATATATAATTTGTTTTGTATTTTTTGGGGGGGGGGGGCGCAGGCCATCCTTCTGAGCAGCGACGGGCACAATCTGGTGACGGGCGGCGACAACGGCGCGGTCCAAGTGTGGCAGGCGTGCAGCCTCAAGCCGCTGTACGTGTACCCGGCCTGCGACGCCGCCATCAGAGCCATGGACCTGTCACATGACCAAAGGTCAGCGGGAAGTTTCTTTGCTTGTTTTTTAAGCCCACAAGGTGGCCAAACGGAGGTGAATCATTTTATACCAGTCACAAAATAAATCTGCTGTTATACTAGGAAATTCATTTATGAATAGATATTTTGTTCTATTAAAAATAAACACATGAAACTCAGATAGTTTCATTCTAAATGTGTCAGTAGTATAATGAGTATAATTATCAAATTTAAACTGTAAATAAATACAAATGTACGTGTTTAATTGTGTGTGATGGGTATTATTACGTTTTAATTAGGAATAAATGTGGCGGAAATAGAAGATAGTTTAATTAGAAATGTTATACTGTTTTAAGATAGACTTCATTTTTATTTTATATTTATCCTTATTTTATGAATTCGTTTTTTTAACTACTAACTAGTTTTTATTTCAGAATTTAATATGATTTATGAATATGTTTTAATTTTAAATAAATCCACAACTATTAATGATTTAGGTTTTAGTTGAATAATAAATGTGTAATTAGTATTATGATGTACTTTTAATTCTAACAAATATATAAAAATATGACTTAGTTTAATTATCAGTGTGCAATTTGTGTAATCTATTTTGGGTTATAAATACAAGTTAGTTTATTTATAAATGTTAATGTTATTATACCCTTTTAATATTGATTTACATTGTAAATACATGCAAATATATAAACTGAAACTAACTCCATTGTCAGTGTATAATGTTCATGTGTATATTTTGTTTTATAAATAAATAAAATTACAAGTTAGTTTTAGTTTCAGTGTCATTTTATTATTACTATTATTTATATTGTACAAATGCATACAAATAAAAATAAATGTAAAAAAAATGTATAAAATAGTATTCAAATGTGTTATTGTCATTATTAAAGAAAAAAATAAGAACAAAAAAGTAATACCCATTTTTACTTCAATAAATGTTTGTTTAATTCATTAATAATATGTAATTATTGTATTTGAACAAATCGAATGCATACAAAATAAGTACACGTTTATAAATACAGCATGTATAAACGTAATAGATACAAATATGTAGTTACAAATGAGCTGTTGAACTCATAAATAATGTGTGGCCTGAGGAAAACCGTCCATTGTGCCTGTTTGTGTCACGCTTGTCAATGCGACTTTTACTCAGCGGACGAGCGCTCTTCAAAAAAAAAAAAAAAGAAGAAGAATTTTTCAAAAATGGAGCCTCACAGCAGCTGCTTTTGTCCATTCAAAACTTTCGATTTTCACTTCGGTGTAATAAACGACCACACGCACACGCGCGCACACACACAAGTGGTGCCCGCGTGTCATTGGGGGCTCAAAGTATGACGTCAAAGTCTGTGACCCCCCCGACCCACCCGGGGTCGAGGGAGGCCTCGGGCGCACGCAAAACATTTCGATGACGACAACTGTGAAGATAAAACGAACTACATTTGTGTGATGACAAATGGACGCGTACGATATTTGTACTTCCTCATTCATGCTAATGAAGCGTTCGCCACCAAAAGCGACAACGTTTAGTCAGCAGCAGGTTAAAAGAGAGACTGGAAGAGTCACAGAAAGGTGTCAAAACGGACGTGCTTATGGCTCCAAAAGCTGTTCGGCGCCGTGGTAGAGAACAGCAAGTTCTGCAAAAAAAAACAAAAAAAACAACGTACGTTTTAAAGTACTGAAACAGTGAACAGGTGGACGTGTAAATAATAAGGAGTCATAAAATGAAATGCATACAAAGCAATGCGATTACCAATATGATTAACAGATGTCATCAATTGTTTTTGTATATCGCAAATATATAAAGCTGATCTATTTTACTGTGAACTATTTTCTTTTTAACCAAAGAGGTACTCGTAACCAACCAGTAGGTGGCGCAAACGTCCCTCGCAGTGTTTGCCAAGGGGATTTCTGCAGCATCTCTTGTTCATTGTGTGAAGGAAAGCAGCCTTCAGGCGCTCATACGTGCACCCTGCGAAATCAGCTGCTTTCTGCTGCACGCTTGTCACTATAAGTCACGGGAAAAGAAAGCAACGAGCTGATTTACCGCCGCGGCCCTCGTTGACCCCCCCCGACCCATCTTTCTTTCAGCACTCCGACAATCAGCCGCCATGACTGCGTTCCAACAATAACTTGTTCTCTCAGTTTTAGTTTTGAAATCGTCGTCATCCATTAGGCTGGCGTAGCTGGAACCGATGGACACCATACATGACTTGGACTCTTGTGCTGTTTTGAGGTGCCCCCATGCCCACCGACAACGGGTGGGATGCCCCCCCCCCCCCAGACCCACCCAACCCCAGGTGGACGCCTGAAATAGTCACCCACATTTATGACATGTACAGTTTCACATTTTCAAGATTCCCACCATGACAACCATTTTACACAGCGTGCCATTTCTTCTGTCACGTCAGCCGATCGCATTCTACTGTACAGCCAATCTGTCAGCCAATCACGTGCTACTAGCCAATCAGTGACACCTACCTACTTAAGGCCTTGTTGATGATGCAATCGGCTTTAGCGTTTGACGAAGATGCAAGGAGGACGCTGCAACGTGACCCAGTGAGAGTTCTGCGTTTTGACGTTTCCCTGTTCCTGTTCCTGTCCCCGTGGCAGTCGGGAACTCTGCTAGGACTGTGTGTTCCGCATTCTGCGCTCTGTGAATCGTGGATTAAGACAACAATGAAGTCTGAGCATTTCCTGACCTGCAATCTGTGGATTACCAAGTCTTGCATCACTTTGGAAGATCTTCAAAGCCTGACTGTGAAGTGCGAAGTTGACTGCCTTGAACTGAACTGCACGCTGGCTTCGATTTAACCTCTCACAGTTGATCTCAAATGGATGATTAAAATCCTTTGCAACGTTTCCGTTCGGCTGCATTCAGGTCCCAAATCGCACTCGTGTCATGTCAATCTAAGATCCATTTTAGTAGTCCAATCTAGAACCACCTCCATGTACACAAACGTTGTGGCACCTGGATAAAAGTAGGACATTTTCAAATATTTTATATATATTAAAGTCATCGAATTTTAGTGTGTAAGGGTTAAATTAAAAATGAACAAAATGCAACACATCCTTCACGGAATTTCTTTTCCTCTCAAGGCAATGTCGTCAAGCTGCATTTGAGTCTTTCATTTCCATATTTTGTACTTTGTGCTGCTTAGGACTCTTATCACTGGGATGGCTTCGGGAAGCATCGTAGCGTTCAACATCGACTTCAACCGCTGGCATTACGAGCACCAACACAGGTACTGAGCGACAACTGACGGGACGCTCCGAGACGAGATGTCGGGTCCGGGAGCGATCTCGGCCGCCTCGAGCGCCGTTCAGCATCGAGTCGCTTTTCTTCTGGGCTTACGTCAAGACTGAGGTCTGGGAAGCAAACCGGAACGTGTAAATATGCAACAAATGTTTCGGAGACTTGCTCGTGAACTCGAAAAACGTTCATACAAACCAGTTACAAGACATTATGGACTTATTGGGAAGATATGTAGATTAGAATTTTTTTGGGATAAACATTGTAAAGCAGGACGATGTCATTTACGTCAAATTTGTGCATTTTAAACATCCAGAGAGTCACACGGGACAGGACCATTAAGAGTTTCCATGGTAGTGAAACAAATGCAATGAAATGAGGTGAAAAGTGGGCGTTGCGAGCAAATGAATGTGACATTTACAGGAGGGGGGGGGGAAAAATGTTATTAGGTGTTTTCCCCCGCTGCTTATGCGTTGAGGGCAAAATTAATTTGTCACTGACTTCACTCACATTAAAACTCTCCTCTCAATCAATAAATCAGATATAAAATAATATATATAATATATATTATAATATAGAAATATGTTATAATATTATATAAATAAAATATTTGTTAAATTTATGTAAGAAGAAAAATTGGCGAAAACCTTTTTTGCTTTATTTTTGAATTTGCGAAATCCACCCTGATGCACGCATGCTATATTCAATCTATTGACGCAACTGGTTTCAAAAGCGAAGGCGAAATGTCTGATTCCTACCAAATGTATTTGCAAATACACACGCAAAACGCAAAGCGCTGTGGAGGCTTTGAAAGTGGCGTCTTGATTTTGGGACATGTCACACACACTCCTTGGCAGATAGCGCTGACTAAATAAAATCCAACGTGAACATTTGTGCTTTAAGCCATCAACCTGTAGCCTTCCAACAGAAATAGGATTGTAATGATCATGCAGTAGTTGATTTGAAATGAATACATTCGATTGGGGTTAAAAAAAAAATTTTTTTTTTAAATGTTGATTTTGTTCAGTTTTTATTTGGGCACATGTATGAGCAGATGTGCATTGTAGCGTGTTAATCAGGGTGTTTTGTTTTGTTTTGTTTTGTTTGTTTAACACAACAACAACAACAATCATGTTCAAACACTTGTAGCAAATAGTGGATGTAGCTTCCATGACGTCACACTGTCCAAGGTTTTTACAGCCTCCCCGGTAAAAAGCGGATCTGATTTGCACAACTCATTTTTTTTTTTTTTTTTTTTTATTCATTTCTATTCAGTGGACACATTTGACTCTCCTTTTGTCTTCTGGGTCAAATTGACCCAAGTAAGTTTTGCATATGAAATTTATGATTTTATTGGAAATTATTATTGGTGTGAGATATATATATATATATATATATATACTGTTTTAGCTATTACCTAAAAAAAACATATATACATACATTAATTAATATTACATTATAATTAATATTTGACTATCATAAAGTTTAGTAGTTTAAAGATGGAAATTCCTGCCTCATTTTGATGTTAAAAATATTTTTTTTTAAGTAAGAATAATTTCTTGATGTCGGATTTTGGTACAATAGAATAATCAAATATAAACAATAGAAATTGTCGATTGTGTGTAGTTGATTAAAATATGACTTCCCCTTGAGAATTGAATGACTGAAATACGTTTCCTTTTATGACGTTCTAATTGATTGAGATGCACTGGTGTAGAATGAAAATGCTATATTTGAATTCTCATGAATTCAAGTTTTGATTGTCCAATCAGCTGGAGCGACTGTCAACGTGTTTGTGTCCGTGGTAATGCTTCAAAGACATTTTTGTAAACGAGACCCTTTTTACTTTGACTTATCCTGTGGTTGTTTTTACTTTTTCCCCGCCCCCCTAGTACATTTGTTAAAAAAAAAAAAAAAAATAATAATAATAATAGTAATCATGCTGTATCCTGTGCGCTCGGAAGTAATATGAAAAATTGACAGGAACTGAGCAGTAATTTACATGAACCATAAAAACAGAAGTTACAGCAGATATGCAAATAAATTTATATTTTGTGGCACTCTTAGGAGACGAGTTTGTTTTCATTTTCATTTGAGAATAGTTTTGTTTAAATTATATTAATTTGTTAATGGTATTTAACTGTACTTGTTTATGCTTCTTTGTTTTATATTCTTCCATGATGTTTAATTGACTTCATTTTTATCAGTAGCGTTTTTTAATAATAATAATAAAAAAAAATGTCTGGGATATTTCATCTTCAGAGGTTATTCATGCAAACGTGTTGAAAAATGTGTATTAAAGTAGCTCATTGTTGAATGTTTGCTGTTTTTCCAAGTGCTTTTACTGCCACCTGCTGTCTGTCTGCTGTTACAACAGGGGTTTACTTAGAAAATGTAATGCAACAATTGTTTTTCCACAAATATCAGTTGTTGTTTTTTTTACATACATGGAAAAAAAAAGAATAAAGAGATTTTGGAGAATTTGCTTATCCATCTTTTTTTTTTCTTTTTCGTGAGCTGCCTCATCTTGCTGACCAGCGTTATTTATTTATTTATTTATGTAACCTTTATTTATCCAGGTTGTGAGCGTGTGCGTTCTGGCGAGCTGGCCGGCAAGTGTACGCGTTCCAGCCGACAATCCAAAATTCAGCGGCAAACGCACTCCAGCCGCCACTTGAAAATGGCTGATCCTCGTCCAGCCTAGCTTCCAAGTCATTGGTGAGCCAACTCAGTGAGGGGGGGGGGGGGGGGGGATTATGTGACTCAAACACGCCAATTGTGACATCACCGTTTCGGAAAATTCAGAAGACGCATTTTCAGAAATAGGCAGCTGACAAAAGATTGACTCGGTTGTTTAATTTCACACTTGACAGGCGAGCAGGCACTCCAGAGACGCAACTATTTGTTTACAAGCAGTTCAAAAGTCCATTTTCCAGAATAGGTCCCCTTTGAAAGGAGCCCATATGCGTTGAAGTTATAATATGGATTATGAATGTAGATAATACGTCCAGGCATGTTAAAGTCTTGTTACACTAAACTGACATTTTCTGTCTGTTGAGTACCGTTTATATTATTGTCACTGCAGAGGGAACATTGAAAGGAAAAAAAAAAACAAAAAACAAAGACAATCATTCAGTATTTGTGCTATTTGTTTCAACCTCGCTCAGTCAAACGTTTTTAGCAGCCCTTTAAAAACAAGAAAGTGGCGTCACGTTCCGTCGCGGACGTGACGCCACCACAACAAATAAGCACATCCGAGGACACAAACGTTTGATGCAAGTCAGAACGACACGTTTAAAAGATGCACACGTGCTCTTTACGGCCTCCCGAAAAAGAAAAAGAAAATTAAATGCTGACTTTTGAATGAACAACATATCATATTTAACTGGAAGCACTGTGCTACAATCATGTGGCTTTCCATTTGATTCTCATGTTGCATCTCATTCGCTTATTTATTCCATCAGACACACTCAACGCTGTGCTTTTTTTGATCCGCGCCACGTGCTCTCTAACAATGTCGCTTTGTCAACCGTCAGCACGGAATTACAAGCATTATTCGATTGAAAAAATATATCGCGGTACAGATAACATTATAGCAGCAAATTCAAACGAAGGTTGCGTTGAACATTTTGCACCAGAACCTTCGGGAAAGCGGCAACGGCTTGCTGGGGGGGAAAAAAATGCTGCACGTTTGTAAATAAATAAAGCAATCAATAAATAATGTTCTGTGAAGCAGGTTGGCGTTCGCGCAGCACACAATCGTGACCGTCTTGTGCAGGAAGTAAGGCTCCCGACAGTCAAGTGATTTGTGTATTGGGAAACCTGGAAATTCAACTGTTATCTAGAGAATGACATTGTTTTGGGTTTTGTTTTTTTGCAGAAATGATGAATGTGAATGCTGAAGAGCTGATGCTCAACTGCACTGTGGAGTTCACACAATTGCTCAAACGTTGAATGTGAGAATGTGGAACAGCCCAAGTGGATGGAATAATGCATACAAACCAGAGAATGCCATTTAGGTAGAAATATTACATCATTCATATTGACTGTGAGACTTGAAATGCTTCGAATTGGTTGGGAAATGTGGAAGAAGACGGTGAATTTATAAAATCTCTCTTGTGGAAATGTAGGAAACAGGTTGAAGTCGGAATCATTCCAGAAATGCGGAATAATGAAATTGGGGGGGAATTTGGGGAAGGTGGAACTTGTTCTCTAGATGTCCTGAATGAAGTGGGAATATTTTGAAGATGGAATGGTTTTAATACATGGAGAAATGTGGAAGAAATAGATAGCAGAAATTGGTGGAATAATCCTAAAAATAATTAATTTTTTAGAGCAGAATAACATGTTGTTAGCCTCATAGCATAGTTGCCTATGTCATTTTTATCTTACGGTTACGATATCAATAAAGATACCAATGTGCTTGCTAAATATGACTTACCCAAATATGCTATTAGGCTAACAGTATGCGAGCATGCTCTTCAGCAATGACACAAAAATGATTTGGAAAAAAAGACAATCTTGGCTGGTCAACTGCTGTTCAGTTCGTAGCTCACCAAAGTCAGCGGTGAGCAGACGGCGGGCGTCCCGGCACGCGCTTAGAACGGAGACACGGGGGAGCGCACCGTGTCGGCCGAACCCGGAGAACAGTCGTCCGACTCGGACGTGAAGTCGGCGGGGGACAGGACCACGGGGTCGGAGCCGCGGGGGGACGCGGACGACGCGGACGAGCGAGCCCCGTGCGGGAAGTTGGGATGTTGTTGTCTTTGACGGAAAACTTGCTTCTCCTTGTCCAGCGGCGTGTTCTGACAGAGGAAACAAACAAGGGGGGGAAATTGAAAAGAATTTGGTGTCACAGTGAAAATATTTGTTCACAAACAACATTACATTGCCATGCCTGGAGTTGGAAAATAGGACTGTCACTTCAAAAAGCTTTTTCTTGTTGTTCTTTGTGTTTTTAGGGATACAATTTTATTTTTGAAAAACATACACTTCTCTTAAAAAAAATCATCTGAACAAATATATTTTTTAAATTAAATATTGAACCTGAACAATTCTTTTCCATAACTATAAATGCTACTTTTTGTCTTGAAAATACTCTCCAACAAAAAATACATCGAATTTGTTCCAAACCAACATTTTCCTCAAGAATGTGACTTTTTTTCCAAAATAAAAATTTGTTTCACCACCATCCTTTTTTTCTTTAAAATACGGCCTCATAAATTGTATTTAGAATGAAAACTAAATGAAATCCAAACATTTTGATATAATTATATTGAATTATCAATATCAATATTATTGATTTGTATATATATATTATTTTGATAATTCTTTAATGTAATTAAAACATGGAGAACCTTTTAAAAAATGTCAAATAAAAACATTGAATAAAATGAAATGAAATTATTAAATTAAACTTCATTAATTAAACATTACATAATGAAAAATAACTAAAAAAGGCTTTCTAAAAATGTACTACATTTTGTCCAAAATATACAGCTTTTTCTCTTAAAAAATATGTCACTCTTTTCCTGAAAATATGACTTCTTTTCCTGTAGGACTTCTCCAAAATATAAATATTGTAGATTTGATCCCCAAAATATATTTTGAAATTGAAAATGTTTTCCGCCCAAAGATAGCTGGGATCGGCTCCGGCAGCACATTGTTCGGCACGCACGTTCCGAACAATAAAAACGTGTAAATACAAATTGTGTAAAATGTAAGTGTGCGTGCGGCCTTACTGTGATGAGCATCACGCCTGCTGTAGTGCCGCTGCCCTTGGGTCCGGTGTTGAAGTTCTTCTTGATCCTGACGGCCACCGGCAGCTGCCGTTGGTTCTCTGACACGCCGTCCTCCTGCGAAAGCAAGTTTTCCCCACACCGCCGCTTGAACGTTCGCCCAAACGAAAATCAGTGACATCATCATCGGCGGCGTCGTCTTCTTACATTCACCCACGGGTGCTCCAGCACCTGCGCGGCCGAGAGTCGTCGGTCCACGTCCACCCGCAGCATGCCGGCGATGAGAGCCTGAACGAGAAAGGCGCAAAGGTCACAGAAGGTCACAGGCGACGGAAGCACCCACGTAAGGTCGCGAAGGCTCGGGAGCGGGGACGCGGACCTTGGCAGAGTCCGACACGTTGTCCCAGTGCGGCGCGGGGAACTCCGGCTCGGCCCTCAGGATCTCTTGAAAGAGAACGGCTTGGTCGTCGCCCTTGCTGTAAAAACATTGCTGCCGTTACCATGAAGCAAACAAGCAAGCAGATCTACTTTATTTCATGAGAATAAACACTTGAGAATGACAACCTGGGCTTCATTGGATTTTCACGTATTCAAAAAAACTAGTTCAAATACACAATCCGAAGTAATGTTACACTTCTTGTCACAATAGCAATAAAAATACCATTGCAATGCTAAAATGGTGTGTTCTTTTCTTCTTCTTTTTAATGTCTGTGTAGAGTGGCAGCCTTCTTCTTTGTTGGATTTGGGGGTTTTTTTCTCTTCGTTTTACAAAAATGTTCAAAACTAACTGTCAACTTTGCTATTCGGCAAATGAAACAGTTTATTTTAATCATAAAATGGTAAGTCATTCTCATTTTGGAGGTGTATTACTCAAAATGTAAGTAGTTATAATGAATTAAGACCAATTATTTAATACAATAATTTTTTTTTTAAATGTATCTGCACATGTAAAATGTATTTGTTCTAACAGTAAAGTGATGGTATTGGCAGGGGGGAGTGCCACGAATAGCAAAAAAGAACCTCACAAATAATTACCCCTAAAAATTTTCATAATTGCCTATATTAAAATTTTAACGCATAAAAAATACCACTAATTGTGAGCTCAAATTCTTCAACTTCAAAAACATTTTACAGGCTTACCCTTAAAAATGGATATCCAAAAAATTCCTCAGAATAGTGTGTGTACATGCACATGTAGCGAAGACTCTAATAACTTCGATAACAACCCAGGCTAAACTTAGCTCCTCCCTGACATACATAGCTCGTCACTTAGTTGAGATCTATCGCGTCAACATACTTCCATCGACACTTTCCTACGTTGCCGGGGATTTGGCGCCATCTTGTGGTATCTTCGAGTGATTCAGAAAGAGCACAAAGAAAGAGTTTTTCAGCAAATACCTGAGTGGGGATAAGTTCCCCAAAAACGTCAATTTGTGAATAGTAAAATACAAATCAGCAGGGGTTCAATATATTACAGTTTTTATTTCATTGCTTAAAGTTATTGAACAAGATCAGGGGTGCGAAACACATTTTTGTTGCGGGCCACATTTCCGATTCCGATTTACGATTTCCCTCGAAGGAGCATCAAATACGAAGTAACGATGTAAAAAGGTGTTTGGTCACGGACAATTTGTGCTGTATCTCAACGTTATTATTTATTACATATGACAATGTGAAATTTGGGTACCGATTTTAGCAAGAATCATGGAAGTTGACGCACATTATTTGCTTTTGCGGGCCACATAAAATGATGCGGTGGGCCAGAACTGGCCCCCAGGTCTTGAGTTTGACATTTATGAGATAAATTAATAATAACATGTTTTTTTTTTATTTTTTTTAAAACCAAACAAAAACTACATTTTAATGAACTAATTCTAGGAATGAACAGCTAAATGAATGAGGCAAAAATTGAGCATGTCAACGGTCAATGCGCTGCTTTAAAGAACAGCGTGGACATTCTCGTACCAATTGAAGGGCGGAAAACCACACAGCAGGATGTAAGTGATAACACCCGCGGCCCAAATGTCCACCTTGAGGCCGTACCTGGAATTGAACGGCAAGGTTCAGAAACACACTAACGGGCCACAACATCGTCACCTTGTCAAATCGTGGGACTTTTCAAAGTTGGACGTCGCTAAAGATGATAGCAGCACTCACCCCTTCTCGGCGACGATCTCCGGCGCCACGTACGTGGGCGTGCCGCACACCGTGTACAGGAAACCGTTGACCACGGTGGCCAGGCCAAAGTCGCCCAGCTTCAGAGATTTGCTGCCGTCGTGATGTTGGTAAACCTTTGTCACATGCCGCAGGAGAAAATCAGCTAGAAGTGAACATTTAGCTACGATAAACAATAGTCGAATTTTGTTCACAACGGCAGGGGGCCTCAAACGTTTTGGGTCCAGGGAGGGGCGTTTTTATTTTTTAAATGTTTTAATTTTCAAATTTTTTTTTTCTCTCCAAGTGCCCACTTATAATTCTAATGGCAATTAAGTAAAATTACCACATGTAACCCTCAAAATCACAGGAATTAATAAGGTGACTATTTTAAAAAATAAATAAAAAAGCAATGTTTTAATTACAAATTCATATTTGTATGAGAATAGTCCGATTTTTGTCAAGAAAAAAAAGTTGTAATCTCTACAAGGACAAATATATTTTTGCGCTGAAAAACTATATCAGAATAAAGTCATATTTCTCCAAGACGAAGTCCTAATGTATATTAAAGTCCATGTTTAACGGGGGAAAAAAGTCAATTTCCTAAAAATACATTTTTATTCTTGGAATATTATTCCTTTTATTCTTGAACAGATGCCTTTATGATCTAAAAAAAACCAAAAACAAACCCGACTTTCAGGGTAAATAAAAAATAGGACTTTATTAAGCTCTACTCTACGGACTGAATTTGTTTACCAGCAGGTTTTCTGGTTTGATGTCTCTGTGGACGATGTTGAGGCCGTGCAGGTACTTGATGGCGCTGGCCAAGTTGAAGAGCATACAGCTGGCGTCGCGCTCTGTGTATTTGCTGGACGAGGTGATGGCGTCAAACAGGTCGCCCCCCTTGCGCGGGCACATTAAAGGTTTCGTGACGAAGTTAGGGTTTCAGATGAGGCTTTTAAAACAAGGTTAGTGTTTCAAAATGGGTTTTCAATCCAGATTCAGGGTTTAAAGCCAGGGTTAGTGTTTCAAATCGAAAAAAAGCTCGATGAATGACAAATCCTTCGCATACCTTGACTAACTCCATGACGAGATAAATCTCATTCCCGGTGTCCATCTCTTCAATGAGCAGCACGATGTTGGGATGTTTGACACGGCGAAGGATGGACACCTCGCTCTGGATCATGTGCTCCTGCACAGGAAACAAAGCTGGCAAAAGTACTCAACGCTCTGGGCTCTATTTTCGTGGACGGCGCAATGCAAATCGGTTCAAAACAGAAAAAAAAAAAGTGTCAAATAATGATTTTGGTAAAAAAAAAAAAAAAATCAAATAAATCAATAACACTATTCAATGAAAGAGTTGATGGACTTTGGTATACTCCAAGTCAAATAAAAGCAGGCCGATAATAATGATGATTTACAATGACTCCGCCTTCTGCATTGACCATCCACGAACAGGATGTGAGACGTATCTTCAAACGACAAAAGATCAATAAAGCGACGGCGGGCCCAGACCTTGCGTCCCCATCCTGCCGCAAAGTCTGCGCGGACCAGCTCGCTCCAGTCTTCCCACAGATCTTCAATACATCTATGAAGTGTGTGAAGTACCATCCTGTTTCAGACACTCCCCAAGAAACCTGCGACCTCGGGTCTGAATGACTACGGGCCCCCTGTGGTCATGAAGTCCTTTGAAAGCCTCGTGCTGGACCACCTCAAGAGTGTCACGGGATCCATGCTAGAGCCCCTGCAGTTTTCCTACTGAGGCCTTGCACGCTGCCACAACTAAGACAAGAGCATGCAAAATCCTCTCGGACCCTCCACCTCTTCCAGCTCCTTCCTTCAGGTAGACGCGAACGATCAATGCAAACTAAACCCAGCAGACATTCCAACAGCCTTTTAACTAACAGTTAACTTACAATTCCATTGTAACATGCTGCCAATTTCGCAACATCTCTGTCGGGACACGTCTACATTATTCTCATCACTCTGCACTATTTGCATATCTGCTGTTGACCGACACTGGCCAGTCATGTGCTTGAGAACTATCTGCACCATTTGCACAATTGTCACTTTACCAAATTATCGCTTTATTCGTCATTTCAAGCTACTCTAAATTGCGAGAGGACAAAAACAAAAATTAAAAAAAATTACTGGTACCAGCATTACCAGTAACTTTTCATTGCTCAGTGACTCGCCATAATGTGTTTTATGTTTTTATGTATTGTCAAATGGCTGTCCGTTGTCGGACTAGAACGGCTCCAACTATTATTAAGATTATTCTGATTCTGGTAAAGTGATGAGCTGGTAAGCACCTTTCCTCTGCATTTGTCCTTGCTGATGATCTTCAGGGCGTATTCTCTTCCCGTGGATCTCTCAACACACTCTCGCACAACAGCGAAGTTGCCGCTGCCTAAAGTCCGGCCCACTTTGTAGCGCTCCGCGATGGAGGCGGGGACGGGGTACTCGTCCATGGGCTCAGCTGTGCCAGCGAAGGGGGGGAATTACTTCATATTTCAAAGTTAGGAAATCACGTTGCTTATTCCTCAAGCGAGGTATCTCACCTTCGCTGCTGGGTCCGTCTCCTTCGTCCATGGAGCTGCACACCTTGGTGGAAGCCAACGAGAGGGACGAGCCGCTGTGCTGGGATCCCAAAAAGCACAGGAAATATTTGTGTTCTGTCACATGTGACATAATATTCTTGTTTCGGCGGGCTAAACAAGGAGGCATACCATTTTTTACACAAATTAAGATAATCATAATAAAATATGTGAAGAAAAGTAATACCCTTTACCTTTGTATTACTATCTAATTATGTATGTTTTTCGAATATTTGTACATTTTTCATATAATCTTATCCTATTTTTGGAAATATTTTTCCATTGTTTCAAAGGTTTGTATTATTTTCATAGAATAGTTTTGTATTATTTTCTATTTGTGTATTTTGCAGATAATAATATTGGATTTTGTGTCTTATATTTTTGTATCTTTTTTATATTTTGGTGTGATATTCGTGTATTTTTCATCTATGTTTTGTATTATTTTTCCACATTTTTTCCCCTTTTTCTCTTATATTTTGGCATTATTTTCTAATATTTGTGTGCAATATGTGTTTCCCATCTAGTACCTTCGTGCTTCTTGTCAAACAGCGCTGTACAATTTCTCGTCTCCTTATTGTTTTCATCATTTTGTGTCATTTTGTGATTTTCCATCTAATAATTTTCTCATATTTGTGTACTATATGTTGCATATTTGTGTATAATATTTCTAATATTTTTAAATTTTGTTTATACTTTTGGCATTATTTACTATTTGTGTGTTTTAAGACTGTGTGTCATAGCTTGGTATTATTATGTTTCAGTATTATTTTTGTAAAATATTTGTGTATTTCTCAATCGACTACTTTTGTATTTTTGTTTAATATATATTTGTACTTTTTGTCAAACTTTAAAAAAATTATTTTCTAATATTTCATGCATTATTTTTGTTTTCGTTATGAAATGTTTTGTTGAATTTGCTCTTATTTTTGTATTGTTGTTGAACATTTCTGCTTCATTTTCTCACATTTTTAAACTTTTTGTATTATTTTTTAAATATTTGTGTATTTTTTCCCCCACAGTTTTCTTCCCCATATTTGTCTATTTTTTTGTCTAATAATAATAATAAGTATTATCGCTTAGGCTATCATTATTGTTATCGTTGTGCAAGTGTAATTCATGTTTTGACTTGTGCCATTACCGCCGCATTTCTTTTAGCGACGTGGTGATTTCGTCTTTTTTGCTTGCTATAATCTTGATATTACATTTCCATATCTTTTCTTTCTCTACTACAACACATTTTAAATGTTTGCTCACGTCTTTAACGGAGATTGTGCACTGTGGACCTCCATCTCCACATATGAGAAGTACTTTGTTATTCAAGAATAAAACGTATTCTTCCCCTACCTGCCGTCTCCTGTGGCTGCCAGGACTGGTGGGAGAGGGGCAAGGTGATTTTCCCGATCGAGGGGTGGACAGCTGACTGCCTGCAGTCCCGTTAGCTGACAGTAGAGAGACGACAGTTGTCGGTTTCCCCCCCCCCAATTCCGGGCTAAAAACAATAAGCAATGTGCGATTTGTGAGGCAACACCTGAGCCGGTCGACGAGGGTGACTTGCTCCTGCGAGACATTCCGCCGCTTCTGGGAGAACAGCGACCGTGCACCGAGGGAAGTCGACCGTAGGAGGCCGACTTGGCCACCCTGCAATCTGTACACAAAACAAAACAAATCTTTTTGTCTATTTCTGTTTCTTTGTGGGGTTTTTTTTGTCAAACATTTTTGTAAAATGTTCTCATACGTTCGTATTTTTTGTTGTTGAATATTACTATATTATTTTCACATATTGTTTGAATATTGAAAATCCAATATTTTGAGCATCATGATATCGTGCACTGGAGTTTTTACTTGTGCCATTGCGTTAGTAAATGCCACATTTTACATCTGCCAGGCTTACCACGTTCGTCCAAACTCAAGTCATCTTGGTAGCGGTATTTTTCAGGCCCACAAGCGAAGAAGATGTCATCTTCTCCAAAAAAGTCCTGAAGGCACGTAACCTGCAAAACAAGCACTCGCTGTTTTCATAGTCATATATATCAGTGGTTCCGTTTTTTATAAAAAAAAAAAAAAAAAAAAATTTTTTTTTAACAAATGTACTTAAAAGTTAAATACACCTGAACTGTATTAGGCAGTGGTTATTTTGCATGCCACTAGAGGGAGCCCAGGTAGCACTCCGGGGTAGCACATTTTGAGAATCACTGAAACATTGCAAATAGATAAGCAAACGTCTTAGTGTGTGCTGCTGGTGCTCTCATTACAATTGCGCCAAGTCAGCGCTCATAAATAAATAAAAAGACACTGATGGAGTCCTGACCTTGTCCTTAAAAGCCGCTATTGATACACTTAACTAAAGCACATTTCCTCTTGCAGGGAGAGCACCTCTGCCAGCATACCTCAAGCTGTAAGTGAATGTAATCTTATTATCTTTATCTGGTCATGACTGGAACACGTGCAAAGATGATTGTGCAAAATGGTCAGACAATGAGCATATGAACCGAATGTGTGCACAGCAGACACGCCCACCCACACTGATGGACCCCGCCAAGTCCGCCCCTCCTCCAAAACGTGTGCCGACTCCCAACGGGAGGGGAGCTGCAAGGAAGGCCGTTGCCAAGGAGACGCGATGGAAAAAAATAATTCCCGACTGAGAAAGAGGAGATGAGGAGGGCAGGGCGGCTCTCAGGCTGGAGTGCTGACCGGGTAAAAGCAAAATGACGCTACGACGCCTCTGACAGCTTTTCTTCAAAAGTCTACCGGGCCATCATTAGATGTGGTGTTTTACACTATGATCACCGCTAGAATGTTGACGTCCGCCGAGGTCAAACTGTGGGAAGAGCGGGAAACACAACGGACCACAAAGTGCAAAAGTAGCTGACACTATGATGACGCTCTCACTTCATGTTTTCCGCAACATTTCTCTTCTCGAGGCATTCCTGTGAAGATTCTCATTGGTTCAGGTCATTTCGTTGAATCGATCGGAACTGGACTGTTCCGGTCGTCTCAGAAGATGTTTCGCCTCTCACCGGTTCATGCAACGCAAGGCCTAGTTAGAGCTGCTGTGGAGAAACCCAACTATTTGTTTCTCAAAATTAGGGGGGACACCCCAAAACCGTAGGTGCCATCATTCTTTTGGAATGCAAAAAAAATATTCACAGGCATGTCATTCCTCCATTTTGACTTGGATTCTAAAATGCATACTCACGAAGAAGGGTACAAATGGACTATCTGGGACTCTTTGTGCTGCCGATTTATCATCCTTTGCCTTGTTTAAACCCTCTGACTCTTCCCAAATGGGACAGAAATGAGGATGGATGAGGCAGGACAACAAAGTTTGGCTTTCTGCTCATCCTCTGCTGTGACTTGGCTATTGAACACAGGAGCTCCCCCGCTCAGCATCCCCACCATGAAGCCACAAACGTACCCTTTTATCCTTGCTTAAGAGTCAATATTGTTTTATTTTCAAGTAACAGGGGCGCTACTTTTCGTAGTCATGATCTTGCATCAGAAAACTGAGGCCGTGTTCTAAAATAGTTTTGTTCTTCTGGGGAGAATCAGACTTTGGTTTGAAGACCTAAATATAGAAAGTGCTGGATAAGGACTGCAATTAGGAGCGTTGAGAACAAATGCAAAAAATGTTGCGATACAGTGAATTAGTATCTTGATAGCACTGACTGAATGCCATTGAAGACAAAACATTGAAGATAAGGCGGCAGACAAAGCCACCGGCTCGTCTTTTGCGTCATCCCAATCTTTTCGTCAAATTGATTAATTTCTCATATGGCTTCGCAAACACCCTCCGTCGTGCGTCATTCGTCCCCGACTGGCTGATTAAAAGCGAGCCCGTCAGTCGATACTCGTACGGGACGCTCCCGCTCGACAACAATGAGCGTGCCGGACGGGGGAGGGGTCGGGATCAGGCCTGGCGGAGTTGCTGTGTCACTGAGCCGGCAGGCACACAAAAAAATCGATATAAAACAACACCATCACCACTGCCCTAGTTACAATGCTCCATTGCAAGTCTACAGCAAGGTAGCACTTTTCATTTCTTCTGATCAAAGTCTGCAAAGGCCCGAGATGTCTCCACACATTATTCCTGAGCGTTTATCCTTTGGCGTGGGGTGTGTTAAAACTGATTTCACCTCCCCGATCTCCTCCGAATAAGGTCAGGGCCGCCGACAGTCGGAGATCTCTATAACGCCGAGATATCGGTGGCGTGCATAAGAAAAGATTACAGAGCAGCAGGGCCGAGCCGCGTCCATTACTGCGGCGAGTGGAAGGCCGCGGGCTGACCCGATCACTTCAGACCAAAGTCAGTCATGCATAGTTACTAATCTCTAGCCACACCGCCGATATCCCTAAGGAGATGTTCTCCGTCCGATGGTTGCAAAGTGTAGCTAAAGCCCACCC
Organism: Phyllopteryx taeniolatus; assembly: GCF_024500385.1. Taxonomy (NCBI): domain Eukaryota; kingdom Metazoa; phylum Chordata; class Actinopteri; order Syngnathiformes; family Syngnathidae; genus Phyllopteryx; species Phyllopteryx taeniolatus. Next base: position 28,678,947 of record NC_084509.1, on the reverse strand, counting down.
TGCCATGTTTGAGCACAACGATAGACCGCAAATGTACTTGAGGACCCGCAGGTTACCGCCCCACCGAGGCCTTATACCATCATCACTTTGTTGACATAAGATCTGGAGAATGCGGATTTGAAAATTTCGTTGCAGGGCCGCCAATTTTCGAAAAATAATCAAATGCACAAGAAAATAACGGAATTAATCCGTTGCAGGCTCAAAGGCTAAAATTATCATTCAAGCCATTTAGCCATTTAGTTTCCTCAATTGCACTGCCTTGGTCAAATGATATAGAAGGTTTTGTTTACTAGTGGTTCCCCGTCTACTGCCGCTCGGAAGTACACGTTTATACTGCGATATAGTAGTGGGATTATAGGTGGGCGCCATGTGCTCCATCTCGGTGCCGCCGCATCCCTGAGCCCTCACTCTCTGACATCACTGCCTGCTGCACCGCTCTGCAGCAGTTCCTTAGCAACCGGCTCAGGAAACCACATCACCATGGAAACCGTAGACACCATCAGAGAGGCTGGGAGGGGAGGGGCGGCGAAGTGATTCGATTTTGTGATATGGTTGAGAGCGTGGAGGGCAGTCACAGTAAATCTTTGAATTGGCTTAGTTAAAGAGCTGGATACCTCAATGCGATGTGATGAATGCTAAATTGTACTGAAAATGTTAATAATTGCAGCTCTAAATTCATATCCATCCAAAATACGTACTTTATCGATGCTAGCTGTCGCTCTTTCTGAAATGGGCGACCGGGGTGGCATCCTCGGGCATAGGCTATGTTGTTGACAGGCTTTCCGCTCAAGAAGGCCAACATGGTACGTACCGCCTTCCCGTCCACCGTGAACAGCCTTTTGACGGTGCCGCTGTCCAGCTTAATGGCGTCGGTGATGTCCGTCAAGACCTGCTCGAACGAGTGCGCCGTCTTCTTGTTGAGCAGGACGCGCACGGCCTTGCGGGGCTTCACGCCGCTGCGGATTATGGTCACCAGTTTGGGCTTGATGAAGTCCTTGCTCTCCCGGGTCTCCGGCGAGCCGACCCTGGCGCTGCCGAGGGAGGGCGGGTCGCGGGGGCACGCGACGGCGGTCCAGGCGCCGGCTGACCAGTTGGGGTTGACGTTCTTGGTGTAGTCCACCTTCTTGTAGGGCTCAAAGGAGGCACACACATAGCTTTCTCCTAAAGCAGGATGTGAACATGTGTTGGCATTAGGCATTAAGTCATGTCTAATATAATCATATTGTTTTAGCGCCATCAAATCAACTGAGTGGAAGATCTTCATATAGCCAGGCCATAACAATAAATAGAAAATAATAGAAAAAATGAGTTTGAGAACTACTGAATTAAAGAACACAGCCCACCTTCCACGAGCTGCTCCATGCCAGTGATCCTCGTCATCCCATCAACTGAGTAGATGGTCCGAACCCCTTGCGGTAGGTTGACGTTGTCCGAGAGCGCTCGCGTGAGGTCGGCCAGGAGCGCGTCCAGGGAGCGGAACCTGTCCTGGGAAATGGCGTACACGATCCCTTGGAAGTAGCGGTCCCCATTGCGGTAGAAGCGAACCTTCTTGGCCTTCTTCTCCGAGCTCAGCGCCTGCAGCGTCCTGGTTCGGTACAGGCTGCAGTGGGCGCTGTGAGTGGGACTGGGGAGCCCGTTGCCCCTGGAGCCCCGGCGGGCATACCTCTGCGCCTTGTCACGCTCGTCAAAGTGCTCCAGTTCCATGTTTGGCGGTGCTTTTACACCCTAAAAATGATACAGCAAACAAGGCTACTGATATTAAAGGGGACACACTGTTTCATTTGTTCCGTAATCAAGATTGTAAAATAAACCTACTCATATATAAAATCAATTGTCCTCACTGATATTATTTGAAATTCCAATCATCTGTTCCACGCCACCACAAAAAAAAAAAAACACCATTTTTTTCTCACGTTTTTGATGATAAAAACTAGCACTGTATTGTAAAATTTAAATTTCAAAACATAATAAAAGTGAATATAAACAAATAAACTAGTTTTATGAATTCTAATAAAGCCGAAAAGTCACATACAGTAGTGACCTGTGTCTTTAAGACGGGCGTGGCCTAGTGAGCGACGATGCCAGCCATTTGGCCATTTTCCACGGCTCCTTGCCAGTATTTTTTATTTTGTATTTCTGTGTTTGGCTGCTTGTCCTATTTAATAAAGGGCTAAAAGTCCATTGGTGAGTGTGTTTTTTTTTTTCCTTCACTCAAGCCAAATCTACCAAAGCGACGGCTTCGAACTTGAAAAAGTTGTAAATTAGGGCCCCTGTAAGTTCCGGCACCACTGTATTATGGAAATTCAATTTTTTTATTATTATTATTATTATTATTATTATTATTATTGTTTGTGGTGCCGATCATCTGGCCCCACTCAAATGAAGCGGAATGCCATTGATCCGTTCCACCAACCCAAAAAAATTGTAACATGTATTTAGCAGGAAAAATAGTACTCTATGGTACTGTACTATACAAAAACATACAATAAGACCATAATTGAATGGAATTTAAAGAATGAAACAGTTTGTGCATCATGATAATTCAATGGGTATTGTATTGCTCATTCTGGGGTGCATGCCTTAGTCACCAGGGGGCAGTGTAATACATACAGACATACCACGTGAAGATTTAATGATGAAACACAGAAGAAGACCCTTGCAACTAGTATTTGTCATTTTTCACAGAGGATAAAGAATATATGCCAGTGAGTACTGTATGCTCTGTCTGCATATTTTGCTGACGGTTTTAGAATTTCCGCAGCATTGATGATATTTGCGTTAGCCTGTTATGGCATTTAGCATTTTGTGTTAGCTTTAAGCCAGCACACTTTCAGACGACAAACGTTCAATGTGCTCTGGTTGAATTCACAACGTGTGATTCTCTTTGTTTTATGTGTCATTTTAAAGTAAACTTGAACTGGGAGTGGCAATAAACAGCTTGAAGCAAGCACTTGGCCTCTTTTTTTTTTTTGCTAAAGTAATGCTTGTTGTGTCGTTTGTTGCCGTCATCTAATGCTCGTGATTCAAATTTTTGCTCGCAAGTCAAGACAAAAAAAAGAAAAGAAAATTTTAAAAAATCAGCAGGGGGACAGCTCGTCTCGAAAAACTAGCACAATTCAGCAAGGCCCATACAATAGGGTGGTAAATGTAATTCTTGGTACTTGGGGTATGTTGCTGAAAGAATGTTCTGAACATTTAACTGTTTTAAATTGTGCATTTGCGTGAATCGGGGAAATCTGGACAAATCTGAGCCCCCTGCGGTATCCAAGCTATGCTGCTGCTCGGACAAATGAGGAGCATGTCACACCCATTGCATGCAATGCTCCTTTTTTTTTGACACCTTCCACAATAAGGACAGTTCGCATTCATTTTTTTTTTTTTCTTTTTCCAAAGAATTAAGAGACAAACATTGCAGCAGCATATGCATTTACTGTTACCATTAAAGCAGCTTCGGCAAGATACAAAAAAATAGACAAGAAAAAATAGAGCAGTTGAAAGGAAATTGGATTGTGCTTACCTGCGAGATGTAAGCAGAACGTGTGTGTGTGGGGGGGAAAAAAAAGATTGAAAGTTGTCTTGAATTGCAATCATTTGATGTCACAGTCGCACCGAGTGTCCCTTTGTTGCTGCGTGTGCACGCCCGGCTGCCGTGTGCTCGCAGGCGGGGAGGAGGCAGGGCTGGAGCGGGTGTCCTCCTCCGCCCTGCTGCTCTTCCTCCCCCCTCCTCCACCTGCTACTACCACCTCCTCCTCCTCCTCCTCCTCCTCCTCCTCCTCGTCGGCCATTGCGGTGGTGACCTGTGCGCGTCCACGTACACAATGGCGGTAAGTTTCACCATCACGTGAAGTACTTCCGGGTGGCATCCTGAACCTCAAGCATTAGCATAGTAAACAAACGCATTAAATGTAATTTGTCCAAAGCAGAGCGATTCACGAAGCAGCATAAATGACTTGAATGATGATGTTTAGCTTTCAACACTACTCCCGCAGGCTGAATGTGTGTAGTGGCAGGCAGGAAAAATATATATATATATATATTTTAGTGCGTAATTTACATTGGTAAATTTATTAAATTCAGACCTGTTCCTTGAGGGACTGGCCAATTAAATGATTTTTGTGACACTCGCATTACTGGCACAGTCGTTCTTTGGTGGTGAAATGGCTGACGTTAGCTAGCAGGCTAGCTATTACGTTTTGCTAAATTACTCACAAAGTCATGTTTTTAGTACTGTTTTTATATACTTGTAAGAAAATGTCTTCCACCAACATGACAGTGGAACTTTGGTTTTTAGTTTGTCCTTTTTGAAGTGACTATAATGTGCCAAAAGGCGCTTTGGAGATCGTTGGAGATCTTTCTCTATAAACTTTTTTTTTTTTTTTTTTTACATCCACTCGATTTAGCCTCCATTCAGTCATTCTCAAATTGCAGTATGAGTACCGCTAGTACGTGGTACTTGTTCCCTCTAGTGGTGTGCAAAAGAATCCTTGCCTCTGTACGGTTACTGTGGAGTTGTATTTACATTAGCATTTAATCTTTATGGCGATGGTACATTGTCATCCTTGTGGCGTTAGCAATACATTTTCTGAATTTAGCCATGATTTTTTGCTCTGTGGCTCACCATGTCTCTCTTGCTCTCAACCACGCCCCTACAACGCTCCTCCACTCACATGGGTCCGAACCAATATGGTCTTTCCCCGACGTGCTGACAAAGCTCTGATCAAAGCTACTGTTGCCATCTGGTATCGATTTATCATACTAAAATCCTTCCCAAACCTTAGATACTTATTCTGGAGCTGCGCCAAACCGTCGATTACAGTTTTATTTAAAAAACCAACAAAAAAACAACTGAAAACGTATTAATAAATTTTTGGCCCTAAACGGTTGGGTTTATGAAAACGTATTAATACGTCTATGGCACTAAATGAGTTCAGTTTTTTTTCTTCTCATTCATTGAAGGGCAGTGCCAATATTCAAACTGCATGTTACAGTGGTTTTCAGTAGTGTTGAATTCCGTTTTTTAGGAATAAAACCTGTCTGTTACAGTGGTTTTCAGTAGTGTTGAATTCCGTTTTTTAGGAATAAAACCTGTCTCGTTTTTTAACATTTAGCCCTACTAAAATACTTTGTTGGCCATTGTGGACTTGTTTTTTTTTTTAGGTAATACTTGGTGTAAAGCATTTGAGAACCACTGTTCTATGGGTAGCGGTAAATCTGGCGACACAACCCCAAACAAGTTTTTATCGTTTCAGTTCACGTTAGTGGTAGGCAAATCCTTAAAGCAAAGGTTTTCAGATTTTAAAGCATACAAGAGCTCCTGTTCTACAGATGCCGCTAACCATTTTAATCCTACACGTTAGTTAATGGCATCTAAAAGGTGTTAAAATGTATCTAAAAAGGTATTAACCTCAGCTAACGTAGCCATGCTAGGCAGCTGCATTTAAATTTCAAAACATAATAAAAGAGAATGTAAACAAATAAACTAGTTTTATGAATTCTAATAAAGCCGAAAAGTCACATACAGTAGTGACCTGTGTCTTTAAGACGGGCGCAGCTTGACAGAAGCCATCGTGTTTTTAGTGCTTTCTTTAACATGAAAAAAACAAACACCACAAAAATCCCAAATAGTAAAATGTTTTACTTGCATCTTTTAGGAACGTCAGCATTTGTGTATTGCCCAAGGTGATGCAGTTACTTCATTACACCGTGCATGCCCAGTTGGTTGGAAAAGGCACAATCCACTTATCCTCCTCACAGACAGGGAAAAGGTTACAAAAAAAATTCACAATTTGCTCATTAAGCAGCTTGACTAAAACGTCCAAAGTTAATCAACAACATTGCGAATCAGAGAGAGGTTTTCTAGTCTTGCGTACAATTTGGTATGTATAGAGGAGTGGCAGCATTACAGTCAGGTTTTAGACCATTTCATTTGTACATATTCAACATGTGCACACCTGGAATTAACATCTACGTCATATAAAACAATATTTAAATTTGGAATAACCCTTGGACATTACTATTGACTAAAGATGACAAGCTTTTCATCTTTGGTTTAAAAATATTAATTGATTGCTTCAAAACAGGCAGTAGTTATAGACACAGTGATCAGTAGTAGGAACTTAAAATCAACCGCAGTCAAACAAAATGTATTAAGAGCATTAGGAAAAATAAACTCTTCCTCCAGTGATACGTTGAAAGAATGAAAGATGGTTATGCATTTAAAAGAAAGTAAAAGCTGTGACTTTACTTTGACTCATAAAAGAATAGTACAATATATATTACATATATTTCACAATAAAATCTCTACATCAAAGTCCTGTTAATAATTTAGGTATGAAAACCATTAGTAGTCTTGTAAATATATATATATATATATATATATATAAAAGCACAAATATTTCTAGAACTTTATTTAAGGCAAGAGTGGGTGACGGTGGACAGGGGTTTGGGCTATTTGCTGGATTTCTCCACTTGTTTTTGCATGTCAGCTCTGTCCTGAAGCTTGTAGTCCTCCAGGATGGCCTGCGCCGTTTGCTTGCCCGTCCGCTTCACCACCGCTTTGACGCCCAAGTTGTCGATGTTGAAGGCGGTGACGCCCACGTTGATGGCAGAGTTGACGGCGTTGTCTGTGGCCAGCCCGGCCGCCGCGCCGTACCTTGTGATTGGGCAAGGGGGAGCGATGTTAAGATTGGAGACGAGGTAAAAGGAGGGACACAGAAAGGAATTAATATGCAAAGATGCCATGCTGAGAGTGACTGGGAAAAAGTCAGCAGTGTGGTCATCCTCTCTCTGTCCCTTGTTGCCATGGTAATAAAGCACTACTCGGCATTGGCCCCACAGTCGAGGGGGCGAGGTGAACCTCTTAAACCTTGGGGTATTTTTTTTTGTCAAAAGCTTGTCAGTGACATCTTAAGACAAACTGTTTTAAAGTGTGTGTGTGTGGGTGGCATGTCTCTTGTAAGCCTATTTAATGTACAGTATCTCTAGCACCTTTTATTATGATAAATTGCATTTATTTTAGTGTTTATGTACTTACAATAAATGTCTGTTGTATTCAAAAAGGGGATACATTTGTGCTATAAATCATCAATTTAGCAGCAGAGGAATAAGAACTTAAGGAAAAACCTCAAATGTTGCCAGTTTTTTTTTTGTAGTCTTTTAATCTGCCTGATTAACAAAATAAATACTCCACCCAAGAAAAATCACTCCACAATTTAGCCTTTCATAACTTAAGATAATTTAAGGCACTTTATCTCTTTTCACAAATTGATATACTGATCTCAAACGTCATTGTGTCATTATCACTTGGAATGTATAGCGTTCTTGCCAAGGCTGAGAGAAGAAAGTTAAAGTAGCACCAATGTGCCACAAAGGGGGAAAGTGTGATTTGGTATTGACTAGACAGGCTGGTGTCATGCTTGTCATAGTTAGTGCGAAGAGTTCGTTAAATAGCTGCGTTTTTGATGGTGAACATCATCACTTGTTGCTGTTAGGTGGGTCAAAGAGGTTTTGAAGGCCCCTAAATCTGCAAGGCAAATTGAAGACGGTAGGAAAAATGTGAGCACCGCACAAAACACACAACACACCCACACAGTCATGTACCAGCAGGAATGATGGGAGAAGATGAAGAGCGAATGACCTACTTGTGTTTCACCGTGGTGACCGTCTCGGAGGCCACGCTCGTCGTGATGTTCTTGGCCGCCACTTCCAAACCCGTCCACATGGTGGCGAATCCTGGCCAACAAACAAGAACAATCCAGCTGAAGTTACTGGCTATGTTCTGAATCACTCCTTAGCCTCTATGTAGTATCCCCAAGATATGGCCCTCGACTTATCGTAGTCATCACCTCAGGAGATGAGGGAAACAGCTACCTCTGCTGGCACAAATTGGAATAACTGAATGCTTGTTGTCTTTTTGAAGGAGACTATCCTGTGTGAGATATTTCTCCCTTAAGTTCATGTAGCTTTAATCATATTAAAGGGGACATAATATGAAACTCGACTTTATAATTGCTTGGATGGAAAGAGTTGGGTCTCTGGAGTGACTGCCACCCATTAACTGTGAATTACAAAACCAAGTACAGGAAATCTGCCCATTTCAGAAAGTATCAATAACAAAAAAAATAAATAAATAAAATTACATAATAACCAAATTCAGAGTTTCTTCGCCCATGACATGATCAGCTAGGCTGGGCGAAGATGAGAGCCACTTTCAAGCAATAGCTGCAGTCTGGCCACTGAACTCCACACGATCATGCAGAACCAGAACCCCCCATCTGGCACTGGTGCCATCCCTGGCCCTGCTATCATGTAAAAGCCAAAAAAATAAGCACAGCTGCATTCGTGCCACATACTGGCTCGTTGAAATTGGCGAAGCGGTGTTGTTGGGAGGGGGAGTTTGGCTCGTAGTTCGCATTTAAAATGCTTTTCTGACACACCTCATAGGTCTCCTTTAAATAATGATGTGTGGGCACTAGGCTACCTTGCACTCCACTGGCAGCCACCACCATGGCCCCGTCGATATTGGAGCGCCCGTCCTTGTCTTTGCGCATGGACTCTGGAATGAGCTTGCCTCCGTGCTTCTTGACGTGCGGCGCCAGCTCCCGACCCACACAGCCGGCCACAGCGCACACGCCATCCACTGCAGTGACACAGCAGTCAGTCAGTCAGAAAAAAAAAAAAACACGACGACAGCGAAACATGCTGATGATGCGGGTGCGCTCACCTAGAAACTGGCTGACTTTGACAGCGCCGCCCGTGGCCTGCTTGGCAACGTGGAGGCCTTTGGTGACGGTGGGGCTGACGTGCGCCGGCTTGTCTTCCGGCGTGATGTGCTCTCGCAGTTTGGACGCCCCCTTGTGAATGGCCTTGCCCGTGAACTCGGCTCCTTTGACCAGACCCCAACTCAGCCAGGATGCACCTGAGGGAAAATTCGTCACATGAGCCAAACCACCCATTCCAAGTTTGGACGCAATGTGTTGGAGTGGAAGGCGGTAGTTGAAATGTAAAGACAAATAATAAATTAGAATTTGAATTTTTTTTTTTTATATACTGTACTATACATTACACAGACTCAATAGTTAACTATTTTGATTTTATTTGTTATTATTTTGCTTATAGCTAACGAAAACCCACATTTGACCCTTTCCAAGAAATGAAAATGTTACATAAGAAACAGTCAAAACTACTTAAATACGGAAATGAGGCTAGAATTGGCCTTCTGAAAAGTATTTTCTTGTGTGGAATGAATTATGTTTAATTTATGAGTTTCACTTTTGGAATTGCAATGCTGACATACAATCAACTCTCCTACAGTATTGTGAAATGCACCTGTATTTGTGCCTGTGGCGTGAAATTAGGTTCGGTAACTTTTGTTGTACCTGAGGGTAGATTTGTTTGCAGTGAACTGGCTGCTTACAAATACGCAGTGACATAAAAGGACAGTGACATGACATAATGATTGGACGTATCCACGGGGGTCTCCTCATGCAAACTCTTTTTTGACTATATTATTTAATTGTCATTTTCTTTTTAATTTGTCATTCTTTTGACGTCAAATTTAACAAAATATTAATAACAAAGTATCATTTCGAATAAGGATCCTGCCATGAGTCATTTGAAGTGTTTGTTGAGTCACACATCAATTTCACATCACACATCGATTTCCTCCATTGTTGTCCTTCCTCTTTGTTGAATGAATTGGTACTTCACATTGTATTGTCAGTCACGCTACGATGTCACATTGTTTAAGCTGACGCACTCATCGCCATCCGGAAATACAAAATTTACCACAATGACCTCACCTGTCAGGATCCCGTTGGCCACCTTCTCGCTCCACTCGGGCAGATTTTTGTCGTCCGCCGCCGCCGCTGTCGCCTCCTCAGTCGGCTCCTCCACGGGTGTCGCGATGGACACTTTGTTGCTGAGATTCACGTGCTCGGTGGCCTCGTCTGCGTCCTGATGAAGCAAACACATGGCACGGCTAAAACCTCAAGACAGCTCGACATTTCGTCTCCTCGTAACACTGCCCCAATAACAGCTCCTCTCATGACGCGTCACAACTTGTCACAAAGCCGCAATTGTTAACAAACAAAACAGCTTCCCTTTGTCCCTCAAATCTCCTACTTGAAGAAAGAGAAAAGCTCCTACTCGCTGACGCGGGATCACCTCCATGGACGGAGAACTGTCACATCAAAAATGATCTTGTGTGGCGGCCGAGTCTTTCGGCTCGTTCCAACAGCTGCTGATAAGAGCATTAGCGCAGTTTTAATGCTCAAATCCTGACAATGCTGAGGCAGGGCGAGCAGGCTGGCTCACACCTCAACACAAACTGTCAAAAGTGTGCCGAGTGAGACTGCGGAGACTCCATTTCAAGAGATTACCTGACGGAATTTTTTTTTTTCCCCCCACAATTTAAAACAGTTCCCTGGTGTCTTAATAACATCTCGGTGTCATGCCTTTGTCAAAACATCCTAAGCAACAAGAATTATAGCACACTTGGTCCTTTTTTCCCCCAAAATCTCCTTAACCTCTGCCTGTTTTGAGGCGGCGGTCCTGTGAGGCCAACACCGAGTTACCATGTCAACTGGAGGTGGAGCTAGGCGGTTGCGACGAAGCCGGGAGCTAATGCTTGCAGAAGCTGCAGCCCAGAGGGGAGAAAAGCAAACCCCCGTAACAGTAAACGCATGGATTGTATTTTCACTTGTGAAGGCAGCACTTCTATACAAAGCCACCGAATTACACTTTTTTTCCCCCCTCAATTAGTGTGCATGTGGTGCATCCAAAAAACACACTAGCAAACAAATAGTGACATCATTCTTGTAATAATAGTCTTGTTGTTCTAAAAAGGCAATTCATGCAGAGATGTCAGATTTACAATCATAGAAGTTTTAAATAGCCCAAAGCTAAGGTAGCGAGGAATAATTGGGTTACTGGCGTGGCGGTGCCCATATGTAAGCAAGCACTTATGACATAATTTATTATTTATTATTTTGCAAGTACACCAACCTATGGCAAGCAGACCCCCCGGGATCCCACCACTGCGATGGAGTACCTGCACTCTGAGGTCTGTCATCTGAGCCAGCAGATCCCGGAACAGCTCTCGGTCAGCGGCGGGCAGCTCGGAGGATAGGACCACGCCCACAAAGTGGCCTGGCGTCGGCGCCATCATGTCGGGGAACATAAACACGCCGGTGTTGCACAGCAAGGCCGGCGAGTTCGCCGCCATGAGCGGGTACAGCCAGTCGCACACCTGCCGGGAGAGAATGTATTAACTGCAGTGGTGGGAAGTAACCAAGTGCAAATACTTTGTGACGAGCTTTCCCCCCCCCCCCCCCCCCCCCCTTTTTTTTTCCAGTATCAGCTAAATGAATAAGAGGGAAACTATTTTTGTGCGCAGGGAAGTTTATATTTTGTTGTAGTGCCAAGTTATCAATATGGGTGTTGAATACAAACGAATGGCATCACAGCGCGGGTCCTTATTACACACACCAACTTTCACTCATGGGACTCACCGCTGTGATGTCATCCACCGCTACGGGGCACCTGGGAATTTCCCTCTAAAAGAGTCATCATCCACCCCATGACTAGAAACGACTATCTCAGTGGTTTATTGAATAGCAGTGCAGTATTACAATGCAAATTGATTTATGTTAAGATCCCATCTGCCGCTTCACAGGCTGAAGTCCTGATTGTTGAGTGACTTAATTACATCATAGTCAGACAGCTCACATGACTTGTGAACACAGGACACATAATTAGGTCTACCCGCACACTAATGAGACATGACCGACAATTCACATAACCTGGTGAAAATGTTTTAAGGGCCTGAATAACACTCTCCCCCAAACTCACTCAGTAGCGCCACATGGAAAGTCTGAAAAAGAAGTCGCCGTGACATATGACGCACGAAAAAGTTACAAGGACATTTTCACGAAAATTAAACAGGAAGTCTACCATCTTGGTTTAAGGCAGCCATTTTGGGAAAATTCCAGTGCTTTTCCGAACATCAACTAGGGAATCCTAGATAGATGGATGACACTTAATTGCTAAAAAGCTTTTTTAGCCCACTTTGCATCAGAGCAAAGTGGCACACTAATACACCAGATGGAGATATCACTGCGTGTGGGGCAGCTGGTTACCACCAACTACAGGCCTGGAGGAGAACAGCAGCAGCAGCCACCAACAACATTCATATTTCCCAATAAAAGCGTGTGGGTCAAGGAGGAACCCATTACATTTTGGTGCAGATCAAGGGATTTATTTTCATTTTTCGGAGTTACGGACCACTTGCACCGGGACTAAGTGGGACAGTGATGAAGATGGTGGGGGAAAAAAACCACAGCTCTCCATGTACTGCCACCTACAGGACTGGATGATTTTTGGCCAATTTGTTTGTACTGGTTGTACTATACAAGTGAAAGCTTTAAGGCCATTCTGGTGAGTTTTCGTCATATTAGACGCTCCTTTACATCAGAATTACCTGCAGAAATGCTGGTGGTCTGCCAGGCGTTGTCTCAGGGTGATCATTGGTGAACCTGATCAGCCGCAGGTAGCCCGGGTACGACGGGGCGCTCACGTGCCCATCGGGGGTCACAAAGAATATCTGCACCCCTTGTGGGATGCACAGCAGTTCCTCGGCATCCTCGCCCATGCTCTGCGGGGACGACGCCGTGCTGGACGTCCGGCTGTAGAAGTCGTCGCCCACCAGCGACAGCTCACCTGACTCGGTCCCGTACGATATAGAGAGGTGGCCTTCGGCCGCTTGCGGGGAGTACGCCGGTGGCTGGTCCCCGAGAGCCACAGCGCTGCATACAGGCGTACCTCCAGGGGGTCCCTTTGCTTGTTTATCTTTGGCAGGGAGTTGTGGGTAGATGGCGGTCTCAGTGGTGGCGGTCTCCAGCACAACGAGGCGCGTGGTGATGTTCTCCAGGGTCTCCTGCATCTTCTGCTGCATCTCCCGGGCTGACTCCCAGGAGCTGCCGGCGCACTCGCCCCCCTGCGAGGGCACGCTGATGCCCCTGAGGAGGTGCTTCCGTCCCTTCCTGTAAAGCTCCAGCGCCTGATGCTTGTTTCCTGCTTCGTCAGCCGTCAGTGCTTGGTTGATGCACTCAAAGGCCGTCTTGTAGCCATCTTTGATCACCTCAAGTCTTGCATTGTTGAATGCATCCTCTTTCGCCTTTTCCATGTCCTCTGAAATAAGACGCATCCAAAAATCGGGTAAGGACAGACATAGACCGGTCACAGCGTTTACCATATGTTAATTTAAAAAAAAAAAAAAAACTAGTAATATATATGTAGTAATATATTTTATTGACCGCCCAAACTTTTTTAAACTACAGTCACATTGGCTTCTATGCACATGTCAGCTGTTATACGATTAAGATAAAATATCTAAAATACAACAAAGTCTGCTTGACTTTTAACTACGAGGGATTAGCTGACAGCTTTGTTTTTAGCTAGTTAGCGTTAGCTACCCGTTAGATCGTAACGGTGTTAACTTACTTCTTAACGCAGCAGCCAGTTATCTTACACCACGGCGAACGTTTTAACGTGTATCAATACGCACCACGAATGTCACTCCCCGTGGGTTAAAATGAATAAATGTGGACCCTGACCCAATAAGACAAAAGCCGTTGTGACGCAATTGAACTATCCAGCGACGCCACCTTTTAATCTACTACACTCGAGATGCCATTTTATTGTGACGGTTTTGAACCGGAAATGTCAGCACTGGAGCTCAGATATAATTGTATTCAAAGACTAGTTGCTCTAAGTTGAAGTTCTACTATTAAATTGCACCCAGAACCATCATTGATCAATTTTACATTATATTAAGACGCGACATATGGATATTATTAGCCATTCCGAGTACAATCGACGTAAACAATGAGCACATTAATATGTGGGTTGGTAGCGGAAGTCAAAACTCGCATGGTGACGCTGAGGCTAACTTGACTATTACAATCAATGCTGTTTCCTGGCTTTCACCGCAAGATGGCAATGAACGAGCACTCGTGATTGTAAACGTGCCTGCGTAATTAAATGCAATTTTGCCAATTTATTCGAATATAGACAGCAATAGTCAACATTTAGTCATTGGAGGGGCTGGGACGCTAACACTGAACGAAGAAATTGTTCCTTAGTTACATTTAGGGCGACAAGGTGCGACGACAACTGCAGGTCAAGAATGTGCCAATAATGGGTGTTTCATGTTAAAAAGTGCGAATAAATATCACAAATTTGATAGTGTGTACGCAGCCGAGCTATCATTGATAGTCGCTACCCTGCTACCTGGCCGTCACTTCCAATAGTCGCCAATGTCGCCGGTAAGTTTCTGAATAAATACACGTATATATATATATAATATATTGAATTTATTTTATTTTATGTTGACAAAATGTTGTATAAAACAGTGAAACTGCTTGTTGTATTATTTAAACAAGAAAAAAAAAAAAGTATTGCCAAAGTTAAAACTGAGTACTGACGCTCAAAGCCACTAGAGGGCGCTAAACGTCAGCTCAAATGCAAAGCTGTGGATTAGGGGCAAATGTATTGTCCGCTTGTTTTTCCTTCCCCCTGATCAAAAACAATTATTGCCCTTGTATATTTCCAGCATTATGCATGGAAGCTATTAAGCCTACGTATAATGACCATGATGTTATTTATGATCAGCATCGTGGGCGCCGAATCCCAGTAGTAAAAAAAAAAAAAAACCTTCATAAATCTATTATTTGTTTGGCTTTTAATCATTTTTCAGCAATGCCAACGCACAATGGAAAACCTTCGTTCTCCTTAGGCTAATGTAGTTTTATATTTTGCTTCAACGCACATTGCATGCTAGAATTTGAACTTGTATCAACCCTCCTTTTTGTTTGTTTTTCTCTTTGTATCATATTGCTTTGAGATTATTTTTGAATTTGCAAATGCCCATACTTACCTATACTATATATACACCATACCATGACCTGGGCGACTGAGACTCGACACAGACATCGCCGCGATTAATCGAATGACTCAAATAATTCGATTACAAAAAAGTTTGACGCAAAAACTCCGCCTGGCACCTTCATAGGAATAATTTTTTGTGTAGAAATAAATTGCCACGGTGGTGGTAGGGCAAGGAGGTAAACAGATAATGCTCAAAGTTTAGGGATTATTTTACACCAAAAAAGAAGCTAAATAATAAAATGACGCACCACTGACGCCTAGTCACTCAACACGCAGACGAGATAATGATCAGCCAGTTAACAGCCAGCCGCTAACCTGAGCCAACAAAAGCCGACTACATTCTCACGTCACTCACCAGGCCAGGCCCCGCCTTTTAAAAGCCGCGCACACTCAAAGTCACAGATACTTAAATGTAGTATCCAAGTGGACAAAAATAATAATCAATAGAATACCTGGTTCTAAAAATATTCGATAGCTGCAGCCCTAGTATACAGTTTCTCACTTGCATGAGACAGGGGCGCCGGTAGCTGTCCTCTCCGATAGTTAGAGCCTCCCATGATTTACGACGCTTTTTGTCCGCCATTGTTTCCCGTCAAAAACGACCGCCCGCAGTGTGAAACCGCAGCCGCGGGTCCTGTTAAGTGAAGGCGCTTCTCCGAATTACGCGATGCAAGCGTTTCGATATCGTCTGGAACGACGTGGTGACGAACGAGGCCATCACTGCGGTGACACATCTCTAATCGTGCACACAGAATTTTGAATAATTTTGAGTTTAACTGTAATGACACTTTTAAGCAAGTATCAGTGAAACTCTAACACTGCCTTGAAACTTTGAAACTTTTACCCCTGGTAATGTTGGAATGTTGCCGTTCATATTCATACCTTATTTACTAACAACTGAAGAGAAAATATATAAAGTTGTGCTTGAGACGCACTGCTTAAGTAAGTGAATATATCAGCAGAAACGACATGGTTGTAAAACCGGTTTGGCCCTTCTGACCAATATTTTACAATGACAACATCGTCATCATCATAAATATTTCAGGGCTTTTTGGGACGGATGAGACGGCCGCAAGAAGATGAATGGCAGGGGGAAAAAGAGGCAGAAAATCAAAAAAATCTGTTTTCGGTTGAGCTTTTTCCCAAAATTCAAATTGGTGTTGGGATGTTGGCCCCGTGGAACAGTGTTTGTAACTGATATCAAATGGAACATGGTCAACACGCTTGGAAACCATCCAAAGCGCTCGTTGTTATTATGATGTCATCGTGGTGGGTATTGATATTTATTAATAACAGTCACACTCATGAGATGCTTAATCCTTTCATGTTTCATCAAATGTAAGCTAATATATATAGTTTTCAAGGGGTAGTTTAACTAGTTATACACTTTACTATTTGCGCCACTTAAAAAAAACCAAACAAATTCTGTCTTATTTTTCCATGATTTTAATGTTGATATTTTGGGTTAGGGTGATATTTGTATTGGAGTTTCTGAACATTCTACCAGAAACAAATCACTGAATTTGTTCTCAAGTGATAATTTGTTAATTTTCAAAAGACTTTCTGCACCAAAACTTTTACAATGATGATAAAGTATTTTCTATTAGCCTAGAACCTTTCCCCAAAATCTGTCGTGGCGGTTTTTTCTCATTAATAAGCCGTCCATCCGTTTCTTAGACCCCATGTGCTATTGTGGGTCGCGGGGAGCTGTAACGCATCCCAGCTGACGTTCGAGAGAAAGGCAAACCGGTCGCTAATCAATCACCACGGACATATAGATACAGATAATCAATCACCCTCACATTCCCATGGTCACTGATTTGGAATCATGGGCATCAAATTGCATGATTCTTGCTCAAATCTGTACCAAAATTTCAAGATATCATAAATAATGTTAAAATATTGAAAGCCTTTTTGTTACCAATCACCCTTTTTTTTTTTTTTTTTTTTTTTAACAGTAACTGAAAAACTATTTTTTTTGACTTCTGATTTCAAAATTGTTTATCATCAACATACACTAAAATAATGTACTTGTAATGTTAAGACAGAGCAGTTTGTATTGTCACCATAAGCAAATAAAAGTGACTGAGATTGTGGTGTTTAGAGTGTTAAATATGCCTCCTAAGCTGGGGGAAAAAAATAAGGTACAACTGTCCTCTTTAACACACTGAAGATGCTTTCACACACACACACACACACACACACACACACACGTGCCTCTTGCGTAACAAAAGTCGTGTGACTTCACGACTATCCTGGACACACCAACAGCATTTTCCTTTCTCGGGTCCAACTTTGTCCTCCCACTTTACTTATCACATTTCCAAATTTCTTCCAGGAGCAAATTTTGTGGCAGGGAAATATTTTCCCTGGCTAAACACCAAAAACAAACACAACTAGAAATGTATGATTTTAGGTGACCGCAGTGCATCCCACAGGATGTCTTCCGATTTCTAAAATTAGGAATGTAAGTGATATTTGGGACCCTTTTGAAACCCAAACCTTAGTTTGAAACCCTAACCCTATTTGGGAACCATAAGCTTATCTTGTTACTTCTCTTTTGAAATCCTAACCCACTCTTTGAAATCCTACTTTCAAACCCTGACTCTGGTTTGAAACTAGGGCTGCACCTTATTGGGAAAAAAATGACATTGCGGTTTCTTTTTTTTTTTTTAAACCTGCGATGTGAAATAATGCACGATCAAAGTTCAGCTCATCGTTCCAAAAATGAACTCGTTCGTTTCATAGTTCCTAATTCCGAATTTTCAACTAAGTTCACCAGTCCAAAAAGGAACGAGTTCATAGTTCTTCAAATGTTGCCAAATGTTACGGAACGTCCCCATTTTGTTACGTAATCCACTGAACGTTGACTTGATACTGCCGTAACACTGATCGTTCTGGATATTGGAAAAAAAAAAACAGCGTCTGACATTACCGGCGCGGCCACATTGAACATCTGCTCGGTGTACGCTATTTTGCTGCAAAGCCGGGGAGGGTCAAGTTCTCGTCGCGACCTGTGGCAATGCATTGAAATTTGAAAGTCAGCGATCATGGCCTCCATTGTAGCCAATAAGCTACACTTCTTAACATGCTTCATCACAAGTGTCACGAAGGGAGGACGAGGAGTGGATAGGCGAAGACACACGTCCCCCAGTATGAAATGATCCATGTAAATAAAATGAGATGCAATAAAAAATGAACATACGTCCAATGTAATATATGTGCTTTCTGATTATCATTTTGACATTTGTGTGAAAAAGTGGTTGACAAAAAGAGAAAAGAACTTGATCAGCATCCAGCCAGCGAAGCTGTGTCTGTTTTATGTGATGAAACGAGGCTCTTTTCTCTGGAAAAACACTTTGTCCCCACGCTCGCAGCTATGCTAAATACATGAATTCAAGTCCGACTAATATGAAGCAGTCGTACACCGACTGCTCAAAACATGCGTGTGAAAAGTAGAAAAGATAACTCACACAGATGTCAGAAAGTTACTCAATTCCTGCGGGCTAGCCGCCAGCGTACCCCGGCGTGACCTTGCGTGCTAACTGACGTCAGGCGCACTAAAATGAAATATGTTTGTCGTAAAGCGAGATGCGCCCCAACGCATCGGCCCAACATTTGTTTTTCTCTTCCACTTTGTGAGTCGCCTTCAAATTGTACTAGTTTCGGTGTGTTTCGACTTTGGACGCGCCAATGTATGGCGTTTATATACCAGTAAATTGGGGTGTCGCGGTACATTTGTATTTTGATTATTCGGTCCGCTTATTATTGAATCGATGGTTCCCAAGTGGAACATAGAGTAGTAGGTAAGGGACTGGAAGTACAAGTGCCTCGTCCTCTAGTCACACGTCTACTCTGTGAACAAACACAATGCAGCTCAGCCATGACACTAGTGAATCATCTTTGGTCACGATTATATGTCATTGTGTTCATCAGAATTTGATGTATCAAATATACTAGTGGTGCTTAGTATTGGCGAGTACTCAAGAGTTACTACTCGTGCTGGTCTTGGTCTGAAAAGAAAGTGGTTTTGAACATCCCTAATATCTGTTGTGTTTTACAATAATACTCAACTACAGTCATCATTTTATACGTACCTGTGGCAAGAAAGCAAAGCGTGCAGAGTCTCTGTTGCCAGAATGTACAGCTGCAATCAGTGAATGGGCTAATCCGTCATTGTTAACAGCCTCTCAAAATATCCACGCTCTCGCCAATTGCGCGCCTTTATTTGAAACATTTTTAAAGGTTTTAAGGAAAACATGGATCACAGATCAGAAACAAATTCCTTGGAGCAGGAACACATTTGGGGGAGAATAATTCACGTACTATTTTTGGGTAAAATATAAGAAGGGGAAAAAAAAGCTATATGGAAACAATAAACTGGGGTTCATAGTTGAATTTAGGCTTTACACGATCAGGATTTTTGAGACCGATCAGCGAGTTTAAACGTTTTTAACGATCACCGATCCGATCACAAGATGAAGCAATGTGTCTATTTAAATGACTTGTTCATTGACTGTATATACTTGTGTAGTTAATTGCTAAAAAAAAAATTATATGTACAATAAATAATGTGTCTTTGTTCATCTATTTATGACAGTGAGGCATAGTGACAGACGGCAGATGGCAGGAAGTACATACAGTAATTAATGTATCCACTTTTTGTGACATTTCTGTTTGTGGGCGTGTCGTGAGATTTTTGAATGGTAAAATATGTGCCTTGGCTCCATAAAGGTTGGAAATCACTGCTCTCGTCAGATCGCGTATTCGAATCAGTCAGGTCAAACCAACATTACGACATGACAGAAATAATGGGTGCTAACTTACTGTCATTCAATTACTTCACACACACACACCAAAACTTTAGAGCATGGTTCGACAGAACGCCTGCATTTTCGCTTACAACCGTTAGTGCTAGCACTAGCTTGCTAGGCTACATAACGTTTTGTTGCCTGCTTGCGAGCCGTATTGTATGAAAAGTACGTGAACATACCTCAAGCAAGCCTTAAACCAACGTCCTCTCCCGAGCACCGGTGACCACCAACACGTTTTTTGGTTTGTTTTTGTTCTTATAAACACACGGCGCGATCCATTGTTGTTGTCGTCGCCATGGTAACGAGTGTATCCTGTCGCGTTTGAGTGGACAAGATGAAGCCCAGTGGTCGTAAAAAACGGGATGCGGTGGTATGGGAATACAAGATTTGAGTGCATTTTATCGTTAAAAAACACATTTGTCTTGTAGTCTGATCCGGGCATTACGTGTTGTCTGTCTCACACCGCGGACATGTTTTTTAAAAATAACTTTATTGGTGGTCAGATATTTACAGTACTACGGCAAAAGACACGCGGCAAGGGTAAAAATAAGCTAGCTTTTGGATTCGAATATACTGTGCAGGCGGCGGCGTGGAGTAAATGATCGGATCGGCGAATGATGACATTAAAGCCGATCTCCATAAAATACTAATTGTCGATACCGATACCGATCAGTTCGGTGTAAAGTCTAGTTGAACTAGCTGTACATATATTTGTCACATTATAGAAACAGGTGACGTTTCAATGTAAAAACCAAACAATTCATGAGTGCCATATGCAATTTGACTGCAGGGATCTGTGATAAAACACCACTAAAGAATGGCCGGCCGCCATTATACAGTTGTTAATATGAAAACAAATTGTATGGACTACGGCCAAACAAGCGCAGCACATTGGGGAATATTACCGTGAAGTGATTTGTTATGATTTGTTCCCGACGTAAATCCTGACACAAAGACGCCGCTCGTCTCGACACATCCTGAGCGAATGGAAAGAATTCTTCTTCCTGCGTCTTTTATCTCAAGGCTACGATTTTCACACTCGAGAACTCACGCGTGTCACGTAAGAATGCGGTAAATGTCCGAGTCGACCAGGCGGAAAGAAATAACCTGCCGGGAGGTTTGAGCGGGGTCATCCACGCTTCACCCCGTGATGTCATCACATTGGAAGCGATTTGTGGTAGCTTTGCCCCGGAGGGTGGGAGCAGGACGACAAGCGTGTGTGCTTGGGCTATTTCGAATTAGGATTTTAAATCAGGTTTCAAAGTAGGGTTTTAAACCTGGTTGAGGGTTCCAAGACAAGTTAGGTTTACAAATTAAGGTCAGGGCTTCAAATTAGGGATTGAATTTAGGTTTAAATTTGGTCTATTAAGACAGATTTACATTTAGGGTAGGTTTTGCAACTATTTAGGATTGGGGTTTCAAGTTCGATTTATAATTAAGGATTTAAGCCAGGGTTGGACTTTTAAAATTGGGTTTGAAGCCTGGTTTCAAGCTTTCAAGACAGGTTTAGGGTTTTTAATTAGGGTTTCAAGGCAGGGTAAGTTGTTCTTGATAGATGTATCTTTTTTTAAAAATTTTTTAATATACAATACTGCTGGCTATTGTTGCTGCTGTTCATATTCCTTTTGTATATTATTTACGATCTATTCACGTACTGCTTGACCTGATAAAATGTAGGCCATCTGCCTCAGTGGTGAGTACTTTAAGCAACTGCTCAAAGTCTCTTCCAAGGCTGCATAAACCTCTGGTGCCTTTGCAACCAGCCAAATATCCGCTTCCAAGTCAGTGGCTTTTATGAACTCCGAGAGATGGAAAATGAAGCACGCCGTCCATCGCTTGGCAATTATTTCCCTGCTGCTTCACATTTGAAAATATAGGTTTGTGGTTTATCCGAATACAATGACGTAATGATGCCGCAGAGAGCAATTACGCTCAGGGTTTACTGTGTTCCTCGATGTGGATGCGCTTGGACATCCATTCCTCTTCATATACAGTTTGGATCACATTTTACCTTCTGGCGGGGGGCACAAATCCAGAATGGCCTCCGACTGTTACTGTGTGTTTCTTTAACGGTTTTATTACGGTGCCGTTTGTACTCGACATAAATCTCCGTTGCCTAGGAAACCTTTAGCGGTATGGATAAATAATGGAACACTCACACGCCTGACATCGACAGAACTGTCGCTGTCGCTCTTCTTGACATGTTTTGGGTTCCGTTGCTCCCGAGCTGGCGCAGCAATTTGCCGCAAATTGGATGAGAAAATTACTTCACTGGCATTTTAACATTCTTAACTGTAATAAGTAAGTGCACTACACAGAAACAAACAGTATCCTGTCAAATGCAAAAGCTAAGCAGAGCTGCATTGAGTTTTGTTTAATGCGCGGATTATCCTTAGCTACATGTAAGGTGTCACAAGGGAAAATACAATTGAGTCTTTATGGATCCTCACTTTATGGAGGGGTGGGTGGTATCGTAAAACTAGCCAGTGGTCTCTCTTTGCTTCAAGCAAAATCCATTTGCGTTGTACATCTGCTGCTCTGTCGGGAGTCTCAGAGTCTCCAGGAGTTTCCAATAAAACCACAAAAAGTCGCTCGATTTGTCACGAGTTGCTTTTTTGAAAAAAAAAAATCAGAAAAGTCTTTACGTATACTGAAAAAGCTGCTAAGTTGAATAAACGCTGAATAGAAAATCCAAAAGAAAATAAATCTCGTGGTACCTCAATTCATGAGTGACCCGATTTAAGACCACATAACTGTCTTTTGAAAGTCTGCTAGCTAAATGCTAACATACAATGCAAAATGACATAGATAGGTTCATGAAACTAGCATTAATGTTGCAGTATTGTAACCCATAAAGCAACGCATATCAGGCGGATCACACCTGCGTTTAAAACAGCACACCCCGCAGTAGAGGAATGAGACAGATCAGCTGATCAGCGAGTGTCTAAAACTCGTATGCGAAGTTTGAAATTGTTGATCCTCCAAGTTGGTCATTGGCGTGTTATTACCTGGAAACCTTTTGCAATTTTGATCAAAATGTCTCCTAACAGTGTCCCCTCTTGAACTTTCGCTTAAACCGTCAATGGAGTATATCTTTGTGTCCCATGGAGAATTCCTTGTATTCCAACTACTTCTTTGGCAGCTTCAACGTTGTTTTTCTTCCCCCAGCTGCAGTGCCGTCAATGGAGGACATTAAAAGCAAATGATAGTTCTTCACAGAAGTTATATCATTTATAACACTCGGATGTAGTGTAAACAGTTTGAACATCGCACTGGACGCCCGCCACTTGGCAGCACGTCTTTCCCTGAGCGGTGACTCACCGTGAAGAGCGCCCGCCGTTAACCATGCCATTAAACATGTTACGCTTGCCAAGCCGTGTTCCATCAGAGTGACCATATTGTTTGGACAGCGCTCACCGATAGGCGACTCGCTCACCAGACACTTCATTAGGGTTTCCTTTAATGAGCTCCAAAAGGACTTTTGCCCATGATGTCACACGTACTTCCGAGAGGGGGGGGGGGGGGGGGGGGCAATAGCTCAAGCGAGCTCCGATTGCACCACTTGTAAACAAACCCTTACATCGGTGCATTTAACCCGGGCAGAGCATCCTTTCATCGCTGTTTTTTTTTTTATTTTTTTAATGTCAGTCGAAAAGATGCTATTGCGTCGTCAGGAAAATTGCTTCGAACAGAGAGGAATGGCGACCGCAATTGACATTTCAACAGGTACATTGAGTGAACAAAAAACGTGAGTGAATCTCAATTAACATAATCATTAAGGGACTGGCTTAAGGGCATATAGGCTACATGCTCTTTTGGCGCTAAAATGGTTAGCGCGCTAGAGAGCGGATGTTAGCTAGCAGGCTATCCATTATGTTTTAGCCAACCGAACATTTTACACAAAATGTCTTCCACACACCTGATGATGGAGGCTTAGTTGGCAGTCTGTCCCATTGGAAGTGGCAACTGTGCCACTTGGCGGTCTTGGAATCTTCTCTATACAACTATTTACGTCATCCACTCAATTTATACTCCTCACCCAGAGGTTTTGATTTTTGTAGATCTTTTTTAAAAATTAAACTTTTTATTTTTATTTTTTTTTTATCGAAAAATACCTAAATCTTCTCGGTTGGTGCAAGTTGTTTGCATTTATTTTCAGTTCAAGTCAAGGGTAGTTAATTACTTTCTGCCACTCGGAAGTCAACTGGAGCCTATTGTTTACAAACATTTTGAAAAGGTCTACATAAGGGCTACAATTGGGATTATCCAGTGAAGAGGTTGACATTAATGGATGGAAATGATTGAAAAATGCCTCCCAATGTTGACAAAAGATGGGAGTAAAATCCAACAAAGTTAGAGGTGAAGACGTTTTTCACCAATCGCAATCAAGTACAGGCTATCAAAAAAAACAAAAACAAATGTTGCCTCTTTGCTAGACAGGTAAATAAACAGAATTACAACATTCTGTTGGTTTTTGTTTAAGTATTAAACAGTATTAATTATTTAGTGAAAGGGTTACTTTTAAACCATCTACCGTCTCGTTCTGGTCGGATCGCCCTATGCCGATTACGGAAAATGACCACTTGCCAAAATGAGATTGGACAAACAAAAACAAATTCAACACGATTAATTAAACAATGAAAATGTTGCTGCATATAACAGTGAAGCAGTTAAAAAGGTACATTTTAGGACTTCATCCAAATGTAGCATTTCGCTGTTTGAGTTTACAAGTGGCCCACCCCAGGAAGAAAAAAAAAAGTTATTTTAAAGTGTAGTAAACCAAAATACAACATTCTATATGTGTGTATACTTTTACTAAATGAATGTATCACTTATTTAGTTAGAAGGGCCATTTTTGTACAAATCATTTGTTACCACATTATTATCAGAACACCCTCTTCTGTTTGCAGAAATTTGCCTAAATGTGCTCAGACAAACATTGTAACGTTCTTTGTCAAGGCAAAATCTTAAGATTAAATTTTTTTTTTTAACTTTCAACTTTCAATATGACAGGATCATTCTGAGGAGGATGTGACTGGCGTGTCTTCATGGTGTCATCACATCATCGCTTTGGAATTGCCCGGCCGCAATAACTCAAAGCGACACATTTCGAGACGATAAAACAAAGGTGAGCTTGACGAGCTGGCGGTTCAACTTTACCTCTGTTCGATTGACACTTAAAGTCAGCTCAATTATAGATCTCACACCTATTTGGAGAGCATATTAAAGCGCAGGTGTCTTTTTGTGGTGCGCTTTGGCGTGCCAGGTAACACACTTGGTAAACCTTAAGCCAACACAGTGAGACGGTCGATTATCTTCTGTGAAATACGACTAATAAATAAAGAATAATAGGTAGACAAAGAGAGAAAAAAAAAAAAAAAGGCTCAGACACAGTATATACAGCAGATATACCAATAGTATGAATATTAATATGCTTTTAAAAGAAAGTGTGTTGTACTCATTTTCTGTGGAGAAACTATAGTTTATTTACATTAAGCCTAACTGGGCACTAGCATTAAAATGCCATCTGTTATACTTCAGATCATCAAATATCAGTATAAAATAATGTTATTTGATGATATTCAATCAAAGGTTTTCGGGATGGATGGATTCTACTGCCTCATGATACGCGAGGTGCATTTCCACGACGGTTACCAAAAGTTCCTTTTTTCCACTATAGTACGAATACAACATGAAACTTGACACTAAACTTGCGACGCCACAGCATCAATAATCACTGGTTAATGAACTATATTTTTACTTTCGTATATCCCCGTAAAATAATTATTGGCGTCAGTCTGTCGGGACGTTATGAAACTCTCTGGCCCGCCTTCTCTGTTGACAGCGAATCATCGCAAGTCACTGCGTGCTTGAAGTTCCACAGTTGTCGTGTAGTCCAGTTAATAGAGGGCAGCCAAACCTTTTTTCCATCAGATGTTCATTTTTAGACATTGAATTTGCTGCTTTGATGCTTGAGACTATACACTACTTAAATAGAACACATTTATTAGTAATATCATAAGATGATTGTCAATGGTATATGCATCAAGTTCTTTTTCACTCACATTTATATTTAATTTATTGACATCCTATTTACAAATAGTGGAGTAATTAAAATAATTTACACAGTATACAATAAATGAAAATATGTCATGATGAAAAAATGATTAATATTTACCTGTCACTGCCCAATGAAAACCATCTAGAATAATGTAACTTCATGTGATTTTCCTATTCCTTAAAAGCGATTTAATTTAATTAATACTTTGTTTCTGTAATTTTGATACTATTTAATCACTGTCCAACAAGCAAGTGTGGATGTGACCCGTTTCAGGTTTGATAAATATAATTAGTCATGTCTTATTTTTTTATACATAGTAAATTTTGATTTATTTTTACAGGTCAATTTGACCTGCAGTATAACAGGATGGTTAACACGGAAAGATTAAGCGTGGGTAAGTGTTTCATTTTCAGTTTTCATTTTATTTATCACTCGATGACGAAAAAGCTTATGTCGATGAAAAAAAACAATAAAATAAAATGGCATGTAAAAGTAAAAGTCAGTCATATATATATATATATATATATGCTGTATATATATTGGAATAGTATGAAATTCAGCAGGTGAAATCGACACGTGAACATTTGTGGCGTGGCAAAGAAACAAATAATAATTTCAGTTGAGTCACGGCGGTCCGCTGTTGAGGTTCTGAGTACGAGCGAACATGTCGCCTGCCTGGTATCACTTAAGGACAAGCGTCGTACCGCGTCGGAGGTGCCACATCCACAGAAATTGCAATCCATGACTCAATCGTCGATTGGACCAGCACTGCTGAGTTGTATGGAAAAAAATCGAATCAAATCACAAAGCAAATGGAAAGCCATTGGGTCTTCCAACAGATGTTTTCTTAATCCTCCGTGTGTCTACTGCACAAAGAGTTGCCGGCTTCACAATGAATCCATGGCCTACGAAGTCGGAGGCTATGTATAAAGTTTTGTGAATGCGCTACAATGTTTGCGAAGGTTTGTGTGTGCAGTGACGCATTAAACAGCGGCGTTCCTTTGAAGAGGTGGTGTTAGCTGTAAATTCCGTCAAGTTAAGCTCGAGCATCCTGAATCTGGGATTTCCTTTACTCGCCACACCACCAGCTTTCCATTGGATTTCCTTTGCCGACATGTGTTTAAAACATTATGTAACCAGTGACGGATGCGGCACGAGAAGGTTGAGGTCATTTCCCATGTTTCGCTGCGATCGGTTTGCAGATGCTTTCTCAGCGATTGTGCACAGGAGGATAGTTAGTTAGCCTGCCAGTTAGCCTAATGTGCTAATTGAAGCTATAGTGTTGTTGTTCGGTTGTACAGTCATATTTTCGAGTTGTCGACCGCTCAAAAGAAGTTGTTAACAGGCTGGGCAGTACATGTATTAGTAATAGAATAATATATGCATCTATTTCCTTTTAACGTGTGCTATTTTATTTATTATTTCTTATTGATTTCCCTGCGGGGATTATATTATTTATAATATGTTAAATAGATATTGAAAATAAAATATAATAATATATATAAAATTAAAGAAGGAAAAAGAATTGCATAAGAAAAAAAACCATTTCATATAGAAGTTACAAAAAGCATGCAATCTTCTATTTTTGTGTCCTAAAAAAACCAGAACATGTTTGTGTGTGTGTGTGTTTGTTTGCGTGCGTGCCTGCGTTTAATGGGGCTAATTGATGGTGTACCGTTCGTTGTGCAATGACAGCAGGAAAAGTGTGAGTGGTGAACCTTGTCGCCAGGAAAATCGTGGGTGTAGAAACGCCTCCACCCCCCACGGGTGCAACAACCCCAGTAGAGGTTTGTGTGGGAGTTGAAACCTTTTACCAGGAAAAGTGCCAGTGTTGTAACACACCCCTGATGCTGTCATCAACCATCTAATCTAATAGAAGCAAGGATAGTTTAGCTCAGTAAATGGCTGAAAGTGAAGAGGAAATAGACTGGTATTGTGCGGTCATTGGGTTTTGTTGTTCTTTTGGAATCTTTTGCCAAAATATGTCAGACATACATTATAAGACAGAGACTACAGTGTTTAGTCTGGAAACATTGGAACCCCCCCCCAAATCATGCGTAGAGTTCCACAGGGCTTACTTCTGGGTCCACTTTCATTGAATCTCAATGTACTCCCCTAATATTATACTCTCCAATATTATTGACAGTTTTATACATGTAGCATAGCCATTAATGGATCGACTCAGAATTACCTTTGATTCATGCTTGAATCGAACAGTTTGTTGCGCAGTCAAATGGACGTGCTGTTGATTAATTTGATCCAAAACATACTCGCAACACCCAAAGCAAACATACAGACCTCACACTACTGCAGGCCAGTCCATTTGGATACACATGAAACAGTTTTTCCATTTCAAATCTGTTGTTAAGAGCGTCCCAAATCAGACGGCCAGGTTCTCCATCCGCCATCAATTATTCCGACTTGGCCACGGATGAAGAATTTAACAATATTAAACGCGTGCACTTGGAAAAACTTGTAAATAGATAAAATAGGCATAGTTAGGATTCAAAGTTGGATATAAAAAGGCCTTTTAAGAAACTTAGAAATACACCAAGCCATCATTCTCAGGTGTCCTTTTGGAAAAAGTGGCATGTTTATATCAAAGAATGCACTTTATTGGAAAATGGTTGGGAAAAAGAGAGAAAGCGGGGAAACCACGAGATGGATACATTGTTGGAAATGAGAGACACATAAAAATGTGCATGAAACATTTCAACAACTTCAACGTCAGCGGAGATAACAGCATTTCAGGGTCTGAAAACATTTATCTACTTATTTATCATGCTCGGATTTACAAAATCTTCTACTTGTGTTTCATTGCTTTGACTGCGGCAAAGGCACAGGGAAAAAGTATAGTATTTTTTTTCTTTTATTGCTACACTAATGGCTCGTATTAAAGTCAGAATGAATGTTCTTTTGCTTGCATCTGAGACCCTTAAAGTGGATTTGCATTCAACGTACCGTCGAGCTTGCTTACCGGAACAATTTTCTTTTCACCAAGAGCATACTTGAAATGACATTTAAAGTGCGTCCCTGTGTCGGCAAGCCACTTTCAACCTGCTGTGCTTTGAAGCCTTGCTGCTTTAATTCCGGTCACTCCCCTTCGTCGAGGCTAAGTCCCTTCCTCTTCGCCTGGTGCCAGCTTGGAAGACAAGAAGGAAAAGAACATTTTTAATGGATTTTTCCAAGGTGGTGGAGGTGTTTTTGAGGGAGTTTAGAGGCTCTGCATCATCATTGCCTTTATGGAAACATTAAGTTTGGCCAAGCAGAAGTGCTGAAAGATCTCCTCTCTGAGTATACATTGATACGCTAGACAGCAGAGGATGCAAAATGAACGGCATTAGTCCAAATAGTGCAGCAGCCATCATGGCAACACAACATAAATGCATGCGGAGTCGCATGAACAGACACAGACATGGCCAATTTGGGAAGAAAAAACAAGATTTCTCGCTGAGACCGTGACCGACTTTGGTCCTGGTGAATTATGCCGTTGCGGTTATCGCCTCCCTGGTGAGGTGTTCCGGGCACGTCCCACCGGGAGGAGACCCCGGGGACGACCCGGGACACGCTGGAGAGACTACGTCCTTCGGCTGGCCTGGGAACCCCTCGGGATCCCCCCGGCAGAGCTGGATGAAGCGGCTGGGGAGAGGGAAGTCTGGGCGTCCCTGCTCAAGCTGCTGCCCCCGCGACCCGACCTCGGATAAGCGCTAGAAAATGGATGGATGGGTTATCGTGTATAACTGGCGAGAAGAGCCAGCCCATTTACAGTGACACGTGGTTCATTTGTCTTTTCCAGGGTGTACCTTTCCTTTCTCCCAAAGTCAGCTGGGATAAACTCTGTCTCACCTTTGACAAGCGGTACAGTCATGGATTGGTGGGCATTTCATTCTGTTGTGCAAGGCGGCAGTTATCATCAATAGCTGGCTAGAGAAGCAATCACACAAATCAATTTCGTGTACGTGTGTTGCGCAATGGGTTGTGGACTTTGTACTCTTAGTTATTTCTAGTTGTTCTGTTTATTTCTATTGTGGTGGTTATTATGAGTAACTGGCTGGAGGAGTGTTAACATTAATTATAGGACAAGACATGACCATGTACATTTCTATTGATTGATCTTGATCTTGAGTATGCATCGGAGCACTCACAAGAGCCCCATTTACAAAACTTTAGTTGTCTCGTGGGCTCAAACACGAATTGGTGAGTAGGCCCTTAAAGTTGTCTGGCAATCACAGTTCATTTTATGTGGAAAAAGTACAAATGTTCCAATGAAACATATGCATATTAACATTATTACCGTATGAAATCTACGGTGAGCTTTTTGGATAACCCAAATATAGTCACTCCATTCACTTGGATTCATTAAACATCTGATGCTTACTTATTATAACATCTTTGCAGGTTCCATGCTCCGAATGTTACCACTTAAACCTAATTCCTGAATCCATTATGATCCATCTAGATCAGGGGGAAAATATATGACCCATGATCCTGTTCTACTGTGTTACTGTTCCTGTTACTGATACCAGGGATTCAATTAGTGCTGCTGGGTGGTTTTTGTTGCCTAGCAGCTGGATGTTTACTCGTTTCCAGACGTTCCACTAAGCCAGGCTGACTGGCGGAAGCTTCGTGATTGTCCTTTTCAAGGCCAATGATTTGGAAGTTGTTCCTTCAAATGGTTACAAAACTATATTTACATTTGTCGATCTTGCATCAGATCGGGAAGGTCTGTAAGAGAAGGGTAGGTTTGGACGGTGATTGGGTCCCAACGACCACAATACATAGAGACTAAAGTGAGCATTCTTCGTGGACCTTTTGGTGGGAGGCTGATTTTGTAGTCACTTGCTTTCCTTGCTTGGGTTAGATTTGTGTGTCTAAACCTAACACTTAACTGGCGTATTGGTAATAACGGGCAGCATTGACATCAAATAGCTCTTAGCAAGAAAGCAGTGGCATTCTGCCATTGAAACCTATGGGAAGTAGGAAATATCCCAAAGAAAAACAGGGCCGAAGACCTGCGATAAGCTTGGTTTTGGTTTTCATGCGGCCAATGTCAAGCAACAACACCTAATTAAAAGGCCCTCACACCCCCTATGAACTTTCACGCCATACTCTGCTGACATTAAAAAAAGCTTTGAACCAAAATGGCTAACCTTTTTGTTCAATTTCGGGCTTGGGTCATTGAGACATTTTCCTGCATCCTTTAATGAAACTGAGAATGCCCCCCCCCCCCCCCCCCCCCCCTCAAAATACTCATCAAATTTTGACACCATGCTACACCTTCATTAGATAGTAAAGGCAAAGAATCTTGGCAAGTTAGAGTGGGCCATACTTCTAGCATACCTGGTTTTTGGGTCGTGTTTGATGGAATTCCTTGTTAAGAGTTCATCCAAGTATGAGCAATGGAATCCACGGAAAATGTGGCAGCATAAAACCAAAATGGCTGACTTACTGTGTTATTTCTGGAATGGGACTTTTTCATACGTGCCGTCATGATAGATACGTTCACCCAATTCCGTGTTAATCTGTGAAACCGCTGGACCCGTAAAATACATACATTTCAGCACCACTTCCTGCTCAGGCCCCAATAAAGCCACACCGAAGGTCGTTTTACTGCCACCTGCTGCCTCCTTCTTGTAAGGGTGCACAATGCAGCAGCTCTATAGACCTGGTCTTTGTCTTTACAGACTTTGGGAGCGGAGGGTCAAATAGTAATGTGCAGAAGATATACATCTATGAAGCAGTTTCCATGCAAGACTTTGCAATATACTATAGCGAATGAAAGCAGTCAAAATGTCCTACTTCCCAGTTTCTCCGAATGAAACACACACAGCAGCAGTACGCACATCTCAAACTGTTTCTTTAAAGACACGGCCATTGATTGACAGTTGAATGCAGACTCAACCAGTTAGCAAGCTGCTCTGTATTAAATGCTTTTTCTCAGCAATGGCATTCACCGACTGAATTGTTGCTTTACCTAAAACTCTTCGGGTAGGTTTTCTCCTTGAAACGCCCTCTATATGAAGGCAAGCAAACATCATCAGCTCAAGCAGTGTCTGCCCACTGCTAGCGTGTAAGGACCGGTCATTTCAAACTCACCTTTGATCATTTTGACAAGTCGGTCGCCATCGAAATTGTTATCCTTTTCGATGGTAGAGATTTCTGCAAGGTTAGTTCCTAAAGGGAAACGAAAACATCATAATTAAAGCAAACTTGTATTCGCGGTGTAAGGGTTACTACACTTCTAATGAGGTTCAGTAAACATGTTTTACTGACCGTCCACTTCAACGTGGGAGGTGCCAGTGCTGACTGAGTACTGAGGTCCTGGAAACAACAATGACACAACAAGTCATCTGCAACCATTTGGAAATTGACCAGAACAAGCTCATACGGCTCATTCAAGAGCCACTCTGTGCTGATTGTTCTGGTTTTCCTTCCATAAAAACACATACCTGAGACAACTCTGGTGACTTTGGTGATGGTGGGTTCACGTTCAATGACCCTGGTCACTTTGGTGATGGACGGCTCCTGTTGGATGACCCTCGTCACTTTGGTCACGTCGGGAGCTGAATAAGGCGGGGGAAAGACAAAATGAAAAAACCTGTTTCATGACACCTTACAGAGTAACTCCCATTCGGATGGATGTATGATGACAAATGGACCTTTCGCTGGATCAGAAAGGTCCAATTTTTGCAAGGTCCAATTTTTGCAAGAGCTTAAATCCTGGTGAACCCCTAAAACTTGGTAGCTCAAAAATCAGCCGGAAACCAGTTTCATTCAATGACATGAGATTGGGTGTGCATACCTACCATGGGAAAAAGCAAAATTGAACAGAAAGTCAGCTACTATTTGGGTATGAAGCCACAATTTTGGGCAAATGTTTGACGAACTCCTGCTGGGGAACTCGCCCAAATGAGCCACAATTGAAAGCAGTTATCTCATACAGGGGATTCTAAATTGCAAATCTTTTTCTTTTTTGTTGTTGCGTACCCTATCTAATGTGGGCAGAGCATGGTGTCAAAAGTTTGATCATTTTGATGATTCGGCATGAAAAAGGGGGCGCGAGGGCTTGTTAATCACTGCTCGCAGCTTGAATTCATATTGGTGTTTGTGTAAATGTCTTGTCCGTTTGCTTGTAAGCTGCTAGAGTGCGCTTTTTTTTTTCTTTGAGCTCTGCGGAGGTCAGCAACACGTGCCAAGGAAGGAAACCATCACTGGACGCATCTGTATAACATTGGGGAAAAAAGCACCAAAACAGTGGCATCTGTTTTGTACATTATATGTGACAGAGATTGCTGTGGGTTCTTTGCCACTCGGCACGGGGGAGTCCACCAGGCCCAGGGACTCCCTTTGGAAGGCAGTCTGGATATAAAACAAAGACGGTTTTCTGGTAGCTGACTGCTTGATGAAAAGGTGCAAATAGAAGTGCATAGGTTCAAATGCCTGTGTACCTGTCACTCACGGTGTAAAGAGAATTAAACTGATGTAGGCGAAGTGATCTGTAAGACCAGTCATGAACATGCAACCGCTTGCTACTTTAATCTTCCTTTTGTTGAGTGTAAACAGTATTTGACCTCAATTATTGCCTGCGATTTATATTTTCACTTTCACTGCTGAGCGCTGACTTCTATTGTATGAGAATTGGCAAATAGGTAGATGAAACTACTTGTACATTTGATGCAGTCCTCTTGCTAACCAGAGCTTGTGCAAGAATTTCCTGATGGGGAATCACATTACATAGGTTGACGCTTAATCGTCATTACGCGAACTGTAGCTTCAACAACTTGTGTTGATGATCTTCTCTCATGACAATAGGAGTTATAAAGTCATTAACGGCGGTGCAGAACATCTCTCAGGGGATTCAAAACGTGTAATAAATAGTGTGCATTCAATTTCAGCTGTTTTATTACTCACTCAAAAACGTGAGGGGGATTTCCTGGTATCGGAAGCCTGGAATGTACTGGAAATTCCAAAGGGGAAGTATGTTAGTGCAGAGTACACACAATGCTGTACAGAACGTTTATACAGTTTCATTTAGCGGCGTGAAATTTGGTAGGCAGGTGTGTCATCAGTAAACCCACAAAAAGTCTCAAGAAAAGGCCTGGGCTCTTTCAACATTTTATGAAAAGAACTTTGTTTTAAAGCATCCATTTCCAGGGGTCCTTTCGAAGATTAAGTAGTCCTACAGATTTTCTTCAATTGCTACCAAATTGATACCACGTAGGCCTACAATATACGAGACAGATGGACAATGATAAATCGTGAAGCATTTGGCGAGCTTCCATTTAATACAAATAGGATGGCTATCACAGTGTACCCAACCGGACATCATCCATGTATTATGTAAAAGGACAAAAGCACAGTTTAAAATGGCTCTACCTCGTGGGCAGGTTAGCAAGTCACTACTTTTGTCAACCGTCTCAAGTGCTGTTATGAACACAATAATGGGAACTTGTTTCAAATACAACTGTATAAAAATCTCTGCGGTATTGTACGGGTACAGTGGGATGAGGTCATGACTAACCTTAATCTGTATATAGGTAATGAGCCTCTTCAGTAGCGAGAGGAGATCCTGGCTTCCAACAGGGATATCTGCATAAAAGTGCAGGAAAGCTCATAAAAAAACCAACAATACCAGGGTTGATAGGGATTTGTTTAGGGGGGTCATACAGTTGGACAGATTTGATATAAAGTGGAAAATTTTACCTGCGGGATACAAGAGTCGGTTGACAAAGTGAATGACTCCATTTGTGGCCATGATGTCAGAGTCGGGGATTTGGACTGAATTGACTCGCATGGTGTCGTTTGCCTGCGAAAGACAACATCCACAAACCTCAAACCCAAGACCTTGGAGGACTCCACATGATAATAGCTACCAGATCATTTGATTATTGCTCCACAAATAACTGCTTGATAAGCTAAAAAAAAAAAAAAAAGCAAATACGTGTAACTCTACTCACAAACATCACTTTGAGGTTGCTGCCTTGCAGGGACTTGAGAAGGTTCGTCACTCCAGTCTCCAAACCGCCACCAATGAAAATGCCATTATTGATGTGGTACAGAAGGATGGTTCGGAGAGCATTTACGTCACCTAATTTTAAAGAGAGGCAAAAGTAATCATCGACGAGCAACACCGTAAATGTGCTCATACTTGGTGTGCGGGAGGCCTACTCTTCAGCAGAGTGAAATCTCTCTCTTTCAAACCAGCAAAAGCCTTGTCGGTAGGGGCGAATAAGGTGAAGTCTCCCTCTTGTCTCAACAACGCAGTCAGTCCGGCATCTTCCATCAGAGACAAAAAGATCCTGCGGGACAGAGAGGAACTTGGCACCGGAATACTGCAACAACATCCCTTTCTCATACCTATACATGTGCCATTAATGGAATGATTGACAATGCTGCTTTCAGTGCCAAGGTCTGGTTTCTTAAAGACTGCAGCTGTACTTACTTGAACCCGCCATTATCTCTCAGAATCTCATACACGGATTTTTCGGCCGGTTTGAGGAAGCTCCTCATGAGATGGAGCGCTCCGTTGCTTCCCTCCTTGCTACCTCTGATAAGGCAGGAGTTCTCGATGCACACGGCCTACAGAAGACCAGAGACAAAACACTTGAGATTATGCCTCAAAAGCACAAGGATTGACGGTTCTCAGTAAGGACGACTCACAGTGCGATAGATGAAGACCCTCAGAAGCTTCCCGCCAATTGTCTCCAGCGTCTGGCCATTGTAAAGCTGTCCGAGGATGATCTTTTTCTTCAGGATGTGGTTCTCCAGGATAAACTTGAGCATCCTTTGATCCATGGACATCACCTCATCTGCAGCGAAAACACAGAAACAGCTCTCAGGACGATGCAGTTGTATACCACTGCAAGCGGCAATGTAAACATATGCATGAATTAATAACAAGTAACCATTCAAATCTTTGGGATTTATTTCATACAACTCATTCGATTGTGCAGACAATATTGTGATCATCCGTTACAAGTAGCAGTTTGTAATACGGTTATGAGTGATTTATGACACAAGCTTGAGCTCGCCGGCTGAACCATGTGAAATAAGCTTCAAATCATGTCCCCACATTGGGAAGAATTTCCAGAGCGAACTCGAAGTTTCTGTTACCACCAGCTGTTGGCGCCTTGTGAATTCCTAGCACTCCTTCCAAACCCATAAAGTATCCAGTCCCCATTGACTGTACGTACACATTTGACAAACACAACACCGGGGCTTCCACGTAGCTACATTCCGAGTGGGAGAACATGGAGTTTTATGACGCATTGGATTGGACAGTATGGTGCTTACCGTTGAAGGCGGTGTTGAGCGGGGCCAGGAGAGTGTACTCGGCCTCAGGCCTCATGGCAGCAGAGAGACCCAGCTCTGACACCATGTCGCCAAAGGTGGACTGGGAGCTTCCCACCAATTCCATCACCTGTTTAGCTTAAAAGGCAGACAGAATCATGGCACAGTCAAAACAGGGTCATATCAGAGCTCTAAGCCTTGTGATTGCACAGTATATGTTTGGTATTCACAGAACAGTAGGACTAAGGTTAGGCTAAGGTTTAGAGTTGGAGTTTGGTTTAGGGTTGAGGTTAGTAAGACAGAGGTCTTTTGAATGCATGGAGAAGGCATGTTTAGTATTCACAAAACCATAGGACTACGAGGACAAGAGGAATAGAGAAGGCAGATCTAACCTGAGTCTGGCATGAGCACTTGATCAATGAGGTGGATGACGCCGTTGGTTGTGACAATGTCCTTCTTGCGTACCATCTTAATGCCATTGACAGTCAAGCTCTCGCCGTCACAGCCGATCACAATGTTGTTGCCCTCCAGAGTCTCATAAGAAGTGCCGGCCATGATGGCCTCGGAGCACTGCACCGAGTCCAGGAGGTGGAAATTCAGAAGAGCTGGGAATAGAAGACAAGTTTGGAATAAATGTAATCGCATTGTTTGATGGGCTTGTTGGCTGCTTTACATTACAAACAGAAGCTCTGAGGAACCAGAAGACCCTTAGATCCTTTGGGTCCTTGAGGATAACCACTTGGGATTCCGCCACGGTTCTGTTTAACTTTGTGTGGGATTGTGTGATCTGACATCATCAGCCAATAAAATATTTGAGGTTGACCAGCCTGCTTTGTATAAGTACTGCTTCCAAGGAAAGCTGTTTTATGTTGCTGCAGACAAGAACAACTTCACCTTTTTTGAAATTCTAGGATAGTTTAACAAACATCTCAACAAAATAACACTTGCTGTCTCGCAATAGGAATTTATCAGTGTAAATGTGTGATGTGTGATCCTATTTCATTGTTAATATTCTCTTTCATCTGTTTACTTTCCGTCCATGATTACATGCGGGATTTGAAAGTAGACACTAATTTTTGTTATTATTCCCCACTAAAATTTGTTATGC
This sequence comes from Phyllopteryx taeniolatus, assembly GCF_024500385.1. Lineage (NCBI taxonomy): Eukaryota > Metazoa > Chordata > Actinopteri > Syngnathiformes > Syngnathidae > Phyllopteryx > Phyllopteryx taeniolatus. The sequence continues at coordinate 28,641,728 of NC_084509.1, read as the reverse complement.
GTGGCTTGCCAAAGGGCGACCACGTTCCAGACTCATTGCACAGAAAATTGCGGTTTCAGCTGTTTCCAATTGGAGCCGACTGAAACTGTGACAAAAAAAAAAAAAGAGTCAAGCAAACACAAGAGTCTGCGAATTTTGACTTATGCATATCTATGCTTGTACCTTCACCTTTAAGTTACAAAGAAGCCTTGTGTTAAGGTTGTGGACTCTAATGCAGGGTTGTGAGATGTCTGGGGACGATTCATCATCTCTGAGAGCAAATATGTGTTATACCTTGGAGGACCTGCTTGTCGCTCTGGAGCCTTTCCAGCACGTCACCTCCTAGCTTGGCAAAGGCTTCGTTGGTGGGGGCGAATAGAGTGAAATGTCCGGGCTGACCCAGCTTGTCCAGCAATCCAGAGTTTTGGGCAATATCCTGTAGGACGATCCGGCAGTATGGTTAGCAGAACTAGCTGCTTGATAAGGACTACATATGAAACGTTATTAAAATGTCCTATCTCGATTATAGTGACCAAAATGATTACGGCTATCTGTATTATCGTGACAGTGTTTAAAAAATGTATACAAATAAAATGACTGATATATGCGCCGTAATCACGGCAATACATTTGAATTTGAATTAAAACGATGTACAATCAGTAACCCCATGCACTTTTTACACATTTGACGTTGTAAAAGGCATTAACCAAAATACATTTTCACGCGCGCACGATCCCAAAATGCATCGCCGCACATCACACAGTTTGAATGGTAATTACAGAAGGAAGCGGTAAGACGAACGTTTCAAATATGATGTACGTGGCACAGTTGCATTCTGTTACAGTATATTGCCTTATTGTCCAGTATTAATGGTTTCTATAAATGCCCCTGACTCTACTACTCACACTCAGTGTGGACAGGTCATCGTCAACCTCAATAACGTCCTGAATGGTGGTCCCGACGGCGCTGATGACGCGGTCGATCACATGGACAACGCCGTTGGTGGCCACCTGGTTGCCGTGGATGATCCTAGCGCAGTTGACGGTCACCACCTGCGGGGCGAGACACCATTTATAACGTGACGCCATGAGGCGAGGCAATGATGGTGGCGCTCACCCCGTTGGAGTAGTGATTGATGAGAAGACCCAGGTCGTTGTACATGGAGGTGACTGTCATGCCGTTGCGTAAGTCTTTGGTCAGGAGGCGCTGGTTGGCCATGTGGTAATGCAAGGCGTTGTACAGCTCGATGTTGATGTTGCTCACAAGCGCAGTCCGCATGCTCTGTCAAAGGTGAAGAATACGATGAACATTTGCTATCAGCGGTGGTGGGAAGTAACCAATAACACATATTTACAAATACTACAATTTCTTTGTCACTGTTCCGAAGTAGAGTTGTCAGGCATTTGTACTTCACTCGAGTATTTTTTTTTTTCTGTCGACTTTTTGCTTGTACTCCTTACATTTGAAAACAGATGTCTGTAATTTCCACTCCTTACGTTGTCAAAAGAGGGTTTTCTTACTTTTTTTCAACCTCCATGGATGACCATCCAATGTAAAAAAAAATAGAGGTAACGTTAACTGTGGTCAAGATCGTGATTAATTGAGATCTTAAGGTCTGAAGAAGAAACATGGACAGCAGTGACATGGAGTAAGGTGAACTAGAGCACATGGATCGTGACGGCAACAAATTCGGCGAAGCGATTATGATATTCGCCATCCGTAGGGTGATTCAGGGTAAACGTGTTGCCTTGTGCCAACCCAAAAACCAATAGCTTTTGGTGTTTAACAATTCCCAGTGTAATCTGAAAAAAAAAAAACATAACAGTTAAGGTGTATTTTTTCAGTTGTTATCATTAGCTAATTTAGCATTTTTTTCTACTCAGTTCATAATGTTAGCAGTGCTGTGGGATCGCATTGTTTTGATAGCATCAAGGTTGAGCCGAAGCTAGCTCGCTCTTAAACAACAAAATGCGACATGTCATGTGATTTGAAGTAATCAAAACGGGTGTTGTATGTCATCAATTCATACTTTTTACTTGGATACTTAAGTTCATTTCAGAGATCAGAGACTACTTACTCAAGTAGGCTACAGGAGTTGAATCAGTACTTCTACTTTTTTACATAAGTATCTGTACTTAAACCTTTTATAAGTAGAGAGTATGAGTACTTTTGCCACCTCTGTGTATTTTCGGCTCTATCAGGAACCTCACCTCATCCAAAAGCTCCCAGGCGTCATTGCTGGGTGCAAAGAAGGTGTACGAGCCAGATCCCTCGATCTCACCCCTTAGCTTGGACATGTCAGCGTATCTTTGTGTGGAATGGGCCTTCACCATGCCCAATGTGCCATACACATGGTCGATCGGGGCCACTGTGGAGGGGGAAAAAAACAAAACGAAAAACTCTGGCAAAGTCTGTCTCGAAAATGCTTTTTTTTTTTTCTTCACTCTAACCAGTTTTACAAGCATTTTTTTTACTTTTTTTTTTTTTTTTTTTTACCAAATTCTATGTTTTGGTTTAAAATATTCCTAATAACAATCAAACGCAGGGGCAATTGTGGATATGTAATAATAGGATGACTGTTATATGGTTTTCGCATTCATCATGGCCCTCTGTGGGAAAACTAACTCAACTAACTTGCTTGTTTTTGGAATGGGGTAGGAAGCCCAACTACCCGGATGATTCCAATGCAAGCACGATGGAGAACTTGAAAACTCCACACAGGAAGACCTGAGCTGAGATTCAAACATGTAACTTCAAAACTACCAGGCAGATAAGCTTATCATTATTCACCGTGATGCCCATAAAGGACCAAGATTTTCGGGATTTGCAGAAAAGTGCTGCATGGCATCACGTGAGAATTTCTTTTATATGTTAATCTTTTTTGTTGGCTTTTTGTGGACTTTTGATGACACTCGTTCCAAACGAAGGAGCAGCGTCAAACAAGTGCTGCTAAGAGGAAAGTCAGTGGACCGCTGATAGCGCTAGCGGCAAGCTAATTAGCTGCTGACTAGTTAGCTGCTACGCGCCTCGTTGCACCACGACATAACTACATCTTTTTTTAAAACCTGCGCAGGTCAATAAAAGAGGTACATCTGCAAAAATGTATTTATTATGCCCTCCTCCCTCATCATTAAAATGAAAAAAGTGTTTTATTGTTTCAACATAAAAATATTACAACTTAGTTTTAGACTCGTACTTCTGTTAAGAATGATAAATGTTACTTGCAAACAACGCATGTTCTGTTGAAAAAAAAAACAAAAAAAAGGTTTTACAATGTGACACTGGAGGAAATAATTTCAACTGTCATTATTTCCAATGGGGAAAATTGGAGGTTGACGTGCTTCACAACAGATAGCCAACAGACTTCCTACAACTTTTAACACGTGCACCCCAAAGAACACGACTACATGTGTCAGAAACATGTGAGTGCTTCCTTTACCGGAATAACAAGAAGCAGCTGCTCGCGGGGTTTGGAGGATATGCCCAAATAAAAGTTGTATAAATTGACTCCAACAAAAGGGGCTTAACGCCACGCACCTGCAGGGCAACCGCGCATTCCATCCAGTTTCATGTAGCCTGGGCAGCACTCGTAAAGGACGGTCCTGTAAGTGAAACAAGCACATTATAAACCTCAGACAGGTAGCAAATCCTTTAAAAGGTTGACTTCAAGCATCGTCAGATTATATGTCGGCTATCGACGGCATTGTTGTCGCGGTGCTTCCAGATGTTACCGTTTGTCTCCTTTGGTAGCAAAAGATGCCATGTGATCCAGCATCTTGCTCCAGATTCTAATGGGAAAGCTGGCTCCTGGATTAAGCTTCTATTCAAATTGTAGATTTATGTTACGGAGAGTGCTCCATTTTAAGATTCACAATCAGTTTGGTTGCCGCTTGGCATTTGGTTAACCTAATTTTGGCACGGCGAAATGCAGAGTGCGTAACGTCGGATTTAAAACATTTTGGTCAGCACAAAGACCCTTTTATGGTCTCTCCTATGGAAACTGTTGAACTAAGTATTGGGCTCTTACAGCAAGTCAAAATTGCCATCTCCTTGGAAACCGCACGGGAACGCTGAGAGATGCCGTCGCCGAACAGAACAATGGTTTGTCCTGCACAACACAGCGTATCAAAGCAACCCCAGCGTTTCCGGTGTATGACGAGTTCTGTTTGAGGTCAGGTGTCACAAAAGCAAAAACTATCGACGTCAAAGTTGATTTTTCACTAAAATTGCAGCAGATCACCCAGGGCGGCCCGAGGAGGATAGTAAAAATATAAAGTGCAGCTGCTGGGTGTAAACACTTCCGCAGGTATGAACATGTTTGGACCTTGTCTCCACTATTAGAAATATTTGGGGATGCACGTTTGGCTTTCAGACAGCGCAGGCGACTTATCCACATATTAAAAAAAACAGCCACAAGAACACCACAGTTATACACATCGTACATATATACAGTTTATATATACACAGTTAGAGCTCAGTTTCTGCTCTGTTGCTTACGCTCATGAACACAAATTCAAGAACCTTATCCAATAAAGCCCAAAAATAAAAAATAAATAAAGCCAAAAAACAAAAATAAAGTGTGTTCAGGAGTGAACAATCGTCTCCCTTATATCCACGTGGAAAAAGAAGCGATTTCCACGTGAAAGCAAACAGGAGAAAAGCTCCATATGCGAGTCACCTGCTCTTGGAAATGGACAATAATCGTGAGGCTGTGCACATTCCGGCATTCTTTGGGACAAAGCACACCAAAAATGTCACATGCTTGAATTAGCTGATGAAGAAAAAAAGAGGACAAAAACGCCAAATGTGTCCAACCATCATTTAAGAAAAACAAGGGAACATATTTGGTTCAGCTACCGCACTATTCAATGTGATTTCTTTCTATTTATCTATCTCTCTATCTATCTATCTATCTTTTTTTTGACATACTAATTGCAGGCTACGCTATGCTCGACATAACAATTTAAAGATGATAATCATCGGTAATCCTTACATAAAAATGGGATGACATCGTTAATATCACCCGTATTATTAATAGTGCTTATTTGTGGTTTTGTATCAGACTTGGAGGCACTGCGATGAGCTCACACAGCAGCCCAGTCAGGGCACAGTCAGCATATTTAAAAAAAAAAAAAAAAAAAAAAAAGGGTTGCGACATTGCTCTGGGATTGTGTCTGGCCGAGGATTCAGAAACCTTTGACTCGTCAGCATCTCCTTAAAAAAGAAAGCGTTCCTCTGAGACTCACTGTCAATTGCTCAAGTAGAATATATTCTGCATTGCAATCCAGTTCCCAAATCAGCAGCTTTTGGAGGAAAACGCACATAGAATTCGAGCTGAAAGAATAAAATGCTGTGTTTTTGCACTGGTCTTCTTCTTGTGTGCCAGTAAAAACAGGCAGCATTGAAAGGTTTTAATGGGGGAGACTGCATTGTAGCACATTTGCAAAATAATTGGGCTAACTGGAGCTTTTTGAACCCGCGTTTGCTTCATTACATACACCCAACCGCAGTCTTTGACACCAGTCTTTCCCAACCTTGGTTGAGCCAAGACACGTTTTACGTTGGAATATTTTCCCCAAAAAGTACATATCATGAGAAACAATGGGGATTTCCTCAACCTTACTTACTCGGTGTGAAATCTTCACCTGTTTAGTTGAACACAAAGCTAATACTTTGTTGTATGAGTGGCATCAGGTGGATACACAGGCTGGAAGATCATTTACTTGTTATGCCAGTGACGTATAGTTGAAGAAAGAAAGAAACATTTTCAGGCAAATGAAGAGAAATTGTATAATTTGATGATCTACATGTACTGCGGCACAGCGGTTGGGAATGGCTGTGTTACACCGTGTCGTGGCACGCAAGAGTGTCATCCTATGCAACAAAAAAGCGAATCTAAACTGTTCGTGATGAAGCCATCATGTGGAGTGCTGGAACCCAAAACATACGTGGAGCATGGGCATGGGCATGGAGCGAGTTGGTGACGGAGGGCTGGGCGTTTAATAGAGAGACGAATGACCCCCCCCCCAAAAAAAAAAAACATGGCTCCCGTCCCTGTTTTAACACAAAAGTGCTGAGAAGCCTGAAATGGCAAGCGAGCAAGAGAAAAAAAAAATCAGATGTGCAGTTGGACTTAAAAACGGAATAGTGTCAGCAGTTCAGATCCACATCCTGGAGTCAGTGGTTGACCGCACTGACACTCATGCAGTGCCCCCCTCCAAACGCTAATGAACAAGACTATCCTTTAATCCAAACACTACAAAGAGTTTCGGGTCCCGTTCGGATGTGATCAAACCGTTTCATCCTTAAAGTGGCCTAACAGATGTTTCTCTGTGTGGAAAATGTCTTATTGCCCAGAAGAAACTGCACTCAAGGGACGACATTTAAAGATAAACGCACATACATTGGAAACGTGTGTCTAGCATGTCGTCCAAATTGTCGCAATGTTTGACTGATTGTATACTGTATGGCGGGTGAACACATTCCGAATCACCCACGCTTGTTTTGGATTTCAAAACTAATACCTTAATGCCCCGCATATTCACGCTTTACTATTCACAGATGCACCGACTTGTGTGTTTTTCTGTGGAAGCGAGCTAGCTATTTACTAAATTATCGCTTTTATTTTCTTCAGTTTTTGGTGCTCTTTCTGATAGGCCGCAAGCACTTTGTAATAGGAAAGTAGTACATTGCTGTCAAGGAAGTATGTTGAAGTGAGACATCTCAGCTGAAAGAGATGTTTGTTTGGGAGGAGCTATGTTTAGTCTGGGTTGTGAGTGGAAGTTCCTTTTTCAAACTAAAATCATCTGTAAACCATTTATTGTTATGGGTAATGTAAGATTGACGCAGTCCCTATCAACCATGAGAAACGGGGTTTTACGCGATCGTCATAATACCAATTAGCATTTGGTCACTATAATCGCGATATACTGCACTGTAAAAGCCTCATACAGTTTCATCCCAAGTCACGCAAACATTACGTTTCCTTGACATTTAAGTAGATTTCCAAATTGTACAAAAGTTCCTTAAAGTGAACCGGTGATCGTAAATGAAACCAACTTCACTCACAACCGAGAACGATGACTCAAAACTACTCACGCTTTCTTTCCACAGATGGCGCCTTGGTACCAATTGCGACAAGTGCTGAAGTACTTCTTCCTGGTGCCCATGACTTGCTGCAAGGCGCACACATTGGGCCTGAGGTGCATTGATGTCGGGGGGAAGGAAACATGAATCAGCTCAAACGCGGGATTAAGAGTCACTTGAAAAACTCTTAGAAATGATTGAAAGCACGATAAGGGGGGCATTGGTTGAACTGTGTAGTCATCATACATAGGAACTGGTTAAGTTCGTTATACAGTGGTGCCTTGAGATACAAGTTCATTTATGTGACCATGCTCGTAACTCAAAACGTTCGTCTGGAATCATCTTTCCCCATTGAAATGAATGGAAATGCCAATAATCTACTACCAGACTCCACCCAAAAACAACATTTTTAATCAGTAAAATAGCACTCTGTAATGTCATACGTTATAAAAAAAAACATACAGTAATGACATCATTAAATAGGATTTAAAGAATTAAACAGTTTTTGGCACAATTTTTGCTTCGATTCAATGGACAATGTGCTGCTCCTTCTGGTGTGCACGCCTTGGCCACATGAGGGCAGTATGATTCATACGGTGCTCGTATCTCCAACTTTTGCTTGCAAGTCAAAGCAAAAAAAAATTGTCAGAATGACAGCTTGTATCTCCAAAACCTTGTAAGTCAGGTCACTCGTACCTCAAGGTCACCACTGTATTTGAATACATAAACACACGTGTACAAAAGTTGCAATATCCAATCTAAATGTGTATGTAATGCATTATTGGCAAAAGACACCAGTGCCAAAATGCTCATTTTCATACATTCACAAATGAATGCTAAGGTCCTTCTCAATAAATTTGAATATTGTGGAAAGCTTTGTTTGTTTCAGGTGCTCAGTTCCAAAAATGGAACTCCCAGAAATGTGCTAACCAGTCGAAAAGTGGAACGCATATAAGATTTTCTCCTTACAGGGTGAAATATTTTTTATTTGATTTTATTCATTTGGATTATTATAGCTTGCAGTTAACGGAAACTCCAAATTCTATAATATACATGTAATATATGAGTTACATATGAAATATTGGTTTTTTTTTTCTGTACAATATTCTGATTTATTAAGATGCACCTGTATGTATGTATGTATGTATGTAATATTTGCAAGAGACAGCAGTGCTAATAAGGGAAATTCTTATGCATTTATGGAAGAATGATATAAGACAAAATGACATAATCGTGTATCAGGGTGTCCAAAACGGATTGTTTGACAAAAGAACTACATTTATTCCTTACCCTTGGTTCCTCGCCCGGATGCGACTGTGCGCCACTATCTTGTCGTAGGCCGACGAGTGCGCCTCGTCCAACAAGGATGAGAGCACAAAGAGTGCAAAGGTGGCCGCGAAGAGGAGCTTCATCCTTGGCTTCCTGGCTCGTACCCCTTCCAGACCCCAAGTGATGAGGGCTCCACTCAGAGTGGGAGTTTTTATACTGCCGCGCTCACTCGCCTCCTGCGCCAGGCGGATGACAACATCACGCACAAGTACTACCGGGAATCTCTCAGAGAAAGTTAGCTTTTTTTTTTTTTCTTAAAAATTTATCATAACAAAATGTCAATGTTTAGATTTTTTTACAATGGGACGATCAACACAATTTAACATTTTTTTTGACTACGTGTCATTGACAGTTGTTTTTAAAGCCACATATCTGCTCTTTTTTTTTAACATTTTAATGGGAAATCAAACATTTCTTCATGTGAAATGAGGTAACCAAAATATTAGAAACCGCTCCCAGGATGATGTAGTTGAACACTGCTGCAAACTAGAGCCGTAATAATAACAAGTTGTTACATTGTAAAACAGTAAAACAGCATTCTTACATTTGAATCTTTTTATTTTAATTGCATACGATTAAGATTAATACCCTGTTTTTCTGCGAACTCATGCACACCCTTATCAGAATCAGAATCAGAATCATCTTTATTTGCCAAGTATGTCCAAAACACACAAGGAATTTGTCTCCGGTAGTTGGAGCCGCTCTAGTACAACAGACAGTCAATTTACAGAACACTTTGGAGACATAAAGACATTGACAAAAAACAACAACAAACAACAATTGTGCAAAAAGCTTATTGTGCAGCTGTACCTAATAAAGTGTCTCAGGGGTGTAATTCCAATTCTTGTCAACTACCTTTCTACCCCCAATAACATAATAGCACTAATCAAGCAGACATATAATGTTATTATCATTTCTGAATGACAAATAACCACTTATTGCGTGTACTTTGAGCACTTCCAGAATGTTGTGTGTGCGCGCCACCTAGTGGTGAGAAGGACTGCCTGCTCATCAACCACACGAGGTCATACCAGGTCAGTGTTACCCCCAAACTTTATAGAGCCAAGGCATATATTTTACATGAGAATAATCTCACGGCACACCACAAAACAGACCCCCAAAAAAAGTGAATATATACTGAAATATTGATGACCCTGTTTCAATTAAAAACTTGTTTCAATCTACTTACTCTGTGGAATCTGGGCCTGTACAGTTGAACACAAAGCTATTATTCTCTCGTATGAAGGGCTAATGATACTTTCTGCCATCTAGCGGAAGAGCATTGAATTATTCTGCGTGTCACTGTACATTGCTGGCATAGATAGATGCACAAGTCAAATTGGATAAGTGTTCGGGAATCACTGGACTAGATTACGTGACGTTGCAATAACGATTGGATTATTAGATTAACAATACATTACTTCGATGTAAATAAGGATTCATTTTCAAAGCAAAAAAAAAAATGAAATTGTATAATTTCCAATCGTAAATATTTGTGTTTGTATGTATAACAATCAAATAAAAAAACAGAAAGTTCAATCAAGCACGTTGACGCACATGATTTGCTTTTGCGGGCCACATCAAATGATGTGGCGGCCAAGATCTGTCCCCCGGGCCTTGAGTTTGACACGTGATTTAAACTTTTAATTCGGGCTGTCATAAACATATTCTGACAAGGTGTCAATCACTCAGTTTTTCGCTGTCCCCTGATTGCTATATTCACAAATAGGTTTAACCTTCAAGGCCTTTTATCGACTCCTTACTTGGCTCTGATATGTGGTCTTCATCGAAACGACTGGAGGACATGAACTTGCTAATCCACGCGGGAAGTTTCCGCATTAGACTCGCTTTGCATGCAGCAACAACAACGGCACAGATGAACTCAGCGCCGCGATAATCGGATGCAGCGTGGCGTCGGCACTCGCACGAGTCGTCCGCTCTTACTCACTTCCACATCGATAATGAAAACACAGCACTAAGTAGTTCTCTGTCACATAATCGTTTCTTGGCGCTACCATCTTTGCGGGCGAGCCCGCCACGACGATGACAGGGGATAACGCAGAAGCTTTTAGTGTCTGAAAGGTCAAAATCAAATCTTTTGATCATCTCGTTTTGTTTTTATTACTTAAATCTTTGAAAGCTCGAGCTCATGACCATGAAATAAACATCTAGATCACATGATTAAAATAATCCTATCGCGCACTCGCCGGCCATTCCATTAGGTCAGCGACTTCCGAGCACTTTCTCCTCTGCAATATCCGCTTTGGCTCAATCAAGGTTGAGAAACACTGCATTCGGTAATCATCCACTATCATCTAATAGGAAATGTTCTCATAATAATAATAATAATAATAATTTGTATTGTTCTAATTCTCTTCAAGAGGGATACAAACATGATCAAATCAGTTGGCCGTCGTAGTACCACGACTGACCTGTGAGAGGCAGCATTGTGCCACATGGCATCAAGATTGCTGGGAAATACAAGTAGAAGAAGCTAGGCTAACTGTTAGTTTATCTCATAATGGAACTGTGTTGACCACACGTAAATGCTGAAAAAGGTTTAGCATGTATGATTGTCGAGCCCAACAGTTTTCTGATCAGCCTGAGAAAAAACAAATCACTCGAAAGACACCCCACATCACAGGTTAATCCCTCGGGATAATCTTTCAGAGCCATCCGATGCTGATTTTGTTGGTGACGAAGGTAAAAACGGTTTGTTAGTATGTTTCAAGTAGGCATCGGGAATTTCCTGTGAGCTTAGCATCTGCTGCAAGAGGGTCTGCTTTTGTGTACAAGAAATAAACTATTTACCAGAACAGTTTTTTTCCACTCTGTAAACAGGATGAGTGAGAATTGAACAGTGGTAAAGAAGACAAATGTACGACCTATGATGTGAGATTGTTACCCAAAATGGAAGCGTTAAAGAAACCAGAATTTTGCCAGGATGTTCAAGTCTTTTAGTCTGTCCAAAGATCACTTCGGCATTTCACATGCCATTGAATTTTCCGATCCATCAATTTGAACTTTGGCAATATTTCTGTGAACACTCATAAAAAAAAGAAATCAGAATAAGCACAGTATATCATGGGGGCAGCATGACCTGCAAACCCTCCAGGAATTTAATTTCATTTAGTTCAATTGCTCCCAGATTAAAAAAAAAAAAAAAAAAAAGCAACCTGTTCAAAAGCTGGGCCACAAAAAATGTGTTGCATGTCATACCGCACTATATAATTAGTGCATTACTGTTTTGAGGTTACTTGAAACTGCTTCATTTACTAAATTAATGAATAATGTATCCATGACTTAGTCTAGTTCAAAGTAAACATGTTTTTAAAGATTTTTTTCTTTCTTACTTGACTCATCATTTATTAATCCAGTCAGCACTGCCCCATCAATTCTATGACATTTTTTTTTCATGTAATAAACTTGACAGAACGAGAACAGGGTCAGAAAGGTGTCTTCATTTAATAAATTACAACAAAGCAGCAAAAAATAAAAAACATTATTTGTGGACGTGGATGAATGTGTTTTTTCATTTTTTTTATTTAGGTCATTAATGTTCATCAGTTTGTAGTTTGCATGAATGGTCCTTCTCTTGAGCGTCCTCCTCCACCTCCTGCGCGGCTTCCACTATCACCCTCGGACTTTTGCACTCTTGGCCGCGTCCTCTGGCGGTTTCCGAACTCTTCGAGGCCTTCTCAGACTTTGACTTGGTTTCATTGCAGTTCTGAGAGGGCATTCCGGAGTGTCTCTGCTGGGGGACGTCGTCAAAGTGTTTTTTTGCAGTAGTCGCCGGGACAACGCAGCTATTGGTCGGACTGCGGCTTGTGTTGGCAGCTCCACTCGACCTATTGGTGGTCAGGTCAAACACTTCCAGCCTCTGTTGTGACTCCTCCGTGCACCACTTAGGGGAGTACTTGAAGGAGTTTCCCTGGTAAGCAAAAGGGGAGCTCGCTGCTTTCCCAGAGCCTCGGCCTTGCGATTTGCCCTTCATCATTCCCAGCACCTCATAGCGGAAGCTGGAGATGTCCTGCTTGAGCTCCTATCGACGATGAAGCAGAATTGTTTTAACGGCAGCAAATGAACATGGTAGAAAGGTCTTCCGTTTAGCAGTTAACGCTACCTTGAAGTTTTCCTCAGTCAAGCCTTCTTCTGTCTTGGCGTCTCTGATCATTGCCGCGACATACCTCTTTACTAGGTTTCTTAAAACCTCCTGAAAATGACACACTCATGTTGATGGTCAACTCATGTCGATTCTTGTAAATTCATACATTCATCTTCGCGGGCGTACTGGAGCCCATCCCAGCGATCTTGGGGCGAGAGGTGGGGTACACCCTCAACTGGTCGCCGGCCAATCGCAGGGCACATACAAACAAACAGCCATTCACTCACTCACTCATTCACTCACATTCACACCTACGAGCTATTTTGAGTCTTCAATCAACCTAGCGTGCATGTTTTTGGGATGTGGGAGGAAACCGGAGTACCCGGGGAAAACCCACGCAGGCACGGGGAGAACATGCAAAGTCCACACAGGCCGGGCCGGGATTTGAACCCCGGTCCTCAGAACTGTGAGGTGGATGTGCTAACCGGTCGTCCACCGTGCCGCTTCTTGTAAATCGTTTGAGATAATGAAAATGTGTCATACCTGATACTCGTGGTTTAGTCTGACATTGTCTGCTGCACGCCTCTGTAATTAAAGAAGTGAACGGTCCATCAATGATGGGTGTTTTGTGCATTTGCAATACGGTGGTACCTTAAGTTACAAGTTTCATTCGTTCTGTGTCCAATTTCAACTGGTATAATTTTCCCCATTAAAATGAATTGAAATGCCATCAATACAGCCTCACCCCAAAAAAAAAAAAACACCACAATTTTGCGATGGTTTCAATAAATGAGATAGCTCTGTATTGTAAAATGTAAATATAAACCATAATACAACTCATTAAAAAGAAAGTCAAGAAATAAACTTATTTTGAAATAAGTGTCAATATTAAAGTAAGAGCCCCAGATATCTGACATCGGGTCTCAATGCTTGAACCTCCACTGTGTTGCTGTCGGACCAAATATTGCACCCACCCTCTTTAAACAACGGAGGGTCCTCGGTTTACAACGGTCACGACATCCAGTTTCGAGGTTAAGAAAGCGTGGTCGTGCGGCACGCTCATTCGGCGCCATACTTACTGTACTTCACTTGTTGTTGAATATTTATGGCCTGGAAGTGTTTTGCATACAAGAAAGTTACTGTAATTATGACTTTAGTATTGCGCCAGCATTGGTTAGCAATAGATTATTTCCGGCTCTTTCCATAGGAACAGATCTTCGGTGTAACTGAGGACCCCGTTTATCAGGAACGTTGTCCGGTATCAAAGCGAGATACTCCATCTCTTACAAGATCAGTGACAGATGGCCACTGAATCTTCTGTGAGAGTCCTTAAAAAAAACAAAAAAAAAACAATGTACAACAATAACTTACCCCCAAACTTTCAAAGGTTGCGAGTCTTTTTAAGCTTGGCCTCCGAAATACGCGCGCTTGTATCCATCCTGTCAGATAATAAAATGACTTGGGACTGGGTATTATGTTGAACGGAGATGGCAAAGTTCCTCCCTCTTCAAAGTAGCTCATCCATAATTTAGTTCTGGCAAATTTCCACTCGATATCCGCATGATCCTGAAAAGAAAATGTGAGTCGTTCATCAGGGCCGTTTGTTAAAGAACACGAGACAAATGAGTGCGGTTAAACAACAGAATGGGCTACTCACGGCAATGTGCTGGTACGAGTTGTTCATCATGGCAATTAGCATGTTCAGCAGCACAACCAGGGAGATGATGTTGTACGTGCCGAACATGGTGGTTCCAACAAACTCCGTGAATTCGTGGTCCGGCTTTACTCGTGTCACATACAGGGAAATGAGGCCAAACACAGACCAGAATAACGACTGCAGTGTCTCGAATAACCTGCAAAACAAGTGAAACGTACATCAGACGCACCCGGCTGATGAACAGTTATTCATTCTCCGCACCGGTTTTGTTTCAGAACGTACGTCGAGAACGCGTTGTTTTGCTGCATGCAACGAATACCCTTGCAGTTGCTGCCCTCGTCGGTTTCGTAGTAAAGGTAGAGCTGGTTGAGGCCGTTGGCGAAGGCCAGCAGCACCAGACAGTAGATGAAGAGGAACTTCAGGATGTCGAGGAGCATGCGGCCCAGCGAGATTTGCAGCGGGCCCAGATGGGAATTGGCGGTGAAAAGGCAGATGAGGCGCAGGGAGCTGAAGATATTGGCGATGGCAAACAACGCCTCGGCTATTAGGGTCGGGTGCCACATTTCCCAGCTGCATCGGGGTTTGTGCCCGCTATACTGCAAGATACATTTATACGGTATTGTTAAAGAACGGTCAGGTTCCCATGCTGTACTAAACTACAGCAAAACAGAATAGGGACCGAGCCCTAGAGAGCAATAGTGAAAAACCGCCAGTAATTGATGCCCCTCCCCCCCACATTTGTTTTTTTACATTGCCTGTATTCATAGTTTGAACCGTAAATATACCACAAACTTAAAAAAAAAAAAAAAAAAAAAAAACCCGAGGTCATGTGGATGTGAAAGTGTGCACCTCCGTTTTAACCTGGAATGGAAAGATGCATGAAATAGCGGATTTGATCTTCCTTCAAGCGTTCTGCCTGTCGCAATATTCAACCAAAATGCATCAACGTTTCACAGGACCAATGTAATCTTTCATACATGGCCATACTCCACAGTTCTGTACTTATTTATATACTGTACTGTACCTTTGAATAGGCAACAATCTTCAGGGAAATGGTTGCGAGATACAATGCGTTCATAATGAAGTCCATTATGTTCCACCAGTCGTCCAGGTAGTCTTGGAAACCGCTATCCCACATCTGCTTGATCTCTGTCCAGATGAACCCTTGAAGACGTGAGCAAACGGTGGCTTTACGCTTGCATCACAACCACGGAGGACAATTATATGAGAGAATTGTCTTTGAAGATATTCTTTACCGATGACCCAGGGTAAGATCATCCATTCCACAACGGTTGGTGCCGGGCCCTGAAGGTCACGCTGCGGGGCTTCGATGTGCTGCGATGCCAAGAGGAGCAGGAACAGGAATGTCAAGTAGGAAGCGGCGTGACAGATGAACTTGATAAAGGGCTTGCGGATGAATAAGCCGTAACGGCTTTTCGGAGAGACCAAGTATAAGATGGATAACAGGGGGAAGAGGAGCCCGATGAGTATGCACGTGATGAGCTTGACTGCCCAGTGACGCCTCCTCCAGCCCGGGATCTCATCATACCACCGGGAGGCCAGCAGCTGCTGACAGTTGGGCTGGGCGACAAACTATGAAGGAGAAAAAGGAATTGATAACGACCGACCTCAAACTCAGCCAGTATCAGAAAACTGTCGAAAGTGGAAAATGACTTTCTGGGCGTGAATGGTTGTAATCATTTACTCGTTATTAGATTCCCAATAGTCGGTTTTTGTATGAAAGAGCATCTGTAAATATTCAAAATTGTTCCACAAATGATTTATGATGCAAGTTGTCGAATCTGGTTCTTATCGTCTGCTCTCTAAGATGTGATATAAAAAAACAAAAACATCTGCAAGACATCTTTTGCTGGTGATGGGAGTTAATTTCAGCTTAACCTCGTTAGAGCCAAATGGATTCGCTACATTATGGGTTGGGCGATGAGGTCATCTTTCCACACAGAATCCCTTTAAAGTTTCCCAGCTTGCCTCGGGAGTGGCCAAATTGAACGCTACGCGGCACACTGGATGGCATCGAGCGGACGATTCAGTTGAATTACTGTATGATTGAAATCTACTCTATAGTGTGTGACATTTGTTGACACAAACTTTGGTAGCAGGGATAGATTTTGTGGACAACTGCTAAAGGGCTTTTAATGGTCTGCAGCCTGTCTGTAACCACCTTGGCGCCATCTCATCAGAAACACCACAATAGCAACCTGTAAAAAGCTTGCGGTTATGTCGTTAGCGTCCCAAACCAGCAATGAAATGAGCAACATCGTGAGGAAGATGCCGTACACAATGGGAGCATGTATTTGTCTCAATTGTCTCTTTCTAGTTCAAGTGGCATCGCCATATTTGTATTCATATAGTATAATCTCCATGAAAAAAAAATCAAATTGCTTTTACCATAAGATGTCCTCTAGTGGAGTAGTACAAATGTGTCCAAAACAATTTTCAGACCCTAAAATATTTCAAACAATATATCCAATACCAAAACGTTCTCCTCATGATTAAAATATTAGGAGTGTCAGGGAAAGAGCCATCACGTTGTCATTATCACCTAACAATCTAATCGCCATGGGACTGATGAGGCAACGGTAATGGATTACATTAAGATGCAGCCTTGCAATTATGGGCTGGCCAAAACTCCCTCAGGACACGTCCAACCATTTAGACCCATTTGTGGCTCGTCTTGGCGCAGTTCTTGTCACGAGGCCACATTGTTTAGGATTTTGTCCTTGTGTATGACAGCCTTATGTTTCATTTCCTTTATTAGGAACAGTAAAAACATTTTACAGCTAATTATTTCAGTTAATAATCCATTTTTAGCACCATAAATTTCACAGGATGTTGTAGGTGTTTAAACTGACGGATTTTGCCTGTCTCAATGAGGACATGTTTGTTTGCGCCGTAATCGCTCGCTATGATCAATGTTTACTTACGAGCCTGATTTAGAGGAAATTATAACTTTTATTGTCAATAATCTTATCATAACATTACGATCATCAGCCACAGTTGCCAACGCTAGTTTTTTTCTTTTACAACAAAATAATGGCACGTGACTTTGGTCTTCTTGTTTTGCCTTTGATTAAGCAACTAACCGAATGGGGCAGTTTTGAAACAGAACTACAGTAATATGAAGTGCAGTAATAGGACTGAGCCCTACTTCTTCTTTTCCTTTCACCTTTTCAGCGTGTCATCCTTTTTCCATGAGAGCCTATCTCCTGCATCCTCCTCTCCAACACCAACTGTCCTCATGTCTTCCCTCACGACATCCATCAACCTTCTCTTTGGTCTTCTTCTCGCTCTCTTGCCTGGCAGCTCCATCCTCATCATCCTTCCACCGATATACTCTCTATTTCTCCTCTGGACGTGTCCAAACCATCCAAGTCTGCTCTCTCTAACTTTGTCTCCAAAACATCGAACCTCGGCTGTCCCTCTGATGAGCTCATTTCTAATTTTATCCAACCTGGTCACTCCGAAAGCGAACCTCCACATCTTCATTTCCGCCACCTCCAGCTCTGCTTCCTGCTGTCTCTTCAGTGCCACTGTCTCCAATCCGTACATCCTGGCTGGCCTCACCACTGTTTTATAAACTTTGCCCTTCATCCTAGCAGAGACTCTTCTGTCACATAACACCCCTGACACCTTCCTCCACCCGTTCCAACCTGCTTGGACCAGGTTCTTCACTTCTTGACCACACTCCCCATTGCTCTGGACGGTTGACCCCAAGTATTTAAAGTCCACCCTTGCTATCTCTTCTCCATGAAGCCTCACTCTTCCCCCACCACCCCTCTCATTCACGCATATATGTTCTGTCTTACTTCGGCTAATCTTCATTCCTCTGCTTTCCAGTGCATGCCTCCATCTTTCTAACTGTTCCTCCACCTGCTCCCTGCTTTCACTGCAGATCACAATGTCATCTGCAAACATCATGGTCCACGGGGATTGAAAGACTCACGTAACTTCCACGAACCACCCAGGCTAAACTTATCTCCTCCCATGCAAAGCTTGTCTTTCTGTCAAAATGTAACACTTTACAACATACTTCATTGAGCCCAATTACTATTTAGACACGTCTTTGGCGCCGTCTTGTGGTATTGTAGGACTTTAGAAAGAGTACATACAGAGGATTATTGTTTGTTTTTAAAAGACAGTTTTGGATATTAAGGATATTTTGATATAAAGGAGAGGAGAGGAGACCTGAAAGTAAACGGAAAGAACAAAATACCTCTTTCTGGCAGTATTTGATAGCCAATTTGACCCGCGTCAGATCGTTAGTGTTCTCATCCAGCAGTGGGTTGATGTCATCACGGTAGTTAAGGATGATTTCCAGCTCCTTGGAGCTCCTGGTCTGGTCCAAGAGGTCCTTTGCAAATTGTTTACACGTATGCGACAGCTCCTCATACTCTGACTTGAACTCGTTCTCCACCCTGCTGAGCTCCTTCAGCTCCCAGCTGAGCTGAAAGGCCGTGAGGAACGGGTCCTCGCTGGACAGGGCGATTAGCGACGGGCTGGCCAATGCCTTGTAGATGTTGAGGCGGGAGTGCGAGTGGCGCAGGCCGTCCACGTCCAAACTGGACACGCACTCCAGGCAGTCGCACAGCACGGCGTGCGGCTGAGGTATGAAGACGCCTCGCTGCACAAGTAGTTTGATGATCTCGTAGTTGTTGGTGTGGGCTGCCAGGATGATCGGAGTGATGTCAGGGGTAAAGTCCGAAAACTGTTTGTCCAGCAGAATGGGTGGGAGCTTTACAGAAAAGAGAAATACTTCAATTACCAGATAGGAAGTTGCTTGGAGTTTAGCTGGATAATACAATAACAGTGCGCAGGTTTCCACTGTACTGCCACATTCATCTTCTGTTTGCTTTCTTTCTTCTTGCTAACATTAGAAGAAAAAAAAAATATTTCAATTTCTCCTCAATGGTGCTCTTGTAACTGTCTGTCTGGTTGGTCGGCCTGGTCCATCGGTCTGTCCGGTTGGTCTGTCGACCTGTCTGGTCTGTCAGGCCTGTCAGTCTGTTTGTCCGTCAGGCCTTTCATCCTGAAGAGTCACCATAAAGAGGATCAGCACAACAAACAACAAAAAAACAACAAAAGAAGAAGACTACTTACTACCTTGAGAATTTGATCATTATATCATAAGGTGTGCGGCGTAAAATTAAATCGTTACGTATGCTCGGTTACCACTGTACTTACTGTTATTCCACTGTATTGTTTAAATTCATGCGATTGGCAGGCAACCAGTTCAGGGTGTACCCCGCCTCCTGCCCGATGATAGCTGGGATAGGCTACAGCACATCCGCGGCTCAGAAAATGGATGGATGGATGTTTTAATTCATGGTCAAATGTTTTTCATACAAATATTTACTGTAATTATGATTTTACCACTGCGCTAGCGTAGATTGGGCATAGACTACTGTGCTTTCTGACTTATGTACAAATTCAGGCCGTAGGAACATAGCTTCTGTACTTCTGTACTCACATAATGCAGCATCTAAACCTACAGAATGATGTGCTTGCATCATCTATTAAACAGCCTTTTCTTAGACACATCTATAAATTACCAAGCATATGGTGTGGTATGCTGTGCTGAAAATGTGCGTGGAAAGGGTCCCATTCCACATCTTTTGTCTTTTGACCATCTTACCGAACAGCAACCTCGCTAATGACTTTTGGGTTCAGGTAGCCTCTTATTATGCTCCGTCTGGACTGAACACCACACCCTTTTGTCATGTCCCATTGCAAGCACACTCGGCAAGCTATCAAAGCTCGAGGGCTTTCTTCGGAGCCCGCAGCGTTGGATGAGTCAAGTCGTTGGGGTATAGTCTACTGCGAGAACTAGCGGCAGGCGCTAGCTTCCGTAGCAACGCGGAGCAGCCATCCAAGAAGGGGTAAGTTTCCTGAGCGAAAGGTTTTTAAAGAAGTCATACACATACAGTTCTATTTGTGTGTTGACGCGTACCCTAGTGAGTGATGTGAGGAGCTCTTACGCACACTTAGGTTGGCCTTTTACCACACGCTAATTTCAGTGGAAGTATATGCTCCTTGTGAGTGTTTTCATTTTGTATTTGGCTGTTTGACTGTTTCTCCTGTTCAATAAATGCCTGAAAATGCATCAGCGACTATCGCTCTCTTTTTTTTTTTTTTTTTCTTCCACGTCACTGGAGTGGCGGTCTATGTGACGCTTGCTCGTGAAGCTATTAGCGGTAGGGCTCGGAATAGCGGGGAATGACTGTACCTGTTTTTCACCACTGGGCTTCTTGTGGTTGAGCAGCAGCTCGACGGCGCCCACCACCTCCTTGCGGATGGCGTGCAGCAGGGCGTCGCCCACATGCACGTTATAGCTGAGCAGCAGCTCCACGATCTCCAGGTTCTCGTTCTCGATGGCAATGAGCAGCGCAGTGCGCCCCAGAGAGTCCACGCAGTCAATGTTGATGCAGAAGTAGATCTCAGCCTCCTCCAGGGCCTCCTTCACCGTGGCGTAGTCGCCCTTGCCCACCGCCCCGAGGTAGGCCCTCTCCAGGGCCGAGAGCTCCGACTCGGCCCGCACGATGCGCAGGGGGATGCGGTCGCAGTATGAGGAGCTGTCTGTCTTCTTGTAGTACAGCTGGGACATTGTTCACTGACACATACAGTGTTTGCCTCATTCTCAATGGGTAAGGTCAGTGTTAAACTGTGCTGACATCCAATAGTTTTTAATATACAACAGCACCTTACAAGATTAATTTGTTACGTGACCGAGCTTGTAACTCAATTTACTTGTACAGTAGACTCCCTCATACCACCTATTCACAGATTTGATTTTATTATTACATTTTTTAAACATTTTATTTTTTTGATTTTTTTGATTTGTTTTTGAAACAAAAATTTGGTTTAAAAAACAAAAAAAACAAAAACATTTTCAATGCAAATATAATGGGTGCCAATTATCCGCAGATTTTGGCTTTTTGCAGTTGGGTCCGGTCCATATCTCTTGTGAATAGCGGGGGTCCACTGTATATCAAATCAATTTTCGGCCTATATATATCAAATCAATTTTCCCATTTGAAATGAATTGAACGGGACAGTCAAACACTTAAATGTGAAATGAAAACACTCGCATGAATGAATGCCATTCATTCATTCCAGCCCACCCAAAACACCACCATTTTTTAAATGAAGAAAAATAGCAGTGTATTGTAAAATGTAAATCTAAAAATGTAAAAAAAAAAGCAAAAGCACACACTGTAGCACATTCCTGTGTTTTGTGCCTTTAAGGGGCCATGGCCTAGTGACTGAGGTCAGGAGCCTCGAGTCAGTCAGTTTGGCGAGTGTTAGCGTCTCCTCCATGCTCCATGCGAGTGTTTTCATTTCACATTTAAGTGTTTGACTGTCCCGTTCAATAAATTGAAGACTTTTTCAAGTCAAGTTTTGGCTCCCAACACAAAGCAAAAATTTGTAACGTAAAGTTTGTTATTCCAAATACCAGCAAATTGGGGCACTCATAAATCAAGGTAACATGCTTTAGATAACTTACTAAATCTTCAACCTGTTAAATCCAATGGACACCCTGCTAGCTCTGGCGGAGCTGCATTCCACATACTGTTAAAATGTTTTTTTTAATGTATGTACAGTATGTTCAGAACCACAACTTAATACTCAATCTATCCATTTTCTATGCCGCTTATCCTCGTTAGGGTTGCGCTTGCGGGTGAGCTGGAGCCTGTTACAAGACAATTTAACTAATTTTGTAAATTGAGACATCAAATGAATGGCATTACATCACAGTGCACCATTTTTACAAGGCATATGCACTTTTTTCTGACATTGAATAAAAACTAGTTTTACCTTGTCCACGTTGCAAGGTAGCCACTCGATGGATAACCAGGAGATGTCAGAAAGAATGTAAAAAAAAAATTCGATATATATATATATAGGCCGCTTGAATCCTCTTCTTCTGAGGAACAAGTCCTCCAGTACACAGGACGCACTAACTCAATGACATGTCATGCAGTCCGCCTCCCGCCTCCCGCCTCCCGCCTCCCCTCTCTTTACTCGATGGACACATCCTGTCAACCCGCCACCTCCCTCTTGAGTTGAATGTTGTCATTTGAAGAGTGTTTTGTTCATTATTTTTTGTTTTCCCTCTACTGATTTGCACACTGCAATTTCAAATCCATTAATGTGTTGTGATCTTGAAGTAAGTGAGGTTTTTTCTCGCTTTCATTTTCTCACGTATGCACTCATCGTCATCCTCGCTGAAGCTATTATCACTCACAAGAAGACTTTCACAGGACACTCTCGTGTTTTGGGGGGCATTTAGTGAGGAAAAAATCTTTCTCTGCTCATATTCTGATGAAATCAAATACAAGAACAGAACAGACCTTTTCATGTTTGTAAACAAACAAACAAACAAAATAAAGCACCTTGGTACTTCTGGGTGGCAGAAAAGTCTGACTTGAACTGAAAAACACCCAATATTCTACAAAAGGTTTCTTTTTTTGTATTCCTTAAAACAAGAAGAAAACGCAGAACATGTGTGAGACTGCTAATTTACGTCGTAGCTACTTCGACATTTTCTCACAGGAGTGTAGAGAAAGTTTGCTTGCGTTGTCTTAAATAACAAGGTTTATAACAAGGTCGGCTTATTTTTGAATCAATTCACCTGTCGAAATGTAAATTACAGCCGGCGTTCGGTTTCACTTCCAAGCAATTGACCTCACACGACGTTCTTTTGGACTGATGCTTCACACATTCAAACTATGGCGGTCGAGAAGAAGCCTAAAATGATTTTCAAGCCATTTGTCCTGTTTTTGAATCACTCTGCTGTGGTCAAATGACGCAGAAGGGTTTTGATCGAAATTTGTCAGCTAGATTCTAACTGTGGTGAGACTGAGAACCGTTTGTGATTCTTTGATCTTAGAAGCGATTGAAAACTGCAACAAGAATCATAAATGAAATGTAAACTGACGGCAGCATTGTCCTATTTTATAGGGGGCATAATATGTCAAATTGACTTTCTAATGGCTTGGATGCAAATACTGAAGTTGGATCTGTTGAGTGTGTGCTCAACCATCAAGTGTAAAATCACATAAGCAAGTAGATCTTTTGTTATCTGCCCATTTCTGAAAACGTGTCTGTGAGCGAGCCTTTCTGAATTTGGTGGATTGTCTCAATTTGTCTTTTCAGAGTTTACCAAGTTTCTCCACCCGTGACTTGGCAGCTAGGCTTGGCGAAGATCTGCCATTTTCAAGCCACGGCTGGACTGCGTCGTCTGAAATTGCTGTCATGCCAAAGCCAAAAAGTAAGCAGGGCTGCGTTGAATTTTGTTGTATGCACAGATGTCAGCTTCTGATAAGCGGCACCTACTTGTTGTTGACGTGGTGGGAGGCTATTTGTATCGAAAGATGTGTCTGCTGCATGTTCCAAATGCACACATCTGTACACTAATTGACAAAGTGTACAAAGTGTATCGTATGAAGTGCTGCCTCCAGGAGGAAAACATGCTTTTATTGTCTTTACGGATGCTTACTTTTTTCCCCCCCCCAACCATCTGGGTTTCGCATTCACAAGTCGAAGTTGCTCGCCTACTCTCATTGCCCTACTTCTGCTTCCTGCTCTTCATAGCAACAAAAGCCTGACTCGCCATTGGCCCAGCAGAATATGGAGCAGTGTAATTGTAATTCTGTAATTTTGATCCTTGGTGTATTTTGATTAAATTGATGTTATTATGTTATAAAGACACCTGTGAAATTTTTAAATTGTGGGGGGGGGGGGCATCCAGGTAACGTCTCCTTAAAACTATTGCGCAATTGCTGACCGCCAGAGGGCAGAAAACAAACACGTCCTTTCTGAGATCTTTATTTTTGATGAGATCTGCTTCCATTCTAGTGTCTACATGACACATGATAGCAGCTCGAGTTGTGAGTTGGCGACTTTTTTTGTTATCATTTAGGGAGGAAGAAAAAAAATAAATTCCCAAGGGGACTTTCCTTTCTTACTTGGGTATCTGAAGAAGAAGGGTACAAAAATCTGGGTCAACAAAATGGCTAACGATACAAATGTTAGCGAGTCCTCCAGTCCACTCCTTGGCATGTTGTTTACTGCTTTTAAGTTTTCTCATTCAGGAGTTTTATGTGTGTAATAAATAAGGTTTAGCGCTGCAGGATTTAGGGATCCTAAAGCGGTGACTGAAGAGTTTGCAGCCACATCATTTAATATTAATCGGATCATTTACTGGATAAGTGTTTTTCTTCACTAAAATCCACCCCCCCCCGGTTTGCCACATAAAGTGAGTCTACACTTTTGTATTTCAAGCAAAATCACGCAGTTGAATCGAGCTCATTTCCCAATGCGGTCCGGTCATCTCTTGCCCATCTGATGCCGTGCGCGCCCGCCAGGTTTCGACCTTGCTGCTCAAGGAGAACCCTGACGCAATAGTCAGAAATTCAAACATCATTAGGTGAACATGAGATCATTAGTGCTGCCAGGCCTCCTCTGCACTTGATGCAACCCGAACAGATCCATGCGTCGCATACTGTATGTTTGATAGCGACAGTTACCATTCTGCGATAGCTTCACGGGCAGTGTGGCACTAGAGCGAAATTATTTTATTTTATTTGTATTTATTCTTACCATGACGTCACATTCCGGGTGCCAAAAAGTCAAATGAGACCATCGAATTAAAGCCTTCCATGTCTTTTGACAAAAAAAAAACTACTGCCGTAGTTAGAATGTGTGAAGTGTGAGTCCAAAAGAAGCTAAATTGCTTTCAAGTAAGACGTAACCCCAGCCCTAAAATGGCATAAAGTGATTACAAAATAGACGTAGTGGAAATTCAAACATAGTTAACACGATGACTGAGGGACTGGCTAATCAATTAACGTTGCTGTTGCTCGGATGAATGGCACAGACGTGCTCTTTTGATGCCCAAATGGGTAGCGTGCTA
This sequence comes from Phyllopteryx taeniolatus, assembly GCF_024500385.1. Lineage (NCBI taxonomy): Eukaryota > Metazoa > Chordata > Actinopteri > Syngnathiformes > Syngnathidae > Phyllopteryx > Phyllopteryx taeniolatus. The sequence goes on along the minus strand of NC_084509.1, from coordinate 28,616,639 downwards.
CAGAGCTGACATGAAATAGCTGAATTAAAGCAAACAAACACTTTATACATACCTGTGACAAAAAGGCCCTTTGGTTCCCAGTCTGTCCCTTAAGAAGTGGCTACTATGAAAAAAAAACGAAACAAAAAAACAGCTCACTGCATCGCACAGTTTTTATTTTATTTTTTTCTTAGAATAACAAGACAAAAATCACAAGACAAAAAACAAGACACAGCTCACTGCTGAGCAATATTCGAGCAGGCCCACGGGCCCATGTTGGTGACCCCTGGGCTCCAGGAACATGTCAAAACATATTTGTTGTTTGGCTTTCTGTACCTTTTTGTCAAAGTTGCTAGCTTTCTAAGCCTTTTCAAAAAGGACCTGGTGACGAACTTCCTCTCGTAAATAAGGCTTTTGGATGATCCCCCGCTGACCCCGCCCCCACACAAAATCATCCCAAAACATTGATATGGCAACACTCCTCTTTTTTATTTTAATTTTTTCAGATTTTAGGATACAGTGCAGGTAACACGTGGCTGCAGTGGTTAACATGTCTGTCTCACAGTCAAGAGGTTCTTGGTTTGAGTCTCATCTCAGACCCTCTTTGTGTGGAGTTCGCATGTTGTCACCGTGCCTGCGCAGGCACATTCCAAAACATCCATTGTAGCTTCATTGAAGACTCTAAATTGCCCATAGATGTGAATGCGAGCGTGAATGCTTGTTGCAATTGGCCGGCGACCTGCCCAGGATTTCTCTTTCTAAAAGTCAGTTAACTGCCACCCTAACGAGTCCTATAGAAAGACCAACAAAAGCCTTGAGCTTTACTCTTGTGGTTGTTCTGGTTTCCTTTGTTTTCATACAAACTAAATATGGCAAAGAAAATATTCAACGGCACTGCAAACTATAAAGACATGAATAAACAAAGCGTCGGCGTTGTGTGGGCTGCCTAATGAGATGTTGCCACCTCCCGGCTGCAAATGTAAAATAGGATCAGTGCTCTGAAAAAAACCTGAGCCAGGAGGGTATTTCGTGTTTCGAGAAGAACCCTTAGTGTGTGTGGTGCAAAAATAGACTTGACTAGGTTTCGTTCGTGGCGTTTGCGCAAACCCCCCCCCCCCCCGACCCCCACCCCCTCCCCCCGGAGGGACGGAGATGCATGTCGGGTTAGAGGTTGTGTTTTGTGACTGTTTGCAGGTATTTGCGGGCTCAGCAGCAACCCATCACCTGACAAGAATGAGCAAGAGTTTGTCAGCTGGTGCGCAGGTTCCCATTAAACCTGTCAGCTGTGTGTGTGTCTGTGTGTGTCTGTGTATGTTTGTTGTGTGTTCGTGTGTTTTTTTTTCTTTCTATGCAGTTGGGGCTACCAGGAGGCAGGAGGTAATAAATCAAGCTCAAGGCCCATAACTGAAGCCCACATCTATCAGGAAGCATCAATTACAAGTTAACAGATGACAGATGACTCTGAGGGGAAGATTAAGTCCATTATAGCACGGCAGGGGGATCGTGGAAATATTTGGAATATTCTCCCCTCCTCCCAATGTTTTGGCCCCACAGCAGGCCGTCAACCAGAAGCCGTTCATTAGGGCTAAAATACACCATGAACAGGGATAATAGCAACAAATTGTCGAGATCTCACAGGTTCAACTATGTCGTCCTTGCTCTGGCTCCCTGTTAATTCAATTGTCTTGACATTTTCGGATTCATTACACAATTTTTACAGTCACTTAACTGAGCCCTCAATGGTCCGACTCCTCCGTACTTGGTGGATCTAGTCTCATTATGCTCATCTTATCAGTTACTTACCGTCTCTCACACAGGATTAAAAAAACGGAAGGCGATAGAGCCTTGCAGTGCGTTTCCCCCAAACTGTGGAATGCACTTCCATTTGAGCTGCCTCTTCTGTCGACGACAAATCCATTTTTTTAGACAGGCATTCCAGTAAGACTTTTGTGTTGATTGAATATTAATTACTGTACTTTGATTGTTTTTTTCTTCAAGCACTTTGGGCTGGATTATCCAGTTCGTGCGTAGGTCCTTTTTTTTTTTTTTTTTTTACGCGCCAGAGCTTGTGCACTTTTCGATGACGCGCATTCTCCCGTCCAGACGTCTGCGTAAACTGGCAATAATTGCACAAACACCAAAGAGGGGTGATTCATTGAAATCTGATCATTGAAATCTGGGAAAAAGATATGGCACACTTTAAATTTGAAAATGCAGTGTAGTCGGACCACTTACACTTTTTAGTCAGTATGAAATAAATCCAATAAAAGTAATTTAGTTAGAATACTGTGTTTATCACTAAATATTTGTTTCGAATTCTCGATCAGCATTCCTCAACTTTTTTTTTATGCCACAGAGTCCCTTTAACGTAGACATATTGTGACAGATCAGCATCGACACAAACTTTAAATATGTGACTTACCATTGCGCCATTGCGATGACTGTGATTGGCGTAAAAGTGGGAGCCCTACCCTTTTACGAAACTCTAAAGGCTTTTCTTTTAATGCCGGCCGCCGGCACCTTCTCTGAAGAGGAATCACTTCTCGCAGTTGTAAGTTAATCGCACAAACAAACGGCGAAGAAAAAGCACAACGTACCAGTAAATATCACTGCTAAAACGCTGCACATAGCTTTTTGGAAGTGTCTTACAACAATTCAGTCTTCAATTGACCTAACATGCATGTTTTTGGAATGTGGGAGGAAACCGGAGTACCCGGAGAAAACCCACGCAAGCACGGGGAGAACATGCAAACTGCAGATACGAAACCAGATCTTTTGACTGTGAGGCAGACTTGCTAACCACTTACAACCCCCATACCGCCATTGGTTGGGATCACATTAGTGTTTTTTGTGTATGTCCAATAATTGATTTAAAGTAAAAATGAATGTAACAATGAAAAAGGGCCTTACAAAGCAAGTGGCGGCCCAAGACAAAAGGACAAACTCCGACTGCAACGGACAATCAAAAGTGCTGAAAGGATTGTCGGTACCCCCCTACCCACCCTCGAGGACTTGCACGCTGCCAGAACTAAGACAAGAGCGTGCAAAATCCTCTCGGACCCTCCGCCTCCCGGTCACCGGCTCTTCCGGCTCCTTCTCTCGGGTCGGCGCTACCGATCAATGCAAACTGGAACTAGCAGACATTCCAACAGCTTCTTCCCTCTTGCCATCAACTTCTTAAACACCTAACCTACAATTCCATTGCAACATGCTGGCAATTTGTTTTGTCTTGAGTTTGTTGTCACATTTCATTCGGGCCAATTACGTATTACTCGTGCACTCAGTGTAGTAGTCTCGCCACGCTGCACTATTTGCATATCTGTTGTTGACCAATACTGGCCACTCATGCCAGAGTAGCATCTGCTCCATTTGCACACTGATTGAGGAGTATCTGCAACATTTGCACAATCAACATTGTCCCAGATTATCGTACTACTCGCTTGAAGTCTCTGCGCCCTTTGCACAATGAGCATTGCACCGGACTATTGCAATAGTAGTCATTCGAACTGCTCTAAGTGCTTGAGGACAATTGTCCAAAAAAAAAAAAAATGTACCGGCATTACCAGATAACTAGCAACCCTTTATTGCTCAGTGACTGTTTCTTGTCAATCTCTTTCTGTCTCAAAAGTGTTCTCTGTCAATTGACCGTCTGTTGTCGTACCTTGTGTGTTTTTTGGACATACTTGGCAAATAAAGATGATTCAGATTCTAAAGACTTAAGCACCGTACATGACCGTAATTAGGCGGTGAACTCCAAATCCCTCTTAGCAATATCCACAGCGTGCACGATTTTAATCATCCCCTTTCTCCCACCCAGTGTCAACAATTCACGTCGATTCCCAGCAGGCGACTTAGTCATCAATTCAACGTAAAACAGGGAAGGGGGGGGGCTAATCCTGTCAAGAGCCTGGCACCTTTAGAACTCATCAGCGGGAGGAAGCCCCGCAGGCTCATTGGCAGCAAGATGATTGAATAACATGAACTTTGAACTGCAGGTGACCACGCCTCCACGGGGGAGTTTGATATTTCAATAAGATACGTAACGTGTCGAGTCAGACGCTCGGATGAATACTTCATCAGCTGTGGTAGGTATGACTATTCGATTTTTTTCAGCCACTATACAATGATACCTTAAGAAGTTTCATTCCTTCCATTACCAAGCTTGTAGCTTAATTTACTTGACAAATACAAAAAGTTTGTTTTATTTCGGTACAATTTGCATGTACATGTAATGTACAGTATGTAGTGTTTAATTGAATGATTTAAGTCCAGTTGTATTTTCTTTTTCCTACATTTAAGCACAGTGTTAATGTTCAAACTGTGCATAACGTTACAGTGGCTTTCAGAATTTTTGGGAGCGCCCTAAGACACCAAAACAATTTTAGAAAGTCATGTGATACTCATACATACATCTCTTTGGGCCACCTGCATTATTTACTGCTTATGTTTTCCAGGTCGCCTGCGATGAAGCTATTTATTAAGCAAACACCGTAAATAAACCTCATTTGGCACGTTTGCAAAAGCAGTTGCGATTGCTCCTGCCGTCCGTGATAGTCCAGGCACAGCGGCCCGCCCGTGGGCACCCGGGGGCGATTCGAGCGCCCAAGAAAGGCGAAGAATATCATTAAATCTGACTGGGCTGCGCCGGCTGTTTAGTTGGGCGGCGAGTAATGAAAATTGCGGAAGATGGATTCGGCCGGCGTTGCGCAGTTCGACTTGGTCGGCGAGTCGAAGGTGCTACTGTTTCCGGCTTGGGGCGGCGGGAAAAAAATTGCACCTGACAGAAAGTTGATGAACCGAAATTGCCACCCGTGATGACGTCAGGCGGAGCATTGCTCGCAAAAGTAAGGAATTGCCTGGCTCTGCTCTTTAGTCCTCTCAATAACATTGATGCGGAATTAGGTGGTGGTGGGGGGGGGGGGGCAAAGGTTATTTTAAAGACATACCAAACCCACTGGAATGGATGTCCAAAACTGTGAGGGGGAGAAAATACTGTCCATGATTGCTGCACCTGTTCTGAACTTTGTATTCATCATATGCTATGATGTAATATCATGTGTTTTTCAAAGTATCACTTGGTTATATACGCGTTCCTATTTGCTTTCACAGTGCTTTACTTTGTTTTGCTCTGCTGTCGGCAACCAGGTCGGCATTGCAAATGAGAATCTCTTCTCAATTGCCTTACCTGGATAAATAAAGGTTTTTAAAAAAACAACAAAAACTGGCTTTGCCAGTTCCAAAAACATCCCAGAAAGTGAGGCGTAGCGATTGATTGATGGAGATTTCTTGGTGTCAGTGCCTCTGCATGTTAATACTGTATAAGTGAATGTTATTTACTGTATCTTCTTTCATGAAATATGAATTGATTTGACAGCTGATTCTATTTAGACCACTATTGCACAAAATGTTTGTTACTTTTCTTTTAGGCAACCGTGGATGATAGTGACCGGGATCCAACCTTAAAAAAAAAAAAACGGAGGATGCTGACAGTTGTGTATAAAACCGCAAGCAATCGAAAACCAAAATGAATATCAAATATGATCCATGTCCAACATTATTTTTCTCTCATTTTCTTTTCTTTTTTTTTTTAGGAAAACTCTAATTCCCTGAAAAAGTCATCATTGCCATACAGCACCCAGATACAAATCCCCCAGAATGTGCTGCAGCCATCAAACTTCCAATCACTCGCCTGCAAAATGACCAAAATTGAGTTACGCCACTTTAGCTGTCAGTGGCTCAACTGGGATGTACGGCATATTTCTTGCATCAGTGGACTTTGGGCTCTCCATCTGACCGCTGACGCTTCACGCAGCAGCGACTCATGATCCCAGGGCGCGTTCTGTGATGTGCTGGATATCTCCGCGAAGAAGACTTTTCACAGCGACGGCAGAAGAGAATGGCATGCCGGTGAATACGTGGCCGCTACAAGGCTTGACTTTACCCCAACGGGTGATGGGGACGAAAATGACAGAAAGAAAATATGATCTTTTTCAACTATGTACGTCTAAAAAAAAAAGGCTGTCCTCAGTGTGTGTGTGTGTGTGTGTGTGTGTGTGCGCCTTTGAATGCATTTTGTCATTTGTTGGAAGTAGCCAAGTAATGTAAAATGCATTTTATACGTCTCCAACTTAACAATTGTGTTAAAGTTCCATCTTGGCTGTTGTCATCTTTTCCACCTATATCTACAGCTAGCCGCTTAGGCAGCAATCGCCTTGTGCGAGTAGTAAAATCCACTATATCTTTCCCCAGCTGTCTTTTTTCTTTTTTTTGAAATGTCCGTCTCTTCCTGTTCAATATCTGCTTCCTCAGCAGTCTGTTCAGGTATGACATCATGGTGGGTTTCAATGAATTTCTCTTCTGTTAGTGGCTTCGTGTTGTGAAATCTTTCCTCTTCTAACTTTTGAACCTTTTAAAGTGGATGTGGAAATGCAACCCCTTGCCACAGCATTGTCATCTTCGACAAACTTTATCTGCCACAATCTTCCAATTGGAATGAATTGGACCTTCTGTTGTTAGCCGTTAAGTAGACCTAACTGCTTTTTTTTTTTGTATTCTCTTCATGGTCAGGTCCTGTCCTCCAGCAGCCCATTTAGCCATCAAACCAAAATGGATTGAGCCAAATTTGCCTATTTGTCCTGGTAGCTGTTTTGTTTTTTTTTTGGGGGGGGGGGGGGATCATGGATGTGTTTCGTAGTTGTCCTCCGTGTGCACTGAAGGTATCTTATCTAGCTGTCAGCGCAGTCATCGCAGAGGCAAAAACAAACCAGCGGCAAAGGATTGTCGTGCCCCGCAGCAAAAGCCTTTCAGACGTGTTGTTGTTGTTGTTGTTGGATTTCGGTGAATGTGACGACAGTGCAAGAGCAACATTTCAGCCTTCCGCTTGTGCGTCTTCTCCCTCGAGCCAAGCAATAACGCCAGGAGAGCGCAGGCCGTCTCTTCAGCGCCTTTTGCCCGACCGACACTGACGCTACTCTGCGGATCGACAATTTACGCTAAATTTGATATAAATCCGATATGACGGAATATCATCAAACTTCCTAGGCCTCAAACCCAAAAGGTGAAGGTTTGGGATATGATCCAATTCCCTCTCCGCGGGGTTTGCTGTCAGAGAGCTTTATTCGACCGCCATTTTCTCTTACATGTGGAAGCTGTCAAAGCCTGACGGGCTTTCCCCTCGCAGTTATAATTGGACTCTGTCAACATTGTCCAGCGCCCATTTCTGCACTCGCCAAACTTTCTTGGGGTATTACAGCAAAACGTTGTGTCTTTTATTATTATATATACATTTACATGAGTTATAATGGCCCAAAAAAAATGTCACTTTATTTTCACAACATAAATATTTGTTATCGTAACATGAAAGCTTTTTTTGTTTTGTTTTTTTCTCGAAAGCAGTTGAAAATTTCTATTGCATTGGGTGGTAAATATGTTTCATTGGATGTTATGGTTATGAGCGTTCCCTGGAAAAATGTCTCTCCCTGCACTCAACATTTCCTCCTTCCAAGATTTCCAATTGATAGATGGCTTCATCAGGCCTGTCCCTGCAACGTATACTAATGTTTACACCCCAGCGTGACACGAAAAGCATCCAAATGGGGTCAGAGGTGGCTCTTGACGTTTGAGGTCAAACTTGTACGAGGTGCCAGAGGGGACAAAACACGACGACACGGGCGTTCATCAACGCTGTCAGTCGCACGGTGATGCAAAAGCTGCCACGGCCGCTTCGCCGTCTGCCCGCTTCGACTGCATAAGTGCCCTAAAAGAGTCATTTTTCTATTTTGAAACTCCTTTCATCCGGCGCAGTAAACACGGGCGAAACTTCAAAGCCGCTTTTTGAGAGCTGTACGGCGCACTTTGACGTGGGTGTCCTCCCTCTCTCTTGATCGTCACCGCGGCAGGCGGATCATGACCGGCCGGGCTTGTCGCGTGTCAGGAGAAGGTTCGGCTGAAGAATGGCGAAGGAAGCGGCTGACATCTTTAAGGCCTTGTGTGATGAGAGGAAAAAGTCAAATCTAAGCAAGATTAAATATGTCCAATCGAGGCAAAATGCTTGGCCTTTGTTCGCCTGGCTATATTTCTCTTTGCAGGCGGGTTTTGGGCAAGAGGATTTCATCATTTTCCCTTACAAATCTTACTAAAGTATAGAGATTTAATTGCGGGTTATGATATCGCTTCAAATGAGAAATAAGTCATTTTGAATATTCCAAAAATAGAAGTAGGAAGTAGAAATACCAGGGGCGTGCACAGAGATTTTGGAGGGCAGGTACCAAAAGGGCTGGTGCTTGAGCACCACTTTGGGTCAATCTGTGCGCAGACCTGATAAATGCACATTTTCAAGATTTGTGTCAGCTATGACTTGTACTTATTTTAAACAATCCAAATATAATTTCTCTGTTCTTTCAGCAGATCATTTTCCTTAAGTTAAATACTGTATTCCTCATTTGACTTTAACAGGTTCTTATACTAATTTAGGTTTAAAAAAACAAAAACAAAATGTCACTTTATGGAAATGCGTGTCCAATTTTACAGTACAACCAGAAGATCGTTTTGCTTCAATTCATTTTTATATTCCTCAATTCATTACTTTGTTCTTATTTAAAAAAAAAAAAAAAAGTGTACTTTAACAGTTGAACTCAATTGGACCTGCAACATAACAAGAGGGTTAGCAGTATTTTTTTGTTTTTGTTTATTGCAATTGCTTATTTGGGGTTAAAAAAAAAAATATAATAATAATAATAATAATAAGAAGAAGAACAACAAACCTGAACCGCGACCATAAAACTGTTGCTAAATGACTACTTTTCTGAAAGTCAGTTCATGTAAATAAATGCAGATCGTTTTTATCCGGTTTGTATTCGATTTTGCAGCTGTACATAATAGTGTGGCTGACGTGTGCAGATCCTTTCGTCAGCCCCTTTTTTCTTGTATGCAAATGTGATGCATCGGTAAAGTGCCGCCAAAAGAGGGAGACAAAGCATTGCGCTTGCAGACCTTTTCCTCGCCACTCACTCGTCTTTGCCGCGTCTTGAAGGCCAATGCGTGATTGTGGAGGGAATATATGTTTTTAAAAAAAAAAAAAAAAAAAAAAAAAACGAAAGAGATAATATGCTGGATGTCATGAAATAAGCGATGAGTTTGGATCCCATCTCCTCCGAGCAGTCAGATTCGTTCTCCGACGGCGGCCAATAGGCTGCGAGGGGGGCGCGGCCGCCCTCTGCCCCCCCCCCAAGAGCTGCGAGCGAGCATGAAGTTCGGCTCGCCAGTGCGCAGCCGCTGCGGGGGAATGGTGCACCTTGGCGGCTGTGCGACTCTTCAACTTAGTTGCGTGTGCGCGTAAAGTTCCAGGGCGTCTCTCCTGTGTGCAGCTCCAAATGGCTGCCATCTCTCCTGCCGCGGGCGCGCGCGCGCACGCGTCTGGCGCCGCTTTTCTCGCCCTGGCGCTCCTCCTCGCAACAACGAGTGACGCGGAGTTCCGGAACCAGCACGGACTGTCCTACGCGCTGAGGTCCGAGCTGTCCGAGGACACAGTGCTGGTGGCCAACAACGGCATCCGGGTGCCTTTGGGGAGGTCAGTCTTTGTCGATCCCATCAACGACCTGGTGATTCAAGTTCGACCCGGCGACAGGTGCAGCATCACCGTCCTCGACAATGACCCCCTGTCCCAGAGGCCCGGAGCCCTAACCCCGAAAAAGTTCCCTTGTGAATTTGGCCCTCACGATGTCAGGTATTCCCACTTTGGCTCCCGCAGTCCAGCCAGGGACCGGGTGAGACTGCAGCTGAGGTACGACACGCAGACGGACACCGTTGTGATCCCTTTCATGATGGAGGTGGAGGTGGTTTTCACGCAGCTGGAGGTGCTGACCAAAAACCTGCCGATCACCGTGGAGAAGCCGCTGGGCACCAGCAACCCCGTCGACAGGCGTGTTTTGGAATTTACGTTCGACAGGCAGGCGCAGCGGTGCAGGGTCACCCCTCTGTCCGGTGGCGGCGTGCTGCCCAAGTACGGAAGCCTGGTGGACGGGAGCAGCCCGGCGACGGGAATGACCGACTGCGACGACTTCGTCCGGATGGACCTCCGCTATCGGCACGCCTTTGCGTTGAAGTCGCCGAGCAGAGATCACATCCCCATGGTGGTGGAGCTGCACGACAAGGAGGGCAACCTACTCAAGCAGGAGTTCTTCCAAATCTTGGTGAGGATTAAAGAGGGCGAGGAGAACACGCCGCCCAAGCCCAGCTTCGTGGCCATGATGATGATGGAAGTGGACCAGTTCGTCATGACGGCCCTGACCGGCGACATGCTGGCTGCCGAGGACGCCGAATCGGACCCCGACGAGTTGATTTTCAACATCACGTCGCCGTTGTCCTACGAGGAGGGCTACATTGTGAGCACAGACGACAGGAATTTACCCCTGACCTCCTTTTACCAGGGCGACCTCAAAGACTTCAAGATCGCCTACAAGCCCCCTGCGGTGGACTCAGACAGTGAACGGATTTTCCAGCTGGAGTTTGAGGTGGTGGACACGGAAGGGGCCGTGTCGGACCCTTTCGCTTTCATGATCGTCGTTAAGCCCATGAACACTTTGGCGCCCGTGGTGACCAAAAACACCGGTCAGTTGCTGTACGAGGGGCAGTCCAGGCCGTTGTCCAGCTCTCAAAATCTCGAAATCAGTGACGAAGACAATCTGGACAAAGTCAGAATTGCGGTGATTGACGGCCTGAAGCACGGGGACTTAACCGTGCCGGGCTCCGGCAGAAAGTTTTTCACGCCGGCCGACCTCAACGCCGGCCAAGTCGTTTATCAGCACGACGGCAGCGACACGTACAGTGATAACATCGTTTTTCGAATGACGGACGGCTCGCATGAGGTGGAGTTTCTGTTCCCCATCACCGTCGTTCCCACCGACGACGAGCCGCCGATAGTCAACGCCAACACCGGTTTGGTTCTCTTCAAGAACCAAATGATGCCCATCTCTTCCCTCGTGCTCAGCGCGGCGGACATCGACTCGGAGGACTCCACCATCCGATTCACAATCCAGCCCCCCTTTTCCACCTTCGGGCAGGTGCTGCTGCGCCAGGCCGAGGCCCCGGAGGACCCGTCGACATGGAAGTTCAACACTGAGGAGGAAATGTACGAGAAGGCGGTGACTGAATGGCTGCAGCGGGACGTGACTGATGGCAAAGTCTTTTACAAGCACATTGGACCACACAGCGCCAGCACGATCACGGATCAGTTCAGGTTTCACGTTCAAGATGACAACGACCCTCCCAACCGGTCAGAGGAGAGCTCGTTCGTTATCAAAGTCCTCCCTGTGGATGACCTCCCACCTGAGCTGCACCCAGAGGCCACGCTACAAATGACCGTGCATGAGTATCAGCTCACGCACCTGCGGAAGAAGTTTCTACGCTACACGGATCTCGACTCGGAGGATCGCGACCTCAGATACGCCGTTGCCCGGCCGCCGACGGACACGGACGAAAACAGCCCCGTTGTACTGGGCGCTCTGGTTCTGACCGAAGACCCCAAAGTTGAAGTGTCAACTTTCACTCAGGCTCAAATCAACCATCACAAAATAGCATACAAACCGCCTGACCTGGAGCTGGGAATCACCACGCACATTGTGCAGTTCGGATACACGGTGGGGGATGTTTCGGGGAATAGCGTTGAAGGCGTTTTCACGATATTCCTTAAGCCCGTGGACAACAAGCCGCCGCAGATTACCAACTCTGGATTCACCGTGCTGGAGCGGGGCGCGCATACCATTAGCAGTACTGAGCTGTACACCTCAGACTCAGACACAGACAGCAAACTGATCTCTTTCACTGTTTCTCAGCCTCCCCTGCATGGCCACGTCCAATTCATGTTCACGGACATGACGAGAGGGGACGCCTTTAGCCCGGAAGACATTGACAACGGTCGAGTTTCTTATTTACACAACGGGGATGAATCAATAGCAGACTCAATACAAATAGATGTCAGCGATGGGGTCCACGTGGTCCCAATCAAAGTGAAGATCAACGTGAAGCCAATTGATGACGAGATCCCGGCTATCAGCCTCCCAGCAGGTACAATTGGCTCCTCTATTGATGTGCTGGAGAACGGGGCCACTGAAATTACCAGTAGCGTCATTCAGGGGAGAGACGAGGACACGGACGACCTCCGTTTGACCTTCATCTTGGAGGACCCGCCGTCGTTGGGTGAAATTCTGGTTCGAGGGCTCCCGTCATCCGTGTTCACCCAGGCCGATATCATCAACGGCCATGTGATCTACGCTCACACCAGCGGCGAATTGGGTTTCACCACCAAAGAGGATGTTTTCAATTTAACTCTGACGGACATGTCGGATGAATGGACGGTGGGAGGTAATAAGATCACCGGTGTCAGAGTGCACGTGACCATTCTACCACTGGACAGCCAGGCCCCACAGGTTTTTGTGGGCAAACTATTTTCCGTCCCCGAGGGCGAGAAAAACGCTATTGGGACTCATCATATCAGTGCCGACGATATCGACACCCTCGTCGAAGACCTCCTGTGCACCATCATTGTGCAGCCGACTTCGGGCTACGTGGAAAATATCTCCCCGGCCCCTGGCTCGGAAAAATCCAGGTCCGGCGTGGCTGTCAGCGCCTTCACCATCAAGGACATTCGGCAGCATCACATTTACTACGTTCAAAGCATCCACAGAGGAGCGGAGCCGGTGGAGGACAGGTTTACATTCAGATGCTCTGACGGCATCAATTTCTCAGAGAGGCACTTCTTCCCCATTTCCATCGTCCCGGCTAACGACGAAAAGCCCGAGATTTACATGAGGGAGTTTGTCGTCATGGAGGGCATGAACATAGTCATCGACACCCCCATTTTGAACGCCGCTGACGCCGACGTCCCCCCCGATCAGCTCACTTTCATCATCGCCAGACCCCCCGCGCACGGCTTTATTCTCAATCAGCTCACCACGGGCACGGTGCCCGTCTCCAACTTCACCTTGGAGCAGATCAGCGAGGCCTCCAGCGTTGTGTACGAGCACGACGACTCGGAGACCACGCAGGACAGCTTCGATGTGCTCCTCACCGACGGAAAGTTCCGCGTGCAGAAAACGGTGATCGTCATGATAATCCCCGTGGACGACGAGACGCCCAGGATGGCGATCAACGACGGCCTCGACGTCGATGTGGGCGACGTGAAAGTCATCAACGGTGACATTTTAAGAGCGACCGATCTGGACTCGGAGGACAGCACGCTGACCTACATCATTCGCTACGTGCCCAGTCAGGGGTATTTGCAGAAAACAATGTCAAACGGGATGCTGCACAACATAACCGTGGGGATGAATTTCACCCAGGAAGATTTGGACCAGGGTTTGATCATCTACGTGCACAACGGCCAAGAGGGAGTTCGCGACCTCATCAAATTCGACGTGACGGACGGCTTCAACCCTTTGATTGACAGATACTTTTACGTTACAGTGGGTGGCATTGACATGGTTTTCCCTTACGTAGTGAGTAAAGGTGTGTCCCTGAAAGAGGGTGGCAGGGTCACTCTGACGACAGACCTGCTCAGCACCAGTGATCACAACAGCCCGGATGAGCATTTAGTTTTTACAATCACTCGCGCTCCGGTGCGAGGCCACCTGGAGTGCACGGACACGCCTGGAATGCCTATCTCGTCCTTCACGCAGCTTCAGCTGGCTGGCAACAAAGTCTACTACATCCACACGGCCGAGGACGAAGTCAAAATGGACAGCTTTGAGTTTGAAGTGACCGACGGCTACAACCCCGTGTTCCGCACGTTCCGCATAGCCATTACGGACGTAGACAACAAAAAGCCGGTGGTCACGGTGCACGGCCTGGTGGTGACGGAGGGCGAGAACAAGCTCATCACGCCTTTCGAGCTAACGGCGGAGGACAGAGACACGGCGGACCGACTCCTGAAGTTCACGGTCACCCAGATCCCCATTCACGGCCGCCTGCTCTTCAACGCCACCCGGCCGGTCGCCTCCTTCACCAAGCAGGACCTGAACGAGAACATGATCAGTTACAAGCATGACGGCACCGAGAGCGCAGAGGATAGCTTCTCCTTCACCGTCACAGACGGCACCCACACCGACTTCTACCTCTTCCCCGACACTGTCTTCGAGACCCGAAAGCCCCAGGTCATGAAGATTAGCATCCTCCCTTTGGACAACGGAGTGCCACAGATCGGGGTGAACAAGGGTGCCCCGACGTTGCGGGTTCTAGACGGTGGCCGCCTGGGCTTCGTGATGACCAGCAAATCCCTCAGAGCAGAAGACCGAGACAGCACGCAGGGTTCTGTGTTCTTCAGGATTACCAACGCACCGAAGCATGGCTACCTGATCAACACAGGAAAAGGAAACGCCACCATCACCACTTTCACACAAGGTAAGAGGCGCTTTGTTTTGCATGTCTGTCACATTCTTCGTCCTTGCTATACGATGGAGTTCTGTTCCCATGAAGTTTAACGCGGTCGAACTGTCAATATTTGTATGAAAATAACTTCTTCGAGGCCATAAATATGAAACAAGCTGAATTAAAAATAGCAAGTACATAAGTAAGTGAGGGGACCCAGATGGTGGAAACAAAAAGTGAGCTTCCATAAAGAAACGAAAAATATTTTCACTCACGGAGGCAGCACTTCATACACAAGTCCATACTGTTTGTATATTTGTCAATTCATGTCGGGGATCTGTGCATGCGGCGCATGCAGCAGACACCCCGCCAAAAAACAAATACACTCCTTGCGGTGTCGGCAACTTCTCTGAGCAGTCAAGTGCGATGCCATATGTCACTCAATGCATCCCGGCTCACCTTTTGGTTTCCGACAGTGGCTTGAACATTTCCAAATTGATGAATGGGCAGTCATTGCAGAGACCCAGCAATTTGTCCATCCGTCCATCCATTTTCAACACCGCTTATCCCGATTAGGAGCCAATCCCAGCTGACTCGGGGCTGAAAGGCGGACCACACCCTGAACCGGTCGCCTGCCAGTCGCCCAGCAATTTGCGTGCAAGCGATTCAAAAGTGACTTTTCCATAATGTTCCCTTTTAAAAAAAATGGCCGAAAAAATGCTGAAGGATTTTTGTTGTTGTTGTTTTCGCTCGAGAGACTCGCCTATTAAGAGCGATGAAATATGCCGGCGCCTCAGGCAGCCCTGGATCTCACAGGAGAATTTGAAAGAGAGCCTAATAGATTACATTTAAGGGGAAAGTGCTGTAGGTGATTTGTACCATATTGGTGATGTATTTCGTGCGAGCAGACAGGCGGCTTCCAGGTGTCGCGATAAATAACTGGCAAATATGTCAAAGGGAGAGTGGAGGTCACGGCGCACTGCTGATTTTTGCAAACTGGAAGCACGCTTCATGCAAACTCAGCCATGTGCAGCCACTCGCTGGCTTTTATTCACCGAGTCACTGCGTTCCCCGAGAGGCCTCTTCAATATTTCACGAGTAAACAGACAGTAAATAAAGACGCTGTCTCCTGGGCTTTTTGAAAAACGCAGAGATGCGGTTCTCTGTATCGATCTCTTTGAAGGGAAAATGCTTGACCATCAAATATTGAAGACGGCAATGCGCCTAGACCTCATATCGGTACAGAGTCTGAGCTATGAAAGTGGACCGTCGAGCAAGAATGGAGGCCCAGAAATAGGGCGTCATCTATTTTTTATATGATTGAAGGGTCTTTGTGGAGTCAAATGCATGTACAGCATATTTCCTGTCACGCTTTGAAATGTATTTACGCACACTTCGATGGCCAACATGACCACCGGGGGCAGAACTACGGCGTTGCGACAAGGCGAGCGGCTTCTTCTTGAGCACTAGGAAAGAGACGAAAAGCTTTTTCAATTGTGGAGGCGGCATGTCGCGCACTACACTTCAATTGAGCTAGTGCAGTTTTCCCCCCAACCTTTTATTGAGCCCACGCATATCGGCGTTAAAGCACATTTCAATGGGCAAAACCGAAAAGATTGATATTCTTGCATCTCTGTTTTGTTAGCGGACATCAACGACATGAGCATCTGCTACATCCTGAGGAAGGGCGACGACGCCACGAACGACATCTTCCATTTCTCTATCGAAGACAGCGGTAAGTGACGGTTGACGCTTTGCGACGGGGTTCCGTTCCCACAGCGGAAAAGGAACCCGAATTTGCATGCGAGTCAAAATATTGACTGAATCATATTTTCATGAATGGGAAACATGCGGCGGGTCACACTGACCCAGGACCATTTTTTTGCGTGTACCAAATGTGCAAACACAACAGGAGGTGTGACCACATGTTTTTCCGCCAAACGACTGTAGTTTATTGCGCGCAGTTCGTAACCTTGAAACGTCAAATGCCGAGACCGACGTGAACTGAGGACCCTGTGCATTGTTTTGACCTTTCTGATTAGATGCCGTATTTATCCGAAGTAGTGGGAGTGCACGCCGTCGTTGTCGTGACTTTCGGCTTGTCCCGTTAAGGTAGCCACAGCAGGTCAGTCGTTTTTTTTTTGGGGGGGGGGGCACAGTCTTTACGCCCGATGACCTTACTAAGACAACGGTCACGCTTTCAAAATCCGTCTCGGGACCGGAAGTGGGTGGGTATTGGGGCTCGGAGCTCAGGAATTGAACCTAGCTGTCCGCATGAAAAGCAGCCGCGTGAACCGCGACACCGGTGCTGCGGAGCGCACGGCATTATCCGACATTATCCACCTCTCCTTAACCTCGGTGGAAAACAGGAAGGGGCCGCACCGTTTAAAATGAACGCGACTTATCCTAACCGACGTCGTCATGTGACAGCGACGCAAGTTTATAGCGTGGAGCGACTATTTCCGGTGGATGGACGATAAATATTGCTCCTTTCGTCCGTGCGTGCTTGTCATATTTATTTCAATCCGATTATCGGCAGCGGTGAGAATGACTTAAAAGGCTAAACTTATATTGATGTGCAGCCTTAATTAAATGTGAAGTTATTTGATTTTATTATGGCCTAAATTATGGGCCACTAAAACCATGATTACGATGTTGTCTAATATTAACAATGTAAGATATGGTTTTGTAGCATCATTTCCATGCGATTTGTGTTTTCTTTTGCTTCTGCACGTTCGAGCATCTGCGTGACGAGCCGATAAACTTTGAAGTATCGCTGGCGTAAAGGATCATGGGTAGCTTCCTTTTGTGACGATTCGTCAGGAGGTGGGTGAAAGGTCGCATTGAGGCACCTTCACGAAGCCTTTTTCAAATTGCAACAACCTTTTCCTCCAAGTCCTTCCGGGTCATCTCACTCCGGTAGAAAAAGGGAAGGCAAGTGTTCAACCCGACGTAAATTTGTCCATAAGTGGGAACGCGCCGTCGTCTATCACTGACTAAAGTCATCATTACAAAAAAAACCAAAAACAAAATGTGAATGAAAAACATTCCTAGAGCATGAATATAAATCAGTCCAAACAGCAAGTACGTCGGCAAGTGAGCATTCCTTTTGTTCTACGTGACACCGCATAGCGTTCGTGACCGAGGACCGCTTGCACGCTCTTCGTCCGCATCAACGTTGAAATGCATCACGAAGCTGATCTTAATTTCTAAAAAGCCGTTTTCAGCCGCACTGTACAATATTGATGAATAAAGTGTAAACATTGTTCTGCGCGGGCGGGAGATTTACTTCAGCTCGGTACGGCCGCGCGGGGAAATAAGGACGTCGTGAATCCGGGAACATACATTTTGAAGAACTTGGCTCCGGCGTCCGCCGTCCGCACTCGATGTTCACGCTGCGGCTCTGCGATTAGCAAAAAAAAGAAGGCGACGCGAGCACGTCGGTGTTGGTGATTAGCGGAAGCGACGTGCCCGACTGCGCGTCCTTCGGGCCGCACAATGGATGCGCTCTAACG
The DNA here is from genome assembly GCF_024500385.1 of Phyllopteryx taeniolatus. Lineage (NCBI taxonomy): Eukaryota > Metazoa > Chordata > Actinopteri > Syngnathiformes > Syngnathidae > Phyllopteryx > Phyllopteryx taeniolatus. Next base: position 28,598,784 of record NC_084509.1, on the reverse strand, counting down.
GGGCCCCCTCGTTCCCACGTGCACCCCGGCGGTGCCCCCTGCGTGCCCGTTCCCGTCGCCAATGACTGCCAGGTTGACAAACTCGCCAATAGTCGCTCGTGGTGCCCAATAGAAAGACTTTGGAGTTCGTTCAGATCCCCTGATTGATTTCGTCTTCTGTCACTTCTTCTTCACTTTTTTTAATTCAAAAGATTATTATTCTTTTTTTTTTTTTCCCATTTTGACACAATTTTACCGAAAGGAGAAAATCAAAACTGTCATACAAGTCGAAAAAGATAGTTAGTTATATTGCCCGAGTAAAATGGACTTTTTACCTGGGCAGGTCCTCTGGTTTCTTCAATGTTAGGTTCATTGAAAACTCTAAATTGCACTTAGATGTGAATGAATTGACTTTTGAATTGTTTGGAAACACCTAATTTGCTTTCGGCAGTGTCTGCCTACAGATCAAGTATGCAATGAAACCTTTCCTTTCTCATGTGCCTATTTCCGGAATTGTGATTGTGTGTTTTCCCACAATCACAATTCCGGTGACGATGAGTTTGAAACACAATCACGTCAATGCAATGAGTCTCGCCATTTGTGTTCGCTTCTGACAAGCGCCGCAAACCGAATTGCTCGGCGAAGTTGTCCACGCGGTCAGGGGCGTGGGGTAAGAAGTACTGTGTATGAAGTGCTGCCGCCACCGTTGAAAATGCTTTTATCGTCACACGTTCTTGTATTCCTAAGGCTTTTGTAGGGCGTGTGAAAAAGCATATTTCTCGGGGTGTGGGGCACCGAAAAGATTGAAAAGCCAATTTTTTTAAGGGGCAGATGCTTTATGGAGGTAAGTTCGGCGGTGTGGCCTGTCCACTCGCACTTAAACGCTGACTCCACTGCAGCTTATGAGGCCGTGAAGGAACCTTTTTATTTTTTTCCGTAATAAGATTTACTCGTGCTATGTGGCCGCCCTGCATCCCAAGACGGAGCCTCTAGTAGGCTGTCAATTTTCATCTGAGGAAAACACCTCCCCACCCCCTCCAACCCGTCTCGCTCGGGTGTCTTCGTGCAGGCGTTCGACTATATATCAGATTGAAATGAGTTTTTATGTCAGCGTGACGGCTGTAATGAAGCGTGGCGCTTAGCAGCGTGTCGGGAATGCTTGCTGTCAACCGGTAATTGCTGTGTATATGCCATTGGAGTTGAATTAATAAATGTTTTTGTATGACAGGATCTGCGGTTACCTTGCATTTCTAATGACATCCTGTGCTCGAGCTGCAATTCTAGAAATAAGAGTATCGCTCAGCTTGGACGCCACGATCCGCCCACATTAGATGTTGCAGGCAAAATATTTAGTGTCAAAGATCTGATTCGGATACCCGCTTCTGATTGGACGAATTCCCGAGTAAAGAGTTAGGAGTTGAACCGATGAGTCGACTTGACTTTAAAGCTTTGAAGTCAACCCCTCGCTAATTACGTGTTTTTGGCATCGTGTCTTACAACTGGCCCATTTGCAGAGGACGAGACTCCTAAAATATGTTTGCACCGAGCGACACACGCAAGCAGACTTTTTGTTATAAAATGCATAATATCGGTAAGAAAAGACTTTCAAAGAACAGGCCAGTGATCTTCAATTAAAAATCCCACCCCGCCCCCCCCCCAAAAAAATAATTCCTGATATGTTTCTTAGCAAATGAATCGAAGAAAATCAAAGTAAACAGTGGCAATTTAATGCTAGCCCAATGGAACGTTTCTGGCCTGGTTTTGGATTCTTTTGAATTTCTCTCTCTCTCTCTCTCTCTCTCTCTCTCTATCTATATATATATATCTATGTAATATTTTTGGGTGCTTTGCTTCCATGTCCCCTTTCCGCACAGCTGCTCATGTTGGCCGCCGCTGTTTGTCGCTCCTGTCAAATATTTGAACGAGTCACCACAGACAGGAATTGCACGCGCGTTAATGACGACCACTGGGCAGGTTTATTTTTGGGTTTTCGTTTTTTTCATCCCACCTGATCTTCTCATTAAATCCTCCGGTTTGGCAACTCTTGCCGGGTGCGCGAGTGTGTTGGCGGGATGATGGGGAGGCTGGGGGGGCCAGACGGGGTGTACTGTTTTTGTAAAAACATCACAGCTGGATGTAGAAGTGATGAAAGGCTGCTTAATGGCTATAAACGTATCCTGCTTAGGGAAAGGACTTGTGGTTTCTCGCTGCGTGCGTCTGTGTAACCCGTCAGGAGGTTACTTAGCCCACCCCCGTTGTGGGGCATTCAGGTGAGCTTACCTGAACTCACACGCAAGACCGGACTGACCCACTAAAGTGTTTTCATCTGCTCTGATGCCGTCAGTCAGCGTTACTGGCAGACGCGCTTTTTATTTGGCTTGCGATGCTTGTCAAGTAAGTGCATCGCATACGTAAATCAATCATCAGCATGGTGAAGGATTATATCATGTTGTATATTTTTTCAGTAAAAATGTTTAAAAGATGTCAAATTAATCATTTTGGTTCTTTAAAAATTCCTTTATATATTATTTTTAATATACAATGGAATATGCAATAGACTGATATATAGAGTGTATCTGTCTCTCTCTCGCTCTCTCTCTCTCTCTATATATATATCACAAAAATAATATATATATATATATATATATCACAAAAAAACTTTTTAAAAGCATAAATAAATGTTTTTTACATTTTGTTCTTTTCTCTATTATTTTTCTAATCTGAATGCGAGAAGCCAAAGTGGTTAATGTATTGTATGCAGTATTTAGTCGTCCCCCCCACCCATAATATTAGAATGACCTAAATGCGGCTGTTCTATATTTTATTGAATAAAAATATTTTATAAATATTCTGTAAATAATATACATTTTGTTCTTTATATTATTTGCATTATCTAAAGAAGACTTTTTTTTTTGCAATACAAATATGTACAAAATGTATGAATTTTGTTCTTTGTGTCATCTGCAATATCTGATTATGATATATATTTTTAATCATATATTTTATTATCAAATATTTTGTAAAAATCAATAATTGGAAGCTTTATTTTCTATTTTATTTTTGTAAAATCTAAAGATGCCCCAACATCTTTTGTATTATATATTTTACAATAGAAATATGTTATACATTTCAAAATGGTTAACAGTTGGGATTTTTTTTCCTATATTATATGCATACATATATATTTAATGAACTATTTTACAAATATAAAACAAAATTGATAAATTGTGTCCTTTTCTACATTACAATATTTGTATTATCATTTTATAATTCAAGAAGCCGCAGCAGCTATTGCATCATATATCTATTAATATATATATATATATACGATGATTAGCTTGTGCAGGTGTACCTAATGTAGTGTCCGCCGAGTTTTGAATCCCCCTGAAGCGTTCCCGACCGCAATAATGCCTGCTGTGACCATGATCAAATTTATCATTGTGTAAATGCTTGTGACGCCTTGTGGCCCACTTAAATCCGCCCTCCTGTCGAACCCCCCCCCTAAGGTTGGAGGGGATTATCTGCCTCTCCTTAGCGTGCCGGATCACAGCAGCATTATGGGTGGGCAGGAATTTACATGCATACGTGTGAAGCCATATAGACTTTGTGTGTGTGTGTGTGGTATTATATCACCTTCGCAGCGTCAGTCGGTGATGATTCTGCATTTTCTTTGTGCCTTTCTACGCTATTATTAATTCAATTGTCTTCCTCGCGCTTATCTTGCTGTGTGTGACATTCGTGCGTCCTTGGCGACAACGATGGGAATTATACGCGTGGGGGATAAAAAAAAAAAAAATGCCGTCAACTTGGGGGAAATGACATGGCCGCGCCACCTTTTTCTGTGTTTGCTTGTAAAACAGCTGGGAGATGATTACAGAGCTATTCCTGTGCGACAGCTGCGTTGCTTATGAGAAAGAAAGGATTACAAGCTTGTTAGTTTTGTAGGACAGACACTCCAGGCGCCGTGTTGCTCAATGGCAGTTTTCTACTTTAGTGATGGGAATTCCGGCTCTTTTTAGAGAACGGACTCTTTTGGATCGGCTCACTAAAAAGAGCCGGCTCTTCCGGCTCCCGAACGGCTCTTCATATTTTTTGTTACTTAAATTAATTTATTACACAGCAATAATTATGCATACCAATGTAGAAATGTGCAATATTTTCCGTTATAATTTTTTTATAAAAATATGCTTTTATTTATTCACGTTACTTGGTGCTACAATAAAAGTAAACATAAAAACAAACCTAACTATTTAGAGTCGAACTAATACATATTTTAAGCTTTTCATTTTGTTCTATGAAACAAATTAAAAGTGAAACGACACAGAATCACTGCAAGACACACGCAACAAAATCTAATTTTAAATATGTAAAACAAAAAGAAAACAAATCTGCATTCCGGTAGCATAGTTAAGATTGGTATTGAGAAAGCAAGTGTCTCAGCTTTGAGGAGCTGATCTGGTTTCTTCTGTCGTAAATGATTTGTTGTCTGCTGTTTTGGAGAAGATGTCCTTCTCTCAGAAGGACATCTCTGACATTTCTACAATCTTGCAATGTTTCTACACTGGAACCTTCATTAATACCAGGTTCAAATGTTTCTCTTGTATTCTTCTCATTGGACGGAAGGGTGCCTAAGCAGGTTGTGCAGCCAGATCGATAAGAGATTTTTTTCCCCCTGCAGACTTTACACTGCCTCTGTATTGTCAATAACGTTTAAATGTGCCCAGATTTGACTCCTTTTCCTGCTATCCCTCATTTTCCCAACTATTCCTTACCAGCAAGTTTGTGTTTTCTCTTATGGCCCCTTGCTCGCTTTGTCACTCGTTTTACTTCCTATGTGCTGTTGCCCATCTCTCCTCGGCGCAGTCAGAGAGAGAGAGAGAGACGACGCCACACATTCCACACATATTGACCAATCACGTGCAGGCTCTCTCCTAAGTGAATGACGAAAGCGGCTGCCACTCATGAGCCGGCTCTCATCGTTGCGCCGTTTCGTTCGCGACTGACACATCACTACTTTGCTCACTGTTCTACAATGCGGCGACAGCCTTCCCAGTTAACATTGATATTTAACTTCTAAAGCCGTCAATGGCAGTGAATGTGTTAAGCTCTTTAAATTCGATATAGGTTATTTTCCTATTTTTCATATTCCTAGAGCTACTGTAATTATGATTGTAGCGCTGCGTTAGCATAGGTTGGTAATAGACTACGGCACGTCTCGACATGAGAACAAATTTGGGCGACGTCGCCGCAGTAGGAACAGAACGCAATCGTAAAACAAGGACACATTTTGGAAAATAATGAACTCACAAAAAGGTTGACTTGGTTGTTTAATTTCAGCTTTGATGGGTGGGCAGATTAAAAAGTCAATTTTCCCTTTAAATGACTTGTTTGAAGAAATGGGGAACAGCCTGGAGAAACAAAGGCAACTTCAAACAGAGAAGTTGACGTGTACAAAAATAAAGTAGCAGCAGCCTGTTGATTCTTGTTCGACGGAGTCGCAGTTCAGCAGCAAAATCCACCGCCAGGCTAATTTAGGAAGTTATTTGTTTGCTTTGAAATGGTCCCGCATGTTTGTTTGTTTTTTTTGCTGTCAATGTAATTCTAATGAACTTTACATACAAGGTAAGTTACTCAAGTAAAAAGCTTCATTTGTTGATTTTTCTTTTTTCTTTTTTTAAGGCAACCGGTTTAGGCAGCACACTCATTGCTTCTTCTCTGTCGTCGTTACATGTCGCGACTGTTTTCAACTACACAACCCAACAATGTGGGTGATGTGAACATTCAACCGATCCGATTCCACACGATTGATCAATCATCTCGTGATCAACGCCGATCTGTCAATGACTTACTTAACTGTCAACTCACCCGGATTCCGTATGGGAATGCAAAGCTGCTGCTTCCGTGCACCTTACAGCAGAAAAAAAACTCATTTGTGGTCTCAGCAGCTTTCATTGGCGAACGAACGGGCCCGGCTTGTCAGCGACTTCCTTTTTATTGCACCTTTGATGCGCTCGTGATTTGCGGGCTGCCAAAGAAGCTGCAGCTGCAGCGGCGTGAGCGTGAGAAATGGATCAACGCCTAACAGACTCCAAACAATGTCATTTCCCCGAGTTTAAGATGAAACAAACCCCTTCGTTTATGACCCCCCCCCCCACCCCATCCCACCCACGCACACACACACTAGTGAGTAATCACATCTCGGCTGAGAGGTTTATTGCTCGATTATGAATTAACTCTTTTCATTCCGGCTCATTTCACGTTGTAGCAGATGTCTGTTCGTTTTACGATTCCGCTTCTCTGTTATGAATGCAGATTACTTTTCATTCATTTTACGGCCCCCAAAATTTTGGGGATGTATCACAGCCAAGTCACAATATACACCGCGCAATAAAATGAACTGAATGATTCGGAGAGGTATTCATTTAGCAATATGTTTTTTTTATTATTATTGCACCGGTGTACAACTACCGACAGGTGTTTTTCCCTTGTGTAGTTCTACACCACCGCAAAAAGAAAACAACGATAATAAAACTGATTTGCAATCTTTAAAAAAAAAAAAATAATAATAATACTAATATTTTTTTTTTATATACAGTGGGACCTATAAAAGCCGTACGCCCCAATTCGGTATTCTCCCAGCGTTTTCGGGACAATTATGCCTCTCAAGTTCCCCCAAAAAAAAGTTGCACCAAGTTGCTTGGTTGGAAGCGCTGACGCAAGCGCTAGCTCCACGGTCGACAAAGTCACAAGAATAGTTTTTGTAAATGATTGTGACGGTGACAACTTCGAGACTTTTACGACAGTTAACTGTGACTTTCTTTGCTGCGCAGTTGGTAACGTCATGTGTAGCTGGATTTTCTGTTTGTGTTCTGCGTTCGATTCATTGAAGTCTAAATTGTCCATTTGTGTGACTGTGGGTGTGAAAGCTTGTTTGTCTGTACCTGCCCTGTGATTGGTTGGCAAGCAGTCCAAGGGTGTACTCTGCCTCTCGCCCGAAGCCAGCTGGGATAGGTTCCATCTTACCGGTGACCCCGATGACGAGAAGTGTTCTCGAAATTGGATGGATGGAAACAGTTCAACTATTTTGTGTCTGACTTGTGAATGTGATTACTGACTGCATGACGGAGACAGTTTTACATTTCCATTATCTTTCATGGGAGACGTTTTTAAAAAAATCAGTGGTCGACTTCCATTGTAGCTTCTTGTATTAGTCGAATTAAATACTGCGGGTACCATTGTACGCATTCTCAGGCCTTTTTGAACTGACATGCCCTCAGTTTCACCAGCAGGGTAAATCTTTCCCGGCCTCCGTCTTGAACTTACAAAAGTCAGTGTGCCACGGTTTGAGTCCTCCAGGCCCGGGCTTGTTCCCTGCATGATAATGACACGTGCCGTCATTCCCGCCTTAGGATATCGCTCGAGCAGAACTGAGGAGAACCTCAAGCGCCGACTTTGGAGAAAATTCCTCTTCTTTGGGAGAAAAGCTAAGACGAATGGGGAGGGCCGGGGTGGGGGGAGCTACCCGCTTCAAGGCCAGCCAGGAGTCTTCTTTCTTTCTTTCTTTCTTTCTTTCTGTCTGTCTTTCTACCATGGCAACAGGATGCAATCAGAACACTTCGAACATGTTCAGGCACATCGGAATGTTAAAAACAATGGAATAGTATAGGAATGCTCAAAAGTGCTGCGCTAAAGTCTTAGGGCACCACTGGCTTTGTTGTTTTAATGACATTTTTCACAGGTTTCAGAGACTTCTGCAGCACTTTGTAAAGAAGTGTTGCGTGGTCCATGGAGGAGCTCATTACGATGTGATGAGGATCTGGTAAAAGGTGCAGAGACAGGAATTTATTTTCACTCCTTTCATACTGCCTGCTGCCAAACTGGCATGAACTGTCGAGTCGAATTGTATTTCAGACAGAACTTGCCAAATTAGGTCATTGCACAAGTGCGCGTTAGCTGTTGCGGCTTCTCGCATTCAGATAATTAAATGTGTGTCGATGTCAGGACCAGCATCCGAAATGGCGTGGCCAGTGAGTCTCAGCTGCTAGCCTTCCCGTTATCCTTACACTTCGGTTTCTTGTACTTGCCGTTATCCCTTTACACACAGGTTGTGTACTGCCTGCTTCGCCTCTGATACTAATTGGCAGATCGAATTCAACTCCTCTTTTTATATATCGGTACCTTACACACACACGACAGCAAGCTGGAAAAAGCATCCTTAGATGATCAGTGTCAAAGCGACTGCGGTTGAGCCAGCGTTTATTCGACCGTGCTCACCGAAGCAGTACATTGCCAAAGTACACGTCAGCTGTTGCAGCTTCCCGCATTCAGATCATTAGCTGTGCGGCAATGGCAGCGGCAGCGCCCTCAATGGTGAAAATTGCTTTCAACGCAAAAAGGGTCTGTTACGCCAAACCGGATGTCGGTCATCGTAGCGAGACTGCCCGTGAGAGGCAGCGTGCCGCCGCGCGCATCCTAAGACGAAGACAGAGAAGCAGCGAGGCTAACTGCTCATCTGGTAACTACGTTATGTTTGCAAACTCTTCTTCCGGTCATTTGCGTTATACAAACACTCAACACAACCAGTTTGTCTTTTGTTTGTGTCTGGCACAACAGCGCTAGCTTCAGCGAGCTTCTTGATTGGCTACGCTTCCGTTGCACGTCACACTGACGGAGTGCGTGGCACGGCCCGATTCGGATCTTTCCGAAAGCCCCGCGAAGCAGGCCCTTGCTGACTTTGAACGATTAGCCCGATTACCCGAATGCGTGTACCTCGCTTTAGATGTCTCGGGTGAAAGGCCAATGGAAGTGTTGAAACCCTCCCACTCGTAATGCCACCACCCAACTCTTCTGATTTCTGCACAGTAGAGTTCAGCTCTAGAAATTGTTCCAGCTCCTCGTCTTTGACAAATAATTCACACCTCTCTTGGGAACATTAATTAGTGTCTCGTTGAGAAATTCCCCAGAAATAACAGCAGGGAATCAGAGTGTGACTCGACTGCAGCCGTCTTCGCCGAGACGTCTGTCTCGTCGTCATCGTCTCTCTTTGCGGCTTTGTGTTCCAATTTGCTCCTCTGAGGATGAAGTGAAGCGCTGGACTCGCCTCTTGCCCGCTTGATGAGACTCTGACAAGTGCGGTGACGCCGCCCCCCCCCCCCGAGGGACAACGTGCATTCCCCACGATGTCGGAATGTTTGATATATCCCCAACGATGTTGTCTGGAAAAGAAGCCAACCTCCGGTCTACATGTTACAGTTATTAGTATTCATTGTAGACTCATTAGCTGTTACATCACTGTTGCATATCATTTCATACTAGTATTGCTGCCATCTGTAGTGCTGCACGGCGACTGAGTGGTGAGCACATCTGCCTCACAATTCTGCGGTTTGGATTTTGAATCTGAGCTCTGGGTGGGTGTTCTGCAGGTGTTCCGACTTCCTCCCACATTCCGGAAACATGCTTCTTAATGTTGGGCTAATTTAAAGTGCTTGTTTGTCTATTTATGTGCCCTACGATCGGCTGGCAACCAGTGCAAGGTATACCCCACCTGCAACCAAAATCCTCTGTCCACTGTCTTTGCATCTTTGTGTCTGAAGCCAAATGGTTGAGGCAGAAGGCCTCCCCACGTCTTTACTCCAGTGACACGACGTATGCAGCTACAATGCTAACGATCCGGTACATGTAACGCTACTTTCAATGCTTTATATCTCCATCGCCATCTTGTGTTCATCGAGTAGAGCGAACTCCTGCCTATTCCCGTTTTGCTATCCGCAATTTATGCTCTTTCTAAGATGCCACGAAGTCCTAGCTAATAAGAAAGTAGCGCTCGGTCACTTACATTTTGATCACAAACCTTTCAACGCGAAAATTTGGAGACAAAATTTGGGATGCAAACCTATTGACATGAAATTTTGGGAAGCGCTTTTGGACACAAAATATTGTCGATATTTGTCGACAAACTTTTGAACGTAAAATTGTGGACACAATATTATGGACAAACACATTTTTGGACACTCACTATTCCATGCAATTTTTTGGCAAACAAAAATTTGGAAAATTTGTCATTTTTGGCCACAAATTATTGCTGCATTTTTGTGTGTGTGTGTGTGTGTGTGCGCGCGCATGTAACAAAGCTTTCCTAAATATCAATTACAAATCATGTTTTTACAAATTGTAATGCAATGTGAAATGAAAGATTCAATATCAAATGATGTCCCGGATATAGTTTTTGAATTCGGTCCATGGCCTCATAGACAATTATGCCGATTTTAGTCCCATCCTTTCAAAAAAAAAAAAAAAAAAAAGAAAAGAAAAGAAAATGGATATCAGCATAATATCAAAAGTGGGCACTTGGACCCGCAGTGTAAATGTAAACAAAGTCAAGGTCTCCAGTGTTCCCTTGACCCTGACCAGGAATAGCTGTGTAGAAAATGAATAGATGACTACACCCGACTTCATGCATTCTAAACATCCACCGTGAGGCCATCCGCCAGAACCGGAGCGGGTGCTTGCGCCGCTTCCTCTCAGCCTGAACATTGATGAAAAGCGCCTCTGATTTCACGCTGTGCTCTCCTTTGATTAGAAGTGCGATGACGTGAGGCAGGAAATGCTTGCAATCGAAACGCGTGGGATTTTCAGTAAGCCGAGTAAAATGTTGCACAGCGGGAAGCAAAGTGTTGGTACAGGCCCGAACACGGTAGGATCCGGCGCGTCCTCGTGTTAGGGCCACTCTTATCTCAGAAAAGGTGTTGATGAAAGCCTTCGAGAGATCCTGCTGCGGACCTCTTCCTCCTCGTCTATCAGCGCAGCGAATGGGAAGCCGTGTCTCTCTCGCGGAGACGCGGGAGGTGAAGGCAGTCAGAGGAGATGAAAGATAGAGGAGATGCTCCGTTGCTTGTGGTTTTTCCATGCGTGGAGCCGCTTCCTGTCACCTGACGGGACGGCTCCGGCGTGCTGGCGGAGGATCAGACGGGTAGCGGAGGCCTGCGGGGGATCCTCGTCCGCCTCTGGATGTGTTTGAGGGCTCGCCTGCACCGCTTTCATTATCTGTACGGGAGTCGAAAAAACAAAAAGAAAAAGGGGCGACTGTGGGCTTGTTCGCGCGTCCCACTTCTCAGCACGTCTAAAAATACGCGACAGCCTCGAAACCCTTCGGCTGTTCGAGCCGCCGAACAGAATCGTTAACGTGGGGGTGAAGGTAAAAAAAAAAAAAAAAAAAAGCTGTTTTGCAGTCGCGCTCTGCCGAATAGCTCTCTCGTCCGATGACAAGCAGAGCACAAGTGATGGGGGAGTCATGTTTTGAAGACGACAATGAAGACGGTGCCCTGCAAATCAGAACTGACAGCAGCAAAGGTCTCAATAAAGTTCTCGTTTTCACCTGCACGGCAAGTACCAAGCTTGAGTGTTTCAGCGAGACTGTGAATGCATCCACTCAGATGGCTTGAAAACAGATTATACCAAGGTTGAACTGTGAACAACAGTAAAAAAAAAAAAAGGAAAAAATAATAATAATAAATTAGGCTTCGGCTTAAAACCTTACTTGTGTATCTTTGTCCATTTGTTTGTTAGTCATAAAACTACTTCCTGGTTCACAGCAATCAATCAGAATCAGAATCGGTCTGTACGTTGTTAATGTGGGAAACAAAAGTGCTTTTCCCCAACGTGGCTATGCAACAGTATGTTTTCTTGGAAAAGCTGAAATGTTCTGGGTGACCCAAAACCTTTTTCCAGACTCTCACTAAAAACTAATGGCTTCTTCATTCGGTTTGTTTGGATTTTTGCATCCTCCTGCTTCCAAAACATTCCAATGCGGAGGTCATCATCGAACTGCCGTGTTGTACAAAATGTATCCCTCATACCCGCCGCAGACCAATTGACGCGGCCGAAACCGAGTGAACCTTCGCACAGCGTGTGGGGTTCAGCGACAGATTTTCACGAGTGGCCGACGGGTGGCAACTGGTTTTGCTGTGATTAAAAAAAAAAAAAAAAAAAATGGAATTGCCTGAGCACGGCGCTGCCACGTCTTCCCCTCGTCGTCATGGTAACGAAAGCCGGGCTCGGTATTGGCCCCGCAGCGGATGGGGCGGGGTGGACTAGTGGGTTATTTGCCTGAGACAGGATCACCCCCTCAAGGGTTAAATCACAAAAGGACAAATCGAATGTCAGCTCGGTTTTATATTTTTTAGTTGAACTCATGAAATCCATTTGCCCGGAGCAGATTGACATGAAGCCATTGTTTCATGTTTTAAAAAATCAAATCAAATCTGAATTCAAGTCAAGACTTTAAAACGGTAAACTGGAAGTTACACATGAACAAACGGAGGTAAAAACATAACCCCCTCGGTAGAGGGAAGAAAAAAAAAGTCCAGAGTCCGTCTCGTCCCCTCGTCCCCTCCCCCCTAGAAGAATTTCTCGCAGTGTGAAGTCAACTCGACCGTGTCTGGGCTTATCCAGCTTTGCAGTGTGAGGAGTTCAAAATGAGCCAGTTAAGAAGCAATTGCACGACAAAAAACTGGGCTTAAAAATGAGGGGAAAAAAAGGAATGAAATGAGGAATACAATACTTCACGGAAGCAAAACTATCCGCCAATAGAACAGGAACATTTGACTTGGCAAGATTTCTTAAAACAAGTAAACCCACCGATGTCTTATAACTAGTATATTTACACGACCTATGTCTATGGAATGATTGCCCTGTATTTTTCATTTTGGGTGAAACATGTTTTCATATCTTATTGAGAAGAACTATCTTGTCAGAAAAAGAACCCAAAAAATTTGGCTTCGATTTGACATTTAAACTTGGTTTGATTTTAGGTTTTACATGTGGGAAGCAAAAAAAACAAAAAACCGTGTTCAGCAAGCAGGTCTGTGTCAACAAGGCACTTGTGTTTGTCTCCTTAATTCTCCAAGTCGTCACCTGGAGCCGTTTTAATGAGCGCCTAATTGTTACGAGGTTATCAGTGGCCAATGAGCCGTGGGCGAGAAGGTTCTGTCAGAGCGGGGTGGCTCTGTTCCATTCGCCCAAGTTGCCCTTCAGGGGGCGGGTGGGCGCATTTCATTTTTTGCACTTGCACCTTCGAAGAGGGGAGGCTGCATGAGGTACAATTTCACAGTTAAACCCGGAACGCTGCAAAACCGCTGCACGCCTCTCCCGATCGGCTCCCCTTCCACGCCGAGCTTTTTGTTCTCGCAAAAAATCCCATCCGGCGCTTTTTCAATGCGAAACCGATCTCTTTCGTCATTCCGCTGGGATTCCCTTTTTTGTGTATTATATTACATGTGAGCACACTGTGCGAAATAGCTTAGCACAGCAGCTTTTGTTGTATAAAGGCAGCTGGTTATTTGACACGCATTTATCGACGTTAATCACTTTGAATCGTCGACACTGCAGGTCCGTATTTCCAGTGAGAAAACAAATAACCGAACAAGGTCAACAGGGTGTTCCTCCTGTTGCTACACAGGAGTAAAAAAAAAAAACAAAACAAGGCAAACATTGAATTTGACAGGAGCTGTATCAAAACTTCTGCCTTTACAAAGATGTGGTGGAGGTTCAGTTTCAAATCAGGTTAAGATTTAAATTTAAGAGGAGGGTTAGGGTTCGTGTTCGATTTTGAGTTAGGGCTAAAATATGCTTGGGGCTGGGGTAAGGGTCAGGGACTCGAATCATCTGGACATATTTCTCAACTTTTAGCTTTGGGGTCATCTGTACATCTGTTTGGGGCTGGGGTCAGGGTTAAGGTGAGAGTAAGGGTTCGTGTACTATTTCATCCCGCCTGGATACAGCAAACATCCGCACAAAGGGAAAGGGAAACCTGAGCATACCACAACTACATCCTGCTTGTAGACTGCAAACGTCAAACAGCAGGGAAAGGGAAACTCTCGTCACAGATCAGGAGAAGAGTCCATGCCGATTGAGGTATCTTGAATAACTTCAGAGAACATGTCTTGGAGGAGGAGGAGGAGGAGGAGGAGGGAAGTGGACGTCTTAGCTTCCAATGCAGTTGATCCTAAGTATACCGCAGCCTGTACTATAACATCCTGCTTCTTGTACACTGCAAACTTCAGCTTGCGGGGGAACAGAAACGTCAGTCCGATTGACAGAAGACGCCATGCCGACCCGGCTGGATGGATGGATGGATGGATGGACGGATGGGTAGGTTTCCGTTTCGGTTAAGGGTAGGTTTGGGGTTATGTCTGGGCTAGGGTAACGTTATAGTTGGGGGTTTGGGATTAGAGTAGGTTTAGGGCTAGTGTTAGGGACACTAATCACCTGCGTACAGGGTTAGCGTCATTGTTTGGGTTAAAGGTTAGGCTTATCATCTGTTGATATTTTCCAACCTGGAGTTTGCTCTACCGCACACGTTAATCTTCAGTCACATATTAAAATGAGCAGACAGCAACGCCCCCCCCCCAAATTCTTGGGAGACGTTCTTTTCCTTCTCGTTTTAATGAATGCGAGGCGGCGAGCTTATCTTCACCAGGCAGCTTTGTGTTCCAATCGAAGGCCTCCTTTCAGCGTCTGGAGTCGTTTAACGCCGCTTTGCCTTTTCAGCCAGGAGTTGTCGCTCGTTTTGCGATTTGCAAGTCGCAGCGGCCAAATGTAAGCCGAGACATGACACGTTAAAAGCGCGGGAGGGAGGGAGGCCGGAGAAAGGAGAGAACGCCTCTTATTAGTATGGAGCTGAGGAGACTGCGGGCCTGCGGTGCACTTTTATATTCAACGGCTTCACATGGCCACTTTCAGCAAACAGTCTGCCGTTATTTGCTCCGACAAGAGAGCAAATACAGCGTGTTCAGAGGGGGTCAAGGGAAAGCAGCCCCCCCCCCCCCACCGTCTCATTCAAGTCCTACCGAGCTGCCTCCTTATGCTGCTTTGTTTTCTCTCACTACCTCTTGTACTTCCTCGTTATTGCTTTTCTATTCACACAGCGGCCGCTACAGAGTGGAAGTTCCTTCATGCGCGTGACTCTACTTATCCTGCAACAACCCAGGCTAAACTTAGCTCCTCGCAGACATTCACCTCCACAAACATTCTTGACACCAACTACTTTCCTATTTGACAATGCTTTGGTGCCATTTTACGGAGTTTTAGAAAGAGCACCAAAAAAAACAAAAAAACGCAAATAGGTCAGTTTTGATTGGGTGGCAAAAAACCCAGCGTGACCCCAAAAAAAAATACATTACGGTAAAATAGTGAGTGAAAGATGATTTCCATACAATGTTCCCCTGCTGTATGGCAGATTTTTTGTGTGTGGAATTTATCTGTTGTGGAAATCCCTGCGACATCGTGAAAATCTGCTGTTTTTTTGCCCTTGTTTTTTCACGGCTTTTTTCTCACATACTTTAACGCCCTCGCACGTGGGAAAGGTCGCTGATTTTTCAGCAGTTTATTGTATGTCGGAGGACAGTAAAACACTTAAACACAATAAGCACACCCACGCAGGAGCTGCTGTCAGCCCCAGCTCATGCCCAGACACTCACACGCATGAGTCACATGCCACGCCACCAGGCCCCGCCTCTTAAAGACACATACTGGTGGGATTAAACTATAAAATAAGTGTGTATTAAGCAGGTTTTTATCTATCTCCCTCACAATTAATAGGGCTTCACTATGTTACTGCCACCTACAGGACTGGAGCGCAACATGATGCCTATGAATGTCTACTTCTTGTATTTTTCTGTTGTGCCTCGGGGGAGGTCCTATTGATTTGTAATGTTCAGTGATGCTCTCATGGCATCTCTTTACCAGATAAAAGGTTGAACGTTTCCTCAAATGTCCAAGCACAATGCGTTCACTTTACACAACAACACGGGAGATGAGCCCGCGTTTTCATTTCTCGCTTATTATCCCGCCGAACACGAGTTTCTGCAGTCACGACGAGGGGAGAATACAAATGATTCAAACGCGGCGTATGAGAGCGACGCTGACAATTTGATCTTTGCGTTTCCGAAACGGGCTTCAGTCCGCTTTCATGTCTTTTAACCTCAAAGTAGGATATGACTTTGGAGCGATCAATTGGGGAATTAGTGCCTAATGTACTCATCATAGAGGTTGACTTGTCAGCTCGCCGACTTCGAAAGGCAAATCTTGCGCTTGTGGCTTCAAATCGGCCACACAACGCAGCATTGCGCTCGTTGACTCGGTGGAGTCGCACCCACCCCCGAGGTGCTGTGAATTATTCCTCCCAACAATGGCTCGCAGGCAGCGCGAGCGGGATCGAGCGTGAAATCCCGGGATGTTTGCGTGAAGTCACGACCACAGAATACCTCTTTGCACGGTTTTCACGTCTGTCGCAGCACTTCGCTATCCCGACGTCTCGTGTTTCCTCAATGACTTGACAAACAGTCGAAGAACTATTTTGTGTGTGTGTGTGAGCTCTTTGAGATGACAAATTAAGCCATTTGGAGGCAGCGCAGGAGTGCCAGGACGGGACGACCTTTCCTTCCAATCGCCTCCGTACGGTATTTTCCTTGGCCTCTTAAGTCTCCCGGGACACGCATAAAGGAGGTCCGTTTGAAATAAGAGCCTTGGGAATTTCCTTGAGACCGCTGTGCTCAGTCAAGGGCTTCGACTTTGTGATCGGGAAAAAAAAGTCCTCTACTAAAACCTTGTGCAACAGTATTTATATATATATATATATATATATATATATATACATGATTGAACTTAATAGAGCTGTTTTGGGAGGACACTGGAACGGGGCTCCCGTTCATTGCAGGGGATGCGTTCCAGATCCACTTACAATATATGAAATCGAAAAATGTTTTTAATAGTGTTACCGAATTGGAAAAACTGTATTAAACACCACTGATACTCTTTTCTTTTCAACACAAGGCAGAAAAAGTACTTGCACAGGTGCTTGTGCGTTTTCTGATCCTTCTATCACGCCCAAGCGCCTCAAAAGAACTCTCCCTGCTGAGAGCAAAAGCTCCGTCGCTTTAAGCCCCGCATGCCTCCCTGACCCCACGCTTCTGTGCCTTCTTCCCGGGCACCTCCAGGGCCGCCTCGGCGTGAGCGGATAGGTAGTCGCCCCCCGTGCGCTCTCAGCGACGGGCTGCAATTTACGGCACGCAGCTCTCAGATGCTCGGAAACGGGTTCCGGGTGTGTGAAATGATTGCCCTTCTAAATCTTTTCCACTCCCCTCTCATTACCGCTGATACAAGGCTCAGGGTGATTATACCGTATAGCTCTCTTCTCTCGCTCTTTCTTTCCTTCTGCAGGATTATCTCATCCCCCTCCAACTTAATTGGACTGCTGAAAGGCATGCGGGCGCGGGCCGCGGCTTTATTGAATCAAAACATTCCGTCAAAATATAGCCTCGGTGTGGATTAGCGGCAGTTAGTATGGATTTGAATTTAGACTTACTATTATGACTTCATACCACAATAAACTCTCCGTCACTTACGGAGAGTGTTTTAATGACATGCATTAAGTCCTAAAGCGAAGCAATCCTAATTAAAGCTGCCAGCGGCGATGAATGCACCCTCGCACTTCCTTTTTTTTTTCATGGCCAGGCTTCGCCAATTCAACTTCGACCCTATGCTCCGCCCACATTCAATGAGGCTAAAATCCGTCCCCATTTGGCACGTTTCTAGAATGCACTCTTTTTGTGGGTGCTCGTTTGAATTGATTTCAAATGTAAAAAATAACTTGGGAATTTGGGCTAATTCACTCGCACTCTTCCTCAAGCCATTGAATCAATCGCATCTGGACTCTTCCGGTTGTCTTAGAAGAGGTTTCGCTTCTCATCTGAGCGGGCGTCATCGGTTCGAGCAACAAGGCTTAGTTAGTACAGCACGAGCCGGCTAGTGCCGTCTATGTTCCCGATAGTCTACGGCGGTCTGGGGAGCCCCTTGTACAAAATTTGTATGAGGAAAGGCTGACGTGGAAATTCCGAGTTAACAAGTATCATGTGACTCCAGTTCAATAGCAATGGCAATACTACTAGCTTGTCGTGGAGGGGTCACAACATGAGCATCCTTTGTCAGCCAGCAATTCGCACAACCTCAAGCCTCCACGCCTCCTAACGCACCCCCCTTCATCCCGACCATTGTTTACACTCAGCCATCGGTGTCGCACGTCGCCATTGATGCGCCGCGCTCGACTATTCATCGGCCTGTCACGGAAACTTTGAGCACGCAAGCGCCATTTGAGCATTGAGTATTTTTAGACGTATTGTGTCTGTTCAGACGCGCCCCTATTTATCCGGCCTAATCAGCCCGCCGGACTGTCTGCCCGGCTCCTCCAACAGACGAACAGTCCGCTGGGGACGCTCGACAGTGACCAAGTAAGGGCCGTCTGCCAAATGGGAGGAGACGAAGGGACAGGGGGGCACCGAGCTGGCACGGCCCGGGACCCCGCATTCTTTGGCCCGCTCTCTAAAGGATTCGGTCGCTCGTCATACGCCCACTGTGTTAGTGCACGGAGTTCACGCTCTGCACTTTTGTGCTGGAGGTTTTTTAACAACAAGGCAGATGAAGGTTAAGGTGCACGAGGAGCATGCAAGCGCTGTACAAATGCCTCCATTAACTTGGTTGTTTTAAAACTCCTGTTATGCTGCTGGTCAAATTTACCCATTCACTTTTTGGGGAATAGTTCAAAGTAGCTCTTCGGTATGAAACTGACTGGAATCGGAATCCATCAGTACATCCATTTTCTATTGCTGGAGCCCCCCTTTGAGGACTATTTTTTTTTACACTTGTATGACAGTTTTGTATGTTCTATTTCCAGTATTTCCTTCGGGCAAAATTGTGTCAAGTTGGAAGCAAGTCAATTGGACAAAGAAAGGTGGATTCAATGAGTTGCACTGCGCAATTCAAATATGCAGCCAAGCAAACTTGAGAAAGCGATAAGTGGCAGAAGAAGGTGACAAGAAATCAATGAAGGGATCTGAACTCACTCCGAACTTCTTTATGCTGTTAAGTATGGCACCACGCATTGGGAGGACATGCAAACTGTAACGCGGAACTGCCAAGCAACTGCGCTGCCCTGAAATCAACGGTTCCTTTCACATACCGCTATTTCTTCACAAAAATACAAGGGAGTCATGGACTAAGTAATACAATACAGTATATAAAGAAATCATGTTTATCAGGATTTTCCCGTTCTGACAAGTCCGGGATCAAATTGACTCAAGAACATGGTCCGGACGAGGTTACGTGGTCTCACTCCGTTAACACCGTACACACTGTTTTTCATTTAATTGTTTTATATTGATAGCCTAGAAGTGATGTTCATAGAAATATTTACTATAATTAGGGTTTTGGTCAGGGTTTACTTCTGCGGGAGGATAGGTTCACGATAGACACGGTGCCACTTTCGTACGAGTTTGGTTCTCGTAAATTGGATATCGTGGACTCCGTATATTGCCGTCCAGAGCGATGAGAACACAGCAAGAACGTTGAGGACTTTTTTTTTTTTTTTTTTCCCCCCACAGCATTTGATTCAGTAGCGAATATAGCATTCAGTAATCAGGACTACACAAATCACTCCAAGACTTTGTAGAGTATGAGTGCACAAGTCAAGGAAAAACACTTTAAATGTTGCTGAGGATCCGGATGAAGGTACAAATTGGGGAATGTATTTCACTGAAGTCATTTTCGCCGTCAAACGGTGACATGCTATTTCTACAGTGGATATAAAAAGTCTGCACACCCCTGTTCAAATCTGGTTTTTGTTTTTGTGATATAAAAAATGAGACCAAGATGAGCCGTTTGAAATACATCCTGTATCACTAATTACAAAAAAAAAGAGAGGGCGGGGGAGTAAATATAAACAATCTGAGAATGCAGTTGCACAAGTCTGCACACCCTCTTATGACCGGGATGTACCTGTGTTCAGAACCAATCAAATTCAAACTCATACATGCCACCATTTCAAGTGCCTCTAATCAACTCCAAGTCAATTTCAGATGTTCTCGTAGGCTTTTCTTGACCTTTTTGGAGTCACATCATCTTCCAGCAAAAGCCACGGTCCGCTGAGAGCTTCCACAGCATCACACGTAGTCAGTACCAATCAAGAGAAAGGTGCAAAAGATTTTCCGAGGATTTAAATACTGTATACTATTGAACACAGTGAACGCATCAAGTGGAGAAAATATGGAACAACAGTAACATTACCAAAAACTTTGCTCCAAATTTTGAATTCTTTTTTTTTTTTATATCACAAAAACCTGGCATTTGAACAGGCGTGTGTAGACTTTTTGTATCCACTGTATGTGGTCATGATAGTTTTGCTTAAACAACAGACTTAATAAGACTTTTGCAAAGGTGTCTCCTTTTTTCCTTCTCTCTCTCTCTCTCTCTCTCTCTCTTTTTTTATTTTATTTTTTATTTTTGCTGAGAGTACCATTTAGAAGAGCCCCGTGAATCAAAGTTATGAGCGCAGCTTTTGTAGGACCCTCACCTGCGTGTGAATATTATAAAATACAGTCGAATACGAATGAATGTTCCCGGTGTGAGATGTGAAGATTTGCATTAACGGCAGGCGAGGTCATGCGGGTTTCGCCGCAGCCGACGCTCGAAATGCAAATACCGGTCGGTCACAAAGCGCTGGTGAAAGATTAACGCTTTGCTAGACGGGGTGCCCTTTTCAAGTGGACTTGACGGCTTATCTTAATTAGAGAGAAATCCGGAGGAGCCAAGAGTTCCTTTGGAAACCAGAATCACATACTCCCCACTCACTTAAGTCCCTACCCGAAGGCCTCTGCAACCTAAACCGAAAGTTAATGTTTGCTCATGTCCTGAGTAAACTTTCAGCATAAATGATTTGCTTCAAGAAGCTAAAAAAGTGCCAATTGTGGATTAGTTGCAAATTACAAATTTCAGTGATTGAGCCACTATATGCATAATGTAGTATAGTAGCTGTTTTTAATATATGTATATATTGCTAACAAAATGTTTTTCAAATGTTTTTACAATAGCCACTTTCACACTGCCCCTTTACGCTGACGTTTAGCAAACTTTACTGTACTGCTAAGTGCGTACCGTCGTCGCGACTAGACTGTGAGGGTTTCCACCCGAGACTCACTGACCGCAGCTCTTCGTGTTGAACGCAATTGTCGCAGCTGCAGCCAATGTGTGGATACTTCAGATCATCTCCTGATTTGGCGAGTTCTGTCTAAAAGGCACAGGAAAACAAATACTGGCACACCGTTACATCGCTGATGCGAACATTTGCCGGGACTGTAGGAAAGCGAGCTATTTTTTTTTTCTTTCCTGTTATATAAAAGCTGAAGTATGAACCTGCACTTGATGAATCCTCATTTGCCTGTGGGACAAAATGGGTTAAGAGATGTTGAAGGGGATGCGTGGCTTTTCATGGACACTTGGATCACACTTGGAGATTTATAAATGCCAGAGACACAACTAATAACAGACAAATTTGTAGGAGTGTAACGGTACTACAAAAACATTTGACAGGAAAATCTAAAATCTTTGAACTATTTATTCATTATATTCTACAACCCCAATTCCAATGAAGTTGGGACATTGTGTTAAACATGACTAAAAACAAAATAAAATGATTCGCAAATCATGTTCAACCTATATTTAATTGACTACACTACAAAGACAAGATATTTAATGTTCAAACTGATAAACCTGATTTTTTTTTTTTAGCAAATAATCATTAACTTGGAATTTTATGGCTGCAACACATTCCAAAATAGCTGGGACAGGGTCATCACCTTTTCTTTGAACAACATTCAATAAACGTTTGGGAACTGAGGACACTCATTGTTGAAGCTTTGGAGGTGGAATTCTTTCCCATTCTTGCTCGATGTACAGCTTCAGCTGTTCAACGGTCCGGGGACGCCGTTGTCGTATTTTCCTCTTCGTAATGCACCACACATTTTCAATGGGAGACAGGTCTGGACTGCAAGCAGGCCAGTCGAGTACCCGCACTCTTTTACTATGAAGCCACATGCAGAATGTGGTTTGGCATTGTTCTGCTGAAATAAGCACGGGCGTCCATGAAAAAGACGTTGCTTGGATGGCAGCATATGTTTCTCCAAAACCATCCACAATTTTCAAAAACAATTTGAAATGTGGACGCGTCGGACCACACTTTTCCACTTTGCATCAGTCCATCTTAGATGAGCTCGGGCCCAGAGAAGCTGGTGGCGTTTCTGGGTGTTGTTGATAAATGGCTTTTGCTTTGCATAGTCGAGTTTTAAGTTGCATTTATGGATGTAGCGCTGAACTGTATTTACTGACATTGTTTTCTGAAGTGTTCCGTAGCCCATGTGGTGATATCCTTTACACGTTGATGTCAGTTTTTGATGCAGTACCGCCTGAGGGCTCGAAGGCCATGGACATTCAATGTTGGTTTTCGGCCTGGCCGCTTACATGCAGTGATTTCTCCAGATTCTCTAAACCTTTTGATGATATTATGGACCGTAGATGCTGAAATCCACAAATCCCTTGCAATTGTACGTTGAGGAACATTGTCCTTAAACTGTTCGACTATTTTCTCACGCACTTGTTGACAAAGAGGTGAACCTCGCCCCATCTTTGCTTGTGAATGACTGAGCAATTCATACCCAATCATGGCACCCACCTGTTCCCAAGTAGCCTGTTCCAAACAGGTGTTTGGTGAGCGTTCCTCAACTTTCTCAGTCTTTTTTGCCACCTGCCCCAGCTTTTTTGGAACGTGTTGCAGCCATAAAATTCGAAGTTAATGATTATTTGCTGTTTTTAGCAAGTTTATCATTTTGAAAATTAAATATCTTGTCTTTGTAGTGTATTCAATTAAATGTAGGTTGAACATGATTTGCAAATCATTCTATTTTGTTTTTATTTATGTTTAACACAACGTCCCAACTTCATTGGAATTGGGGTTGTATTTTATGATTTTATTACTGTATTTTGAATAAAGTACAGTATTGTAAAGGTAATGTTTTTTTTGGGGGGGGGGGGGGGGGAGACTGGAACGGATTAATGGAATTTCTATTTATTTCAATGGGGAAAGTTGATTTGTGTTACGAGCATGGTCTTGGAACAAATTAAACTGATATAATTCACGCACCTTATTGGCTTAATGAGCTATTTGCAATGTACTTACACTTTGTTAATGTAAGGTCTTATATTTGATCAAAGTGACCTTAAAAAGCGTCGTAAAAAAGTCTTTCTTGACTTCCTTAAGCCTGCACTTATCCCTGTGTGTAAAGTGTGTGAATTCAGACTACTCAATTTTTCCATTACCGCTGCTGACTCCCTTCACGACTCAGCGATCAAATCTGCCGTGTTTTAATGGTGGCCCGGGCTGCTAACGATAATCCAGATGGGCGGGGGGTCCCGTCGTACTCGGGTCGGCTGTTTTTCGGGGGTTGAGTGTTGCGGAACACACAGGGAGCTGAGTTGAATGCTCTACTTTTCTAATTTCAAACTAGTCATCCTCCACCATGCAGACTGGATGGTTAATAGCAACACAAAAAGCCAAAGGCGGTGTTTATGTCTGTGTAGAAAAGCGAAACTAAGCGAGTCGAGCTTTTAAAAAACAACCAAAGGCATGAATTTAGATTATTATTATTTTTATTTTATTTTTTTAAGTGGGGAGGATTTGAAAAAAAACAAATACTCCCTCCTTGTGACATCTGAGGAGGGGAATCAGTGCAAGTGATTGGCCAACGACTGAATTTGCACTCGTTGAACAGGATTATTCATAATAGCTGTCGTTTGATGGCTGACCGCAAATGGAAAATAGCTATTAAGACTCAGAATCGAGAAAAGGGGGCTATTTGAAATACAATATGATAATTCTTCGATCCATCCATGACATTATGATGACAAGTATTTGACATTATGATTTGCTAATCACAATGATGATGTCAGGAACGCCGTTATTCTCCCTATTCATCATCTTCGGCCCACAGACGAGATAGTAGTCAATTGTTCGAAGGAAAAAAGATCCGTACCCTCTGTAGCCTTTTGGCCTAATTCGAGCATGCAAGCAGCTCCTTTACTTTAGTTGATATCGAGTACGAAGTGTCCAGCGATCACGCATGCGTTCATTGTGCTAGCGATGATAGCCTTCCAAATAATGTGTAAAATGCTACACGATAGCGTGCCCGATCGTCAAAAGAGTCGCAGTCGATCCGGGAACAAAATGTGATGCTCGCTTGTCACGCGTGCAATTATTTATTTTTTTTGGAGCCAAACTATTTTATTTATTATTATTTTGACTCATCTGCTCATAAACATTAAGCTCTGGAGCGATGAGGTTGTGGATAGTTGATTATTGATGAGGATAAATCTTCAGTCAGAGATGTTTTTGAACCTCAACACGCCCAAAAACTCACCAATTTCTGACATAACCCCCCGCCCAATTTGATGAAAAACAAATGTCATTGATTGCTGAAGCTTGGTGAGTGCAATTGCCTCCAGGGAAAATGTCGAAATGATTTTAAAAAACATGTCTGCAGTGCATTGGCCCTTTTTTCCGGTATTATCTGCATTGGACAGCCTGAGGAAGCGCACAGGTCAAAGGTTAAGAAATGGGAGTAGGCGCACTCTCCTATAAACACGCTTCACAGCTAATAGAGCACTCGATGTCAGCATGTTGAGGGTGCGCGCTGAGAGAGGAAATGGAAACAGTTGCGAGGCGGCGGATTTACTGACCGGAACATCCAGGTCTTGGTTGGGAGGAGGCTGAAGAACCCCAGTCATGCTGAACACAAACAGTGCGAATCCACTTTTTTTTTTCCCCCTCTCCAGACATCTGGCAATCCGATCGTACCTGGAACGTCTTCATTCCCTCGGCCAGCAGGCAGCGACTGTCTCCATCTTTTCAGTGTGTGTGTGTGTGTGTGTGTTGACTTTTAGGAAGCAATTATTCAGGCTGCCTGCCGGAGCTGGACACATGAAAATATAAAAATGTGATTATTCACTTCCCCACTATTTTCTTTCAAATTGTGCACCGTTGATGTAACACTTCACCTGCTCTGAGAAACCGCAGGATGTCTGGTTGGGCCTTTGAAAGCCGCTTCAAAAGGCGAGGATGAGTGGAAGCAGTTCAGACGGGAAACCCTCACCTTTTTTTCCTTAATTAGAAGCGAAGCGATTGGATCCTACAAACCCCGTGTAAGGGTTGGCCGCCCTCCATACCTCCCACAGAGACTCAAAGGCTCACAAAATAGTGTTTTTCCAAAGTATTTTATCATGTTGGGCAACACGGCGAGGTAGTGCCTCGCGCATCTGCCTCACGCTCGAGAGGTTCTGAGTTTGAATTTTAGTTTTCGGTTTTGCGTCTGAAGGTTTTCTCTTGGCACTGCAGAAACTTGTGTGTTAGCGTAATTGAAGATTCAATCTTCTTCCGCTGTAAATGTGAGCGTGAATGCTTGTTTGTCTCTATGTGCCCCGTGCTTGTAATCGGCTGGCGACCAGTCCATGGCGCAGCCTGCTTCTCTCACCAAAAATCAGCTGGGACATGAGGATACGCGGCATCAAAAATGGATGCACGGTGTATCTGATGCATTCTTTTGCTTTGTAGGAGGCAACAAATTGAGGAACCAGCAATTTCGTCTCAACTGGGCCTGGATCTCATTGGAGAAGAAGCACTACGTGGTGGACGAGGAGGTCAAGTTCCTGGAGGTGGTGCTAAAACGGCGAGGCTACCTGGGGGAGACCTCCTTTGTTAGTAAGTCAAGAGCCATAACATTAGGTACACCTTCTCAATCCAATACTACTGCAGAGCCGGATGGAAAATGTTTGCTGTGACAAAGATAACAAAAGACAAAGACAAAGAAATGTCATCCCATGGGCATAACACACACCTGAACGCAACCCAACCATCGCTTCTTATAAGCACTCCCCCGCATTCCTACAGTCAGAATGGCCAAAAGAACATTACTCCCCCCGGTTGTCTGTAGGTATATGATATGACAATTACACGAGTTATTGATTTTAGAACTTCTTTATTATTGTGGTTGTCAATATTTTAGTTGGAAATAGAGCCGTCTCTCAGTATGATGCACAGCTCTTGTTCACCATTGTCAACTACAACCACAACTAAAGAAGCCAAAGCAGTGCGCTTTAAAGTCTGTGCCCACGCCGACCCACCGATCATACTTCATAAAAGCAAAGGACTGTGGTCACATCATCTTTTTCCCAAATTATTTTTCAAAGGTCTTAAAGCCATGACTGATGCAATCAATGAAACGATGAGCTGACTAAGAAAGTGTGATAGGCGGAAATGAATCGTTATACATGTACCGTCGTGGCTGACGTACTTAACTTCTGCACCGAGGCAGCTATCCATGTTTAACAAAACAAGCTCACTCATATTTGGAGATATGGGGTTTTGTGCCCGACAGCAACGATCTACCGTACGCGATTAAGGCCAACAAGACGGTCAGCTCCTCAATATACAAAAATTGCAAAGAATCTTGGCGCCACAATGCACATTCGACCCTGCCAGAGTAATTCGCCAGTGCTTTTTATGAGCCCCCAAATATTGTTAAAACTCCAAGCACACGCATGCACAACCTTTACCCCTCCCCGTGGGCCACCATTTACGCTGTGGATGCACAAAAGCGCACAGTGGACATCCCTGGGAGAGGTCACCTCCAATCGGTGGCTCCGAATGACATGCCAAGCAATTTAGCAGCCCAAACTAAACAGACAATAGCGGAGCCACTTTGTATTAACTCTACGAACAGCGGATGATGACCACTGGCACCGCTGGAGGTTTTTTTTTCTTTTGGTTTCACCATTAGGCGTCTGTAAAGTGAAGGTATCATTAAAATGACTTGATGTTAAAGGTTAGCTCCCGTGGCATCATTAAGAGCCTCCCTCAAGACTTCACACTAATGCAATGTCTCTGGAGGCCATATGCAAATTGCTGACCTTTGTTCAACTTGAATCCACAACTCGGTCGCCGTTTGAAATAAAAAAGCGACTGTCTCTGCGCGGATCATTAAAATGTGTCAGGAGCTTGCGGCTGACAGTAAGGTGCAAATACGGGGTGTGAAATTGAAAAAGCTTGTTTCTAATTACTCATGAGGAAAATATGGAAAGGAACGTTACAACTGAAAACAACTGTGTGATGATCCCTGTGTGATAGCCTCACAAATTAATGGTAAACAACGCTGTGCATATAAAGAACTTGGGTGGAAAATCACATTGTTTTGATTATTCGGAGCATGGCTTACCGTTTTATTAATGCTTGTGTTAAAAATGAAAGAAATACCACTTTGAACTTGGCACACATTCCATATTCAAAACGCACTGAGGCATTTAAATAAAATATTGAGACAATCCTAATCAACCAATTCATCAATCAGAGGTTGAACTAAACACATTAGTTCATTGATGTATCTTATAAAGCTATTGACATTTTGGACAATCTTAATATGCACCATAAAGGCATGCTTGTTTGAGTTTAGTCTGGTAGAATAAGCCCATCAAACACATGAGAGATGATCAAGAACATTCGAACAGACACACTCCAACATCTTCCCAGTAGAGGGTTTCACTTTCTGCAAGTGGATTGGCCATGTGTCCCAATACTTTTGTCCACATATAGACAGCAAATGGAGAGTGTATATCCCAAACATGATTTGGCACGACTTCCATCCAAGTAACAATCAATCAGACACAATTTGGAGTGGTGTTCCTCGGAGAAATCCTTTAGGTCCACTATTCTATACAAGTTTTAATTCTCCTTGGCCTTGTAGTAGAATGGCCATGAGTCCAAATACTTGATTCCATATCGAAATGGAGTGTGTATGTGACAAACATGATTTTGCATGACATCCATCCAAAGTAGCAATCAGTCAGACACAATTTGAAGTGGAGTTCCACAGGGAACTGCTTTAGGTCAACTCGTTTTCTATCAAAGTTGAGCGCTCCTCACCCTTGTTCCAAGAACATCAAGTCAAAATTCGCAATGGTCTGGCAACAGACCTCACAAATGAAGACAATCCCCAAAGCCTCGAAGAAAGCCTGGAAGCTGTTATAACTACAAAGGGACCACAATTTCTTCTCCAATTTTAACATCCTGTTGGTGGAATACGTCCTAATACTTTTTTTGTCCATATGGCACACGAGCCCTTTGCGGTTTGCACCTCTCGTCCGATCACTGAAGAGTAAACGAGAACAATAAACCTGCCGTCCAGTGATGGAAAGATCACAAACGTTGAAATGAGATAATTCAAGACAATTTTGTCCTTACAAGCCCCTCAACGGCCGTACAACCTTTTATGTCGTACATTGCTCACGACATTGAGCGCAGCCTTACGTTCCCCCAGAGTGTGATTCGCTGTAGAGAAAATAACCTGTATTTTTCAAACAAAAGGTCAAACATTTTTAGACAGACCCGACAAAATTGTCAAACATTTTTAGTTTGAACTCGGTTAGACGGCTTGTACAAACACGCTGCCTTCGACATAATTACCCTATTCATTTCATATGAATAACTAACGGCATTACGGCTAATTAGCCCGTCTCGCTGCAATGAAGTGTTTTTCCTCGTTGTGGTTTTTGAAAGGCAGGCCACAATCCAGGCTGCCATTAGAGTGCAGCGAGCATCTGAGTCACCGCTGCCATGCAGGAAGCGCGCTCAAGTTTTAGGATGAATCCCTTCTCCTTGCCAAGTTAACCCTTTCCCGACCCCCGGGGGATGCTAAGCCAGACCATCTTATCTCAGTTCAGCTGTGCGGGAGCTTCTTTCTCGAAGGCCCGAGCACCAATTCCCCTCTTGACTTCGCTTTCTGTATTATTGAGATTATTCTTAGGCACAACCCCAATTCCAATGAAGTTGGGACGTTGTGTTAAACATCAATACAAACAGAATACAATGATTTGCAGCCATCAAATTCCAAGTGAATGATTATTTGCTCAAAACAATCAGTTTTGATCAGTTTGAACATTCAATATCTTGTCTCTGTAGTGTATTCAATGAAATATAGGTTGAAAATGATTTGCAAATCATTCTATTCTGTTTAACACAACGTTGTAAATTAAATGGCCTTTTAGGCACTTCAACATGGTCCAAAACTCACAAACAGGAGGTCGTCGATTATGATTTGAAGTAGCAGAAGGTGTCCTTGTACTTGAATGAACTCTTCCTAGGGAAACGATGCGATCATTACCAAATTGAAATTGGCTTAAATATGCAGATGGCTTACGTTTGATTCAAAAGCTTTTTGACTGATTGATTTTTTTTAAAATCACCAAATATAGTCAAGTTTTGTAAACTTCACTCCAAATGATCCGATTCCCTGCAATTTTGATATGTAATGGTTGACAATGGCTCACTGCCACCACCCATGAAACAAAATCGTCCATTCGACACCAGGGGAGGAGAAACTTGTTTCAAAATTCACCAACATTGGTGTGTTTATGTAACCCAAGACCAGAGTTCTCAAAACACAATTTGGTAGGAAGGAAGCAAACGAATACTAATAATCCAATACTTAGGATCCACAGTCCAGAGCAATGGTGAGTGTGTTAAGGCGGTGAAGAAACAGGTCCAAACAGGTTGGAACGTGTGGAGGAAGGTGTCAGGTGTGTTATGTGACAGAAGAGTCTCTGCTAGGATGAAGGGCAACGTTTAGAAAGCAGTAGTGAGGCCGGCCATGATGTACGGATTAGAGACAGTGGCACTGAAGAGACGGCAGGAAGCAGAGCGGGAGGTGGCGGAAATGAAGATGTTGAGGTTCGCTCTCGGAGTGACCGGGTCGGATCAAATTAGAAATGAGCTCATGAGAGGGAAAGCCGAGGTTCGATGTTTTGGAGACAAATATGGGACACTGTTCACACATATGAACTCCAAATTGGGTAGACATAAAAAAAAAAAAACAACATCTCAAGAACCCATGCCTGATAACCAACACAAAGTCGGCCAATAAAATCCAAGCTTTACTTGATTCTGCGCTTTAGTTGTTTTCCTGTGTTTGTGTAATTGCCCTGCGGTGGGCCGCCATGTTTACTGGCAAAGTCCTGCTACGTGTTGTGTCGTCAGTTAGAAGAGACAATGAAGTCGCCGCGTGACATCTTACCGGCCTCGGCGCTCCCGCCGCCAGCATCACAGCGACAGTCAAACGGCTCACATGTTGAAGGTCAAACAGGCTCCAGACTGAGGCGATGGATAATTGGCTTCAGCTCGACCGTAACCATCTGAGAAACGCAGCTTGGGACCGAAGATGGGCAGATATCGGACAAACTTTTGACCAGTGGAGGCCGTGGAACTCCGCCTGGTTTTATTGATGACTTCATTTACCATTAGTTCAGCTCTAATGAAGCTAGTGGCGTTTTTATATGACAAATACAGTTGGGGAGCCAGTCACTTTGCTTTCAGTCCCGACAGCAACGCAGTGAGCAACAGACGGTGTTATCCATTGTTAGCTCTCGTAAGGGTGTGACGGTGCGACAGAATTCAAACCATGTACCTTGGTTTGACGGTTCACAACATTTTTTGGACAGTAAAATAAAACATAAAAAACTGGAAATTTCTTACATTAACATGTTTGTCAAAGTAAGAACAAATGTATGAGATATAAACTTTCCAAAATTGCAAAACGTTAGCATAATAGTATAATTGTCATTTTTAACTTATTTTTACAGTATCAATAAAAAGTACTTGTAGCTATATAACGTGCTTGCTCGAAATGTTTTTTCATGTTTTCCGAAAACGTTCAAATATGACTTTGATAGCAACGTTGTAAACAACACATACGGCACGATCCATTAATAAATCTAATGGGGGTGCAACGGCTTGAGAAAAATCATAGTTCAGTATCTACCTTGGCTTTAAGTTAACGTTTCGGTTCACATTGTGTACCGTAGGGGAAAATATCAAACTTGTTTTTCTTTTATGTAAACATTTAATATTTGAATGGAAACATGCACATTGCACAAACAGTCCATTTTGTTGAAAGTTTCTCAAATAAAAATAATGTATGCCACAAAATGCAGTACAGATATAGTACATGTAAAATATAAGTGCAACATTAACATTCTAAACATTTGAAGTGAATGATGACGCTATAATAACACCAATAATTTCATATTGTTGTAGTACCTAGCTACGGAACGGTTTGATTTCGTGCCGCACTGATATTCACCTTGGTGTGATGCTGTTTTCAAACACGTTAACAAAGCATGACATCCGTCCATCAGTCAGACACAATTTGAAGTGGAGTTCCACAGGGAAATGCTTTGGGTCCACTACTTTTATATACATGTTGACATACTGCCTAAAGCATATCGCTAGCCATCATGTCCGCTAGCCAGAGGCTGTTTGTTGACAGAGTAGATGCGTGGCTTAAGTCTGACGTGCTTACATTTCCTTTCCATGACCTAACGTGTTCTGCGTGCCATGCCGACCTTTATTTGTAAACATTAATTCATTACTCTGGATTACATACCACTAAAAAGACCCCAAAAAAGACCTTTGCAGTTGTATTTGCTAATATAGTCATGTTTCTTGGTGCGCTAACAGCTTTTGTTCGTGTCCTTTGCAAAGGCATCGGCACCAAGGACGGAACGGCGCTCAAGGACAAAGATTTCCGCGGCAAAGCTCAGAAGCAGGTGCAGTTCAACCCGGGCCAGACCGCGGCCACCTGGAAAGTCCGCATCCTGTCAGATAGCGAGTACGAGGTGTCCGAGACCTTCCAGATTGTCCTCTCCGAGCCCGTGATGGCCGTCCTTGAATTCCCAGAGGCCGCAGACGTGGAGATTGTGGACCCTGGTGACGGTCAGTTGCTGGATTTTACCCTCTTATATATGTACACAGTGGACCCCCACATACTCGTAGTTCGTCTATTCGTATGGTTTTTTTTTGTTTCAACCTATTGTTCGTCACTCGTTGGAAAACTCACTGACCTATTTGTTTTTGTCCTCAGGCAAAAGCAATAAAAAGTACTCATTTGGTGCCATCTTTCGGCAAGGAACTATGTTAGAGTGGAGGAGTTTCATTAAGACCAAATGGTTTGTTCCCATCTTGTGGTATCTCTAGGCCGTTCCAGCACAGTTACTCTATATACTTTTTGGGGGTGTCAGTTACGTCTGTATTTTCACTATTTGCGGCAGGGCTCGCCGCCCCCCCCCCCCCTACACATAACAGGACGTCGGCCATTTTGGGTTGAAGCAGCCATGTAGTACGGCTAATTCCAGGCCTCGTACATTGCCGAACTGTTACTTGGGAATTTGCCACTTTCACTGCATCAAACTGAGAAATGTTTCTAATATTTTGACTATTTCATCTCAAATATTCAGTAGCACATCTCTACAGTCAATAATACCGCTGTTAATCTGATTTAATTGTATTTTTTTTTTCAGCCTCTCCGCCAATCCTTAAAATGTGTTTTTTTGCAATATTATGGCTAAGATATCCCCCCAAATGACACTTAATCCTTAAATCCTATCAAACCAAGGAATGTTGTGATATAATCTTGCTCACTCTGTGTGGGAAGAGATCTTAAATTTGTTTTTTTTAATTTATGGGCTACAATTGTTTTTTTTCATGCAAATATTTACTGCAATTCTGACTAATACTGCATTACCTCAAGTTAGAAACCAAGGACCGCCTCGAAGCGGAATGTGCCGCTGTAGCTAATGAAGTGGCTACTTGCAGTGCAACTTTTTAAAATTATTTTTTTTGGGGGGGTTTTAATTTAATGCAATGCAACTCTCGAAGGGCCATTTTCAACCACTTACCCGTTAAGTGTTTCAGGTCAAATGCATTACGTGAAGGTAGGATGACCTCACTACTTGCAATCGCAGCAGATACGGCGACGTCTGTTGAATGCGGCGCAGGACAAACTACTTGGAAGCGAGCGGCAATTACACGCCGGAGTGCACGGGGCTTCTCTGGGGGCGCTTTGCGCGGCAAAAACGACTACAGCCAAAGAAATAACAATAGGATTTTATGGAAAGTGTAGGACAGAGACTAAATAGAAAAGTCATGAAAGTTGGCAACAACTCAAGGAGCGGCCTGACTTTGGCCAAGGACTTGAACTTCAACGTCCCCAAAATGGGGGATTAACTGCGAAACTCTTGCATCCATCTATCCATCCATCTTCACCTCGTAAAAAGTAACTGAGCAGCGCAAGTGGGGCACACGCATACCTACAATCGGCAAAAGTGTGTAGTTACCAGACAAGCTAACAGTTCGCCTAGCTTCCTTTATTTCTTATTGCGCTACAACTCTTCCTCTTCTTTGTATTTTCCGGCAGTGTGGATGGCCTGCGGCACCATGCTGCCTCTCAGAGGTCACTCTCGGTACTACGACACAAATGGTTACGTGGGTTGTATGCTGTGTTGGTCATTTGCATGACACTACGACCCTATACGAGAAATAAGCACACACAGCGATTTTTTTTTTTCATCGTTTAAAATATGGATGAAAAGTTACAAATTGGAATGTGTGCACCTTACTTAAGTAGACAAGTCATCAAAGTAAGCAACAGCTTAAGGAGCACCCTGACTTTAACTCAAGCAGGGTACACACATACGGATTTTTTACCACCCTAACCGATTATTCAAATGTAAGTAAATCTTTGCAAAAAAATAAATCCTTGTATGTTTTTAAGACTGCCGGGAAATACAAAGATAGGTGGCCCCCTCTTTTAGAGGTTGGAAATCGGTATTTGTGTACTCCGTTCAAATCCTCGCTAACATCAAACCACCGGGAGGAACACGCAACCTCATGAACCCCGGACTCGATGATGTAAATCCTAATTGGGCCACATTAGGGTCAAGAAAGCAAGCCGCTTTTATGGCGAGGATATGCTGGGCCAAGCGTTCATGAAATAAATATGGGAGAGAGTGCTTCTGTAAACAGTTCCGCCGCCGCCGCCATATAATCACCAGTGCTGGGATGGGGGAAAAGTGCAGCGTTAAAATATGGATACGCAGGTCTCAGGGGACTTCACCGGCAGGAAAAGGCGGGATTCGGCTGTCAACAATTTATGCAAATGAGCATGTTTAGTTACTAGTCTGTCCCGTGCAACATTGGGCCTCTGGTGGACAATCACCGTGCGACTTGTCAACACGAGTTCGTTGTCATCTTTTTATTTTTTTCATGCATTTTGGCAGCTCAAAGAATAGAAAAAAAAAAAAAAAAGAAAACAAAACACCATTTCACCAAACACCGGTTCATGTGCACAATGATGACTGATGCCCACACAAAAGAGAAACAAAGCTGCAATAGTCATGCGTTGTGATTGGCATGCATATTACTTAGTGAAGACATATTGTGCTTTTTTTTTTTTTTTTTTTTAAATGCAAAACATAAGAGGTCTGTGACAAGCCTTTGCCAAAATACCCCAAGGATAAAACAAAATTACAACACTTAACATTCCACTGAGTCTCCTGAAACTCCACCTGATTTGAGGGGGTGGTCCTGTGTCATAAAAACTGCTTTTGTTACTATGACGACCAGGGGCGGAGCGAGGGGATTGTATGATGCAAGTGGCTTCTCCTTGCGGAAGTGGGGCCAAGAGTGTGGAAAAGTGCCTGTATTGTTATGAGTGAATATATGAAACTGTTTACAAAAAGTAATAATTAAATCCACAAAATATCTTGTGTGAGGAAAATATATATTTGAAGCTTGTATTATTTTCATATTGTTAAAAGTTCAAATGTTGTACTACTGTATAGACATTTGACTGTACAAGCAGTGTGCTGCTAAACCCACTCCATATGAAAACTTCAAGTTTACTGTATAACTAAAATAAAATTGAATCAAAAAGTATTTCCCCCCCCCCCCCCCCCGCCCCCCCTCCCTATCATGCCGGGAGCGCATGTCGGAGTAAATGTTCTGTCGACAGAACATCCATTGGCGTTTTGCATTTAAATGATTTTTGGCTCAGCAAATATTTCATTTCACTTCTCGTTCATTTTATCACGCCCAAACGAAATATTATCAAGGGATGCGAGGACCAGTTGAGTTTCCTAACGTTTCATTTTACGCACACCCCCCCCCCCCCCCCCCCCCCCCCCGCGCCCCCCTCCAGAGTCGTCCGTGTTCATCCCGGCGGCGGCGTACAGCATCGAGGAGGACGTCGGCGAGCTGATGGTGCCGGTCAGGCGCAGCGGCGACGTCGGCCAGGAGCTGATGGTGGTCTGCTTCACCCAGCAAGGTGCGAGAAATTATATATGATACATTTAATTAAAACTTCCAAAAATGGTGTATACTGGCACGAAACAACAATTATACTTTGGAGGTGAAAACATATTAAATGGAACCTCTCAGGTCTAACTGTGCATTCAGCAAACCTGTTTTGTTTTTGTTTTGTTTTTAACCAAGGGTCCTGTTTAATATTCTAAAATGCCAGAAACGTGAAAACAAATGATGAACTTCACGACTTAGCATTTTATTGCAAATACGGCATGTGAAATGAACTCAATAACAATGATGTGTTTTGGCCAAAAGAAGACAAATTGCAACAGCCCCTCTAAAGTCTGACTGTGAATTCAGTAATATATTCGTGGGTCACTTTGACCCGGAGCGTGTTTGATTATCCAAAAGTGTCAGAAATGAGAAAAAAACAAAAAACTCCTATTTAAGAATCTATTACGAAAAATTTACACTGTATCATTTGTGTCCTACTTTTAACTTTAAAATGGGTCAATTTGACCTGCAACATAACAGCAGGGTTCAATTTGAAAACATCATGTGTCTGGGCAAATAAACAAAAATGCAGTATATATTTTGGAGGTCAGTTTAATAATAATAATCAAAATGTGACAGAAACGTGGAGCAAAAAAAACATGACTTACCATTGCAAATATGTAAAATGAACTTGCTCACGATGATATATCTTGGGCAAAAAGAAGATAGAATACAATGTCTCCTCCTGAACTGCGCCGCTAATTAATTGCCATGTTTTCAATGTCCCCAGTGTCGGCCGCAGGCACCGTGCCCACCACCGTGCTGTCCTACTCGGACTACATCTCGCGGCCGGAGGACCACCGCAGCGTTCTGCGTTTCGACAAGGGCGAGCTGGAGAAGCCGTGCCGCGTGGTGATCATCGACGACTCCCTGTACGAGGCCGAGGAGAGCTTCAACGTCACCCTCGGCGTGCCCGTGGGGGGCCGCCTGGGCGCCCGCTTCCCCAGCACCAGGATCACCATTGTGCCCGACATGGATGACGGTAAGAAGAAGAAAAAAAAAAAGCGAGACGTAGGTGGTTGAAAGTGCTGCGTCAGCATTGCCTTCTTCGCCCTTTTTAGCATTTGTCTTTGATGTGTAGCATTGTGTCGTTGTTTCTATTTTATATTTACATAAACCAATGCAATCCTTTATGCTAAGATTTAAATTTAGACTACAGTGAACCACCACATATTTGCGCTTTGGTATTCGCAAATTTGGGGGGGGGGCGCTGACCCTTCATTATTTGCCCAAAAACTTGCCTGTTTGTTGTTTTTGTACTCAGGGCAAAAGCCATGTCTCATATCTTGTGGCATCTTGTAGCCAGGAACTGTGTTGAGGTGAGGGGAGAAGCTTCATTTAGTCAGGCCACAGCTTTGTCTCATTGAAAAAAGCCCTTTGCCGCCAACTTGTGGTATCTACAGGCAATTAGGAATATTTTTGTGTGGGCGTTTTTTTTTTACCCTCTCCCACAAATAAACACGAGAAAAATCCCACAAATTTGCATTTTTATTATTTTCTTTTACAAGTCAGATGTTTTTTTTTGTCATGGATTTCCTATTCGCAGTCGAGTTGTGTCCGTATCCTCCGTAAATCGTGGGGGTCCGGTGTACTCGCAGAATTTTCGCTATTCACGTCAGGACTGGCAAAGGTTTTTCCCATCCAAAGGAAAGAAAGCAAAACATTCCCACTTTGTACTGTTTTCTGCAAAGGGTGCCTCCTGACTGAAACGTGATCGATGTGCCACTATTGATGTTCGTTGATGGTGCGTATGTACTGGAGTATAAAGAAAGTGTGTGCGTGCATGTGTGTGATTGTGCAACTAAGAAGAACACAGTGAGACGAGGCTGTTTGATGTTGCAAAATGCTAATAGTGGCGATGGTAAAAGGCAGCGAGTGCATCAGCGTCGCCTTTTTAGCTTATATTAGCATTTGTATTTGATGTATGACAACGTGTCGCCGTTTTTCAAGCAATCCGCAGCTACAACGGCGGATGGCTGCATATAACAGAGTTCAAGGACATTTTGTGCCATTCAGTTTGGTTTTTTTTCTATTATTTTCAAGAAATTTGATGAACGAGAAGTTATATTTTCCAGAAAAATATAGTAACTGTCACTTATCGTTAGCATGTAATTGGCCAAGTCATTTTACCTTATTTATTTTTTACTATTAAATCAATAAAGCAATACCAATGTGTTTGCGAAAAATGTATTTTTTTCTTGTTTTCCGAAATTGTTCAAATATGACTAGGTAACTACGCTATTAGGCTAATGATATGTTCCTTTAATTAGCCAAAAACTTCAATGCTACACAAAAAACAAACAAACAAAAAAACCCTGATACATTAGTTTGTAACAAGAACAAAAAAATCCAGCTCTTTTTTTCTTTTCAAAGTCCACACTGTGTTACAAACTAATTCAACAATAAATGGGTAAAATCACCAAAATGTAATTCATATTTATGTGTTTCAGGCTAAGATAGATTTAAAACAGGAGTGTTTTTTGGGAAGCTCACA
Organism: Phyllopteryx taeniolatus; assembly: GCF_024500385.1. NCBI lineage: Eukaryota > Metazoa > Chordata > Actinopteri > Syngnathiformes > Syngnathidae > Phyllopteryx > Phyllopteryx taeniolatus. The sequence goes on along the minus strand of NC_084509.1, from coordinate 28,561,198 downwards.
TTGTTTTGGTCACACTGCCCAAAAAAATAACAATACGTGAAAATCAGTTTAAAAATGTTTTTAAGTCACAGTAGCAAAGTCGAGACAGTGAAGCATAATAGCCGCAATTTGTTCCGACACACTTGATTGCCATCGTACCAGTCCTGATTGCAATCATACGCTATCACATTCAAAGCAAAAAAAATAAATAAATACTACTGGAAAACCCAAGAAAATCCTTCGAACCAAAATCGAGATAATTTCAGGTTGATGATGCAAAAACAAAGCATCATTAGTGAAACCCCCAAAGTCCGAAAGTCGTGATCATCGCTAACTCCTTCTTCTTACTGCAGCTTTTCTCGATTGCATTCAGCCAGGTACCTGCAGCACAGAGCCCCCGTCTTGCTAGCTAACAAGTTTCAGACAGCGGCACAGCTTCCCATGGAAGTCCAGCTTCAAGTGGATTTGGTTTGACCGACTTAAGTAGCGAGGAGGAGGGAGGCTACGTGACGGGAATGCGGCGTCCGGTGTAACACGGGGGGCATCGCGGCCTCTCAGGACAGCCGTCGGAACGCCGCTAAAGCCTTTTAATGGCATGTGCAGCGCAACTCAGTTTTGTAGGATCAAACTTGAGTGTGTCTCGAGGTAACACATCAGCGACATCATTCATTTTCTGGTCGTTATTTATTGTTTTGTTTGTCCCCTTCGTTTTTTTTTATTTTTATGGCGCTTAAAAACAGCGCGTTCACTTAATGGAATTGAAAATATGTCTTGTCAAGTAATGGCTGTTGGGCTATGACTCGCTATTAGTTTTGGACTTTTTATGCAAGAAGATCACAGGCTAAGATCATATCGGCCGAATAGGAATGACGTCATGGAATTGCCTGCATACAATCAGGGTTTTGCGATAATAGCCTGTTGTACATGGAGCTGCAATTAATTGAGTTTCGTCCTTTTATCCTTTTTCGTCATTCCGATTCTGAATGGAAAGCACGCTGTGACGTATTATGCATTTTTATTCCAAACATTTCCCACGTGTTCCCTAATAGATAACGTCATTTGTGAAAAATGTTGACACCCTTTCTAAGAATGCCATTGCCCACACCATGGTATTCTCAAACGCGCTGTTGTCTCTCGCATTTCCATAGCGCGGGCATGTCGGTGTCAATACAAGTCGATCTCTATCGATTGTTCTCGCATCGCCGCGAGCACTCGAACGCAATCGACATTAACGTCGACGTCTACCCATGAGTAATTGGTGCGTGCTGCTCGGTAAAGCGTACATATTGTGGCATTTGCAGACATTAAGAGGTGCTCGGTGTAATAACACAGAAAAGCAGGCTCAAGCGAGATGGCCCGTAATAGGATTAGCGACACTCAAATTGACGAGCGGCATTATCGCTTTTGTTTGTTCCTGTTCCTGCAATCGTATGTTCCCGGCCCACCCCTGGGCTGCGTGTGTAAATGTGTGTCTAAGGCTAAAAGCGTGTGCGCGTGCCGCTAAGTGACAGCCAAAACGAGATGTCTTCGACGGGTGACGTCAGCCTTTAACTTTGTGCAACACGCTACATCGATGCACGCATTTGGAAGAGGCACACGTGAAGTTTAACAGCAGCCGCTGAAGGAAAGCGGAAAACAAACGCTCATGTCACATTGTTTGTCATCTTTTTGAAGAGAACGACTTTTGTCTTTTGAACGACTGTCTTGCCCTTACTTGGTTTGAATAAATCGACAAGCAACGACTCCTACGCCAGTGAAGACAAAAGTTGACGTCGCTCACTTTGTTTTATTTTTTGACATCTTTAGATCAGTGCCGCTGCTGAATATGAAACTGTACGTTTTACGTGGTCCGTTCCGAGGCTGTAAAACTGCGACATTTTGAAAAATACTACACGTACCCCCACAGTGGCAAGCCATCGTATCCAACGGCTAAGAATGTTAATATTTGGAATGTGTTCTCTAACAAGGAGAAGCAGCTCCATTCATAAAAATGAAAAGGCCACAGGGCGCTTATGTACGCACTCCCTTGCTTTGCGCAAGCTCGCAGTCTCGACGAACTGCCGCAAGCGCCGACGGCGCGAGAAAGACGGAGCCAATATTTGCCTTTCGCTTAATGCTGCTCAATGTTTGTGTGGAAGCCTCCCGCGTTGATAACTTTTTGCACCCGACCGAGCGAGCGGCGCAGAGTTTGCTTTCTGAGCGCCTCGTTTATTCCCGCCAACTAGCGCACCTACCCACCGTGCGGGTGTAATTAAGATCTGATTTGTTTGGCACTCGCGCCGTGGCTCGGGAACTGAGATTTGTGGCTCAGAGGGAAGTTTTCGCTGGCGTGAAAGATGGCACATTTGTCGTCTGCGGGAAAACAAACTGCCAAAGGAACAAAGGTCTGTCAGTCGGAATATAATTGTCATCAGGGCGGCGATGCGGCTGATTTGCTACGTCGCCGACAAAACAAAACAAACCGCGGATGTTTGCACTCTGATTGTGAGGCGTCACAATCGCTCCTCTTTGTTTTGTACCCTCATTTGCATATCTTAAGACCTCCGACTTTACTCTCCGCGCAGCAGAGACTGCACAGATTTGGCTGGGGCGGGGATTAAAGGAGCCCCGCGGATCATTATGGCTCTCTCAGGGTAATCCACACGTTCGATCCGACGAGGCACAAGGACGCTGTGAAGTGTAGCGCGTAAGAAAGTGTAGAGGTCAAAGTAAAAGTCTGCATTTTAAGCAAAGGCACAAAAGGACAAAGGAAATATATAAGGTGATCATGTACAACCCCAATTCCGATGAATTTGGGACGTTGTGTTAAGCATCAATAAAAACAGAATACAATGATTTGGAAATCACGTTCAACCTATATTTAATTGAATACACTACAAAGAGAGAAGATATTTCATGTTCAAACTGGTAAATGTGATTGTTTTTAGCAAATAATAATAATAATAATAATAATAATAATAATAATAATTAGCTGGGACAGGGTCATGTGTTACATGTGTTACTGTGTTACATCACCTTTTCTTTGAACAACATCCAATAAACGTTTGGGAACTGAGGACACTAATTGTTGAAGCTTTGTAGGCGGAATTCTTTCCATTCTTGCTTGATGTACAGCTTCAGCTGTTCAACAGTCCGAGGTTTCTGTTGTCGTATTGTACGCTTCATAATGCGGCACACATTTTCAAATGGGAGACAGGTCTGGACTGCAGGCAGGCCAGTCTAGTACCCGCACTCTTTTACTACGAAGCCACGCTGTTGTAACACGTGCAGAATGTGGTTTGGCATCGTCTTGCTGAAATAAGCAGGGGTGTCCGTGAAAAAGACGTCGCTTGGATGGCAGCATATGTTGCTCCAAAACCTCTGTGTACCTTTCAGCATTAATGGTGCCTTCTCAGATGTGTAAGTTACCCATGCCATTGGCACTAACACAGTGACGTATAAAGTCGATCACCCTGACTTTGCTTTAATAAACCGGCGTGCAGTCACAAGACCGTGACCTTTAATAACCCAATGAGAAAAGACCAAAGTTGATTGTTCTTTCTTTGTTTTAGCAAACTTGCGTGCAAAGATGGCGAAAACAAAAGTCGATCGCCCTCACTTTGTTTTAATAAAGCGCAGACTTGAAAGACATTCAGGGCAAAAGCCAAGTCGTTTTACTTTGCTTTAATAAACCGATGACCAAAGATAGTGACAAAGTCGATTGACCGTACTTTGTTTTAATAAACTGATGAGCAAACACTCAGTGATGATGCCTTGTTTTAATAAACCAACAAAAAAAGACTCACAAGACAGTGAGGACAAAAGGCAATCCCCCTTACTTTGTCTTAATAAACCAATTTAAGATGAATAGATTCTCTCATAATGTTTTTTCATTGTTAATTATGTTAATTTTGTCTTGTCAGTGTGGCCCCAACACGTAATTCATCCTGTCCATCTTCACTGTGTTTTGCTCAGTTCACCTTGCGCGGCACCTTAGTAGCTCATCACATTCTGACCCGTCCAGCCGACTGCTGCGATTGGCAGCCTCAAAAACGTTAGCTTGCGTGAATCTCCCACTCGGACGGACAGCCATCCTGGGAATAAGTGTTAAAATCTCAGCCGCAGACGGGCCATCTGCAGTCCTAGCGTCCTTAGAGCGGTTTCTCTGCAGACTTGCCCTTTCTTGCTGAGGTAATTACTGTTTGATATCGTCTCTGCATCCGGGAAGTGTGTTTAGCTGCTGTCAAAACGCTCATAGAACAAGACGCTACCTGTGCAATTTATGGTCCGCTTGGCAGTAAATTCTGCTCCGGTTTCGAAAGGTATGATTATGACTTGTTATGAAGACAGTGTGTTTGTCTGTGTGTTTGCAGGAGGTTCTGGATGGGAAAGAATTGTACACTGTTATTATTCTTCACCTGGATTCCCCTTCATTTTGTAAGCAGATGTCCAAAGCGCTTCAAACTCATTCACTGCCAGCCTTCCCAGTTAACATGGATATTTGACTTCTGAAACCGTCAATGGCAGTGAATGTGATAAACAGAAAACAAATTCAATCGACCTTACTTTGTTTTAATTCAAAGAAAAGCAAAGACTCAGTGAAGACAATGACTCGCAAGACCAATTACAAGTCTTTCGCCCTTTGTTTTAATAAACCTCACAAGACTCACAAAACTCAAAAGACTGAACCCACAAGCCGGGTTTCGCACAAAACTCGCTCACCCTTTGTTGTGAGCAACGCGCGAACAAAGACTCGCAAGAGAGTTCAGACAAACACCGATTGATCCTAAGACAAACTATGAATACAACCGAACTTGCTACACATTCAGAGAAGTGTCGTCAGTATGAACAGTTGAAAAGGTGGTGCAAATTCGAGATTGGGAAAAATTAACAAATAGTTTTATCAATGAGACACTGCGTGCTGGGGCTTTGCCTTTATACACTCAAGTGCCTCATTGTCGTCAAGAGTTTGCATTGGCGAAGCAAGCTTAGCGGAGCACAGAATGGGCAGGGGAGCTTCTGTTGGGGTTCAACAGACTCTCACCGTTAGAGGAGCCACTTAGCACTGCGGGGCTGTCACGCAAAGTTCAAGTGGATTCAAGCCGCCAGTCGGCAGCCAGTCAGCAGCCGCCTTCCCCAACCCCTCCGGGCGATGAATGCAAGCCTGCTTCTCCCTTATTTGCGGCAGGAGAATTATTTCCTGTGACAATGTCACATTAGCATAAATAGTCAAACTTGAAAGAAAACTATACCCCAGAAGTTCATCGGAAATAGTCATTTGTAAAAAAACAGGCTGCAATGTGTGATCAGATAATGACGTCTTTTGTCCCAAGATTTGGTGCAGCAGCATGTGGTTCATAGCCTGCGGTCATTCTTATGCGCTCCCTGTAAACAACTGTACGTTTGTGATCCGGAGGCGGCCCAGCGTTTAGTGTCAGAGTGTTGGTCGGAAGATTTGCTTCTGTAATCTGCCCTTGCATGTAGCTGATTGCCCAAGGTTCCTCACGTGCGCTTTCTTCCGAGTCAACAATTGTATGTTTGTGATCTGGAGTGACAGCATCAGTCTGCCTTGTTAATCAGATGACTGAAAAACTCTCCACTTTCTTTGGGAACAAACAACAACATTTGAAAGAGGAAGCTTTCGTGCTGTCTCGCAACTGAGGAAAATGAAGACGTTTTTAGAATTAATGAAGGCTTCTTGCATCATTGCACCGACTCGCGTGGGGTCCAAATGCAGCTAATCCGCCCTCGCACGTAGGTAACTTGAGAGGTTTCGCAGGTTTACCTTTCACCTAATGAGTTGTAAGTCTTTGAAGCTCTCCGTCGTCGTTGCCGCCGATAAGCCAGCCTCAGTCTGCTACATGATCTGATTACTCCCCGGTGTTGGCGAGCGGATGCAGGGAGCCAAAAACATCTTTGTTCGGTTTCTCTGCAATCTGGCACCTGTCAGAACTCTCGATGCGGAGCTCATTGTCCTGCCAAGCGTGCGAGGACAGACGCTCGCGCAACTCTTTTTGTCCTTTTGCGCGCACTTTTGGGGATCACGTCAGCAGAGCAGATGGTAATATTTAAATGTGGAAATGCCAAGAACTTACCTTGAATGTCACCACTACTTCTTAGAAGTTTTCATAGATGGACATGAACTAGCCTCTTTGTCGCTGTATTTCCAAGCCCTCTATCATCATCTTTTTTTTTTTTTTTTTGGAAAGTGACTAGCAACATAACGACCGACTTTTTGTGATGCTATTGGAGACTTGTGAAGACGTTCCTCCAGACGCTTGCGCAAAGCCACCGCTGGCTTAGACCCCACGCTCTTTGTATACCAACAATTGAAACGTCAATGTTCTATAAGATGTCCCCCTTTAAATCATTTTTAAGACCTATTTACATATTTTTATGTACGTCTCACAAGTGTGAAAATCAGCTCTTTTTTTTTCAATTATTGACAACTTTTCCGTATTGGGCTTAGCAGCTTGACCTCGGTTTGCATCAGAGGAACACAAATTTGTACAGAAGTCGGAATGCACCGGAGTCTATCGCTAACCTACGCAAACGCTGCAGTGAAGTCATAATTACAGTACTGTGAATATTTGGATGCAAAGCAATGCTAGGCCATAAATGTAAAACAATCAAATGGAGAAGAGTAAGTATGACGGTAGCTGTAAATGTCGTACGTCCGGACTGTCGTAAACCGAGGACCAAGGTAATAATAGTTTGGGATTTTTCGTTAGTTCTCGTGTTTATTTCGTTGTGACTTTTTGTTCGTCGAATTCAGGTAATTGTACAGTAATTACTTTTTGATGGATAGATAGATAGTTTTAGGGTATTGGTTTGTGTCATTTGTGGAATTCGAAAAGGTCATAATAAATATTGTGTCATAAAATATTCTATTGAGTTAGGAGAGAGGAACACCACAAATCAAAAATAAAAAGGGGCATAGCTAAAATACATTTATTTCACACGGAGCCAAAAATCTTATGTATGTATTCATTTGACAAAGCTGAAAACTAAGGACATTTTCACTTAGTTGTTAGTTTTGTGAGCAGATCGTGCAGTTCAAGTTGCCTTTTTACCTCATTTTTCATTTTTATTTCAGTTCCCGAAAAGATTTTTCAATTCTAGTGTTCATGATTTCATTTGTTTTCATGATAATAAACTTATAGAGGACGCCCTGTATCGTCTGCCGCGTGACCGATTAGATATTCACACTCGATTAGCGTTAGTGCACACCGCTATCCAACATCAATAGCGACAGTCATTTATTCGGTAGCAAGGGCACTAAAACAGTAATTAAGTCGTAATTACAGTAAATATTTGTCTAAAAAAAACACTTCAACTATGAAACAATCATTAAAAAAACCAAGCTAAGTGCAACATGAACCGAGTGTCTTGTGCCGTGTGCCGTTGGAAACCCGCAACTAGCTTCAACGAAGCGTGCAATCCGATCTGTGACTGCTTCCTCCTGACAGTAATCGCCCATGTTTGGCAAAATGATTATCTCTTCATTTCCTTCGCTTCCCTCTAACACGCTCTCTCCTCCCGCAGCCAACCGCCCATCACCCCCTCATTCAGTCTCACTCATTGCGCGCGCACACACACACGCACGCACACACACACACACACACACACACAGCGCCGCCGGTGAAGTAGCCGCTCTAAGGTGCTCAGTGCCATTGTCATGGAAACAACAACTCTGCCCGTGGCTGTCACCATTCATTTCATTGTGTTTATTGCCGCGTCTTTCGCGGCGCAGCTCACGGGCGGCTTCCTCCAATTTGTCGTCACGGTGATGCATGTGTGCATTTCGTAACGAGAATGGAGCACTTGGGGTTTTGTGCTTTGTGTCAGTGTCAGTAGAACAGTTGCAGACAGAACCAGAGTACGCCACAATACCGTTTGGAAGGGGAAAGATTTTTTTTTTTGGAAATGACCTCAACAGTATGTAATGTCATATTTTATGTTACAAGCATGAAATATTGTGATGTAAACCCCCTAAAAACATCATTCCAGGATGCAAGACAGTCATGTTTAAAAGTGCTGCAATTTCTCCTGTAATAAGCATCATTATTCTCACGCGGCATGCTGCTGTTTTTACCGGATTCAGACGCAGTTGTCCGGGCGCCAAGAGAAGATTACAGTACGCATTGAGTTTTGATATGTGTGTCGGTCCTTTTTTTTTTTAATTTTTATTTTATTATTTTTTGTTGTTGTTGTTGCAGCCCCCGTCTTCTACTTTGGCAACACCAACCACCACGTGGACGAGAGCGCCGGCTTCGTGGAGGTGCAGGTGTGGAGGACGGGAAGCGACCTGTCCAAAGCCGGCGCCGTCACGGTGCGCTCCCGAAAGACGGATCCGGTCTCGGCGCAGGGTACGTGTCCTCGCAGGTTTTAGCTGCAGCGCATTAGTGCTAAGAGAAATGTAAACTACAGGCACATAATAGGCTCGAGTTGTCGGCCTTTGTGTCCGAGGTGGTTTTGAGGCTGGATATGCGGGGTGGCTGACCTGTGGAATGTCAACAAAAGCTGAGGGCCTCGTCTTTATCTTTGAGCACGTGCGCCCTTTGGCGACAATAACGCCGACTTGAATGAGAACGCGGTGCTTGGACTTAAAACCTTGGGTCGCTATCTCTTGGAGCGTTCCTCGCCGCCTCTATTATCGTATCTCTTCAGGCTGTTATTCCAACCGTGCCGCCGTTCCCGCTGCCTCCTCTCGCGCGCACTCCATCGAATTGTATGCAAACTCTCACTTGCACGCTCTCGGGTTCTAAGTACATGAGGAAAGCCTGTGGGCGGATCTGAACTCGCTCTTCAAAGTGACCGTGAAATGATTCGAATATTTGCAGGCCACAGCAAGCAGCAGGTGGCGCTATAGCCCTTAAACGTATGGATATGTTATTCGTATTAGTGGGAAAGCCCGGAAATTCTACAATGTGAAAAAAAAGGGTTTTCAACATTATTGAGAGCTACTTCTTGGGTACTGATTAATACGAAGGACTACCAGTTTGATACACACTTGTGAAATAGCAAATGTGCTCAAACTACCATGTTATTATTATTCATTCGTTATATTCATTTATGTGACGACACAATAATTATCAACAGTGATTTGACGAGGTAGGAAACAGATCAATAGCCACATTCTATAACTCTCTGAGCGTCTAACATTTTCAAACGATTACGACAACATTCCGAGGAAATCCCAATGTCCCATTTTTAGAGCAGTGGAGAGCACCGTGTTGGTAACCCCTGACAGAATAAGCAAACTGCTAAAACTCATTTCTCGTTGACACATTTGGAGCAGATTGAGTCAATTCTCCAATCAATGAAAGATTCTCAACTAGACAGACGCTTCGACCTGACTGAAATGCGGTATGCATGGAATGTACATTTTCTTTCAACTTGCCCTCTGCCTGACATTTATGAATGAATTATAACGCTATGAATGTAGCATATAATTCAGTGTCGCGCGGTTCATCAATTGCGCCCGCACTACACAGTATCACAGATTTTGTTTGGGCGGGACACACGTGTCAAGTGGAATCGGCTGCCGTCCGTATATGGCGGCAATCGCATTTTTCACCTGTTTCTTGAATGCTGACAGAACAGTAGAGCACAAAGACAACGGGCAGACACACGCAGGGGCTGCTGTCGGCCACGGCTCATTGCGCAGACTCACGAAGTCACACCCCGCCCCGCCAGGCCCCGCCTCTTAAAGGCACATCCATGTGTCTTAACTCATACACTTAAACGTACCGTATTTTCTGGAAATTCTGTATGTTCAAATATGTTTCAAATGTGTTGAAAAAGTGTATTTTAATAAGTTGCAATGTTTTTTTATTTGGCGTCTCTATCCTCTGCGAAGAACGGGGGCTGGCTCGCTGTACATGAGCATCCTGTCCTGTCAATCGTGTCTTACCCGCATTCTTTGCGCCCGACAGCCGGAGCGGATTACGTGGGGATCAGCCGGAATCTGGACTTCGCGCCGGGCGTCGCCATGCAGACGTTCCGCGTGACCATCCTGGACGACCTGGGCCAGCCGGTGCTGGAGGGCCCCGAGACGTTTGAGCTGGTGCTGCAGATGCCCGTCAACGGGGTCCTCGGGGAACCCGGCAAGGCCGGCATCCTCATCAACGACTCCGTGTCAGACCGTGAGAGGAGTTCTTTGGTTATGGATCATAAACGGATCGTTATTTATTCACGCGCTCACGCCGTGTCTTGAATCGGGTCCAGTGCCAAAGGTGCAGTTCCGTGACGCTCTCTATGTGGGCCACGAGAAGTCGGGGCGGGTTTCGGCGACCATGTACCGTAGCGGCGACATCGGCCACAAGTCCACCGTGCGCTGCTACAGCAGGCAAGGGACGGCCCAGGTCATGATGGACTTCAACGAGCGGCCCAACACCGACGCCTCCGTCATCACTTTCTTACCAGGTGGCGTACTGCAGCGTGACATAGACACTCACAACATTAGCTGCACCGATACCAAAAAACGAATCATTATTCATCTTCTCTTCGGACTGAGGTATTCATTTCTGTAACTATGTGTGCAAAAAAATTCTTCCAATAAGGCGCAAATAATATGAATGAAGAAAAGTGCTTCTGTGCATTCTCAGGTGAGGTGGAGAAGCCTTGTGTCCTGGAGTTGGTGGACGACACGGAGCACGAGGAAGAGGAGGAGCTGCGTCTCGTGCTTGGAAGCCCAAAAAGCGATTCGCCCTTCGGCGCTTCCATCGGACGTCAAAACGAAACGCTCATTAGAATAAAAGATGATGCTGACAGTAAGTATGATGATATTTTGCCCCCATGCAACCATCAATCTATCACTATGGCAACCTATTGCTCAATACGTTAACTACTCACGGTGGTGGACTTTCTCAGAGGCCGTCATTAAGTTTGGCGAGACCAAATTCAGCGTGAACGAACCCAAGGAACGCGGCCAAGTATCTGTGGTGAGAATCCCCGTGCTGCGCGTGGGGGACTCCTCCAAGGTGTCGGTCGTCCGAGTCCACACCAAAGATGGATCCGCCACCTCGGGCGAGGACTACCATCCCATATCTGAGGGTGAGCGCCTGGAGGATTTGGGTGCGTCGACAACCAGTGAAGAGATCCTTCATGGATGTGTTTTTTCTCCTCAGAGCTCGTGTTCAGGGAAGGGGACACGGAGCACTATGCGGAGCTGGAGGTTTTATACGACGGCGTCAGAGAGATGAGGGAGGCCTTCACCGTGCACCTGAAACCGGATGAGAACATGGTGGCAGAGACACAGGTAGAGGGTCAAGGTTTTGTGTTGTGTTCATTATTTAACGCCGAAAAGACTGCGGTGAAGCCTAATTCCCCGGCATCAGGCAACGGGAGTGAGCAGAATGAGCGCAGGGGTGTCTTTGTACACATGAATAATACATGCTACTAAAGCAGAAGTGAATGGCAAACTGTTCTCGGTCACGATAGTGTTTATGCGGAAGTGATTGTGAGCAGCGGCAGAAATCGTCAATGGCATCGCATGTCGAATTCATTTTTTATTGTCCCTGCCTTTCATTGTCAATCACCAGCTGACCAAAGCCATCATCTACATCGAGGAGACCAACAGCATGGCAGATGTTACCTTCCCCTCGGTGCCCAGGGTGCTTTCTTTGCTTCATTACGACGACGTGGACAAGCACAGAGATTCTTTCCCCGCGGCCGGCTACCCGGTCGTTTGTGTCACCGTATGTCTCGGTCCACACTAATCTAATAGACTTTGTCATGTTTGTAATGCGTACTTCCAGGTGGCAGAAAAGCAATTGAACTGTTTGCTGTGTTTGTGATATACCCCAACATGTTTTTTGTTTTTTTTAATCATTTCTTTCAAAATATGTTCAAATTAATCCAGCGGAACGTGTGGCTAAATCGAGTGGATGTTGTAAATAGTTGAACAGACAAGATGGCAAGAATGCGTAGAGGCGTGCCGAGAGGCACTTCGAAAGGGAACCAGCCTCCATCATCCGGTTGGTCGAAGGCATTTTCTCACAGGCACAGTATGCCCAAAATGTTTGGTTGGGTTGGCTTCGATTCATTTAGCAAAACATAACGGCTACCCTGCTGGCAGGCGGCAGCGCGGTATCCATTTTGGCCTCCAAAGAGCATGTCTTTGCCAAGCAACAGGAAAGTCAATTAATTAGCGAGTCCTTGAAGGATCATGTTACCAATGTCTAAATTTCCACCAGGTCTACTTTTGAATCAACTTACCTGTGTTAGGGTTCCGACTGTGAGGAGACCCCAGATGCAGATATGATTGGACAACTGCAGGTTACAGTGCAAAATAATTTTGGAGGATAGATGTGGCTGGAAGGAAAGCCTCCTGGTTGCGAAGGGTCGGCGAGATCCACATCCAGGGTCCGAAGCAATAGTGCAAGGAATTAGGCTACGAACTGAAATGCAGAAAGGGCAGAATAGCTAGTCAGATTCCAAATTGGGATTTTTTTCTCATCTAATGGCTGGACGTAGCAAACTTGATGATAATTATTGATGATCCGGCAACACGTGGGAGTCCAAAACCATCTTAAGAAAGGGCAGCTGCAATGAATCACGTACACACAGAGGTGTTCGCTTTGCATTCCCCACCTTTTTTTCAAAGTATGTTCACGTCGCGCGGGCGTCTTAGTCTCTGTTTTCGGTGACTTCTTGCGGCAGCGCTGCAGCGCCACTTACAAGCCTGGCAGATATACTACAGCATTTCATTTGTGCGTGTGTGTCTGTGTGTGGACACACATTTCTTAAAATGATTCCGTGTTCATGAGAACAAACAAAAAAGAAATGGATCGGTTCCTTCTCCTTCTTGCTTGGAAGCAGTTTACCTCCTGTGACATCGCTTCACTTGACACATGGAAACTGTGGCAGTAGAGAAGAAAGTTAAAATTGTCATTCAAGCCATTTACCCTGTTTTGTCACTCACTCTCTCTCGTTCAAATGACAAAGAAGGGTTTGTTTACCATCCGAGATCGTGCCGTCTCTTGCCACCTGGAAGTATGTGTGACATGGTGAAAAAGTCCATTTGAGCCCCCCGAGCAACAGTGTTTTGAGGTTTCATCTCCCCTCCCCTCCCCGCCGCAGGCGTGCAACCTCAAGTACCCGGACTACGACAAAACGGGCTCCATCTGCGTGAGCGAGAACATCAACAACACTCTGACGCGCTACCGCTGGCTCGTCAGCGCCCCTAAGGGCCCGGACGGCGTCACCGGCCCGATGCGAGAAGTAGACTTCGACACCTTCTTCACCTCGTCCAAGCTCATCACGCTGGACTCGGTCTACTTCCAGGCCGGCTCCAGGGTGCAATGCGCCGCCAGGGCCGTCAACTCGGACGGCGACGAGGGGCTGGAGCTCAGCAGCCCCGTGGTGACCATCAGTACGGACGAGGGTGAGTGCGATGCCTTCTTTTGTTTTGTTCGTTGTGTCAGTCGACAGTGGTCGTCTTTCATTTGGTGTTCTTCGAAGGAATTTCCCATGACTTTTGTAGGAAAGAGAAGCCAGGCAATGATGGCACGATTAAAAAAAATCAAATAAATACAAATCCTTATTCTTCTACATGAGAAAAATCGAGCTGCCCCATTATTTTTTTTTTAAATCGGAAAACCACACATTGATGGCATCGTGACAAACCAAATTGAAAAGTCTTGTTGTATTGTTGATAGCAGGACAATGTTATCGTCTTACTGTTAGTTTTGGATTACAATCCATACTTTGATGATCTCATAAAAAATATTCAATAAAATCCAAATATGGATGGCATCATTTTAAAACAGTCTATACGTCTTTGGTTGGAATCCATACATTAATGGTGTCATAAAAATGAACCATATTGTTTATAGACAAAAATAAATGTATGTTGCAGTTCGCCATGGTGTTCCCAAAAAATCTAGTTTATACTTGGCAAAACATATCTATTACTTTTTTCATAAATGAAACGTTGCCTATAGTTTGTCCGAAAACATTGAAATGAATATTAGAAAGCCGAATTAAAAAAAGAGAATCTGTGTTGATTTCGGGTTGATTTTGTGTTCCCATTAGTGTTTGTATAAATATAATGAATAAATCCCTACTGTTAACCGAAGGTGAAAATCAGCATTTGAAATTACAAACCGAAAAAATACTCTTTCAAATCGTGTCCTATTTGTTATCTTCATATGTCTAACCTGGAATTTCCAATGCAAAATCCCATCAAACATGTTCGGCATGCCGAATCTGCTGTGCTTATATGGGATGTAATTACATTTGATATCACAAGAGAAAATTGTGGACGTGGATTGACTTTTACCTTCCTCTTAGGAATTTCACCGCGGTTGTTGTTGACTTCTCGATTTCAGTATGATTTCAGCGAGCGCTCTTGTTTGTTTTGGAAATGCCACCGCACGATGAGCAGCTGCTGTCGCTGCTCCGGCAGCTCAAAACCATTTCTCCGTGGTGGATATTTCTTTTTTCCGTGGGCTAACTAAACATACGATGTATGTCTACGGCCGGGCGGCAGGCATGTGCCAGCCCCGCGTGGCGGGCACGGTGGGAGCCGAGCCTTTCTCCGCCAAGCTGCGTTATACCGGAGCCGAGGACCCCGACCATCCCAATCTCATCAAGCTGACTGTCACCATGCCTCATATTGATGGTAAAGCCACGAAAGCGATGCTCTTACTATATGTTCTATTACCACTACTGCTACTGCTGCTACTACTACAACCCTCGTGGAAATCACTTGGTTTTGGGAGGAGCGGTTCTTTTGTTACCCTGGTCGTCATGGCACCAAGGGGCTAAGCTCGGGCAAAGCAAGGGCTACTCGGTCTTGCCAATCGAATGATTTACCAACTTTTCTGACCACTCTAATGACAATTTTGCACAAAAGGTGACTAGCAAAAAAAAAATAATAATAAATAAATCTAGTGACTTTTTGTGTTGTTACTGAAGACTTTTGGAGAATCTGAGATGTTCTCCAGACTGAAAATGAATGACGCTTGCACACACCCGCCACTGGCTAATTTCATTTATTTGTTGATTCATTACAGCATAGAAAATAATACCCAGACAGACAGACAGACGCAGACACATTTTCAGAAACAGGTAGCTGACAAAGATATACTTGGTTGATGGATTTTACACTTAATGGGTGGGCAGGCACTACGGAGACCCAACTATTTGGAAATAAAACCTTAAAAGGTCAATTTGATATAATATGTATTCTATAAGACCGAACTAACTCCAGCGACTGTTGCCCCTAACCCGTCCAGGTATGCTACCCGTGGTGTCCAGTCGCGCCTTGTCGAACTTTGAGCTCACCCTCAGCCCGGACGGCACCCGCGTGGGCAACCACCGCTGCTCCAACCTGCTGGACTACTCCGAAGTCAAGACGCGCCACGGCTTCCTCACCGACGCCACCAAGAACCCGGAAGTGATCGGCGAGACGGCGCCCTACCAGTACAGCGCCGCGTTGAGGGGCGCCGCCACGCTGCGCTTCTACCGCAACCTTAACCTGGAGGCGTGTTTGTGGGAGTTCACCAGCTACTACGACATGTCCGAGCTGCTCAGTGACTGCGGCGGAAGCATCGGCACTGATGGACAGGTAAGCCGTCACACCCCCCGGCTCCCCAGGCTCACCTTTGATCCCTTTTTGTCATCTCGAGACTTAAGCAGTGAGGGGATCAGGCAGCTGGAATGTTGACTCAGTCGTGACGGGTCTTCGGTTTAAAAAGTCGTGTTTGGGCGTATTCGTACGAGGCCAGTTGTTCTCAAATACTTGACTGCCTTCTCAAGTACCGTGGTCATGACTACTATCAAAATACAGTATTAGGCTTAAGAGTTCATCAGAAAAGAGACACTGTAACAGCATGCAGATGTTGCAATGCGATCGTGCCGTTTCCCACGAATTCAAGATCATAGTCATCGTGTAAAATAGAAATAAAAAGAACGGCAAGAAAAAATCCACAGTCAAAAATGCCCGCACTTATGCTTGGTCACGGATCGGCACATGAGCTACGTGACATGTTTAATGCAACCCGTTTTTTACATTAACAGCCACCTTGCGCTATAGAAATAAACCAAAGTCAAATGGCCAAGTGCGAGTGCACCCTAAATCATTTCCAAGTACAACCCCAATTCCAATGGAGTTAAGGTGTTGTGTTAAACATACACAAAAACAGAATACAATGATTTGCAAATCACGTTCAACCTATATTTAATTGAATACACTACAAAGACAAGATCTTTAATATTCAAACTGATAAACTTTTTTGTTTTTAGCAAATAATCATTAACTTAGAATTTTATGGCTGCAAAAAAGCTGGGACAGGGTCATGTTTACCACTGCGTTACATCACCTTTTCTTTTAACAACATTCAATAAACGTTTGGGAACTGAGGACACTAATTGTTGAAGTTTTTTAGGTGGAATTTTTTCCCATTCTTGCTCGATGTACAGCTTCAGCTGTTCAACAGTCCGGGATTTCAGTTGTCGTGTTTTACGCTTCATAATACGCCACACATTTTCAATGCGAGTCAGATCGGGACTGCAGGCAGGCCAGTCTAGTACCCGCACTCTTTTACGAGGAAGCCACGCTGTTGTAACACGTGCAGAATGTGGTTTGGCATTGTCTTGCTGAAATAAGCAGCGGCGTCCGTGAAAAAGACGTTGCTTGGATGGCAGCATATGTTGCTCCAAAACCTCTGTGTACCTTTCAGCATTAATGGTGCCTTCTCAGATGTGTAAGTTACCCATGCCATTGGCACTAACACAGCCCCATACCATCACAGATGCTGGCTTTTGAACGTTGCGTTCATAACAGTCCGGCTGGTTCTTTTCCTCTTTGGCCCGGAGGACACGACGTCCACAATTTCCAAAAACACTTTGAAATGTGGACTCGTCGGACTACAGAACACTTTTCCACTCTGCATCGGTCCATCTGAGATGAGCTCGGGCTCAGAGAAGCCAGAGGCGTTTCTGGGTGTTGTTGATAAATTGCTTTTGCTTTGCATAGTAGAGTTTCAAGTTGCACTTACGGCTGTAGCGCCGAACTGTATTTACTGACGTTGGTTTTCTGAAGTGTTCCTGATATTCGAAGGTCACGGGCATTCAATGTTGGTTTTCGGCATCGCCGCTTACATGCAGTGATTTCTCCAGATTCTCTGAACCTTTTGATGATATTATGGACCGTAGATGATGAAATCCCTAAATTCCTTGCAATTGTACGTTGAGGAACATTGTCCTTAAACTGTTGGACTATTTTCCCACGCACTTGTTCACAAAGAGGTGAACCTCGCCCCATCTTTGCTCGTGAATGACTGAGCAATTCAGGGAAGCTCCTTTTCTACCCAATCATGGCACCCACCTGTTCCCAATGAGCCTGCTCACCTGTGGGATGTTCCCAACAGATGTTTGGTGAGCATTCCTCAACTTTCTCAGTCTTTTGTGCCACCTGTCCCAGCGTTTTTTGGAACGTGTTTTTTGGAAAATTCTAAGTTCATGATTATTTGCTCAAAAAAAAAATAAAGTTTATCAGTTTGAACATAGTCACTGATGGTGTAGTGGTACACTCGCCTGACTTTGGTGCAGGCAGCGTGGGTTCAGTTCCCACTCAGTGACGGTGTGAATGTGAGTGCGAATGGTTGTCCGTGTCTATATGTGCCCTGCGACTGACTGGCGACCAGTTCAGGGTGTAGTCCGCCTTTCGCCCGAAGTCAGCTGGGATAGGCTCCAGCGTCCCGCGACCCTGACCAGGATAAGCGGTGTTGAAAATGGATGGATGGATGGACAGTTTGAACATGAAATATCTTGTCTTTGTAGTGTATTCAATTAAATATAGGTTTAACACAACGTCCCAACATCATTGGAATTGGGGTTGTCTATTAGAAGCACACACGCTGATGTGAGTCTTCTTTTTAAGACCTCAAAGTAAACAGCCTGCAGAGGACCCATCCATCCATAATCTCGTTTCACATCTGCAGTGATGACAAAGCCCACACGCGTCCATCATCTCCCGCCAGCAGTGCTTATTTTGTCTTGTCTGTCTTGGAAGTTTTGTAAGCTCGTAAAGTAAGAAAGAATTTGAAAAAAATCACCTCCTTTTTCACAAGCTTGACGCGCCGCCACTCCCCCACCACCTGGACACCTCGCCGCCTCGCGCTCAACAAAGACGAGAAGATTTCAAGAGAGATTTAAAGTTCCGTAGTTAATTGGAGGATGTAGGTTTGGGTTAGGTTAGGATTAGGGTTGGGGTAGTGTTAGGATTAGTGGTTTAGGGTCGGGGCAAAGTTAAATTAGGGTAGTGTTTATCCAACTTTTTACACCAAGTACCACCATTAAGACCAACAGTAAGATTCAGGAGCCCAAGTTTTAATGAAACACTCGACAGAGGTTTTATTCCTAAATTTACACTGCACATTGGAAAAAGTACACACATTATTCAATTAAAATGTTGAACATCAGAGTTTCGGAAAAAATTAGACCTAAAAGTTTGAAAATGTATAGGTTTTAAAGATGTGTTCTACTAAAAAGTGAAATACAAATGAACAGTATTTTGGCAGTGATTTTTTTTTTCCACATAATACTAGAATAAGCCTGTGTACCACTACTGGTTGAGAATGGACGTTAGGGTGTGGGTTGTGGTTCGATTCGATTTGTGGGTGTGTTTAGGGTTCGGGTCAGTGTTACGTTAGGACCAGGAAATAAGGCCAAACCTGAAACTGTAGAGTAGGCATGGGAATTGGATTTTATTCTTTTAAAAAAAAATCTTGTTTTTATGTAAAAAACAAACAAACATTTTTTAATTAAAAATGGAGAAAAATATCCATCCATGGACCCACAGCTCGTGACCGTAGGTGAGGGTAGGAACGTAGATCGACTGGTAAATTGAGAGCTTCGCCTTTCGTCTTAGCTCCTTCTTTACAACAACGGATCGATACAAAGTCCGCATCACTGCAGACGCCGCACCGATCCGCCTGTCGATCTCCCGTTCCATTCTTCCCTCACACGTGAACAAGACCCCAAGATACTTGAACTCCTCCACTCGGGGCAGGATCTCATCCCCGACCCGGAGAGGGCACGCCACCCTTTTCCGACCGAGGACCACGGTCTCAGATTTGGAGGTGCCGATTCTCATCCCGGCCGCTTCACACTCGGCTGCGAACCGCTCCGGCGAGAGTTAAAGATCACGGCTTGATGAAGCCAACAGAACCACATCATCTGCAAAAAGCAGAGTTGTAATTCTGAGGCCCTCTAGGCCTCGGCTGCGCCTAGAAATTCTGTCCATAAAAGTTATGAACAGGATCGGTGACAAAGGGCGGCCTCGGCGGAGTCCAACCCTCACCGGAAACGAGTCCGACTTACTGGTGGCAATGCGGACCAAACTCTGACACCGGTCGTACGGAGACCGAACAGCTCGTATCAGGGGGTTCTGTACCCGATACTCCCGAAGCACCCCCCACAGGACTCCACGAGGGACACGGTCGAATGCCTTCTCCAAGTCCACAAAACACATGTAGACTGGTTGGGCGAACTCCCATGCACCCTCGAGGACCCTGCCGAGGGTATAGAGCTGGTCCACTTTTTCCACGGCCAGGACGAAAACCACACTGCTCCTCCTGAATCTGAGATTCGACTTCCCGACGGACCCTCCTCTCCAGCACCCCTGAATAGACCTTACCAGGGAGGCTGAGGAGTGTGATCCCCCTGTAGTTGGAACACACCCTACGGTCCCCCTTCTTAAAAAGTCGGACCACCACCCCAGCCTGCCAATCCAGAGGCACTGTCCCCCGATGTCACGTGATGTTGCAGAGGCGTGTCAACCAGGACAGCCTCACAACGTCCAGAGCCTTGAGGAAATCAGGGCGAATCTCATCCACCCCCGTAGCTTTGCCACCGAGGAGCTTTTTAACCACCTCGGCGACCTCGACCCCAGAGAACCCACACTCTGCTTCCTCATGGGAAGGCGTGTCGGTGGAATTTACCAACATGCAGTCATATTTACCCTTCTAAAGACACAACTCTTGACTTGAATCTCACGAGATTGCATTACAGTAGCATACAATATCCGAACGGAATGCTGTTGTAGCTGATATTGTCTTTGATCAACACAGCCCGGTCGAGACGGAACACGACCACGTATAATGTACGCAGTCAATTTTCTGCTGAGATAACACCCATAAATTAAAAGGCCGATAGATTAAGTCTTTACATCACTGGCTGCAGGTTGCTTGTTTAGAAGCCTTTATCAATACCATAAATAAAATCTGCCACGGTGCTACTTGAATTATTAATCCCCCCGAGTAGAGCGGCTGAGGTTGCCTCTGGTCTCTCCGGTGGACTAAAATGTGCAAGGATGCAGAGGGGGGAGTAAATCACTCTGAGCTCGTCATGAGTTAGTTTCAAGTCTTTGAAGCAAGCCCCGATTTACGGTGGCAAAAAGCCAAGCAAGTTGAGGCAGGTCATTCATTACTTTGGTAATTAAAAAAAAAAAAAACTCTTCTCAATTAGTTAAACAAAGGAATATATAGTATTCATGCAAATGTGCTCAGTCACAACATATAGTCCCACATTAGCTACTTTGTCCTCAGTATCTCCTACTTATGTTAGTTAGCTGTCTTCTCAATTAAATGCATAACTGACATGAAGCTTGCTTGATGTTTTACCACCTATCCATGAGCTAAAAACTGTGAAATGAACATAGTTTACGTGGCTCTGCCGGTTTTATCGTGACGGGTGAAGTTAAATGTCACGGTTGACGTCGAGTCGCAAAAAAAAGTGCACGTTTCCATTCTCTTTTTAAGGATAACGATCGGGAAGAATCCAAGGGGGAAATTGACTTTGAATGCTAAAACATTCGTGTACAATCTGTAATACGCGGGACAAGTACACAAAACTCTTCTGGCCAGGTCTGTGTGCACCACACACACACACAAAAGAGAACCGTCCTTTCAAAAGCTAAACAATCGGCGCAGCGTCTTGAAAATGCAGATTTGCAAATGTAAACAGGCAAGACTCGTCAAGTGCAGTTCAGTTCTCGGTCGAGTCTCATGAATACCAAATCAAAGTCAAGTCGAGTCTTTCATAAGTTTTAGGCAAACGATTCCCAAGTCCTAAAATAAACGTTGACATCAGATGTACTTCCAGGTGGCAGAATAGTCGTAAACAAACCTTTCCGTGTCATTTGACCGAGGCGGAGCGATTGAGAAAACAGGAGGAAAGGCATGAAAGATCATTTTGGCCTTCTTCTCTACTGCCGTAGTTTGAACGTATTAAGCGTCAGTTGAAAAGAAGACGTCACAATTGGTCAACTGCTTGGCAGGGAGCCTGAACATCGGGCGCTATTTATATTTCAACAGGTTAGCTGATTCAAAAATAGACGTGATCGTTAACGTGATCATTGAGGGAATTGCTAATTAGCTGGCTTTGGATGAGTGGCACGGACGTGCTCTTTACATGCTGAAATGGAGAGCGGGCTTTCGAGCTGACGTTATCGAGAACGCTAGCGCTTATGTTTTGCTAAATCGCTCGTAAACAACCCAACCGATCATTATTTTTTACACACCTGTGACAAAATGTCACCCGCAAACGCCATGACGGAAGTCGAGAGAGAAGCCGTGGCCTTTGATTTGCAAGTGCTGCCCCGAGAGGCCGGGAGGGCTAATGGCCCGCTCCGAGTGTCATGTCACTGCTTAGCGGGACCGCGGGAATCCATTAAGGCCCAGCGGGTCGTGTCAGGAGGATTAATATGAACACGTGATGCTCAGCGCACAGCGGGCGCCTGGAGGCTCGCCCGAGCCCGGGCGGGCAGGCGGGCGCGTGAGCGGCAGGTCAGAAAGGTGCAGATACGTCGGTTTTAGAGCCGCACGTGTCCGACCGAACAAGTCGGGCCAAATTTGTCACATTTTGAACTTTTGAACATATTTCCAATGCAGCACTCGTGGCGTTGCAGTTCATTGCCAGGAATATTTGCACTCACCCGTAAACATGGAATGGAGTAGTTGGATCAAGGCGCGTGCATTGACAAAAGAGCCAAGGTTGACTAGAAAATAAAGAAATGATCAAACAAAGCACACATCAAAAGAAAAAAACTATTTATTAAAAGGGTAAAGTGAGAAATACCAGGAGAATATTTTGACGCTTTTACATAAAGACATCAAGGTCTGAAAATCAACGAATAACGTGCAATCAGTGGACAGGGCGCAACTGTAAAAAAGCGAAAATCCGCAAACAATTGACACAAAACATAAACATAAAATGACATCATTACATAGAACGTAAAGAATTCAACTTTCTGTGCAATCTTGATGAATTCATTGCTGCTCCTTGTGCTGTGTGTGACTTGGCCACTGGGGGCAGTATAATACAGTCATGCACACATAAAGGGAGAAGAGTTTTCCAACTACTGTAAGTGATTCCATCATCTGCAGTAATATTTCTTTTTGCAGAGGATAAAGACTATGATCGTTAGCCCAGTCTATGACATTTCCCGTTATGTGTTCACATCTAAGGCAACATTTTGCGAAATTCTCTTTCTTTTAAGATTTGCTTGACAGTAGTATTTGACCCACAGCATAGGAGATGTGCTCATTTCAATGTATTGGGAGGAAAAAAAGTAAGTTCAGGAAATAATCAACCGAAGGCCAACAGAAGTTTGATTTATTCATTTGGCCCACAACATAACAGGAGGGCTAATATACCAAGAATCTGGAGGTTTGTACAAATTCCAAAAAGTTTGTTTCAAGAATGAGGAAATACCAGAAGTAATGCATCCTAGTTTGTCATTTTTAAAATGATGTTTCTACATTTTTCCGAACTTTAAAATGGGGTCGATTTGACCCACAACTTAGCAGAAAGGTTGAGAGATGTACTTTTTTTTTTTAATTTAAATATGTTTCAATGATTTCCAAAAATGAAAAATCAAGGGCCAGCTGAAGTTTGACTCATTTTCTAAAATATCTTTTTATTGTTTGTAAAAAAAAAAAAATTTTTTTAAAAAGTAAGTAAATAAAAATGGGTCCAAGTTGACCTGCAGCCAAACGGAATGGTTGATATGCCGTGTGCGGGAGAGGTGATTTCAAATTCCAAATCTTTTTTCTATTTTTCCCCAAAAATGTTTTAGCCATTTTTCTTAAATACTTTTTCTCCATTTTTGAAAACACTGAAACGCATCAATTGGGTGTACGACATTGCAAGTGGCACAACACTTTGTTGAACGTGTTCGCGGCTGCCCGTTGTTCAATTCGGACGACCGGATGCTCGCAATGTGTTGCCGACGGCTGCGATTGAGGAGCTCGTAGTTTTGCCGGCAGCTTTAAAAACTCCAGCGCCACTTGTTCACGTAACTGTGATGTCGTGCTTTGCTATGTGAAACATTTCCCAGTCTGATTATTGTATTAATATTATTATTATTATTATTATTATTAGGGCTGCAGCTATCGAATATTTGACCGGAGTACTGTGTACTACTGAATAATAATAATAATTATTATTATTATTATTATTATTATTTAGATCAATTATATTTTTGCTTGATTAAAGAGAAATTATCATTAGAAATGAGGAAAATAAAGACATTTTACGTAACAACGGAATACCAGTTGATTTAGTTCTTTCCATAATTAACCGTTTTTGTGTCTTAAAATGAAATTGTGCATAGCAAACTGTATTGTCTCGAAACATTTCCTTATTTTTAGCGAGGCAATTTCAGACGCAAGTATAAATAAGTGTCGGTGTAAAAATGAGCATTTCTTGTAAATATCAAAATGGATTGGCTGCCCCCTGCCATCGTTGCCAATCAATGAATTTATCTGTTGAATTCTTTTCCCACAAAGGGAGCATTAATGGAGCATCTGCCATGTTTCGACTCGCGGGGACAAATACAACAAACATATTCTTGCCCTCAAAACAAATGTGCATTTCCTTCGCCTTTCAAGAGTGTTTTAATAACGAAGTGTGTTTTAACCAGTTTCCGTGCGTTTAAAGCATGTGGAAGGGGTACAAAACAAAAATAAATGTATATGGTCTCTCTATATCGCAGACTTTGACCTATTAGCAGCTAGCGAACCTATTTCCGGTTCACTATAATGTAGCATTTTCCTCGCTGTCGCCATAACATGCATGTAAGTGTAAATAAATACGTGTTGTTTTTGCTTGGCAGGTCCTGAACCTGGTGCAGTCCTACGTGACACTGCGCGTGCCGCTCCACGTGTCCTACGTGTTCCACTCGCCGGCGGGCGCCGGCGGCTGGCAGCATTTTGACCTGCAGTCGGAGCTGAGGCTCACCTTCGTGTACGACACCGCCATCTTGTGGAGGGACGGCGTCGGCAGCCCGCCGGAGGCGGAGCTCCAAGGTAAGCGGTTGACCGTTGGCTGTTTTGCGTAGATGAGGAAGAGCTGCGCGTGTTCCCTCCCGCCTTTGCGTTCGCAGGCGCGCTCTACCCGACCAGCATGCGCATTAACGAGCAGGGACGCCTGGTGGTCAACTTCCGCACCGAAGCCCGATTTAGAGGCCTGTTTGTCTCCGCGCATCCCGGTAAGTTGCGCTCACGACCGGCGAACGTAGGCGTGTCCGCCCGACCCCTCGAACGTTCTGAAAAATGCTTGAGAACTGCTCGACCTCGGTCTTGCGTGGAGTCAGCCGATTTCTGGAAACGCTTGAGAAATGAGTCTTGTGCCTTTTGGTCAGCCTCCGCGCTCACCTCCATGGTCATGTGCGCCGACCACCCCGGTGTGACGTTCAACCTCAGCCTGGTGCGCAGCGAGCCCACCTACAACCAGCCCATCCAACAGTGGACCTTCGTCTCGGACTTTGCCGTGAGGAAACGTCTGCGCTTCCTGTCAATTGGTTTTTTTCGGTTTGGTTCCCGGCGACTCAAAAGTTGCCACCGCGTGCCCGCATTCAGGTACGCGACTACTCCGGCACGTACACGGCGAAGCTGCTGCCGTGCACGTCGCCGCCCAGCCTGGAGTTCGCCGTCCCGCCCGTGTGCCACCCGAGAGAGCCCGTCACCTTTGACCTGGACATCCGATTTCAGCAGGTACGCGCGAGCACCTTGTAAAGGAGACGAAAAATCGTCTTCAGGTGTGTCGGTTCATTTCAATCAAAGCAAAATAGTGAATTTAATTTTTTTTTTTTAAACTATTAACAACACTTAACAACCAAATTAAATGGTGTCATGGAAAATGAGTTTGCCTTAATAAAGTGCAAGATGAAAACATCTGAATTTGACCAATTATAAGACAGCGGCGGTTTCGTGTTTTGCTTAGAACGGCAATTTGTTTATTTACCCCTGAAAAGAATGCAAATGAGTGCGGCTCTTGTTTATCGTCTTCTCTCACGACGCGAAAAGTCAAGTCAACATTTTCTCCTAATATAATCTAATTTTGTTGATGCTCACAATGTGACAATTTTATTTTCAGAAAACAAAAACATTTCGACCTGTAATGTCATGGCAATATTTTGAATGAATGAAATAAATTCAATGAAAACATTTTAGCGATATATCACAGCTCTGTTCTCGTCTAATTTTTTCAATTATAAATTACGAGTTCAAATGATGAGGTTTTTCTTGCATGGCTATAAGAAAACGTCGCGGACACATACAGTTGCTTTTCTAACGTGTAAATGCATTTCATTTAAAAAAAAAAAATACAAATACTAATTATCCAATATTTGAATGATCCTCAAGTAAAGTAACAGCTGAAATGTTACTGATCAATTCAACAATTGTCTTCAATATTCACACCGGCTTGACGCCATTTTGAAACAAGTTTGACGTAATGCTCGAATGCTTTTTTTTTTTTTTTAGCAGTATATGCAGTATACTTGCGCAAGGGATCTGAAAGAATGCTAACCCTGACCCTCGTTTGTTTTTTGGCGTGTCGTTGAAGGTGAGCGATCCGGTGGCCGCAGAGTTCAGTCTGAACACGGAGATGATCCTGCTCTCCAAAAAGACTCTGTGGCTCTCCGACGGCTCCACGGGCTTCGGCCAGAACGGCGACACGGCTTTCTCGCTAGGTGCCGTCCTGCGAAGCATCTAAAAGGCGGCCGGAATGTTTTGGACTTCACGAACTTTGATTTAACGCCCGCGCAGGCGACACGCTCTACGGGCGCGTCATGGTGGACCCGGTGCAGAACCTGGGCGACTCTTTCATCTGCAACATCGAGAAGGTTTTCCTGTGCACGGGCGCCGACGGCTACGTGCCCAAGTACGACCCCGATCGCTTTGAGTTCGGCTGCCTGGCCGACGCGCCGTCGCTCCTCTACAGATTCAAAATTATCGTAAGTCCGCTGGAAAGATGTCAACTCGTCACCGGAAAGTGCCCTGACGCTTATTGTTTCCGAACATTCTGAAAAGTTCTGTTCTCCTTCATCTTGTGTGGTCACAAGGACAAAGCCCAGCCCGAAGGCCAGGCCAGATCTTTTGGGAACGTGGCCTTCGGCGCCGTCCTGGCAGTGGACGACCCGGCCGCTTTCGCTCTGGTCAGACAGCCTGGGTCGGACGGATTCAGCATGGATTCCGCCGCCCTCTTCCAGGTCGCGACACGCGCCCGCGCAGCATTTTAACGGGCAAAGAAAATAGATCGAAGCCTTCCGAGAAAGTTGGAATATTGCATTCGCAAAATGATCGGATATTTATCATTTGATGAGGGCAATATATGTACCGAGGAGAAAAGAAAAAAAAAAAAAAGGTCTAATTTTAGAAGGAAAAAAAATAAGTAAAATGTTGTTATTAAAGGTGGGATTTGATGAGAGAAAATATATCGTCCTAAATTTATGAGAAAAAAAACAAAGATAATGTAGTAATTTTCTGAAGAAAAAGTCCAGATTTGATATGCAAAAATACTTAAAAAGTACAATATTCAATAGGTTTTTTTTCCATTCGGAAAAATCTGTAAAATTTATGTCACTAAAGTTATATGGTGACATAAATTACAAAGCCAAAATTTTGATTTTACAGAGGAATGTTATAATTGAAATGTATGTAAAAGTATGTAAAATTACATGAATAGATTTCAAATATACAAAATTATAAGAGTAAAATTGACGCTCCATGAGTATTTTTTTTATCATTTCAAAAAGGCAAGTTTTCCTCGTGAATTTTATGAGGGAAAAAATGCAGAAATCCGCATTGTCGGCCTTTAACGTCGTTGGATTTTGCAGGTGTACCTAATCTTCTGACCAGGTTATGGTCAATCCTTCCATTCAAATTCATGTCAACATTTCAAGCCCCTCTGATGAACCCCAAATGATGTGCAGCTGTTTCAGTAGGCTTTCCCTGACGTTTTTGTCGTCACATCTTACGGCGGAGAGCTTCCACAGCATGAGAGGGAATTGTCAGGGAAAGCCTACTAGACCATCTGATCTTTATAGCTCATTCTCAGTTGGGTTTTTTTTGAACAGGGTGTGTGTAAACTTTTTATATGCACAGTACACAAGAAATTGACGCATAACAAGATTTGAAATCGGAAGTCAAGGAAAATAGTTGATTCAACTGTTCAAAAAATAGCCTCGCTGGCAATATCTCACCACGATTAAAAGCCAAGACGATTTTAGTACCGATATTGGCGCCAAACATGAAGTAGACGAACGTGAGAAGTCCACATTGCGGTTGCAGGTGTCCGCGGGCCGAGAGTGGTACATCCACACCATCTACACCGTCCGCTCCCGGGACAACGCCAACCGGGGCATCGGCAAGCGCAGCCTGGAGTACCACGCGCTCGGCCGGCACCGCAGGTCCGCCGACGTCCGGGAAATCGGCGGCGACAACAACCGCGGCACCAACATCCTCCACGTCACGCTGAACCGCGGCGGCCAGCGCGGGAGGAGCCACGGCCCCGAGGGCGACGCCTTCGTCCCCGAGGGGGCGGTCCCGCGTGAGCTCGGCCACGCCGAGGACGGCGCCGACGACGGGGGCGACGGGCCGGCGCTGATCGTGGGCGTCGCGGTCGGGGTGCTGCTCGCCGTCCTGGTCGTCGCGGCGGCGGCGGCGGCGCTGGTGCGACGCAAGCGGGACGCGAAGGACACGCCCACCGCCTCGCCGAGCACCCGGCCGATGATGGCGCAAGGACTCGGCGACAGCTCCGAGGTCTGAAACAGAACGGTGGTTTGCACCCGGGAGTACTAAGGTCACACCGAAAACAAAGAAAAGAAAAGAAAATGTTTCTCATGACACAAAAAACGAAAGACACAATTCTACAAAACAAAACAAAAAACATTATTACTTCTCTTATTTTTCCTTTGAATATTATGACTTCGAAAAAAAGAGAAAAATCAGGACTCCAGAGGGGGGGAAAAAGTCAAAAGTTGGAATTTGACATTTTTTTTTCTGTAGCAAAATTCAACAAGGAAAATAAATCATATATTTTTTTTCAAGAATGAAGTTGGAAGTCTGAATATGAAGTGATTCCTTTGTTCCTGTCATACTCCGACCTCGTAGTTAAATTGGAGCTTTGCGAGAATGAAATCCAAATTTCAAGAGACAGACACAATTCTAAGAAAAAAAAGGAAAATGTTGCTTCAAAAACGTTTTTACGATAAAGAGATAGTACATAACATTTTTGTCATATTCCAACTTAATAAAACACTTTTACAAGAACAAAGTCATTATTTTAAATGGAAAAATTGTAATAAAGACCCATTCTTTTCAAACACAAAGGAAGAAAGTTGTCATTTTGTGTAAAAATATATATATTGACTCAAAGATGATAGTATTTTTTTACATGATATTTTGACGAGAAAAAAAAAGAAGAATGAACAAAGTTACAATGATAGGAGAAAAAGTCATTGTTCAAGGGAAATACTATAAATGAATGATTTTTTTTTCTTGTAATATTCCCCAAAAAATGTTGCCTTGTGATAACGAATTCAGATTTTGATGAGAAAAGACACAATCCAACAAAATTAATAGTTGTCAAAATAAAATTCCAACAGGAAGTCACAGTATTTTTTTTTTCTCTTCATATTTTGAATTAAAACCAAGTCTAGTCATAAATTTAAGAGAACTAACAAAAAACATTTTTTTAGGAATGAAGTCATTTTTCATAATGTTACACAAAAAAAGAATTTTCTGAAAATTGAACATTCTTTCAGAAAATCAGATCTTTTTTTCCAGTAATAGTACATTTTTTTGTGTGTGTGTTGTCAGTGTGTCCTTAGCACTCCTGTGTCATTTTGCAAGTGCCTCACATTTAATGAACAACAAAAAAGACTTTTTGTGCGTCGAGCGCTTTTTTTTTGTTGTTGTTTTTTTTTTTTTTTTTTGCTTGTGTTCTGAAATCTACTTGAAACGTTGCCACTGTCGATCCCGAAGACGAGACGCCGCGTCGAATCTCGCTCGAAGCTCTCGTCGGTCTTTGTCCTTGTTGTTTGTTTGACATCACAAAAAAAAAAACCCCACCCACACACAACAAAAAGAAGGTGTTACCGGTGTTTCCAAAGGTGCTAGCGGACACACCTCGACCGCCGTTCCTTCCGCCCCAAACTGTGTGTTGGTGTTGTTGTTTGGCCTGCTGGGTTATTCGTGTGTTTATTGATTATACATCACGTTGTTGCGCACATGTGCATGTCTTTATGTGTTTTTATACTCCAATGTCAAACTGCTGATTTGCTGAAGGCAAGAGTGTACCTAGTGTTTTACATCATTTCATTCACTCAAGACCCATTAACAGTGTCGATAATTACCCTTGGCATTGACTAAATTGGGGTTAGGGTTTTTAGGGTTGGGGTTAGGGCAGAGGTGGGTCGGGTCACCGCAAATTGGACTCATGTGCGAGTGCTGTTACATTGGAATCATATGACTCAAGTAAACGTAGGCCTCCAAATAATGACTTGACTAAAAGGAAGAGAGTAGTCAGTGAAAAAAGTACTCGAGTAATGAGTGACTGTCGAGTAACGTCTTGATTTGTTGAATCCAGCGCATGACTGTCAAATAGACAAAAAGTGTAAAAGGATATTGAGGGCGAGTTTAAGTTGAAGCTGCAGTACGTAGCTTCGGTGGCCTCCCGACATTTTGAGTCTGTTCTGGAGGACAAAGACGGAGTCTTCGGAAGACGGAATTGGCGGATGATGATGTCGTGCTACACAAATGCTGACTCATGTGTTTAGTTAAGAGTTGTACAAATGCGAGGTCAAATGCGTCATTTGTGGGTTGTTGTTTTTTTTTGTAAACAGTTACACACTGCAGCGTCAAGGTTCGGTTGGGTTAGAGTTGGACTTGAACGCAAGGCGAGGTTTGGCTTCGCGTTAGGCAAGAAAATTCAACCCAAAAGAGGGTTCGTGCGCGGATGTCGGTTAACACGTTCGCCATCTTCAGAGTCATAATTCATTGTATTTATTGTTTCACGATAAACATTGCAGCAGTTGATAATGGCATTCCAACTTGAGTTGTTTGTTGAAGACACGTGCCGCCTGCTCTTTAGGTTCCGGAATTCAGCGGATTACCTCATTCTGCTGTGTGGATGGAACTTGACTTATTCGGTTTGGGGGTTTTTATTTTGAGGGGGAAAAGACATCTATGCAATTTGGGATATTATACATTTGGATGCTTTTTTTGACATTTGTATTTTTCAATGCACATCTTGCTTGTTAATCATCACGATCCACGTGTTGTATTGTACTTGTATGTCCTCTGATGCTTGGAGTGAGCTCTTTTATGCACATGTATGTACTGTACATCTATATCGTACCTACAAATATACCATTTGGATGTTTCGGGGAATGGTTGTTTAAAAAAAAAAAAATTGAAATGCATACTGTACGTGCTGTCAGTATTTGTAACATAGACCACAGGCACAGTGCTGGTCTGCAAATAAATCAATCATTTTTTTCAAGAAAACATCTTTTGTTGTTGTGTTTTTCTTATTTAAATGGTTGCATATGAGGAATGTGTCATTCGTGAAACGCAATAGATAAGGAATCCAATACAAAACAAAAAAACAACAACAAAATACTAAAATTATAACAGTCATAAAATATGACAAATACCAATTGTAAATGGTTTTAATTTTCAAATAAAAATAATGTACTAAATATATAATAAATAGCACAAAAAAAATTAATATATATATATATATGTACATATATAAATCCGTCTGTTATAACTGAATAATTACCACCACAATATATTATGTAATAATATATTTAAGTAAATGAAATAATAAAAACCTATTTCACAAATATCACACTAAATATAATAACAAATGATCATAACTATACATTTGTGAGTGATTACATCTAGTGATATAATTTCGAAAGCATTATACTTAAGTATAATAACTAATTAAATTGAATTAAAAAATATGAAAATCACAAAATAATATATTCAGTCTATAATTATGTAAGGATACAATTCTAAAAACATGCTTGACTATAACTAAATAATTTGAAATCATTTCTAAACTAATATACGATTTTTCACACGTTAATGTGCACTTTTAATCACATGCTTATCTTTTTTGTGATTCAGTGTATCACCCTTCAGATGTTCAATGTGAAAAGGCCTCATGCAAAAATTGAAAAATAAAAAGCATAAAGCATGTGTTCAGGTAACCATGTGCTTTTATTACCAGTGCATATTTATTATAAAGAAACCAAACAATCTGTTGTGTGTGTGTGTGTGTGTGTGACAAATGTATCGTAATGATGAAATGCTTTTTATTCAGATAACAGCTGCAAAAAAAAGAAGCATTTTTTATTTTTCAAAAACCTTCAATATTCATTTGAATAAATGAGACGTGTGGGTTCGGGTTTGGCACACAATGACCAGCAGGGGGAGCCAAAGCAGTGAGGAGGCACAACAAAATCAAGGACTGTACACTAAAGTCAAGCCTGTTGGAATTTCGACCATAACACAATGTAGGTTTAAACCGACACATTTTTTAATAATAGTAATAATAATAATAATAATAATCTGCCAGTTGGTGTCTATATTGTGTTTCCTGAGATGTGTATTTTTTTTTCGAACAAGCACCTCAATGAAAAATGAAAAGTTTATTGGTAGCCTGGAATTAATTCCGACCAGAAAAATTATAAATTGTGTCCAAATTAAATATTAAGAAATATGGATAGTAATTTCTTATTATGTACGTATGTTTTTCTGTACCAAAATAAAATATCTAAGTGATTGAAATTAATAATGATTGAAATTATTCATTTAAAATGTAGATTAATGAATTCAAATATTATTTGATGAAATCAAAGAATTCATAAAATTGCTCATTATTTAATCCAAATAAATTCATTTACATAAAATACAATCTGAAAACTTATTTGCTTATTAAATCTTTTACTACAACACAATTTTTATGATCATATTTCCTTAATTGTTCATTTTATCAAAATGAATTCAACTCGTTATAATTCATTTGTTTTATTTTGTTTATGGATACGATGTATGGGGATTTGTGCGCTAAACCTAAAAACGTGGTCAACGACCTCATTTAAATATGAATTAATATATTAAATAATTGTGTGTAATAAATTGTCATGGACTCAATTCATTTAATTGAAAGAAAATACAATCTGAAATGTATTAATTTCTTTGCATTGTATCGTTTGTTAAATAGATGACCACAATTTAATAAATGAATTCACAAGTTTGGCTCAATAAGCACTAATTTGCTTATTTTAATGACTTATTTAAGAATGGCCCAAAAATTATTTGCTGCTATATTCTCTTTTAAAAGGTCAAAGGAAACAAAAAATGTTCAACGAAAGTGGAAAAAAGTACATTTTTAAAAAAACGTGAAAAAGCAGAGCAAGTGTACAAAATCAAAGAAATGATCTTTCCCTCCTCCTTGGTTTTTTAAAATCCTAGATATAAAAAAATGTTATTAACAAAAATGATTATTGTGCTGCTTAAACTGCAATAAATAATTTTATATGTCAAGCGTGTGCCTGCCGAGTGCGTTTTGAAAAGCACACGTTTTTAAAACAGCTGCCTTCGGTGCCGCATTTGTCGTCATCATGGTCTAATGTACACAATAATATACATTTATGTATATACACTAAGTACATTCAGCAAATCAATGCACGGATGGTGCATGGGGACATTTCGACGCTTTGTTTATTTGACATTAAGCGGGACTATTAGAGGCACACTGAAAAGAAAGAGAAGTCAAGTTCAATAACTTGACCAATTTGTCCAAATATGTCGAGTAGAATACATTTGTAATATTGTAAGAGAGCGATAAAAGTTTAGCGTTTTACAATAAGAGTTACGGACGGAAAATGTCATCATTTTACAAGGAAACATTTATCATTTCGCAATATATTGTAGAATTTTACAAGAAAAAATATATGATTCATAATAATTCAACATTTTGGGGTTTTCATTTTGTGTGGTTCAAGAGAAAAGAATGTAATTTTACTCCCCAAAGATTGTAATTCTCCAAAACAAAATGTGTAATTTTACAAGAAAAAAAAACATTTTCAAATGACAAAAGTTGTAATCTGACATTTTTACCCCCCCCCCCCCTTCCCCCCAAAAATGTATTTTAGAAGAATTTGTTGTTAAACAAACAAAATATCTAATTTTACAATAAATCATTTTTGAAATGTGTTTTACTTTCTATTCTTGTAAAATCCTTTTTTTGACAAATGTCTTCCCAAAATATTTGAAAATGCTCTTATGAACTTTTGCTTGTTTTTTTGTTCTCATCAATTGATTCCTGTCAAATCCGAATTTTGTTCTCATCATGCAAACGTATTCTTGCAATGTTGCAACTTCTTCCCTCGACGCCATTTCTTTTTCTCCTAACATTTTTCTGGTCAATTCAATCTTGTCCCCCTCAAAATGTTTCCAAAATGTTGTTCATGTTGTCATTTTCTCATACTATTCCAAATGTATGAATGTCCTCATAAAATGAGCACCTCTTCCTTGCCGCATTGTGATTTTTGTCTTTTTACTTTGTATCCCTGCTTATTTTATGGCCTATTCTGTTTTCTTTTGAGTGTGGCCCCAATACTCGTTTGAATGCAATCGATGTGATGTTTGCTATTTACGGAGATGAGCTCAAATTGCATGCACGTTCTGCCTCGTTAAATACTTGACTCTTATCTGTCCGTGTACTGTACACACACACTTTGGGCCTCGGCGCGATCCTTTTAGGGGGCTACGTCACCAAAATTGAAAGATAATTTAAAAAAAAAAAAAAAAAAACATTCTGAGTACCCACGGTGAGCGTCATGGCTGACGTGTGAGAAGTTTTTTTTTTTTTCTTTTAATTATTATTATTATCAATATCGCACCCTGCGGACTCGCGGCGTTTCCGTCGCGTGTCGGCTCTACTGGAGGTATCGGTACACCTTGAAGCAGTGGTTGCCCGAGTCGGCCACGGCCACGTGACCGTCCGAGGTGAGCGCCAGGCCTTGGGGGCCGTACAGGGGGTCTGCCGTCGTGTTGATGTAAGACAGGAACGAGCCCGAGCTGTCGAAAACCTGGTTAAGAAAGGATTCAAATCAAGAAATCGATCCATAAAGACAAACAAAAAAAGGTTTTTATCCCTGAAGCCACTGCAACACTACGCACAGTTTGAACACTAACACTGTACTTAAATATTAGATAATGATAAAAACTTCACTTAAATAATATTTCCATGAACATTTATTGCAGATGTTTCGATAAAAACTCGAGCCAAATCAAAGTTTCAAAACAAACAGTTCTGATAGATCAGTGATTCTTTCGCGTGCCACTAGAGGGAGCACACATACCGCTAATGGTACGAGGGGCACACTGAGAATGATGAAAATCAGAAATTAGTGTTTCACTAAAACAATTAATAAAAAGAAAATTAATTCCGAAGAAATACAACTTTGGATATATTTAAACTAGAGCTATATATTGAAATTTGAATTTTTATTCTTGGAAAACACTTTCATTTGGGGTGGGGGCGTAATGTCGAAATGTAGAACCTAATCTCAAAACATGCAGACTTTTTTTTTTGTTTTTTTTTTTTAAATATCAATTTCAACATTTTTTTTTCTTGAAAATATCACATTTGTTCTCATCGAAAATGCAAATAGGTTAAAAATTATTTCAAAGACTTGTCTAATTTAGTTTGGACTGTCAAATGTTTTTTCTCTGTAAAAAGGTGTGGAAATATAAGATTGCTTCTTCCCTCTGTTTTTTTTTCTTATATTTCATGATTTTTTTTTTTAAAGACATTTTTCTCCCAAAATATACTGTATTTTTAAAAGAAATCTTAAAGTATGCAGTTTTTGACTTTATGAATATGACTGTAATAATATGCCTTTATCCTCAACTTTTTTTTTGTTGTTTTTTTTGGCCAAAATAATAAAATGTCGTTCTTGTAAAATTATGACGTTTTTCTCAAAAATATCCCCTCATTTTTATTTTATTTTTTTTTTTTAACTACAACTTTAGTCTTGTAACATTGAAAAAATAAAAATAAAAAAATACCTGGATGCGACTGTTGCCCCAGTCGGCCACGATGATGTTCCCATTGGAGTCGACGGCCACGCCGGTCGGCGCGTTGAACTGCCCGTTGCCTTCTCCGTGTGAGCCGAACTTGAACAGGAACTCGCCGTCCGCGTTGTACACCTGAGGAGGAACAAACGGTGTTGACCACACGCACGATGAACACAAAATAAAAAAAAATCACCCGCGTACCTTGACCGAATGGTTGTGGAAGTCCGTCACCACGATCTCATTCTTGTTGTTGACGGCCACAAAATGAGGACCTGAAGGAAACACACGAGGAAGAAACGTCATTTCGGACTCGGTCTCGCAAGCACAAGACAACAACAGACAAAACAAAACTCAATCAATCGGGTCGGTAAGTGAATGTACTTACTGAACACTGGGCCTGATTTACTCAGCTTTTGTTCCAGTGCCACATTTGCACCACTTTTGTCTACAAGGAGAGAAAACATGACATGTTCGCAATAATTGAGGACGATTAATTGATTGCTAGCTAGCCAGATCGATCAATGGGACAGCCCGTTTACGCTTAACGGAAAGAAAAAAAAAAAAAAAAAAAGAAAGTTCAACGTGGATTCATGTCGGTTTTCCGTCGCTCAGTGTCCGAAAGCTGCGATCAATCGTCACCAGAATTGATGTGGAAATCGCTGCTGAAAATGAAAATGAGCTCAGGTTGTACGTTTTCTCTTCATCTTATCAGAAAGGCAATGTATTATTCTATTTCGAAAAATACTTCCCCAAGAGAAATAAAATGGCTGGGTGAATGGAAGTTGTAATATGTTTCAAAAGGACAGAAAATGATGACTTTTCGCTCAAAATAAATTCTTGTAAGCTTATGAGTCTTTTCCGTGAAAGAAATGTCTTTAGTCTTGTAAGATCTTAACTTTTTTTTCTAAAAAGAAATATGTCTTCATGACTGAAATATATACAACTTTAAATATTTCCTAAAATAAAAATCAGACTTGAATCTTCTAATCTTTTTTTTTTCTTGAAAAATTATAACTTTCAACTTGAAAAAAATACAACTTCAAATAACAACCCTATTCATTTCATATTCACTTTTCACTTTCCCATTTTATTCATAATATACAAATTCTCACTCGCAAAAAAATGTCTTATAATCTTTATCCTTGTAACGTTATACTTTTTTCCTACAAACAAAATAACATGAAAATATGATTTTTGTCTCAAAAATACATAACTAAATATCTATATATATGTTCCTTATTTTTTTTTATCTGTAATACACAGCTTTTGACTTTTATTTGATTTTTATTTTAATGTTATTACGTTTTAATTTATTTATTTTTTAAATTAAATCTTGTAAGATTTGGACTTTTTCCCTTGAGAAAAAAATAATTACACTGGGGAAAAAAAAAAAAAGGCAGTTTATTCTCGAAACTATACATTCAAAAATAAATAAATAAATAAATAAACTGTGACTTTTTGAAACTACAAAAGAAGAATCTTGAATGTTGCGCTTTAAATATCTCCGAAGATTCTTCTTTAATCGCTGTAAAACGTTTGACTTGAAAAAAAAAATGAATGACAAAAATCCAATCAACGCCACCTTTGACGACCAATCCAAATAATATTCTAAAATTACTCACCCTCCCTCAAATTTTCCGTTATTCTTGTAACAATAAGAAATATACCCATTAAGAAGAAGAAGAAGACGACGACGACGACTCTGGTGAGGAGGATCGGTTCAGAATATATATTAAAATGAATAATAATAGTAATAATAATAATAGTACCTGCAAAATGTCTGTCGGAAGTTCCCTTGGCGCCAAACTTTGTGACCAACTTTCCGTTGGCCTGGAAGATGAAGACGCAGCAGGCCTTGTTGTCCACGGTGATGATGTGCCCGTTCTTGTCCACCGCCACGCCTTTCGGACCCATCAGACGACCGGCTCCGATTTTGTTCTGACGAGCGAACGACGTTGCGATTCAAAAAACTCCATTCACTTTGACTGAACGCTCCGCCGTGCAACTTTGCGTCGTTGCCTCATAGAAAAAAGTGCTTCGCCGCCATCGTCTGGCACGTTTCGGCAATTACAAACTTTTTGGGAGGGATTTTCGTTCTTCGCAGCAGAGCTCGCTCGCTGTTAAACGGTTCCACGGTCGTCGTTTACCTTGAACTTGCCGTCCGCCGAGAAGATGCTGATCCATCGGTTGTCGTAGTCGGCCACGATGATGTCGCCGTTCATGTCCACCGCGACCCCCGTGGGGCGCTGCAGCTGCCCCGGCGAGCGGCCTCGCGCCCCGAACCTCATCTTGAACTGCCCGTCGTTGGAAAACACCTGAACGAGGCACAGCCGCGTTACGAGCGCGTCGCGACGACGTATTTGCGACGGCGCGTGTGACCTGGATGCACTGGTTGTTGCTGTCGGCCAGCACGATGCGACCGTTGCCGGAGGTGGAGATGCCTTGCAGGTTAGTGAATTCTCCTTTGTCGCGTCCTCTCGTTCCTGTTCAACATATCAACGAGATCAAATGGCTCCCAATATTTAGTGTTAAACTCACGACCCATTTTTATTGCGGCAATGAAAAACACCCGCAGCCTTCCGCCAAAACAAAGAAATTGTGCTTTGAACCATGCCAACGTAATATTTTGACATCGTTTAACAGACATTGGGTTAGGGTAATTATTTTCATAATATTGAAAATTAGATTTCAAAATCTCCTATTTTCTCTAAAATAGGAGGTATTTAATTTTCATAAATGTTTTCATTATTTTGTATTTTTTCATTTCATTTTTGGTTATTTTATTTATTAATATTATTATTATTATTATTATTATTGTATACAAATCCAAAAGATGTAAATGCCTTGAAAATGTGTACTTCATTTTCAGTTTCTGTTAATATTGTTGAAGGTGCGCGTGCGGGCCCACGAGACCGCCGTGTCGCTTAACAACATAAAAACGGTCGATCGCATTTCCAACCGAAGAATCATCGACGGGTGAATTTCCCGACGAGCGACGGCTGATATTCGTCGGCGAGCTCGACTCACCGACTCTGTAGATGAGCTCGTCCTCGATGGGGTTTTCCTTCTTCTTGGTGGCGCTGTACATACTGGAGGGTCTCCTGACGGCCTTCTGGCGAACGTGACCGCCGCCGCCGCCGCCGGGCGACTTGACCCGCCGCTTGACGTCGTCGGGCGACTGCAGCACGTCGGAGGGCTTGACGGCCCGCAGGCGGAAGGGGCTCCCCCGGACGGGCTGCTCGTACAGCAGCAGGGAGAAGGCGAACTCGCCCTCGGCGCGGGCCGTGTAGCCCACCTCGTAGGTGCCGTTCTTGTTGTCGGCCACCTCGGCCTCGGCGACGGCGCCCTCGGCCGACACGATCCGAGCCCTCAGGGCGGCGTTGCCCGTCTTCACCAGCTCGCCGTCTTTGTCCTTGGTGGTGACGGTGACGGTGGTGTGCTGGCCCACCAGCGCGTGCCTCAGGCCCTCGCCGGTCGCCACGCTGGTGTGGCCCACGGCGCCGGTGGTGATCAGGACGCCCAAGTTCTGGATGGAGCGCCGCAGGCCGTCCGTCTCCACCTGGCACTCCAGGTGGCCGTTTTCGTGCGGGTACTCGGGGAAGGTGTAGCGCGCCAGGGCGCTGACCCGCTCGCCCATCTGCTTCTGGACCAGGAGGACCTCGGTGGCGCTGCCGTGGCTCAGGGCCTGCTCGGTGAAGTCGCAGCTGCTCTCGATGTTCTCTTTGCCCTGCAGCAACGACGTCAGCTGGGCTTGGAGCACCTGAGTAAAAGCCACGTACGAGATGTCGGGGAGAAGGAAATCAAGTCTCTTCCCCTGACCTCAACCCTATCGGGAACCTGCGGAGCATCACTGAGAGGAACCTCGAGGAGGGTGGACGGCAGTTTTCCTCCAAACAGAAACATAGGGTTCAACACCCGCATTTTCCCCAGGTAAGGTGTTTAACACCCACTCTATTCCCAACGGGTGTAGAACGTATGGGGGTGCGGGTGTTTGAGATCTACACTTTTCCCAGTGAAAGGATTCAGCACCCACACTTTTCACACAATTAGCACACTCTCGCAATTGTGGGGGATGTGTGTGTTTCAATACCCACACTTTTGCCAGGGTTAAAGTGTTTGACACCTATTATTTTTCACAGGCACTTTGCACCCGTGTGCATTTCAACACCCGAACCTTTCCCAAAAGGGTAAAAAAAATCCCAAATCCAAATCATCTGCGATAGGCTCCGGACCCAAATGAGGACGAGCGCTATAGAAAGGCAGAAGACCTCGAACCTTCTGCTTGGCGCCGCAGATGTTGTCCACCTCGGCGACGAGGGCGCTCTTGCGCTGGCGCAAGGCCTTCTCCAGCTCGTCAAAGGTGGCGTCGATTTCCGTCACGGCGCCGTTCTTCCGCTCCGTCAGCTGCTTGGAGATCTCGCTCACCAGCTCGATGGCGGCCGTCAACTGAGGCAGCCTGCCAAGGAAGCGAACACATTTTTTGCTTGAATATTAAAAGGAGCCGTTAATATCCATGTTTAACTTTTGAACAATAACGTGTCATGCAACGTGTCTAGAAATATTCATAACAGCAGATATGAGTAAAGAACAATTTTTAAACAAATATGCATGTAGTTTCTTTTAGTTTGGTGTACTTTGGTATATTATAACTGTTAATACTGTATTTTTAAAAAAAATGAAAGTTTCATCGCTGCCATTTCTCACCGGTTGCGCACCGCGTCCAGCTGGTTTTTGAGTGCCGACTTGTGTTGTTCCAGAACGTCCCTCAGAGGCACGGTCACGTGCTCCCTGTGCTCGCCTTCTGTGCACTCCAGACACATGGCCGTCTCACACGACTCGCAGTAGAACTCCATCACCTGCGGGTGGCGCAATGGAGCACAGTAAAAAAGAAAACATGAATACAGTGGACTTACGAGTGCCCCAACTTACAACATCATATTTTTATGAAAAACCCCATGTACTCATTTTTTATATACACGTCGGCCTGCTAATACTTAATACTATTAATAGTGTATTTTAATGTTGGTTACGATGGTGGAACTTGGATCTTTTTTTGTTTTTGTAGGTGGTACTCAGTTTACAAAGTGTACGGGGCGTATAGGACGGCGGCGCGCGGCATGGGCTCGCCTTGCCCTCGTGGTTGGGGCAGGAGAGCGGCTGGCAGGCCGTGGCGGCGCTGGCCGACTCCAGGACGTTGCAGGCCTCGGGTCGGCTGCACTCGGGGTCTCGCTGCAGCACCTCCATCAGGTTGGTGATGAAGAAGTTGTTCTGCAGCGCGGCCACGCCCTTCTCGGGCAGGATGGACGTCTGCCGGCACACCGGACACGACAGTGTCAGAGACTGCGGAGGGATGTAGTTCTGGAGACATCTGCGAGGGAACACAGAAGAGGCTTAAAGTTGCATTTATCATCACACCCCAGTCTCGTATCAAAGTACATGAACGTGATATATGAATAAAACCTTTAGAGAGTCCTCCTTAGGTCCAAAAATAAATAAATGTTGTTGTTTTTTTTTTCCACTGAAGGAAATTAAGGCACATCTCCTCGGTAATTTGTTCCACAACCTAACCCTGTGCGTGTACGGTGCCACGGTCACCTGGCGACATTGAAACTGCAGAGCTGCGTGCCAGCTTCATAGTTATGGGCTTATTCTGTTGTTGTTTTGGGTTTGTTTTCTATGATCTGAGCGAGTGGACGCATGCAGATGTTAAAGAAGAGGCTCCGGGATGGTATCTTGCATCCGCACAGTTGCCCCGTCCGCGACGTGTACCTCTCGCAGAAGGTGTGCAGGCAGGGCAGCACTTTGGGGTTGTGGTAGCGGTCCAGGCAGATGCTGCACACCAGGAACTGCTTGTCGATCTGCCTCACCACCGGGCTGGTGCTGCCGCTCTCACGCTTGGACATGGGCGCGGACATTCAGGCCAACGGGGAACCTGCGTGGACAGGACAGCGCAAGAAGGTCAGGGGAGGAGGAAGCGCGGCAACGGGGAGGGCGTCGGCGGCGGGCGCGCGGAGGAAATGAGTCACCGCGCTGGAAGCGTTTTTAAAAGCTTGCTCAAGTATCAGCCGGCTAGAACATGGCTGCTTCTCCTTCTTCGTCTCCTTCCACTGAGGGAAGAAAATATTCCGTCGCCCACGTAGCCACCGGCTGTTTGGCTTCATAAGCACAACATCTTTAACAAGTTCATGCTGTGCAAGGAAGATGCAAATTTGTGATTGTTCAAGCCTTACAGGCAACAATAAGCTTCGTGGAACCGCAAATGTGGCTGTGCGGAAGGCCGTCGTAAGATGATCTCATTGCGTGAAGCCGCAGTGGCATTCGAGCGTTGCTTTTGATTTCAGCTCATTCCTTATCGTTGGACTGCTTTGTCGAATAACTTTTATAGTGCAGTATCGTAACCCTGTTTTGCCAAACTACGCGAATGTTTTTTTTTTTTTTAATGCAGGTCATAACAGTGGCACTTGGAGACATGAAAAATGTTTTAATTGCTTGCTACTTGCGGGGGGAAAAGAAAAAAAAAGTGGTGAAACAATGTGTCAGTGGGTCAAGTGGAGATTATCGACTGATGACATTCGGCATTCCACACATCTGTTACACAGTGAACACCAACACGAAGGATTACAAAGTCAATAAATAAACACAGATTAGAAAACCAATGAAATCATTCACTGACTCCAAACAGCGCACGTCGATGTGCGGCGAGCAGGACAAAGGTACGACGCTGGGGGCACTTTGATATTTATCAGCTTTTGTGGATCAACAATGACTTTTAAAAACCAATGCAACGGCCAACATACGCGAAAACCCCAACTTGACACCCAACTAAGGCACTAATTTGAAACCCCAACCCAGGCTTGAAACCCAAACGTGGAACGCCAACCCTATGTTGAAACCCTACACCTTCTTTGAAAGCTTCAACACAGAAATAAAACCCAAAGTGCAAAGCTTCCCTTGTTCCGAACCATAAACCAGGTTTATGGCCCGAACTGGAACCTCCAACTCGGGCCACTACAAAATGAGGGTCGGGGCTGCCAACGGCCTCCCGGTTGGACTTGCTCACCAACCGCAAGCGATCCTGGGAGGACGTACGAGGGGACGGCTTGAAAACGGGCTTCCGACTCCACAGATGCCGACTTCTGCTTGATGCCCAGCTGGCAGAGTGCAAGGCACTGCCACCTGCCCGCCCGCCCGCCTGCCTGCCTGCCTGTCTGTCTGTCTGTCCGTCCGCTTGTCTATCTGTCTTTGGGGGAGGGGGGCTGACGTAGCGAGCAGCTGTCCCACTCCGTAGAAACGAGAGCTAACAATGACATTCCATCTTAGCTCGACACCTCCTCTTCTTCTTCCTTTGCTCTCTTCGATGCACGTCGGCGTTTTTCAGCTTGCGTTGTTGGCCGAGCCTCACTGGATCCTACACAACCCCCCCCCCCTACATTCCTTTCACATGGACTCTGACTTCCAGCAGTGATGTCACAACCCCCCCTCCTTCCTCTCCCTCAACAGCCGGCCCGTCTCAGTTCCTCCCACTCGAGTGAAGCTTTCTCGAGCAAAGTCTTCCTCGGTTCTTCATTCATCTGCAATGAATGTTCTTCTGTCACGAGTCCTTTCAAGGGTTCGGCGTGAGACGCGAGCGGTAAGAAAAACACTCAACTCAGAGAGGTCAACTGCTAAATATAGCACATGGAGATCAGTCATTCATGCAGGAGAGACACCTGAAGGCTCATTTTGTGCTCTCAGCATGTCCACAAATAGATGCGAGCCCTTGGAATTGTGCAAACTAACGTCACTGCGCTTCATGAATTCCCTTGCGTTCGTCCAC
Organism: Phyllopteryx taeniolatus; assembly: GCF_024500385.1. Lineage (NCBI taxonomy): Eukaryota > Metazoa > Chordata > Actinopteri > Syngnathiformes > Syngnathidae > Phyllopteryx > Phyllopteryx taeniolatus. The sequence goes on along the minus strand of NC_084509.1, from coordinate 28,518,022 downwards.
CACTGGACACTTCATTAGGTACACCTGCATGCAGCGGTTCGAAAGTTTGGATTTCAAGCGTGGGTTAGCGTTTCAAATTAGGGTTTCAAGACTGGGTTAGTGTTTCAAAATAGTGTGTACGGCACGGGGTTAGGGTTTCAAATTTTTGGGACAAAGCCCAGGTTGGCGTCGCAAACGAGTGTTTCACATTCGGGCTGTGGTTACAAATTCAAGTTTTCGATTGCCACCCGGAGGAACGCGTGAAAAGATCTCGAGCTCAATTTCTACGGCACTAGCGTTTTTTTTTTTTTCCATTTGAATGCACTTTGCTACTCTCACCTTCCAGTGCACTTAAGTGGCTTAATGTCCTGCACGGCGGTGGTCACATCCTCGTCTACCATCTGGATTAACGCAAGCCCGCCGTGCCACCCTCACGTGCCGCACCTCGGCTTGACCCGCCGGCATGACCACAAGTGATTTTCGAGTGACAGATGACCGGCGGCGCCGCCTCCCTCCTCCGTCCGTTCATCCTCGTCCGTCGGCAAGGCTTTGATCAGCTAATCTTGTCGCCGAGCTTCTTAAGAGGACGTCTGCTACGCTTTAAGGTCTTAAGTGCGCCGTTGTACTCCAGATAAACACTCGTCAGCGCGTACGCTACATTCTGCGAAATGACGGCCCGACGCCTCCGCCGAGGTAAAGTAATCCGAGTTCGGATGAAAGCGACTGCGTGGGCGACAAATTAGGGTTCCAAGACACGGTTAGGGTTTCAAATTCAGGTTTGAAGTCTGGGTTAGGGTTTCAAGGCTGGGTGGAGGGTTTGAGGCCAAGGTAAGAGTTTGGAAATTGGGCTTTCAAGCCTGGTTTAGGGTTTCAAATGAAGATTTCAAGCCTGGGTCAGGGTTGAAAATGAGTGTTTGAAGGCAAGGTTGGAGTTTCAAATTCGGATTTTGTGCCTGCATTTGAGTTTCAAATGAATGTTTGAAGCCAAATTGGGGATTTAAAATGAAGGTTGGAAGCCTGGGTCAGGGTTTAAACCAGGATAAGGTTTCAAACGAGGTTAGGCTTTCAAAGCTCAGTAATGATTTCGAACTAGGGTTAGGGTTTCAAATGAGTGTCTAAGGTCTGGGTTAGGGGTTCAAACCAGGGTTTCAAGACTTGGTCAGGGTTTTCAATGTGTGTTTCAAGACAACTGTCAACTAAATACCCCACAGCGCGCATTCCAGGATCTTTGTGCTTTAAAAGAGTTAGCAGAAGAATTGTGTCCATTTTCTCTTCCTCTGCCGGGATACGAAAGAAGCAGCCTATTCTTCCATCTGCTTTTCAGCTTTTTACTATTATTATACCCGTGTGGGGGGGGAAAAAAAAAAAAGTCTTTCCTTGTAGAAGAAGAGGTCATTGCACATATCTGCAGTGTCTCTCCGTGACAGTGTTGAAATATGCAGTAGGCTGCTGTTTATGCGTCCATTTGAGTGCCAGCAGCAGCATAGTGCGCTCTCCATTTAGTCGAAAATGCAACAAAATCTTCCATACTATTATCACATCTATCAGTTATTTTCACTTACAATTTTACCATCACATATGAAAAGGGTACAAAGTTAAGACCAAATGTCTCGAGTAATTCATGAGAATAATTCTTAAAGATTTGTTTTTTTTTGTGTGTGTGTGTGTTAAAGCAAATTGTGTGTTTTTTTAAATGTTTAACCTATGAAACAAATCTTTTTATTTTTTGATCCTTTATGATTAGGGATTTTCGATACATTTTACGGTAGCAAATTTGTGAATGTTTTTTTTCTTAATTATTCCACTATTACTACAGATTTTCTATACATTTTATGCTTGCAAATTTGTGCACAAATACATTTACGACATGTTTAAAAAGTGTGCTTTGCTAAGTTTAAATGTGTTGAAAGTGTGTGGGAGGGGTACGTTAAAGTCCCTGTAAAGTGAAAATGTCTTCTAAATTCGACACACCACAGTGTTGTTAACAACCTTGCCGAATTTGAATATATCTAAAAAATAAATCAATCAATCACAGAGACTGTAAAACGAAGGCTCTAAAATTGTGAAAAATCAACCCATTGTCTCCGCTCTTGAATGCATTGAAAGTACGCCCTGCTCAGCTGTCAACTGTCAATTAAATACCCCACATGATTTTTATTTTTATTTTTTTCTGTCCTGTGTGGCTGTTAGGTCAAGCAGAATGGAAGATCTGCATCCCTTTTATGCCAGAAGAGTTTTACTGTGTCACAGCGGAGTTTTTAAGCTGCCGCTGTGGTTTGTCGGTATTATAATTGATGTTTATTGAGAATCAGAATCGATCAGTCGAACGGAACAAAGTTTCTAGAGGGGAGAGCGAAACGAAGACAAAAGACAAAGCACTAATTGTAAACAGAATGAGAAAAGTAAATCATTACATTATCGGCAACAATGAAGCATTAGATACGGGTGTTGCATGGGGCTGTAGTGCTACACCTTGTGAGGGAAGGACAGGACAAGAGGGAACAGGACAAGGACAGGAGAAGAAGCGTGCAGGACAAGGGTCGTGAACCCGGCTGTACAACTGACCCCACCCGATCAATCGAGGGGCGGGATCGGGCTCAGGAGTCCACCCGAGGCACCCAGGGCGGTCCGCCGGCCCCACCCAGGCGACCCGACAACTGGCCACCCGATGGAGGCCGCAGGGACCCAATGCCAACCCCCCCCCCAGCCAAACCAAACACCCAACAACAAAGCAACTCTACCAAAGTGCGTCACATAGCCCAAAATATCTGGAAAACTGAAAAACTGTTTAATACTATATGACTACAATGGAGCACTACATTCAGGAGTTCTCAGTCTTTGCACGTTTTCAGCAAGTATCATGCGCAGTCTAATGTATTTAGAAACAAATCTCTGAATTCACTTGACATTTTTCTTATGCAGTTTCTGGATATCGCACATGGTTCTGGAATGTAATTACCGCGAGGAATAGGGATCCCTGTCTTCCTATTTCCTATTTATTTCATGAATTAAACTGCCTACTAATTTGTACCCAAAAAATGAGAAAATGTTTTGTTTTGTTTCGTTTTTTTTGAAATTCCTCTTCTCTATTACAGTATTTACAGTACTTAACGAGAAATCACCAGCAAGGACTAGCCTGAAACATGCAAAGAAAATCCATCTGTGTGTGTGTTTTTGGGTCAACAGACAGACTTTATGTGGTCGTCCAGCGGTGACTCATCCCAGAATGCTTTGCTCCTCCAAATAACAAGCTCGAGTTACCGACTGCACGCGCCCGTCAGACTGTTGTACGGCGGATACCAGACGACGCACGACGTGGACACCTATGATCAAATGGAAGCTCGCATCACAGCATCCACGCGTCGCTTTTCTGTACTGCGTATGCAATGTGATTTTTGTCGGTGGCGCCGTCACGTGTTCTTCCTATCTCAATTCTGAACTGTAGGGAGTTGCCAAAAACAATAACATTTTAGGCTATAATGCTAATTGCTAATGAATACATCACAGCATATGATAACAACCGCGAGATGTGCCGCCCTATAGTGGCTGGACGAAGCGTCGAGGGGCTTTTCGTGGCATCATTATTCCTTTTCAATCGATAATCTTAGCTTTCATTTTCTCGCTCTCTTCAGTATTTTACTTTCTGAAAACGTGCCGTAACAATGTCACTGAATAGCATGTAAAGAATCAAACCCTTCGTGCATCATGATTTCAAGCATTCATTGAGCAGCTCCTTCTGGTGGATGGACTTTGGCCACTAGGGGGCAGTATAATGCATGCATACTTGTGTACATAAGGAAGATGGTCACGAATGCTCAGTAAGGTGCAGCAGTATCAGTCATTTTTTGCAGAGGCTAAAGAATATATGCCTGTGAGGATTTTTAAATGGACTGTCTGCGTGTGTTGCGTACAAATATTCAGTCGCATAAAGGGTTATAACACCGCAATATTGATGCTACTTTTGTTTGCCCATCTATGGCATTTTGCATTGCATGTTAGCATTAAGCTAGTAGACTTTAGAGCCGTTACGTGGTTAGATGAATCACTTGTGAATTATTTTTGGAATCTTCCATAAGTGCTGCTTCTTGTGAAGTTCACTGTCACCACGGAGTGCTCGTCACGTCAATGTTTGCGCTCAACTCAAGGCAAAAACACCAGCCGGGCGACGGCTCGCATCTTTTAAATCGAGTCAATCGTAAATTGAGGTAGCACTGTATTAGAGTGGGAGTTATCGGGAAGGGGTGGGGTCAAAGGGTTATGGTAATTTAGGATTCGATTCAGGGGTTAAACTCAATTGATGGACAGCATTAGCGTGACAGGATTCACACAAGGCGTTTGGATTGCTCTTTTGTCAGACTTAATTTCATCAAGGTTCGACAACCTCGATGGAGGACAGAGTACGTCACATGCCTCGCATCACAAAGTTGCTGACCAAAAAATGCGAACGCGTCCTTTTAATCTCGCTTTGTTGACATTTGACTAACCGTGACAAACGCACGACTCGGCACTTTTGCCATCAACGCTGAGGCAACAAAGGGAGGCGGCAGACGGCGTCGAATCATGCCGTCACCTCTCACTCTTGTCACAAATTAGCCTGACTGCACCATAATTAAGTAGCATGTTAAAAATGTGTATTACTGGGGTTGCAGTTGGAAGTGGTGGGAAAGCATACAGCATCAAGTTTCCGCATTATTATGGAACCTTCTGTTTTGCAACTTTGATGCAAATACATAATGTTATGATGAACAATGCTGAAGGATACGGTACATTATGGTCATCCACAGCTATGAATTTCCAGTTATTGTCGTTGTAAGAACTGGGAGGCAGGTTTGTAATATTCTGATTTACCTAATATTTAGAAACCAGATGACGCAGCCACAATAAGAAAAAGACAAGCGCCACATAGCCGAACAAGCGTCCTCGAAACGGGATTTATTTTTTTTTTTTCGGGACACAACTCTGCTATTGTGCATGCGAACTGAAAACAGACTCCCATCCATCCATTTTCAAAAGCCTCTCCCAGCTGACTTGGGGCGACTGGTTTCCAGCCAATCACAAAGGTGCATATAAACAAACAATCGCTCACACTAGCTATGTTTTCTTTTCAGTTCGCCACAGTTTACATCTTCAAAGGAAGTAAGAAAAATACAAAATCTACTCCTCCCCCCTTTGTTCTCTATACTTAACATGCAAGTTTTTTGTAGGATGTAGGAGGAAGCCACCGCATGCAGAGCTAAGATTCAAACCCAGAACCTCTCAACTCTGATGCGCACATGCTAACCACTTGACCGCCGCGCTGCCGAATGACATGTTAGTTGTTGTTGTTCTACAGATCCAAACCTCCATTCCGCAACTCAGACGCACGCAGGAAGAACATGCAAACCCCACACAGGAAGGCCCGAGCTGAAATTTGAATTCAGAACCGCACAACTGCAAGACGGACGAGGAAACCACTAGACCAACGTGCTGCCTGATAAAGTGCTTTTTTTTGTTTTTGTTTTTTTTGTTGCTATACAGATCCAAGACAAGATGGGCCACTCACCATCTTGATCACTACCCCTCAACTAAAATCCACGATGCTGGTTCCCTGGATGTAAAAAAAAAATAAAAAAATCTCTTCAAGCACCACACACACACACAGATACATTTCAACTACCCTCATGAGTTATTTGTATGCGTCCTTGGGTCCTGCAACATGTAAGTCATTTTTATTATCACGAGCGCCACATATCGTCTGCCTTCTTGGCTCCTCGAACGCCGGCCTGCTGCAGAGCAAACACTGGCTTCTGCGGCCTCGACGAGCACCGAAGGACCGCGAACCCCTGACGATGACGATGATGATGATGATGATGATGGTGATGTCGAACCAACCTCCCTGCGACCGCCAATGAGGCCTTGAGGGCTTGTCCTTACACAAAGACCCGCTAATCAATAAAGAATCATCTGGCCCGCCAACTCCTCACAGGCAGGCTGTTACAGGCTGTTGCTGCAGTGCAAATACCACACGCACACACAACAGACACAAGTGGTGACATAAGCAAACAAGCTGACTCACATGTACCCCACACACTGGACAGACTGCAGCAAAGGGGCACACCTGCTACCAGAGGCCTGTCACCCTCTCTTCCCCCCGTAAAACAATATTTTTCACATTTGGGTGCAGCACGAACAAAAAGCAGCTAACCGTGGTTCCTGAGTGGATCCCCTCGCATCACAGACCATCAATTATTCATCTGCACTTTCCAGGGTGGAAGTGCAGACGGGGGGCAAGCATACAACAAAAGGAGGCATGGATCTGTGTGGCGTACGTCTGGGGGAGTACTCACATGAAATCCCAGCTGCGGGAGGCGCAGGAATGGAGAAGTGCGACCGGGCCGTCAGCATCGCAGGCCCACCGGGTGAAGGCCGGCCGTCGTACGACTCCGCCGTCCGGTCCTAGACTCCGAAACGCACACAGAGGAGCCACAGAAAGCAGAAGGAAAGGAAAGGGCAGGGTCTGTCTGGGAGGAGGAGAAGGGGAGGAGAGGGTGCGAGGAAGAGGCTAAAGGGAAAGGAGAGGAAGGAAGGAAGGAGGAGGTGATGGATGGGAGTGGCGTCAATGCTGCATTGGTCGGGCAGCTGGTGGGCGGACCTGAGTGAGCCAATGGCATGTGGAGGGCAAGGGTGGAGAGGGGGGCAAGGGATGTGCAAAGGAGCCCAATCTCAGTAACAGACTGCGAGAGCGCATGTGATGCAACAACAACAAAAAAAAAAAGAAAAAAAAAAAGAAGAGAGGTGGGGGGGGGGGGGTGGGGGGAGAAAAGGAGGGCTTGGCTTGCTTAAGATTCCACCCAGCCAGTCCACCTTAAAAGGACAAAAGGACTGTGTTTATTATTTTAGGCCGAGGATTACAAGGAGGAGTGGCGATATATAACCAAAAAAAAATTATAATAATAAAAGTCATCCAAGGGGAGGTCCGGCTTCTCCTGGATGCTTTAATAATCAATAAAGCATATTGCGAAGTTGGCCCGGGCATTAAGATGAAGACAGGCTGAAAATGAGCCGTGAGGTCCTAAAAAAAAAAATTAAATTAGCGCTTTTATCGTGATGTGCAGCCAAGGCAGCTGCGTGTTTGTTGGGGGTGGGGCGCAGTCATCTCCCGCTTGCCAGTCTGCCGTCTCCCGTTGCCATGGAGACTGCCTCCACACCGGAGAACCGACAATATGGCCGCCGCAGTCTGGCACAGTTTAGACCATACAGATGAAGTGAAGGTGACATTTAACACCCTTATTCAATATGTATTTTTCATTAGGTGCGCGCTGAGATCCAATACAAAAGCTGGAAAAAAAAGATAAATCCTCCCTTTACAAAGGCACAATGTGTTTACGACGGCATCTGCATCATAAAGGTCGCGCTACAGATAAACATATGACATGTAGAAATAGGACATTTATTGGCTGTTACAATATTGTGTTCCAATGTGAGCACCAATCAGCAGCAGCGGCCAGGCAAGGCCTCCACTGCTGCCCGAAACACCATCTCAAGCACTGACCTTTACATTCCCAACCGAAATTGAAATATATTTCATCCCTGAAATTGTATCCATTCGTTCATTCCCGACAGCCTCTTCTCTTCGGCATTTCTCCGACTACCTTGCTCACCGCGCGTGCGTGCGGGTGTTAGATTTGTTTTGTGGAGATTTCAGCTTCTATCTTCCGAATCAGTCGTGCTGGCAAATATAACTTCAACTATATTAGCAACGGGAGTGTTTCTTTAATCAATCGGATTTCAAATTGGCCTCAGAGAGCCAGCTAGCTAGCCCAAAATAACGCCAGCATTTTTCTGGCCTAAAAACACATCAGTAGCGGTCTGCACACATGAATACATTCAATAATCAGCATCTCTGGTGAGCAGGATGTATTTAATTATTCTTTTCTGTTTTTGTCACATTATTACATAAACATAGAGTCTGATTTCCTCCGGATGATATACATGGCACCGATGTGTAAAGTTATAACGCCTTTTCGTATGGTATTGATGGTTGCTATAATTGTGAGGTGATAAGTCGAGGGGAATTATGAAGGACCCGATAAACCGAATGCACTGGCCGCCACTTGAGGAAAATGGTTACACAGACACTGACATGACAAAACATGATTTGCCTATTGTTAGAATGTAACATGTTATGGGATGTAACCACCAATTGCGCCACTGGACACTGTTAGACATTTAGACAGTGGCTGGCAAGAGGAGTGGGTGCATGTGAAAAAGTTGACGTCAGCTGACCAGCAGGTGTTTGCTTGTTTTTTTGGGGTTTTTTTTTTGTGGGCCGATAGCACTGCACCGCTCGCCTGAATTGACAGACCGCCTTTGTAACACTGACCCATTTAAGCCCCCCTAAGACCCTCCCAAACCCTCCTGCACAACCCCCCCCCCCCCCCCCCCCCCAAAAAAAACAAAGGCTGGATTGTGTGAAAGCAACAACTCATCTGATGACATCACTAGAGAACAATATGAAGATAGCAAGTGAAACTGGGGAATAACAATGTTGTTAACTGGACACTTTAGGTATAAAAAAAAAAAACGGAAACCACTTAACAAGGGATGTATAAATGTTTTCTGGGGTCCAGCATGCATTCCAATAAATAACATCAATTTAATAATGGCTTTACACTAAGTCCAACTAAATGCATGAAATTGCCTTGTCTTGGGTTCTGAACAATCATGAACACAACTTCCCATAACATGCTGCCATCTACTGGAAACACTCGCAACACCAACCACAGTTCCCAGCTGGGGTTGATGAAAACTTGGGACTTTGACATCTTCAGTTCATCCGAGGCTGGTTTGCGGCAGGAAGCAGCCTAAAGCAGAGAAGCCCAGACTTCCGTGGACGTGGCCACGACTTCGGCTGTTCCCGGCGCAATGCCAAAGACTTCCCAAGCCCTAGTCGCTCCGACGTGTCCCGAGAAACTCGCAGACCTCACCAGGGGAGGCGTCCAGGAGGCACCTGACCCAAGGCCCAAAGCGCCTCATCTGGCTCCTCTCCATCTCACCCTCTCATCTCGAAGGCTGCACTTCCACCTCTGCGGGTCCAACTGCCCACGTGCTTATTTAGTGACACAATCCAGTATGACTGTGTTTACGTTCACGCACACCCAAACCCTACGTAAATAACGCCGTTTACAATAGCCGTCAAATTGTCCTTTTCGTTTCGACTCTCAGTCTAACGTCGGCATCTCCACCACCTCCATCTGCGCCTCCTGCCGTCTCTTCAGTGCCACTGTCTCGAAGCCGTACATCATGTCTTCAACTTTCCCCTTCACCCGAGCAGACTCTTCTATTGCATAACACACCTGACACTTCCCGCCGCCGGCTCCAACCTGCTCGTCAGTCACACCTACTATCTGTTCTGTTGCCCTCATACTTTGCCACGTCCTGTACGTCCGCGTGCAGTACCGCAGTTCCTCTCTCGATAACCTGTCGTCAACTTTCTACAGACCTACAAAGACACAATGCAGCTCCTTCTGACCTACTCTGTACTTCTCCAGGGAATTAATGCATCTGTGGTCCTCCGCCTTGGCATGCAACCATACTTGTTGCTCACAAATATTCATTTCCTGACTCAAGCCTCCGCTTTTTCCCATAACTCCATTGTATGACTCAACAAATTGGTTGTAGCAGGTGTTTTTGTAACGTGTTTGTGTTGTTTGCGCAGCAGTGGGCATGTACACTACATGTCCCTAAAGGTGTTTTTCTGTGACTAAGAGGCGGGATTCTGATCGGAAAATGTATTTGATTCCATGCATTTTTCAATTCATGTTGCCATGACAGATATCCCAACTATGCCACATCGGAGTAAAACAAAATAATACAAATAAAACAAATCTCAGAAACTCATTTCGACCACTTGTATCTATGATCTTGTTTTTTTCGGCCACTACCAACAGCTCGGGACCATAAACGAGAGTGGGAACAAAGATCGAGCGGTAAACACATGGAGCTGCCTTCCGACTGGTCGCCTCAAGCGAGACCCCGAGATCCTCGGACCGCTACCCCCACTTTTTTGCTCACATTTAGTACAAATGTCAATGAATCTTACGAAAACATAATGAAAGTTTTCCCGTGGTGGACACAAACATTGATCAAACTTTGGGAACAGCTAAAACGTTTCACAGTGCAGTTCGTCGGAAAATTGGATTTTAATGTGTCTCCACCTGTTGCCTTTCATACAAAAGAATAGTAGCTAAATAATAATAATAGCTAATAAACAGCCCCAGATTTTACCGTAAGTAAATACATTTGTGAGTAAATTGAGAGAAAATCATCATTATTTCAGCATTTTTGTTTGGTGGTGTGCCGTGAGATATGTGCCCTGACTTAATAAAGGTTGGGAAACACCGGCCTACACGTCGGTACCAACACCTTGCCGGGCGGTTTCCTTGCTTGTCTGCAGTCTACCGATATCGCCGAGGCGCCTCAGAAAGCCAGAAAACAGTCCGAAAGATTCTGACGTGCTCCACGAACTCTTGGGCGGAACAGTTTCACCGTTTCCCTCGTGGCTTTGCTCCTTGTCTTGGCCGAGGGGAGCGATGTTCTCGGTGGATGGAGAGTCTCGCTTTTGAGGTAGGTCGGTAAAGTCAAACACTTGCTTGGACTTGCATGTAGTCTTCTGGGCCGTGTCTCTGGCTGCGGAGATGGGAACCCACACGTCGTCCTCATCGTCAACCTCCTCCTTCTTGACTCTCACGGGTAGCGTGTGTCGGCGAGCAATGTTGCGTTTCGAGGAAGGCGGCGAGCTGAGCAAGAATCTGACCAAATCCTCGTTTGTCGGGTCTCCGGGGTACCGGTCATTCTCCATGTCAAAAGTCCGCCGACGGCTCAGAGTTCTTGTCGTCTTGGGCGATTTGGGGTTTTCAACGGAAAACTCTGCAGAGGAGATGCTGCCCTGGCTGCTCTGGTAGAGCAAAACCTTCTTAGAGGCTTCGCGCAATTTCCGAGCCTCTTCCTCGTTATTGTCCTGGAGATCGTCCTCGTCAATGTCCGTGGCGGCGGAGAACGATCGAGCTGAGGAGGAAATGCTAGGAGGCCTACTGCTTGATTCTTCAACAGCACAAAGGAACATCTCGTCTCCCTTATCCTTTTCGGACAAAACATCAGTCTCGCTGTCCGAGCTATTCGCTTGCTGGTGGGGACGCTCGGTGAGTTCCGCAGCTGAATTCCACTCTTTCTTCGCCGTGACACTCACCTGTATGGGTCCCGCCCGTTTTAGCGCAGGGAAGTTCGCCTGAGACGAAATCTCCGAAAGGCTCCCCGATTGGGGGCTCCCGCTCACGGGGCTGCCGTGAGTGGACGAGGGTCGTCCTGACCGTCTCCTCTGGAGCCGGTTGGTCAGCAAGTTTTGCAGGACGGACTCCAAAGCGATCCCCTCCATTTCTTTGTCTCTGACTGAGCAGGTGGCTGTGGATCTGCGCTTGGCGGCAGTCTGCAGCCGGTTTCGGTGTCGTCGTTTCACCTCTGCCACCTCCCGGGCTGTGTTTTCCTGCGGGGAAAAAGGCAAACGCTAACGAATCAATCAGCAAAAGTCGAATCGAGGCAACTGGACTCTATTTGGTTGTTGAAGAAGACTTGTCCAGTGCTAAATTTTAGATTTGGAAGACAATCTTTGGGGAAGAGATGGCAAAATGTTGTAAGCAGGTGATAAGTGATGGCATAAACCCCCTCCTCTGTTTATACAGTTTGACATCGGTGGCTTATTTACACCGCTTCCAAACCCTCTCTGTGCAGAATTGGGACATTGATGCAAATGAACTGTTGACTGTGTACCGCCGCCTATGGTATGCCATTATTTGTGTGGAGACGAAAATGACAAATTAGAACTGAAGAAGCCTTTTGAAATACAGGTGAAAAGCCTTCAACAGTTAAAGAGAGTCCGGTTGCCTCCATTCACTGACTTGAGAATCTACACGGACATGTTCAGGAATAGAGCGTTAAGTTCAGACTTTTTCCAACACGTCAGAACACGGACTTAACCTGCACGGCTCGCAGAAACCTCTCACGGAAGGAGTCGAAGATAGAGCAACACTCCTCCAGTCTGAACTTGCTGGGGTCCTCGCAGAAGTACTGCGCCACGGAGTCGCTGGCTAACTGAAGCTCCTGGAGATCACGTTCCACCTCGTCCAAGCAGGCCTCAGCATCCTGATCCGAGCACGACACTTAGTAGCCTGATAGCAGTGAATGATTCCAACAGAGGCCTTCCTCACCTTGAGGAAATCCTCCATCTGAACCTTGAGGTCTTCCTGCTTCAAAGTGTTCGCTTTGGCGTCATTCACTTTTTTGACTTGTCGGTCAAACTCTGCTTCAATGTCACTTCGATTGATTCTGAAAACCAAAAGGCGGAAACATACATTCTTAACTGGTAACTTTTTTGGGGTGTTTGGATCAGGTTAATGTACCTTTTCATTGCAGGAGCATGTAACACAATTGCTTATTGCAAAATAAGAGATGACCAAAAACAAGTACAATCATGTTAGGATTTAGACTGAAACCCTACATTGCTCCAAAAATAGAGAATTAAGGACAATGCAATAATTTTACTCGACCATGCTGGACCTCTAAAGTGCTGAAATCTTTAGTAAATGCCAATGTATGTTTTCAAAATGATTAACCTTTTACGCCATGCTGCCCATTAGATGGCGGGGGCAAAAAGGCTTCACAATTTAGTCTCGTCCATGTGCCGAGGATACCGGCTTTCAATTGGGCCTTATCTGGGCAAGTTCCCGAGTAAGAGTTTGCCTAAAATGGCCAACTTCATGTCAAATTTCAGCCACGCGTGCGTCCTTGAGATGTATTCGTGCGTCCTGTTATGATCGCCACCTAATTTCATTTCTTAACTTTTGTGGGGGTTCATGTTCAACTATCCCTAAAATAACATACACAACACTTTTTAAAAAAATAAATAAAATGTGGACATGTTGGCTGGTTCATAAATCATGTAAACATGCATTTACCTTGCAGCATCTTTAATGTGTGCAAGTTGTTTGGGAAAGTTGAGCAGCGCCACATCAGCATTCTGCGCTTGCTGTAGGAAACCACAAAAATCAACATGAAGACCAAACGAAAACAAATGTTTGGTGACTCGATGAAAGCGACGCAATCCACTTGCCATCACAACATAGTGCATTAGATTCATCCCAGGTTTGTTCGCTTTGGTGTCCACCAACTTCAGCAGGGATGCCATCCGGAAAGCGACGGCGCTGCCAGCGTAGCCGCCCTGTCGTCCAAACGAGCCGAGCTCACGCACACAGACAAACGCCGTAGACTGCCAATCGAGTATTCGCGACCACATACACACTCACTCACAGCATTCATGTAATTTCCAGTCTTCAGAACCAGGCGAATGACTGCGTGCAGACTGTCAGAATCCAAAAGCTCTTAGAAAACAAACACAAAGCGGAGTTTGGTAAATTTGCACCAAGTATTAGTTGGGGGGGAAGAAGAAAAATACAATACCATTTCCAGCAGCTTTCAAAGTGCCAATGAAGCCTCTCATTTCAGACATGAAGGGGAAAAACTCCTCCTTGAGGACCAAGCTCCTCAGACGCTCCTCGTACCTGACACACACACACACACACACACACACAATGATTTAATAATAAACCTTCTGGAACCCATAAAAGAACATTTAGAGAAGCAGCAGGGCTCTCACCCGGGGATCTGGACCAACATCCGCATGAACAGGTCTGCATCCGGCAAGGCCGACTGGTTGCCATTAAATTTAAGCAGTTCTTTTACCTGCAAAAACACATTTGGTCAGTCTTGCAGTTCTTAGTTGCGTTCTTGGTTAAATTTGAAGTGTTGACAGTTTGTAACGCATTTGGACAGTCTTGCAGTTCTATATTACATCTAGTAATAACCGATTTATATACTCTTCATAAGAGAAAACACTTTGTAATGTACTTAGATCAGAAAACCTTTAACGCTATTTATAAGCAATAAGCATATCACAAGGGAAATGGTAAGGTGTTTGGTCAATTTTGCGGTTGATTGACTTAAAGCAGTCATTATAAAGCATTAGAAAACAGTAAATCCCATTTCTAAATTATTCATAAAGGAAAAAATGTTGCAATGTACTTTGATCAGAAGAATTTCAATGTGTGTCTGATTATGAATGTTTAACAAGGTCTTTTTGTGATATAATACTGCTGTCAGTTGTGTATGTGTCGACGTGAAAAGGTGTTGCGGGTACCTCGTCGTCATCTGGCAGCAGTTTACACAGCTCCCGAAGTTTCCCGGGACCGAAACCCAGGCCGTTTCCCGCTTTGATTTCTTCAATCATGTCGGTCACGGGCCTGCGGATCGAGGCGCACGGACAGATAGGTGGGGTTTACCACTGATGTTACTCTCATTACCCTGACAATTTGGTTTTATTAAGGTTGGATCGCTTCAAAAGACTCATTGCACCAGCAAGCATCAACAAGTCAGCTTTGAGAAATCACAATCTCATTGGAAACCACAGAAAATACAGCATTGAGTTAAACTAATAAAGTTTTCCTCATCAGCATCTTTTCCCTCTTTTCGTGGACAGAGGTCAGCAGTTTAGAAATGATTATAACAATTCAATTTCATTTATTATTTGGGCTGGCGTTATAGCCTATATGCTTCACCTGCTTCAGTAAACTACAGATTGTTGTACTACTCTCGTACTGCTTCACCAAGCCGACAACATGCACACATCACTCATATCTTTCTATGATTTCAAGTTTTAATCCAATTTACATTATCTATTTCTTCGCAGCACACAATTCCTTTGGACACATGGACAAAAGAAATTGGAAAATAAGCGTGAGTAAACATTTAGAGGCATTGTTAATTTGACCTCGAAAGCCGTCGATGGCAGTGAATGTGTTTTAAACACCTCGATGCCATAGAAACAACAGTGTGCCACCGACTTGTTGTGTTGCGTGAGGTGTAGAATATGCAGTGCATGCTCAATAGCCTTCAGCAACACATTTATCGTCTCAGCTAGACCAGGCCTGCCGGGACACGCGAGCGTGACGAAGTCACGTGTGTTGTATTACAAAGTGCGCTGTTGTTGTGCAAAGTTACCGTTGCGAGCGACTCACCGCCTGAACTGCTTGAGGAAAATGCCGATGTTCATGCTTCTCTTGGCACTGAGGATGGACACCTGAGGAAAGAATAAGAGTTATTTTCACACTGTTGGCTTCAAAGATCAACGTAACTCGGCAGCTTGGTGACGAAGTGCTGCCTCCGTGAGTGAAAATGTATCCGTCCATCAATTTCCTACAGACCCCTCGCATTCACACCAATGGACAATTTAGAGTTTTCAGTTAACCTAACATTGCCATACTGCTCCCTCAAAACAGTCTCAAAATGGGATGAACACGTTTTTAAACTCTTGATCCTTGGAGTATTTGACAAAAACATGTCAGATATGTTATGGGACACCGGGAAAACGTTTTAAATTGTGATGAAATTATTTTTTGGGGGGAAAAAGTGTGCTTGATTTGACTAAAACGCTCTCATACTGTACGACAGCCCCCGGCAACCTTCCTTAAGCAAACACACACACTGTATGATGAGATAACATTCCTGAAACATTAGGCAATACCATGTTTACATTTAGCTTTTTATAGCCTCAGAGCATTTATGGGGGTCTTCCAAGGTGCATTTTGTACTTTGTTTAATTATCTGCTGTTTCGCATTTGGTGTTCTTCTGAGAGTTTGCTGGAAAGATGGTTCAGTGAAGCTTTGATCATTTTTGTCTCAACTTAATTCTTTAATTCTACAATTTGGCCAACAGTGAACCCCCACTCATCATGGGGGATACGTTCCAGACCAAACCTCAACAAGCCAAATAGATTAATTGTATATTATAAGAAAAATAGCTATCGACAGTGCTGTACTGTATTAAAAAAGTACAGTAATAAAATAATAATAAAACAGAATGTATCATATTAAACAGTTTTTCCAACTTTTTTTCACAAAGTAAAGAATTTGTCTTTTTTTTTTGCAACATTTCATGTTTCACTTAACTTTCACTGAGCTTAATCTTCTTTATTATTTTCTTGCCTATTTTGCTCGTATTTTACCATGATTTATTGCTTTAATTCAATGGACCGCTTCATCACAGCACTGACTTTCTTAGGATTCATGGTTAGAAAAAATACATTTTTGGTAACAACACCTGCACAAAAAAACGGAAAATGCAAACACAAAACGCAACTGATAGCTGTATTGTCACTGCGAGGTAACCAACGTGAACTGACGGTGGCCTGATGTTGCGAATTTCGCTGCCGCCATCGAGTGGATTCGTAAATCAAATTTTTGCTCGAAACACAAAGCAAAAAAATAGAAAATAATCAACCGAGCGACAGCTAGCAACTCCAAAAACTCCCAAATTGGGGCACTCGTACAGTAAGTCAATATAGTGCAAAACCCCATAAAAAAAATAAAAAAAATGAAAAAAATAGCTATAAATTGCAGATTTCCACAACATAATGATTTTCAGAAGAGAAAAGTTCCGATGTAGCGAGGCCGCGAACATGCACTCACCAGTTCACCCCCAGAAGTAGCAGACGGCGGGCCGCCCGGGGTGGCGAGCTGCAGCTGGTTCTGCTGTTGGGCCCGCTTGTGACTGAACAGCTCCTCCATGTGCTCCGTGTCCAGCTCGTAGTCGCCGTCCGTGCGATCCTCCGTCCAGATGTTGCGCTTGCCCATCACCGTGTGCTTGGGGATGGTCTCCCAGTTGAAGTTGCGCATCCCGGAGCGCCGACGCTCCAGTCTCGAGCCGCCCGGGCCGGGGGGCGGCGGCGGCGGCAGGGGAGGAGGGGGTGGCAATAAAGGCGGTGGGGGTGGTGGTGGCGGCGGAGGATCACCGGGTTCCATCTGGATGGAGAGTTTTCGGCGACGTCAAGGTACAGTCATGCTCTCAGCTGCGCATGCTGACTGGAAAGAAGCCTGGCAGCAACAGCATGGTGGGTTTTTTTTTTCATTGGGTGTAACAGGAGTGTTCCAAATGGCAGTTTGCGTGACGCATTCATACTGGGGGGGGGGGGTCGGGGGAAGAAAAAAAAGGGAGTGGGGACATTACAACAGTGTTAGTGGAGGAAAGACACACCATAATGCTGTATAATTTATGTGAATGGCTACTAAATTAATTTGGTAATAACTCATTTAACTAGCACTACATAATAAAGGTACTTAAAAGTTTTTAACTATTTGTAACTCATTCATAAAACGTTTTAAGTCATAAGCCACATTGTAGTTATACTTTTTCTGAGAGGGCAGTCATGATGATAAAACAACATAAATGTAGAAGTACCTCATTATATTATAGACAATAACATGATGGGTAACCGGATTTTGAAATCAGACGTCAAGTTTGTTCAGCTATTGCACATTTTAAAAGATCTCATTTTTAAAATTGGAGAAAATTAGCCACAGACATTTTGTTGTCATTTTTAGTGCTGAGTGCAATAATGGACCGCCCCCGAAACATTGAATTGCAACGAAACCTCAATTTAGACCAGTATTCATCTGAAAGATATGCCATTTCTGCAATTAACTTTAAAAAAAAAAAAAAAAAAAATGTCATTAGACCAGTCTACGTCATAGTTCTCAGCGGCTCAATTTGCAATGCTGGTACAGATTTGAGCAAGAAATGCAGACAAATGTGATTTGCTTAAATGGGCCACATAGAATGACGTGGCGGGCCAGGTCTGGCCCTCGGACCCTGCGTTTTACACCTGTGATCTAAAAGGGTTAATCCACAAGTGTTTGATGCCACCACAGAAGTGTGTACCAGTGATGGCGAAGGGAGAACCACAGAAAACCCCAAAATCTCCCTCAAATGTCACGGAAAAAATGGCGTCACGCCATATATGTCCGCAGCTCAGCAAATCTTGCCAAACTTCAGCTCGGTGAGCGGGTCACTACATAGAACCACAACTTCACGTGAAATGGGAAATCGCTACATCATCTAGCCATTGAAATAGTTTCGCTGTAACGCGCGAGAAATGTTACGTATTCAGCATTATGAGCATTTCTCATAGCAACATATGTATGTAGATTCACTCTTTGGCACTATTAATCCCAACAGCATTCAGTGTCAACAAACTAACCTATTCCCAATTTATGCAAGGTACCTTTGTGTGTGCATCTTTTCAATTCAATGATGTAGGATTACTACACAGAGGTCTCAGAGAAGTCGGGATCAATAGTCCACTCTTTAACCTTTAAACTGCTACTGTATTTACAATAAATTGTTTTGCTCAAAATACTTTGTCACTGTACTTCAAAAGATTCGTCAGGTATCTGCACGTTACCTTTTAAGCAAAGCAATGGAAATATGTTATTTCGATCGCATAAAAGGTTGAGACAAAGCCAGCTCGTTCTTAACGTAATGTGATTTTCTTCTCAGTCCGAGCACTATTACAGTAAGTTCCAAAAATATATTTGTACGTTTTTTTTCTTTTTTTTTTCCCCCTCTCTTCATTGGAACAAGTTACCAAACTGGGTATTGTATATAATTGACAGTAGTAAACAGAATTTTGACTTTTGTACACTTCAGTCTGCACTTCTTTCATTGTATTTATCACAGGAGTTGAATCCATACTTCTACTCTGGCAGCTGTGCTTCTACTTAAGTACAGAGTATGAGTGCTTTTGCCAGTTCTCTCAACAGTATGTGGGTGTTACGCATGCTCTCTTCTTTGAGATGTTCACTCAAAGATAACATCAGTAAAGTAACATGGAGCAATAACGTGACGAAATCCAATAAAAGGCCACGGAAGTGACTCACCAAGCTGTTTGATCAATCGAGTTGTAAAACGACGAGTCACCTTTGCTTGTTCTCCTTGAAAATGTCCCGTGTCCTATGTTTGCAATTCCAGACTGGCTCCTCTCATGTTGAAACTTGAACAGCGTCGCACCTCCTCTTTCCTAAGTGGAAAGAGGGACACGCCCATGGAGAGAAGGCAGCGGTGGGAGTGTGCGCTCACCTTCCCAGGAAGGAGTACCTCTGGGATCACCTCTGGACCTCCCCGACTTGTTAAGCCTGTGGTTGGACTGTGAGCGCTCGGGTGGATTTATGGACTCGAGCAATGTGATGAGTTGCACTTAAAAGATAGAGGAAAGGACATTGATTTGTTTTAAAGGCACAGACACACACTCATGTAATCATTAGTGTCTTTCATCTACGAATGAATGTTTAGAGAAGGGAGATAATGCAGAAGGGACCTTGGTGTCACCCATCATTTCACTCCTGAGGACACTTTGGCCTAAGTCCACTTCAATGCAAACGACTTGCTTACTTACAATCACTTCACGAGGGACAAGTTCAAGATTTTCCATTCATTTAAAGATCGACTGAAAGCTAATTTGTCCTGATCATTGGCAATCCAGTTGATGTGATTTGAACATTTAAATTCGGATAAACGCATACAAGAAGTCAGTCATGTTTACTGTCGTTTAAACATTGAAGTAGTGTGAACACAACTAGAACTGTTGGTACGTTAACAACAGCGTAATTATCAGTCAAACCGAAAAATTACGTCATAGCAATCCGCATAAACGCGTGCTGTGATCAGTACAGAGATGACAGCACAATAATCGGATTGGACGTTTTTCCACTGCTTTCACTGTGGGAAATCAGTTTTCCAACATTAATTGAGCCAAAACAATTATTTCATATAAAAAAAAAAAAAAACATTCTCACACACACACACACACACAACCAAATAAAAATATCACAAGTATATACACTGTATACTAACTACTATTTACTCATAAATGTCTATTTTGTTGCATGACTGGCAACAGGTGGTTAAATTGTGCCTTTCCCCAATCGAGTGGAAGAACATTTCATTGTTCTGCCTGTCACTACAGTATGCGTCGCTGGCATAGATAGGTGAACAAAATAAATGATTTATAGTAAATAATCATTTACACACCAATTAAGTGAAACTGTACAATGTTGCAACGTAATTAAACGTGTCTATGATGTGCGAGAAATTGCACACAAAAAAAAACCCACAGTAATGAATGTATGAATGAGCGTCCTGAGCTAAGGCACAGCAACATGGTAAGCTAGCATGAAGGTGAAGGTAGAGAAAATGGCTTTTAGGAGGTCAATAAAATGGCTACTGCAAAGAACATCAACAAAAGAAACTCTCTTAGAAAGTCAACTATACAGCATACAAGTGTAGTGTAAAAGTGATTTTACCTGTGTACATAATAAACGGACATCTACTTCATATTAAAGGTGACGTGATACTTGCCAGTGAAGTTTCCCCCCCCCCCCACACACGCACGTTTGCTTCTAACTGCTCATTTGAATGGAACAAAAACATCCAGCAGACTTTTATTTGCGAGTGCACCACAATCAGGACAAAGATGTGAAAATAAAACACTCTTATAGATTGATAAATAGGAGGAAACACAGCAAAATCAAAATCAAATAAAAAAGATGGACTCTTTTGAAAACAGAAATACTGACCAATGAATACTTTCATTTCAATCGTACCATTTGATGATTTGGCCGTTAAATTCATTGTCAACAGCCTGTAAACAGTACCCAAAGCAACAGTTGAGATGAATTCAAGATTGCACACTCAGCAAGAGAGATTGACTATGATACACACAATATATACGTATTCGTCTCATCATGTAAAATGACAACTGAGGCAGCTATACCACAAAACAAGCAAATTAAAGCAAGAGTTATTGCATGTATACATTTCTACCTGTGCAGCTCTTCAGGGCGTGACGTTAAGACGCTTGTGACCTTGCAGAGTTGAGTCATTCAGAGTTCTGTGATTTCAGGTGACTCATCAAACGTCGTCGCCGTGCTCTGCCCACACGCAAAGGTGAAAACTCAAATGTCTCGCAATTTAGTGTCGTTCATCTGTCAAGTAGACCTGGTTCAAATTCGGTCACAATCACGCAAAATCTCTACAAGTTTGTTTTGGAAGGAAGCGCCTCTTCTCACTTCAAAATGGCAGACTTCGCAGGGTTCTTGAGATGAAATGAAAATTTTGTTGGGCCTGAGAATCGTGACGACGACGAAGCGAAGCACTTTCAAGAAGGCCTTTGCGCTGCCTTTGCTCGAGCCCTAATCGTGTGCAATCGGTAACATAAAACATGACACAGTTCGCTGACAAACTCGTGTACTGTACTATAAAATATCAAAAGATAACAAAAAGACAAAATAAGGTACCCAACAGCCATCTCTACTATAAAGGTTTATACTTTACATATACATGGAAATGAATGGACTATCAAAGGATACTATGTGGCTTAGCTAAAAAAAGATATAAATAAAACTTGAAACACATGAGAATTTAAAAAAAAAAAAAAAAAGAGAGGCAAACTTTTCCCATTTCAATATTCTCTACTTATCCCGCCATAAACATGTACTTCCTGTCACTGTTCCTCCAGCCAGGACGGCTTGTCGGCGCCGGGCGGCTTTAACTTGACGTTGAACTGCACCAGAGTTTGTTCCAGCTGCTGCTGGTTGCCGGCGAAGTATGCCGAGATGGCGTTGTGGAAGAGGAGCAGCTGCTTGTGCATCACCTTCACCTGCAAAAACACCACATGCCATCAAAAACGCCAAAGACACATGTACCTTGACTTAAGAGCGCCCCAACTTACGAGTATTTTGAGTTGCCATAGAAAATATAACCCAGCAAACCTTGTTCTCCTCTAAAAACTTGAGCTTGATGGTGACGTCGCTGCGCAGCCGCTCGTATTTGTCCCTGTGCACTTGGTAGTCGTGCTGGGCCATGTCGATGCGGACCATGGCGGCGCTGTCCCTCGGGCCCAAACTCAGCTCTTCCAAGTCGGACCGGTAGGCGTCAAACTCCAACCTGAGCGCGCACGCGGAGCAACAGAAACAAAATAGAGGACTGTCACATTGCAGGGAACCACTCAAGAGGATGTGCCCAATTTGCGTTACCTTGCGTTTTCGTAGTGCTTGATGGTCATCAGAGTGTCCTCCATGGTTTTGTTGACCAGAGTGTCGATACTGGACACAAAGAAGTTGACGGCGCCCAGCAGGGACTCACCGTTCTTGCACAATAGCTTTTGGGTTTCCGCGTTATACCCGAACTCGTCCTGAAGAGTGGGGGGTGGGGGGGGCGAACACAAATCCCTGACCGTTATATAGAGGAGTGATTCGCAACCACTGTCCTGTGAGAGGTCATGCATGATATGCTGTGGAAAATAATCTGATTTCACTTAACTGGCCTGAAAATTATTTATTTATAACAAATAATGTCTGTTCATCTATCTAGCATCTTTTTTTTTTTTTTTTTTTTTTAAAAGCCCTTACCAATTTGAATTTAAGAAAAAAAACAAAATTAATAAATAAATAAACATTTATGTAATATAAGGCTCTAAAATCATTAAAAATAAGGGCCGCCCTCGAAATGCGGGACTGTGGGCGTGTCCACTGAAGGCAATGGAGAAAGCCCTTCACCTGTCGATGAAATACATCAGCAATTTGATTGGAGCTAAATCAGCGCTAGTCCCGCCCCGTGCCCGCCCACTGAGTTGGATAGCTTCGAATGACAGATACACATTTCATGCGCACAGCACGGGGACCCAGGACTGCCAAAATTAAATAAATAGTTCAATAAATAAATATTTAAATAATTCAATAGACCTTGAAATATTTTTTTAAAAAATGGAAATATTGAAATAAAAAAAAAAAAAAGGAAATATCTAAATAAAAACTGAAATAAATAAATATTGAAATAATTACATATTTCATGACATATTTTTTTAAATAGTGTATTTATTTAACTGTGGCACTCTTGGTCCTCCATGTTAGTGTGTTTGTGTACCAAAGACACAGAAAGTGGCACACTGTACGCCACCTGCAGCTCCGGTGACTTCTGGCTGAGGTCAGTGAACGTATCCCCGAGAGCCTGCTGCGTCTGCACCATACTCTGGAAGTGGCTGGTGAGCGCCGTGGCGAGTCTGAGGATGTTCTCGTACTTGCTCTTGGTGTCTCGCAGCACGTCAATCTGAGCCTCCAGCTCCAAGTCGACCGTCCGCGAGCCTCGGCCAAAACGCTCTGAGAACATCTGCTTGGTGCACTGAGGGAGACATTGAACTAAGTGAGTAGTTATCGTTGAAAAATCCTACTAAAGCCCCTTATGTTGAGGGTCAAATTTGCCTGTCAAAAAAATAATAATAATTGAAAATGTTAAGTATTAAATGTTATGTAAAATTGATCCAAGACTAAAAAAATGTAAGTTTGTTGTTGGTTTCTAATAAATTCGATAAGTACTGTACTGTACATTGCGGTAATTTCTCAGTATCATATCATAAACTTAACAGCATTATTGTCTGTACTGCTATTAAAGATTGTACATATTGTTTTACCTTGAGTAATACAATACTGGTCTTACCTTATATGTGTTTATGCCCCATTTCTTCACACTATCCAGCTTCTCCACTGCCACGCCGCGGGACACTTCTTCCATCGCGTTGTTGGTGTTATGGTTCGTGGAAGCTGAAAAAATCAAAAGTGCCGCCAACATAAAAGCGCTGACTCGTGTTATTCCTGATGGACACATGAGTCAAGGCAACGAATGAGCGAGGAGAAGGTGATGAACTTGAGCGATGATACCTGAGAGCTGCTGGCTGCTCGGCAAGCTAGCGGCCCTGGATTTCATGCGGATGTCTGGGATGGGCACGGGGTGACAAAACATGGGTGAGAAAAGCTTTGGATAACAGAAAGTCAAATGCGTCTCTCTGGTATTAGCGATTTAAGACATGGCCAGCATGCGAGGTTTTTTTTTTCTCCTCATGCACTCAAGAAACATGGAAAAATTGAGTTAATGAGATGAAATGCAAACAGCGACAACAACACCCACATCCAGTCTTACAGATACAATACAATATTACAAATAAGCGCTTGTGTTTGGTTAGTGCGTCCTTTAACCCTCCTGCTGTGTTTCTTTGTTGTACCACAGATGATCATGGGTCCATGAATAAATATATATATATATTTTTTTTTTGTATTTTTTTTTTTTTTAAATACAGTGAACTTCTGCATATTTGCATGAATTTGTTCATGCCAAAGTCATGTCCAAAAACATGACTTTGGCGCCATCAGATGGCATCTTGGTGTCAAAGAACTGTTGAAGTAAGTCTAGCTTTAGTTAGACAAATGTAGTACTTTGATGCCATCATCTGGCACCCATAGGTAATTGCAGTACAGTGTAACCCTTTTTACGGGGGTGCATCAATTACTCGCAGATTTTTGCTATTCACAGCAGATCTCGGTCCCTATCGCGCGCTTTACACCGCAACACCATTGCTCAGTATTCTGTTCATATTTTGTGCAACAATTATTTTTTTTTTTTTTGAATGTGCACATGGATCGGCGGCTTAGTGATGAAGTGCCGCCTCCACAAGAGAAAATACAATTGAATCTTTACGAGCGTTAGTTTTTTTCGAGGGGCATATGGTTAAACTTGCCGGTGGTGGCTTTGTGCAGGCGGCATTCATTTACAGACTGGACACCGACATCGAGAACATCCAGAGGTCTTCAATAACTTTGAATAATTTTTAGATAGTTGCTAGAGGTCTCGGAAAAGACATTAAATGTAACACAACATGAGGGTTAAGGCGCATACATTTCCGCTAAACTGGCAGTTGTAGGCATGCGAGCGAGGCTGCATACAAGTCCTTTTGTCCAAGGAGGAAACGTTTTTTTTGTTTTTTTAAATACACAAAAAAAAAAGGGCCCAAAAGATGAAGACATAAGGGGTTAAACTTGAGAAACATCTTCAGAATGCACAGGCACCTGGTGCAGGCGCGGGGGCACGTCCTCTGTCCAAATACTCGGGGTTGAAACGTATGGCAGGCCCTATAATATAAAGCAGCAGCCTGGAGGTCAGCAGATGTACGGCGATGGTAAATCTGTCATCATAAAGCCTCCATTTGTTCTGGCCCCCTCTTTCTGTGACTGAAGGCTTTTTAAAAACGCATCAAGTTCAGCGCCCATGCAGTTGCGGGCAGTACCTTTGATGGTGCTGGTTGGAATGATGCCCCCCGCCGGGCCGCCATAACCTCCCGACACGATGCTGGTTTCGTTGAGGTTGGGCCCCGACACCATCACCTGTTGCAAATCCTGAGCGGCAAACAACAAAATTATGTTTATGCGCACCTCACTTCAAATATAATCCCTCTTTTTTTTCTCTTCACTACCTTTACTATGATTATGTATGAGGGCAGCTGTAAAACTGAAGTTAACGGTGGAGTTTAAAGAGAAAGTGAAGCTCTTCACTTTTCCCTCGCTATGTTGCGGTTCATCTATTGCGCATTCAGTGCATTGTGGATTTTTTTTTTCATATGGCTCATAAATTGTAATTATCGGGATTTTGAGCGCATGTAATTTTTTGGGTAGATAAAATAATTGCTTCTCAGCATAACGTATTACAACTAAAACAAAACAAAAAGAGGAGAACATTTTATTATAGCACAGGGCGTAGTTTATATAGTGGTAAATCATGACGTCCTTGTGGGCCCCGCCATATTGATATAAACCCCATAAAATCCAAAATATTGGGGATTTCGGTCTGATATTTTCAGATGGGGAAGGGGGCATATTTACAAATGTCCCCATAAATTTAGGTGAGGATTGGTAGCATTTTTTGTGACATTAGACAACGTTGGGATTTTAATTTTTTTTTTTACATTAAGCGTGAACTGTCCTGACACGGGATAAGAAAAAAAACGAATTAACATGCGCACTACTTCGCGGATTTCACCTATTGCAGTGGTCGTTACGAAAATGCCTGGTATCACCGTGTGTCATGGTTAACATGGCATCTGTAAAGCTCAAGATGACAGCCATCAGAAAATCTGCGTAAATGTTGATCATTCTTTTCCAAAGTCAAAGCAGATGTGTGCAAATGTAATTTTCATTTATTTTTGAATAAACAAAGATGAAATAGTCTGCTTCATGGAAGACGACACAAATAGAAGAATATTTCATACCGCGAGGCTGAAATTCCAAGCGTTTGGACAACTTTAAGTTCAACAAAGGTCTCTTAACGATTAATCGATGATTAAAATAGTTGTCGATTCATTCGGTAATCGTTTAGCTGTCGATTAAATGGCAGTTGAATGCAGGTCACAGATCAAATTAACCTCGTATGTCAAGGTACCACTGCAGGATGACACCACTGTGTGCTGCTGAACAAACAAACATTCCTTCAAACACTTCCTGCCAACAATTGACCTGCTCCAGACTGTCATCCTCTGGCTGTGCCCCAGTGTCTCCATTGCTGTTAATGGGAATCTCCACGGTGGCAGCTTTGCTCATGATAGCCTCTGCCATGACGAAATGTCTGGGGGTTAAAAAAATAAAAATAAATAAATAAATAAAATAAACATATATATATATATATTCAACATATATATATATATATATAAATATATATATATAAATATATATATATATATATATATAGTGAGTGTAGTGCAAAAATAAAACAACAGTTTGCTTACATCTGAACGCTAACAGCAGCTGATGTGGCTTCTGGCTAGTAAGTGACAGCTAGCCTCGCTCTCAGCTTGCTAGTGCAAAAAAAAAAAAAAAAAAAAAGTCAAACAAGCAGCGCGAACGAATGGAATAAAACGTAACACAACCGTAGATAAAAGGCGCCCATTAGTCTAATAAAACAATGTCACACCCATGGCTACTGTTTAGACGAGCTGCCTCGTACCATGCAACTCATCCAGAAAATCCCTGCATCCAGACCAGAGCAGCGGCTTTAGCGTCACTTCGCAATAAAGGTTATATTTTCCAAACTGATGCAATACGTGTTTTATCGTTTTTAATTGGAATACAACTTGCGAAACGTGACAATTTCGAACTACTGCACTCATTTTAGAGTGTTGCCAGGGGTCTGGACGCGAATATCAAGAGGCAATACCTTTATTTTGAAACAGCTCCAATCGTCAAGCCTTTTCCGCCCTTCGATTCGGTTGGCCACGTCGTGCTGTGGTGACGTCACGTCGTCTCCAAACTGCAGTGCCTCTTTTTTTGCTGAAGGGGTCAGTGTTTCCTCATTATGGGTGGCACCAATGGCCCTACAGCATGGCAACATTATTTTTTTCATTTTTCTTTTTTAACAAAATACTCGACGAATATAAAATGTGAAATTATAATTTTATAATTCAATTTCATTCCAATTAATTAATTTCATTTTATTTTTATACAATGTCAAAATAAGACGGACTTTTTAACAAATAAAAAAAAATGGTGATTTCCGTAGTAATATTGTTAATACGTTGTCATTATAAAGGCACCAAGCGTCCAATCAGGTTGCTCCAAAATCATCCCTATGCACTTTCCACTTTACAGTGATGAGGCATTGTGACTTGGTTGCTATGATGCAATGTGATATATTGTCTTTGTTTCTGGCTGGTATTTTTATTTTATTTTTTTTTTCTTATTATACTGATAACACTGATTGGTGTGGCACGGTGGACAAGTAATAAGCTGATCCGCCTCACGGTTCTGAGGTCGGGAGTTCGAATCCGGTATCGGGCCGTCGTATTTCGGTCTGCATGTTCTTCTGCGTGGATTTCTCAGATTCTAAATTGTGCCGAGGTGTAAATAATTGTCTAAATGAGCCCTGCGATTGGCTGGCGAACCCGCCATATCTCACCCAAAGCCAGATGGGATAGGCTCCAGCTCACCCGTGACCCCAATGAGAATAATTGGGGGGGGGGGGGAAATGAATGGATGGATAATTATGTCTGGCCTATCTAACCATGAATTTCTAAGGCAATTGCAATTTGTAACGATTGTTATTGTGTCGCGCCTATCTTGCTGATTGCGGTCGTCGTCAGATTGGCTGATAAAGTCCAATTGTGCTAATGTGCCTCATTTGTTTCAATCAGGGATAGCAGCGGGAAGGGAACATAGCTTCCAAATGTAGTAAAAGTGCTTGCAATGATGATTTCCTGCAAGTGACATTTTTCCCAAACATCCCAGGGCTTGCTTTGACTACTCCCCCCCCCCCCTCCACCCTATTCTGTGCTTCTGCATCAGCACTATTCTGCCCTATTCACTTGGGTCAAAAGAATTTATAGGTCTGGGTGTTGTTTTAAACAAAATGTATAAATGTGCATGCGAGTTTCCCCGTGCTTAAAGTGGGGTCAGAGGTCATTGCTGTCTGTATTTTATTTTTTTTTTTCCACTTGACTGCTTCTTGTTAGCTGTCAAACCTACATATATATGAGAAAAATACAATATCCAATGTATTGCTCTTTTGCGGCGAGATGTACAAGAGAAGACCGAGTTTTTTTTGGGGGGGGGGGAATGGGAATGAATGGAACATTTCAAACGAAAGAGTGATTATCCCTGCCTGAGCGATGACGACTAGGCCTTGCCCTTCTGATAGCGCCTCCAACCCTCAAGGGCGCCTGTAAAAGTACTTGTGTGCATAGTAATGATGAAAAAACCCCAAAAAGCTCAATTTGAAATAAGTCTGCGATTGTGAGCCTCGATCCTTTTTCGTGTAAACACACACATTTAGAAGCCGTGCACATTACAGTGAGCGGGCAGTCGGATCCCATTAAGGAAGAAGGTAAATAATGTTGCCTTTGAGACTCGCTCAAAGCCAAACATCTCAATGGCTGGCCAGTTGCTTTCGTTCCACTTGGAATAATCGAAAGGGTATGTTTTGACTTTGCGTCTTGGCGCGGGGGCCGCCTCGACATCGTTGAGCCCGCCCCCGCCGTCATACCTTTGACCTCCGCATTATCCACGGCCCGCAAACAGTCCCGGCTTGACTGTTGTTTTGCTTCGCTTGGACATGAATCGAAGGCATGTGCTCCAGTCAGTTACGAACACCGGAGTCAACGATGGAGCATGTGAGGCAATAAGTCTTTCTCGTTTATTTCTTGCACGAAAGAGAAGAAATTGTGCTGACCAAACACCCTGGATCCAGTAGAAAAGGTCCACTAATGCTGAACATCGAGCTGCCTCTAATCACAAACGTACAATTGTTAAGTGGGAAACGCCAACAACTGTCCTTCATGTTTATTCCTTGCAAGAAGGAGGAGAGATTGTATAGAGCAAAGGCTGTACATGGAATGCAGTATACGAGGTCTTGGTGCTAACATGGCCGCCGCTGTCACGCTTAGGCTAAATGTCGATCCACCTCCCGATCACTTTTTTTGTTTGTTTTAACTGGGCAAACATCCACTCTGACAAAATATACATTTAGAACATCAAAAGTGTTGCGAGTCATTGAGCAATGAAAGCGTGCCACTAGTGTGGCGATGCTGATATAATAGCAATTGTGCGAATGATGCCGAATCCTCAAGCAATTTCAAGTGACCGATGGTGCAAATGGTGCAGAGAGTTCTCAAACACGAGTGGCCAGTCGCAATCAACGGCAGTAAGCACAGAGTGCAGCGTGACAAAACAGTGAGTGTTATTATTAATTATGGAGCCACTTCCTGGACATCAACGTCGAGTTGTTTGCAGGTTAATTACAACAGGGCCGTTCAAAAGGACTTTGTGTTGATGGCATTTGGACTCCCTCGTTATCCGCACGCTTAATGCCGGTGGCTGAGAGTTAAGCCGGCAAATGCTCGGCGTTATTCATTTTGAACGAGGCCCAGTTGAACTTGAAAGGTCTCAGTGTCCCTCGTGAAAAGGTACAAGGCTTCAGAGACCACCCACCCACCCACACACACACACGCACTGATTAGTCGTTAGTTTTGAGAGCTTCGCCATACTCCAAAACCGAACAGAATACGCAGGTTGGTAGAATTGGCTGGATAGCGCCCCCTGGAATATTTTCTAAACTCACCCGAGGTCAGCTGAGCTAAGTGACATAACATTTGGTAGGTTTGTCGATAAGGAGTGCACCAACAAAAACACATTCTCAAAAACCCATGCTCGAAAAGACGGGAAGTCGGCCATTTTGATTTGATACGTTTTGGAGCCCTTTTGGCCATTTCCAGGCATCCTCCAAAAAGATTGTGTCCGATCGCTACCAGATTTCAATCACGTACAGAATACGAGAAATTCGAAATGTTGTCACTGTGTGGACGTGGACCATAGCAGAGAAGTTCGGTGACTCAAAAAAATCGAAAATTCAGCCCCGTGAAACGACTTTCACTTAGCAACAC
The DNA here is from genome assembly GCF_024500385.1 of Phyllopteryx taeniolatus. NCBI lineage: Eukaryota > Metazoa > Chordata > Actinopteri > Syngnathiformes > Syngnathidae > Phyllopteryx > Phyllopteryx taeniolatus. Next base: position 28,487,873 of record NC_084509.1, on the reverse strand, counting down.
ACAATTCGGTAGGCATGAAAATCCGGAGTAGACGCACAAGAAAGTATCAGGAAGGCATGCCAGGGAATACATAGGAAGTCGGCCATTTTGCTTTGAAGCGACTATTTCAGGGTCTTTGTGGCCATTTTCGGAGGTCTTTGAAAGGCAAACTTGTCCTAGAGTTTTTTTTTTCCCCCCCATTGGTGCCACAGATGGGCGATGGTAAACGATGAAGCGTTAAAGTTTGGCAGCAACTTTGATGAAGAAAACTTAAAAAAGTTCAGGCCCCTGAAACCAGTTGCACTTTGCGGAATGCAATTTGGGCGGTATGTCTAGCGTATGCAGAGCCACACAAAAAAATAAAAATAAATAAATCTGTTGAAACTCAACTTCATCAGGATACAAACGCTCCAAAGTCTCATCCTGAAGAGATTGATACTCTCCCTGCGGGCAGAAATGTATACACGTAATACAGACAACATCATAATGGCCGCCTGAGACCGAACATGAAAGAACGGCAAATATTTATCATCCGACTTGAGGGAATATTGCTCCGGGATCGGTACTCGTAGATTTATTTGACGAAATGTTTGGATAAGCGGGCAACAGAGAAAACAGCCTGCAGATACAACTTTGTACAAACAATGCATCAAACCTGTCTGAGAGCTGCAAAGAGGATTTCTATTATTTACACGAGAGTCCTCAAACAACTGAGAGACATATACAGCGTCTTATTGCCACATGAAAAGCAAGCAAACAAGGCTCGGCAATGATTTAGTAAATATGTCAGGTGCAAGAGTTGGGACTCGCTCGAGTGCACAGTTTGATGCGTTTGCTGAAACGGTAACTCAGCCTGATGAAGATGAACACTTTCAAATAGCCGGAAAATGCATGCCGATGCTACGGTTTGTCACATAATAACAAAATGATGGCTCCGGTGTTCCCGTGGCAACCACAGATGGCCTTCTTTCATGATCTGGAAGACTCATCGACCGGCTTGGAGAACGCCGGCCGAACAAGTTCTTTGCAAAAACGTTTTATAACATGGACAAATTCGTAGACGTGTCGTAAAATGGCACCTGCATATCTCCTATAATTAACGCAATGTCTCCTCTCATCAGTTATTAATCATAACCGCCACATTTGAAACAAAATGCTAAGTCGGGCACATGTCTGTGTTGTACGATTATGCTCATCTCATATGATCATCATTCAGTCATGACGTCGCCATTTTGCGCAATAAAAATGAACGCAACAACGAGGAAATTATTTGATCGCTCTCTCGCCAGTTGTTCATCATCCGAAATAACCTGAACGACCATAAGTGATTGTTTAAAAACCAAAAAAAAATAGTCAGCCATGGATCGGAATTAGAATTTGGTTTGTTTTTGCGCAGCAGCACAACAAGATGAAAAGCGCGACCTTAAAGTGCAACCACGTGCGCATCGTGTCATCACTCCTCCGGCCAGTTATTAATGATAATGTCATTTGACCCAAGGGGGGGAAATCAACAGAGTAACCTTGAAAACTCCCATTTTTGTCTGAAGTGTAATTAGCAGTAAGAGTAGATCTTCATCTGGAATGTTTCCAGTTGAGGTTTTTTCCAGACCCCGACACGATGCCTCAGTTATTTAGTGGGAGGAGTCAAAGCACAAGGAATGTACACCAAGGAATGCGAAGGATTCCAGCGAGCCGTTCGAAATGAGCGACTGGAGGCTCATTTTCCAGTCCAAGGAACGTGTGATTCCTGGGTCAAACTTCCAAAACACACACACGAGCCTTTTGCACCTTTGATCAAATCCCGTCGATCGCGTCCGCTCATTCATACGCGACAGATTTACAACGGTCGGCGATGCTGCAGGTTATTGGAACGACATCGAACACGGCGGCCGAGTCCACTCCTGAATCCTGACAGGTGACCACGCAGGGACGCGCTCCTCAACAAAAAAAAACTGACCGGAAGTGGATCGCTATCACAAATGAGTCATGGCAGCTGCACGTGCAATTCGTTTGGTATTTTGCCCCGGAGAAAATAACGGACGAAAAAAATAAAAATCTTTGGGAGGGTCTAACTCACTCTCATAAAAACCCAGCTAAAGTAAAAAAAAAAAAATAATTCTATCCCTCCATCCATTTTCTAGCGCTTATCTGAGGTTGGGTCGCAGGGGCAGTACCTTTGGTAGGGACGCCCAGAATTCCCTCTCCCCAGCCACTTCCTCCAGCTCTTCCGAGGGGATTCCGAGGGTCGTCCCCGGGGTCTCCTCCCGGCGGGACGTGCCCGGAACACCTCGCCGGGGAGGCGTCCGGGAGGCATCCGAATCAGACGCCCCAGCCACCTCATCTGGCTCCTCTCGATGCGGAGGAGCAGCGGCTCTACTCTGAGATCCTCCCGGATGACCGAGCTTCTCACCTTATCTCTAAGGGAGAGCCCGGACACCCTGCGGAGGAAACCTATTTCGGGCCCTCCTATCCGGGATCTTGTTCTTTCAGTCACGACCCGCACCTCGTGAACCATAGGTGAGGGTAGGAACGTAGATCGACCGGCGGATCGAGAGCTTCGCCTTTCGGCTTAGCTCCTTCTTCACCGATACAAAGTTCGCATCACTGCAGATGCCGCACCGATCCGCGTGTCGATCTCCCGTTCCATTCTTCCCTCACTCGTGAACAAGACCCCAAGATACTTGAACTCCTCCACTCGGGGCAGGATCTCATCCCCGACCCGGAGAGGGCACGCCACCCTTTTCCGACCGAGGACCACGGTCTCAGATTTGGAGGTGCAGATTCTCATCCCGGCCGCTTCACACTCGGCTGCGAACCGCTCCGGCGAGAGTTGAAGATCACGGCTTGATGAAGCCAACAGAACCACATCACCTGCAAAAAGCAGAGTTGTAATTCTGAGGCCCTCTAGGCCTCGGCTGCGCCTAGAAATTCTGTCCATAAAAGTTATGAACAGGATCGGTGACAAAGGGCGGCCTCGGAGGAGTCCAACCCTCACCGGGAACGAGTACGACTTAGTGTCGGCAACGCGGACCAAACTCTGGCACCGGTCGTACAGGGACCGAATAGCCCGTAAAAAAAATGCGCTGGTCTAGCTCAGTGGTTACCTCCTCAAGAAAAACATCTCTTAAGTCTTCATTTTCATGAACTGATGAAGCCTAATGAGGAGCATGAAATGGGCGAGTGACAGAATCTGACTTGCCCGTGCGCCTGCAAACATCAACGAGCGCGCGTCGATGAAGATCGTCGCTCACGTCTGACCTTTGAGTGTCAAAGCTGCTTCACAGATGCGGCGGCGTGGACTAAACGACAAAGTCCAACATTCGCCAGCCCTCCACACTGTTTCCCCTACCCCCTTTTTCTTTTTAAAATTTTATTTTACAAGGTACAGTAACATCCCGACTGTGTTCAAAGTCATGCGTAAATCTGTTAAATATCGGCAAGCCCGCGGCTGACACGTTTAGCGACGGTTTTAAAAGTGTAGCACAGTAGCCACAGTCAATACAGGAGCTTAACTGTGTGTTCATTAGCCACTGTGAATACAGCGCTTGTTTCCTAAAAGCTCCCACATGACTACAAGTATTAAACTCGGCTTAGAGCTTGTTTTTTTTTTTTGGGGTTTCGTTTTTTGGCCTGCTCACCTTGCAATACTTGGTTGGCGACGCCCACAATGTATACCGCAAGGCAAAAATGTGGATTTTGTCTCAAACAAATAAGTGGAGGGAAGCACAATTGAGAGCAGGGATTGTTTGCAACTGCGGTGCCCTTCAGAGGGCGAGTGGCATTGGCATCGGAAAGGCTTTTTTGCAAACAACTGGCTATTTTCTGAGGGTGCGCCAACGCTGTAACGATTTAGAACAGTGTGCTTTTTCTTTGGCGAATAAATAGGGTAAATATGAACGACAACGCTTCTCAACGTAATGATGGCTTGATTTGCTTTTTGTTTGAGGGTGTGCGCGTGGTAGAAGGGTTGCGCCAACTCTGTCGGGTTGCTTTTTGTTAACCAGATTAAAAAAAAAAAAAAAAAAGTTTAAATGTGAATAATAACTATTACAAATATATATTTTGAACAATACTCGACATGATGATGTTGTTCGTCCAAAGAGAGACTTTGCTTTCCTAAGGTGACGGAAATGGCGTGGCACCTCTGCTGGGATCTCGGATTGAGGTTTTTCCAGAATCGAAAGGTGAAACTCTTTAAAAATGTATTTTAAATGCCACTCAACAATGATGATTCCGTTGTTGGTTTTGGAAGGGTATGTCTGTGGGAGTGGCGATGCGTCAGTAGTCGATGGGAGCGCGTGGATGAAAAACCCTTTTAAGCTGCACAACCACTTCAGCATTCCGACAAAGTTGGCGCGCCCTTTAACCCCAGGCACATACGCACAAAACAAAGTTGTTTACAGACGATGCACACGTGATATTGCCAATTGAGAATTCTGCACACAAGCGTACACACCACAGTTTGGGACTTTCATTACAGTTTCGCCAGTCCCTTCATTAAGAATTGACATTGGCGATACGATTTCAGATTCCCATGAAACCATTGTATGTTTGTAATCTCTACGTTTCAGTATGAGTGGGAACGCAGCTGCTGACCTTGTAAACTGCATTCCGTGCGTTTGATTGCTACAATCCCTCCCTTTTCTTGTAAGGAATAAACGACAAAGAAAATGATTGGTGTTTCCCCCCAGTAAACAATTGCATGTTTGTGATTATGAAGTGGAACGGCAGCGGCTGTTAGTCAGAAAACCTTGCAGGCTACACTGTATTCCGCGGCCTAAGCTGTGTACGATCCCTCCTATTTCTTCCAAAATTTCAGTTTCCCAGTAAACAATTGTATATTTATGCTGACGAGGCAGCTTGATGTTTTATGTAAGTGATACAGAAGAAGCACAAGCCAGATGTCCACACCAATAAGCAGAGGCGATAATATCCCACGTGGCTAATTAGCAGTAGCAGCAATAAACAGCTAAACCCGCCGCCCGAATCGTTCAAAAACAAGGCTGTCGTACATGATTTACACGTTCAACCTATTGATTGCAGTGATCCGGCTTTGATGTCATTCTCGCGACATCTGGATCACGGCTGAGTATCTTCGCTAGCTGCTAGCGAAGGATCGCTTTCTAGTGGTGCCAAATGTAAAACCCCCAACATATCCTTCGGTGTGCTTCTGGTAGACCTCCCACCACCATCGCGCAATATTAAAATCCAGCGGGTCAAGGAGGACATGGTAATGTACTTCCTCATATCGTCGTTGGGTTGGCTGCAAAGAGGACTGGGTCATTTCCGCTTCTTCAATATAGTATACGTGAAATGAACTCAACTCACTTCACGACAAGCGGCTGTTTGGCCACACCCACTTGAAGTTTCATGTGAAAACGAAACATCAAACAAAGAGAATAACACGTTGTGCGTTGAAAACAACCACATCGTTTTTGCCTTACGAAAGCTAACAAACGCTTACAAACAATGCCAAATGTCAGACGGGCTAACAAACAGCATCATTGTTTGGGTGTTATAACCAATCAAGCCACGGATATTCGAACACAAATGGTGCTGCAACACATGTAGCCAGATAATACATGAATATTCACATGCGTATATTCTTTATTATTTGTAAAGAACAACTACTAATGCTGCAGCTTACTGAGAAGCTGCGACCGTCTCCAAGCATATCCATATATCTGTATTATACTGCCCCCTGGTGGCCGAGGCACGCACATCAGAAGGAGCCGCGGGATGTCCATTGAACTGAAGAAAAAAATATGTCAAAAACAGTTTAATTCTTACCATTTTATTTAATTACGTAATTATTGTATGTTTTTGTATGTAAGTAAAATATTATAGAGTACTATTTTTCTTAATAAAAGACACATTTTAAAATTCTTGCTATTCTTGCTTTTTTTTTGACAGCTTGAACAAATGTATTTATCAGTTTCCATTCATTCAGGGAAAGATGCTTTGAGATATGCGTGTTTTGTGTTAAGAGCGTAGCCACATATTGAATTCAACTCATATCTCAAGGCACCACTGTAATTCTTTGTGAGTCAGTGTTGAAAGGTTAGCACGATCATCCAATGTGCAGCACATTCTCTTCATTAAACTCCACCGTATACGTCAGCTTTACAGATGCCACCTCTGCTGCGGTACATAGGGGTGTGCTAAGTCATCGTAAAGGTAATTACGAACACCTGATGGCACCGCCTCTTGTTTTTTTGGACATCAATTGCTGCGTTCATTTAAGAGGATTATGCAGCCTGCGATTAATGGTGGCACAAAATTCGGAACAGTTGACCCCTATTGACATTTTTACGACTGATGGATTTATAAAACACATTAGAAAGCGATGCATATAGCCATATTGTAATACTGTATACCGTAGCCATAATGTGGTAACAATTCATATAAACGATTTTTTTTATACTCCACAAGCAGACTTGTGTATGCGTGTGTGTGTGTTTCAGGAAATGAGACGCAGTGAAGCGTTTTATGTTTGCACTTTGTTTGCTTGCTACCATTAGCTGTGGCCTGGCTCCTTCACCATTGAGGAAATAAAGCCCGAAGATTGTATTTAATGGTCAAGTGTGCGTATAGTGTATATTAAAGGGGACTGGCGAGTGGAAACACCAGACACAGGGAGCGGTCGTAAAGGCAGTCCATGCAAAACTGCTAGTAAAACTCGACCGACTGAGGCTGTCGCCATTTTGAGGCCTTGATGACAAATCTGTGAAATCTTCATTTTATTACTGAGCTGATGAAATATTGATTGATAGCAGAGTGTAGAGTCTATGTCAATTCTTCCTTGCAAGATACAGAAAGATTGAAGACTTATACCGAACATTGAGCCACTTTGTGATCACAAACGTACAATTGTTTACAATTTTAAAAAAATGGAATTATTTTTTTTTTAAATCACTTTGTATCACGAGCCACATGCTGCTTCATGTGACAAAGGCATCCGAACATCCGATCACACGTAGCAGCCTGTTCCGCTAACAACAAAAACGAGCGTGCTGGTGAAAGCTAGATGCGTTCGCAGTAACGTACACAATGCACTTCCTGGTTTTCCACCAATCACCAGCCACTCTCTCGCCACCCAGACATGGACTCATATAGTGCCTTCATGGACGTCAGGAATTTAGGAACACACAACCCACGACCTTCAAATTATAAGATATAGCGACACCTGTTGTTGTACTGTATGTTCATAATATAAGTACCTCAAAGTGAATCAAATGATTGCATTAATAATGTCACAGCCGCCATAATAACTCACACTTCCTTGTCTTGATGTGGGCCACTTTGGTGGTTTATTGCAACACAAATCAAACCACTTTTGGACTCCAGTGTACATAACGAGCATGGCGTTTCATGTCTTACATTAACTCTGAGTCATTGTGTGGGCGATTACCAACACAAAGCTGATTTTTAATGACGGTCCCTCAGAGGGTCGAGGACATCAATGGCATTCTTTGCCTGCCTTTCAACCTTCATCGTTTCCTATAAACGATAAAACAAAATACGTCAGAAATTACAAGCCGTAAAATTTGACAAGACGCTGAGTGGCTTACGGCACACTCCCGAGTCGGGCTCATAATGAGAGAAAGTCTCCAGATTTTGCAAGCGGTGTAAAAGACTTAATCGTCCAAATGAAAGCGTATGGAGCTTTAAGGCTAAAGTATTTTCCATTGGAAGTAGGCCTCCCCTTTTCTTCGTTTTTTTTTTTTTTTTTTTTCTTTTTCGCCAGAAGGTCTGCTGGAGAAGTGAAGTTGGCTAACCACACCCTCGGTGCACCATTGTTGGGCACAAAGTGGATTTATGTGCCAGAAGTCTTCCTGGACCGAAGTGCGAGCACTCAAGCTTTCACATGACTGTACTTTTCTTATGTAATCTCTTTCTGCGCAGAGCAGACGAGTGCATTAAACATTGAGTTTATGTCTATGAAGTTTTTATGCTGTGCCGTATAGAACAGTACTGTATTTATATGGCAAAAATATATATATATTCGAGACATGCTTTTTTTTCCCCCCATTCAGCCAAATAACCACTGATGTCTCTACTGTAAGTTTGAAGACAATCGGCTTTGCCACAACATCTTGCCTGGTGTAACGTGTTGCTTTCTGGTCTTCCCATGTCCAGTGTTAAAAGCCTGGAGTTTTAACGACATGCCGCAGCACGACTCTTGACCAAGACTGGAAAGTTGGATTATATTACACTTATACCGGCCAAATTGCACTGGCTCCTGGTCCACTTGAGATGGAAATTTGTCTTGAGATTTGAGATTTGTCTTGAGATCGTTGTTCCATCTCTGTCCGGCCAATTATACATTATTCCTGCACTCACTGTAGCGTTGTAGCACTATTTGCATATATGTTGTTGACCAATACTCGTACCAATACTCATGTGCTTGAGAAGTATCTGCACCATTTGCACAATTGACACTGTTCCAGATTATCACAATACTAGCCACCTTAAACTGCTTAGATTTCTCTGCAACACTCAGAGAGAGCTAAAAAGAAGTCAGCACGATTTAAGACTTATTTCTATACTCGCAGCATTTGGCTAAACCACACCTAGTATGCAACTCGTGTCTCACCCTGCCTCACCCACTGAGATCTGGATTTTAGCCTGTTTTACTGCTGCTTCTCTAATCGCGCCAACCCCTCCAAGTTCTTGCGAGATTTGCTGACTGCTACAGAACACATTGGTCGAATTTGCATAAATCCCTCAATTTCTTGGTCAAATAAGCATTACGTCTACCTTAATGCACAATACAATGTTTTTACACAAACGGCAGATTGAAATGTGATGATTAGAACAAATGTTTTGATTCAAAAGTGATACACCTATAATACTGTGTTGTCCAATATCCGCCTCGGCCTAAAGGAGGACAGGAACTGTTTTCTGCCTTACCACTTGAAAACAGTGGTGCAGTTCAAAAAATAATAAAGATGCAGCTGTTGCAAATGTAATTTCATTTCGTAAACTACAGACGTCAGTGAAACAGACCAAATCTTCTGTTCGGTACAATCAACCATGTCCTGCATTTGCCTTCTGATTACATCTGCTTTGATTTCGCTCTCAACAAGAAATGCTGATAGTGACAATCGCATCTCATTGAGCTGAGACGTAGCGGTCGACCTTTTGATGTGTCCACAAAACAGGCGATAAGCGCTTCGGTTTGAGGAATGCTCAGTAATGACGACGCAACTTGAAGAGGCGACACTCGGGTGTATTTGCGTTCCGATCTTTCAGTCCAGGACATTCGGCGCGAAGGAATATATTCGATAAGGTACAGGAAGTTTAACTGCCTAAATGACATTCCAGCTGCATGTGTCAAATGATAAAATAATTGGGTGCTTATAAATCACAGGAAATGTTCAAATAATATTCTCATTACATAACGTTTCCCCTTCCTTCCTTCTCTTTTCTTTTTTTTTAATATCCAGTATATCTACTCAAAAATGGCAGACATTCGCTGGTCAGAAAACAAATTCGCATGAATCTGTGCCGTCACCAATGTCTTATAATGCCGCCTATCATATGGTAGGAAAAGCCAAGGATCAAGGACAGATCCTTGTGGTACGCCACAAAAGGCTTTTTTTCACAGGCCATTGCTCAGAGAATAATACATCAGTTTTTCAAATCAAAGTTTACCTTAACTACAGAGCGAGTAGATGGATACCAAAAGTACTTTTCAATGGAACCTGATTTTATGCGGCTTGGGAGGTATTTTTCCACTTGAGAATGAAAGGCTTACCCAGATAATACTTCATGGTAATAAAGGGCTTTCCACTGGCGATGGACGTCTTGGGTTTGCTGCAAATATCTTTTAGACGCATATATCCATCCACGAGCTATTAAGGTTTTAGCAATAGAGACGTTTCAGTAGATAACAATGAGGCATGATGGCACGCTCGGATTGCCTTTGCTGACGTTTCATGACTTACGGCCACACAGTTTTGAGAAGTAAGGGGAAAAATAGCTTTTTTGGACCGATATCAGTGCTTTTTCTTTGCTCTTGACCAGAAATGTTCGATCAATGATGGGAAACTCTTCATCATTCATGGAACATTGCATCGCGCTGGTGTGTGACTCATTAAACTTTGACTGTTGCGTCCTTTTAGTCAAACTGGCATAATTGCATATGTGGCGACAGCTAAGTATAGCGACTGAATATTCCAACATGAAAAGTGAATTGACAAACCGTTGCACGCAATAACTGTGACGCCCACAAAATGGAGTCCTCCGAAACAATGCCGTGTCACAAAAAAAAAGATATATGGCCAACAAAACAAATAAAAAGAAGAAGCGCAAATTAGACGGTGGCAGATTTAAGAGCAAAGTTGCAAATGGGAGTGACAAAAACAAGAAAAACACCAACACAAACAGTCAGTGAGGTAATGGGATCCAGGCCGGGCCGTGCTGGGTTGCTAAGTGACAACTCTTGTAGAGACGAGGGCCCCGAAAAGATTTGGCTGCGGTTTTTGCAGGAAAAACACTTCTCCTCCCTCCCTCCCTCCCTCGTCTGCCACCCTCCTCTTCCCCCCGCACCGCTGTGGTTCCTCTGACGCTGGCGAGGCCCGGGCCAAATGAGAAACAGACCCCCTTTCGCCCCGCTATTGCCTATTTCTCCCTGTGGCTTTTTTTGTTTTGTTTTCAAAGCAGAAAAAAAACTAATGCTCTCTCTCTCTCTCTCTCCAAAAATAGACGTAAGGGTTCGCGTGCCAACGGGTTTTGAAACCTTTTTTCCCCTCCTCTCCTTCTAGTCACGCAAGACGCCTGGCAAGGATAACTTGTAAGAGACAGTAGCGGCGGGAGTGGGGAGGGGTAGGGGGGTTTCTCTTCGGACTTTTTAGAGAAATTGTAGGAAGCATCACTGGAGCCTGACCTGCCGCTAAAGGCAAACTGTAGGTATGAAGGCTTTACGGGTAATCCTAGCACGAAAAGAAGCATCGCTCTGCCGGTCTGGTCTCATTTTGACTGCGCGCGAGCCTCGGCTTTTTAGCAGAAGAGTCCCGTACCTTGCCAAAGCTCGCCCGGGCAAAGCGACTCAGCCTTTCAGGGTAAAGATCCTGATATCGAACATGTATTATGAGAACCCTTCCACGCAAAGATCCCGCAAAACTTAACTTAGTTAAAGCATGTGTCTTTCGGACAGATTCCACCCCGCGCGTTTGCCGGCTTCCGACAAGTAACACCAACTTTCGCGCCGCCGTTCACACCGAACGGTGAAACAGGAAAAGGACAGGGGGGAAAAAAAAAACTTCTTGGATTGCCAGTTCAAAAGGGAATAGACGCGGTTGTGTGAAAGGTATCGCAGACTGGACCCAGGACTCGCTTTTCCTGCTCTGTTGCGTCAAAAGCAATTGTCGCTACCGACGAGTAGCATCGGTTTCACACCGCTTTCAAACCGAAAGGTGACACCGGTAAAATACAGGGGGAAAGCCGCTTGGATGGCCAAGTCAAAAGGGACTACATGAAAGCTATGCGGACTCGACCCAAGACTCACTTCTCCCGCCCTGTTGCGTCAAAAGCAATTGTCAAAATCCAACAACTTCGTTCACACAAAGCAGTGACACAAGAAAAAGACGAGTGGAAAAGCCATCTGAGACGGCGAGTGATCACGTGGTCAGAGGAAACTATTTGAAACGGTATACCCGACCCAACCCGGGACTCACTTCTTGTGTTGAAAGCAATTGTCGCTGTCTGCCTTCCACACAGATCAGTATCACGGGGAGAAACTACTTTGATGGGCTGTGTGAAAGTACAACCTGCCACATTACATAATCTCACTGAGATGAATCACTGCCTTGATTGAAAAAAAAAAAAAAAACAAGAAAAAGAGGCATCGAGCCACATTTAACTGCTTTTGAAACGTGGCCTATTTCTGAGGAGAACGAGGGACCGAAAGCACTTCAGAGAGGGGAGCCACGGCGCAAAGCTCTTGTGCAGAGAGGCCATGTTAAAACCATTATGTCCACCCACAGTCCTTTTAGTCATTATGTCTTCAAGGCTGCAGAAGAAAAAAAAAAAGAAGCCGTCGACGACTTCTAAGGATCGCCAACCGTTTGTGGAAAATATGGACGAGGGAGGGGACCTCCTTTAATGACAGGTGGCCGTGCTAAAAGCTGCCTTTCCCGACAGCACGTGTGTGAAAGCCCCAATAATCTCAAACTCCACTTTAGCTACGGTAACTTACAGAATTGCCAGCAAACATAAAAGTCAGAATTGAGCTGATTGAGCTGCTATGAACAATGCATGAAATATGCTTCAGTTCGCATATTCTATGTTGAAGAGTCAACCTAATCAATATCCATGAAAGGGAAAAATGTGTCATCATTACATCAATAGTGGAAATATGAATTATCCTCACTTAGCTTTACCGACAGAAGCCAATTCCTTCTTGGCAAGTCCTTTCACTTTTCTTGGCAATGCCTTCTGGAGGGTTTTTTGGGGTGAACGAGACCAATTGGAAAGACTCAGAAGATTTGACTAATTACAGTTTTAATGGTCACCAGCATATCAAAACTGCATTTGTACAATCTATTATTAGCGTTAGGGTTTATGTTTAAGTGTGAGGATCAAGGGGTCAGGGTTTAGATTTGAGGTTTAGAGTCAAGGGTCAGGGTCAAGGTTTAGGGTTCGAGTTACACAATATGACATTTTTCTGATCTTCTGTTCAAGCGCTTCTTATCGTGGTCATTATAAAAGATGAGCGCGTAACCCTAACCCTAACCTACTCGAAGGTAATCATTTCCATTTCATAAGCTTTGTCAATAAACCTTATTCGAGGCAATGTCACATAGAATTGTACTCCATAGGTCTCAAGGAGAGGTTTTTTTTTTTGTTTAGACTTTGAAAACATGGAACGTTAGCAGAGGATTGTAACCTAAATACGCTAAACATAAGACCTGAATCTCAAATGAATGTCCTTGACAAATGAAAGTTACCGAAAGAAGAAACGCAGCTGAAGTCTTGAATCTTAGATTAGCGCCCTTGGCGAGCCCTGCTAATAAAGATGAGGGACAGCTACGGTCCGCTTTTTTTGTTGGGTATCACGGAAATCTTTTAGCACCTCGTCCCCATTCTCGAGATCTCAAAAGGAAACTAATCGCTGCGTAAACTTCCACAGCTTTTGCGGCAATGGCACGTGCTTGCAGAGTTACAGATGATTCAAAAGTATCCTTGAACAGCAGCAGGGCTTGGTACCTGTGCACGATGAATGGTGGTAGTTTCCTACACTGCTAAAATCGTTTCAAAAGTCGAATTCAATCACTGGCAATTTCAATTATATCCTACAGTTTGTAGTTTCTCTTTGCAGTTCAGTATCTTATCCTAAATGTTAAATAGTCCGTCTAGACCAGGGGTGTCCAAAGCCGTTTTTTTAAGCAGCCTGTAGCATATACCGAAAAAATAATAATAATAATAATAATTTGACTCGGCTTTATTTTTTGTTATAGGTATACAAATACACAAAGAAACATTTTACAACTAAAATAGGAACTAAGTTTCTCTTCATAACGTCCAGTTGAGTAAGTATTAGAATGCAAAATGGTTTACACCAGTTTTTGCTGTCTCAAACATATTAATGACCTTAAACACTCAGATTTGTCAGTTGACTACCGATTGCGCTTGCTTTGGTTTGGATTGATCAGTACCCAAGAAGTAGCTCTCAGACACAAAAAAAGTTTGGGGACTCCCATCTTAAACTAGTTGCCTTATCACCTTCAACACAAAGCTTTGAGGTACCAGTTTTTTTTTTAAATAACATTAATATATCTAAAAAAACAACAACCAAAAAGCAATGTAGAATTGTTTGATGAATTGGTTTTAGCATGTTAATAAATTCAAGTTGAAGAGTTTCCAAGTGGCTCTTGCATCCTTTGCTATTTCTGTACCTCGAAGGTAAAGGTTCAGACACCTTCGAGACAAGAAGCAATCGAAGAGCATGCGGAGCGATCGCAGTCCGGGTTAGGGCTCTTACTCGTGACAGGCCTGACATCTCAATTGACTCGTGATGGAAAAAACACTGAGGCTCCTCGCAAGTAAAGGGAGCGGCCTCCGCCTGCGTATGTACTCTGTGTTGACGGCCAAATGACAGATCTCATTTGGTTTAAGGCGAGCCTTTAATTTGACTTTTGGCTAATGGCCCGACTCGCCCTCTTTTGCGCGTATCAACCGAGTGCTGTTGTGTAAATAGTGAACCCCTTTCCTCCCTCCCCCCCGATCTTTTTGGGGAACACGCTTGGCTCATTAACGTGACACTGAGTTCAAGTGTATGATCAGCGGATTGTCCCGTTCAGGCAGCTCCACCCTTATTTTCCAGTCGGGAAAAGAAGGGCAAAAAACAAAAAAACAAAAACCCATCTCTGCCAATGTGTGTGTGTGTACTGACTCCAAAGAAGGGTTCGTATTGCAGTCGGTCATAGGCGGACTTGAAAAACAAAAACAAGATTGGTCCACTTTGAATTCTTGATAGTGTTATTTACTGTATGTCCACTTTTATTAAAAAAAATCAACTTTTCAATCAAGCTTTTTGTTTCAAACATTCGAAGCAGGAACATTTTGCATGGCTCACTTAACCATTCACTACACAAATTACTTCACTGGAAATTCCCATATACTTTAGTTAACATCTTAATTTGGTCTAGTTTGGTTTAATTGGCTTTTGTTTTCATTTGTTTACTTGAATAAACTGGTCGCCAGTCAATCACAAGGCACATATAACTGTAGATAGACAAACAAGCCTTCACATGGCCCGAAACACGTAGGAGAGTAAACAGTACATTACGCTAAATACATGTTTTCCCTTAATTTATATAAATGTCATATTGGGCATCATTAGTTTGTAAAATCTTTACTACTGCTATTTCAAGAAAGCATGCATGTCCGAAATGTGGACATACAGTACAAGCGTTTTATTTGAATATCAAACTTAGACACACGATTGACCAGGTTTTTGTCGAAGTTCTTTAATCAGGCACTTGAGCTCAAAACATTCCACTGGATGTGACACGGGTCCATACAAAAAAAAGCCATAAGGTACCTTCAGTCTATCAATTAGTGGATATACAGTATCTGGCCATGTTCACTTGCCACTCTTCTTCAAAATAATTTACACAAAACCTCTGAAGCGTCGGAGGTCTGCCAACATAATAAATAATAAAATACCATTGAATACCATGCGTGTTATTTTTTTTTTTCTTATTTTTTATTATTTTTTTTTTTAAAGAATTAAAAGCCTGGGCAAATGGGAGAGTAAGTAAAATAATTACAAGGGTAGAAGAATTTCTTTCGTTTTGGACCTTGTCAGGCCTGATATTATTTGAATAGTTTATAGGCATCTGTCTGGTGAATTATGGCTGAGGATGAAACATTCTCTTCTGTTGATAGAACACTCATTTGCCGCCCTTCGAAAACCAAAACAATCGTGGGATGAAAGATGCTTAGCAGCATTGCTATGGAGCTTACATTGTTCTCACGCTGAAATAGATCTATTTTGTGAACTCCCTTTCATGAAGTCACCTTGTGATGGCGCACAACAAGAAGCGGTAAGGCCAGCTATGATAAATTAAAGCACCTGAAGGACAAATTCTGCTAGCACTTCCTTCACATTCACGATGACCTTTCTTCGCAACAGAACTGGCGATGATCTGATCCTGCTCCTTTGAGACTGTCCAAGCAGAGTCATGGTCTAAATATATTTACAATAAAAAAAACAAAAACAAAAAAACCTTTGAGAGTTACAGTACAAACAATGATACAGTACAAGCTACAAATATACAAACACGTTTTTTTTCTTTCAATAACCCTTTCAGACTTGAATGCCATGTTCCTGTGAGAAAACCATGTGTAAGTATAAAAATAGAGACAATGCTTTTTCTACAAAATATTGACATCATGAATGAACCCCCTTCTCCTGTTTGAATGTACAAATCAACTTGGATCAAGAGGAGAATACAGTTCGGGATAAGAACATAGTCCATTTTGGCCTAAAGTCCATTTTAGCCCTTTCAGTTTTTCTTCAACCAGCACCACCACATGCGCCGGAACGCAGAAAAAGAACAGAACTGACCCAACATTGTGGTCATAAAGTGGAAGCCTGCGGTTTTGAGTTGTCTCTAAATTTCAAATCCTCAGTTCAGCCTCGTCGATCTGCTCCAGATTGTGTTCCGTTGCGCTGATGATGGATGCCGATGGGCCCTGGGAGACGCTGAAGGGTGTAACGGCAGGAGAGCGCGCCGCCAGCGGCGACAGGGACGGGGAAAAACTCGGGGACATGGCCACCGAGCACATGGATCCCTCACTGCTGAGGGGAGACCTCCGGAATGTCGACAGGTGGGGGAAGGTCTTCCCCACAGCGGGCTTAGGCGGTACTGTTTTTGCACTGGGGTGTGCCACGGAGGTGATAAGCGGAGGTGGGTCGATTCTGGACTCCGCTTTGATTTTGCGGTGGAACGAGCGACGGGGGTTAGGGGGGGCCGTTTCGTCTTTTAAGCGCGCTATCTCGGTGAAGACGCTGGCTAAAGGTTGGAATTGGGGACACCAGTTGAGCAGGTAGTCCCAATTGTAGCTGCCCCTCAATTCCTCGTCGCTGGCCACGATGGCGGTCAAGGAGCCGTCCACGGTGGGCTTTCCGTCCTCTGGGAACAGATAGTCTTTATGGTGAGAGACGCTGAGGCCCCGCCCCATGCCCACATACCCGCCTCCCTCATCGCGGTATATTGGCACCTGCCCGGCTAGCAGGGTACCACTCAGGCTCCCCATTTTCTTCCCTTTGAACCAATCGATGGAAGGCTCACAAGACACATCTGACAGCTGGTCTGCGTCCTGCTGGATCCCAGAGTCCGGACCTCGGGCGGAGATGCGCTCCTGCATGGAGGAGGAGATGCTAGACACGCGAGGATATTCGTTGATCATCCTGATCTCATCGTCCTCCGCCGCCTCGGCCTCCGCGGAGCCACGGCCGCTGGAGTGGGAGGGGTCCAGGGATCCCCCGCGAGTGTACGGCCCCCCGCTGCTGCCGCTGCTCTGATCAGCAGCATACCCAGGGAGGGCCTGGTGGTAAATAATCTCATTTGGGGCTATTTTTGTCTCCTCAAACTTGTGTAGCATGGTGGCTGATGCCTTTGTTCTCCTGTGTCTTTTTTGTTCCTTCCTCTGACGCCTCAGTTTGACGAAAAAGAGTGCCACAGCAATTATGCACAGTATGACTATTGTTCCAAGAGACACAGCGATGACACTTACGAGCAGCATGTTCATGTCTGTGGCCAGGCCGAAAGAGGTGTGGATCACGTCGACGGTTACCTTGATTGCCGACGTGCGTGAATTCTCCAGAGGACTGTGGGCTGTCAGGTCCAGCGTCATGAGGCGGACTTCTCTTTTGGAACGGCTTACGTGTGTACCATAGCTGTCCATCTTCAGGGAGATGGCACCTGTTGATTTGTTGACTTCGAAATAAGGGGAACTGCCAGACAGCGAGTACAGGACAATGCCGTCTAGGCCTCCATCTTCATCTCTGGCTTGCACTCTGCCAATAATTTGTCCTTTCTTTGCATCCTCGGGCACTTTGAATGAGAACTCCGGGGAGGTAAAAACAGGATCATACTCATCCTCCCCCGAGACATAAACCTGCACTGTGACGGTAGCAGAATAGTTGCCAGCGTCCATTGCTGCAACCATAAAACTGAAAGAGTTCACTTTCTCAAAGTCAAAAGTCGAGCGGGTCCGCACTTCTCCTGATGTTTGATTGATGAGGAAAGCCTCTCTTCCATCTTGAGAGTCCTCCAGCATGTAGTATTGCAACTTTCCAAAGAGCCCTCTATCATGGTCGATGGCATGCAGCATGGTCACTAAGGCATTCTTGGGCTGGTTCTCCCTGATGCTCGCTGTTACTTGATTGAGTGGAAAGAAGGGCCAGTGGTCATTGATGTCCTTCACATCAATGCTGACAGGGGCAAAGGCATAGTGTCCCAAGCCGTCAGTCGCTTGGACAACAATCATGTGGGACAACTGGTTTTCGCTGGCCAGAGATCGCTGTAGCTTCAAGGCCCCAGTCCACTGGTCCACCTGGAAAAGGCCTGTCTTGTCCCCTGAGCTTATGGAGTACTGCACCTCCCCATTAGGAGCAGAGTCTGGATCAGTGGCAGACAAATGAAGCACTTCTGTTCCTGCAGTCGCACTCTCGCTAAGCACCACACTGTACTCTCCTCGGCCAAAAGCCGGAGGGTTGTCGTTGACGTCCGTGACGCTGATTAGTATCGGCACGCAGGAGCTGCGCTGGGGTATCCCACGATCTGATACCACCACAGTCAGGTTATAATTCGACACGGCTTCGAAATCCAGCTCTTCCACCAGGATCAGGCTTCCAACTGTCTGGAAGCCTCTGCCTTCCAAGAAGCGCACGCTGCTCTCAATCTGGAAGGCAACACCGGTGTTGCCACTGGCGATGGCGAAATCAAAACCACAGTTGTCCCGTGACAGGTCTCCGTCCACTGCCTCTAAGGTCAGAACCGTGGAGCCGGGGAGCTCGTCTTCAGACACGGATGCTCTGTACTCAGACTGATGAAAGATGGGGGCATTGTCATTGATATCGGAGACTTGGACTTGGACGGTAGCGATGGTTGAGAGGGATGGAGTGCCCTGGTCTCGAGCCTCAACAACCACGAGGATGGATGGATTTTCAAAGTCAAACTCTGTTTTTTGGTTGACAAACAGAGTGCCTGCAAGGAAACGAAAAAGTATGAAATTGAATATTTGCTAGGTTTGGGAAATAATGAAGTATAATTGTCAGAGGGATATTACCATTGCTTGGGTCGATGGAGAAGACACCCTTAGTAGATGACATGACTTTGTAGATAATCTTTCCGTTATCCCCAGAGTCAGAGTCAGTGGCGGTTACGGTGATGAGAGCGCTGCCTTCTGGGAGGTGCTCTGATACCATCACCTGTCAGATGCCAAGCGATGTATTTATTAACACCAAACAACCATGTTGATGTGAACGCCGTGCAGTTGCAGCCATACCTGATACAAGTCTTGGGTGAAGGCAGGCGCGTTGTCGTTGACGTCCTCCACTAGCACGGTCAGATTGGCTTCGCTTTGATGTTCCGAGTCCGACGACTGGATGGTCAGAGTGAACCAAGTCCTCTCCTCATAATCCAGCGCTCTTGTTAGAGAAATGCCACCACCATAGCAGTGGATTCCGAACATGCCCTTGCTGTCGCCGTCCAGGTAGAGAGTGTAGGAGAGTGCTGGCCCAGAGTCCACATCGTTTCCTGTCACTTGACTGATAACTGTACCTATCAGAGTGTCTGAAAACCGGACAAGAGGAGAAGGTTGAAAGTATTTTATGCAGAGCAGTTTTAAAACAGTTCTTGCTGTGCATTTGCAGTGTGGAAGCGTCCTAACTTGAAACTATTTTTTGTTATCCTCACCATAACCTTTCTGCCAGCTCATAATTACATCTGAGAAAGCCTTTAAAGTGCACATTTGAGAACCTTTTGGCATTTGGGCCATGTTGCTAGTGCTAGTCATTCCTGCTTATTAGCCTCTGGACCACAGTCAGGGAGGACAGTTTTCGGTTCCAGAGCAACAGTTCCATCCATTCATTTTCTATACCGCTTATCCTGGTCAAGATTGAGGGAGGAGTTGAAGCCTACCCCAGCTGAATTTGGGGGGGGGGGGAAAGGAAGCCCACGCCCTGGACTGGCTGGCAGTCAAATGTAGGGCGATGGTGAATGGGGCACTGACCAGTAGTCAAGCCCACAGCATCTGTGTGAACCACTACACTACCAGTGAACCTGGGAAAAAAAATGACAGTCTTCACAATTGATATCGGAGAGAGCAAGTAAAACAGGACCTGGCTAGATTTCGGGGGTCTATGGTCTTAGCCGCTCTAAATTGATTTTGGTCGCTCAACTCAACACACTCTTTATTGAGCTTGACATGCATGTGCAGCCAGAACTTCCTTAAGAATAGTCTTCAGAGAATGGATTATAGTCCTGTAATTATAGCTGCTATGGACAAAAATATTCTTCCTTTGCTAAATAAATAAGAAATGAAATTCTGGCGAATCTTGAACACATTGAACACTAACTTGTTGGCGCTCTCTCACTTTCCCACTGAATCGACCATGTCAAGTTGGCCCGCTTACCCTCAGGCACTCGGATCTCCCGCGGCAGAGGAATCATGGGACTGTTGTCATTGAGATCGATGATGATCACGGTGAGAGTGGCAGAGCCAGCCAGTCGCGGGGTTCCACGGTCTGTTGCCGTGATGACAAGCCTAGAGTCACAAAAATCAGAACAGAACACTTTCTTTAACCTGTACTTTTAGGGTCCTGGCAGATCATTTAATGCATAGAGCTTTAAGAGGGAAAAGAAGAAAAACAAAGACTGACTTTGTTTGAGTCCAGATCTCTCTGTCCATGATCGCCGCAGTGCTGATGCTGCCAGTCAGCGGGTCTATCTTAAACAAACCGCTCATGGATGACGACCTAATGGAGTACGTCACCTGGCCATTTTGACCCTGGTCCAGGTCATCTGCTGCAACCTGCAAGAAGATTGAATGAAACTATAGAAAGCTCCACAAAAAAAGCTGTTTCAGCGTAACACGATCTAGTGAGCAATATTGCCAATGGAGTCCGAATGAAATGAAATGGGTTTTACGGAACCACTTCCAAGGCACAACTGATTGAATACATTCAACAGGAGTGCTGAGAATACAGCCATTCATTACTTCGCCTCGTGAAACTATCCAGGCTGCTGAAGACCGAAGAGTGTTTCTATTCTGCTCCATAACTTCACACTTAAACAACGGCCAAACACAATAAACTCTGCAGAGGGTTGGGGAGTTAATTCTTCCACACCTGGATAATGGGAAAATCGTGACCCTGTGCCTCTCGGATATAGGCAACATAGTTCTGGAGCTGGAAGCGAGGCAAATTGTCATTGACGTCCTGCAGGATTAAGTTAACCGCCATGTAGGAGCTGGAGGATGCCGTCTCGGCTTTCACCACAAGGCGGAGTTTGGGGGTCTCCTCGTAGTCTAGCCCTTCGGATTTCTGGACCCATATTTCACCTGATTCACGGGAACAAAAGAGCAATACAAAGGGTCAATTTTGGTACGTATTTGCAGCATATGCCGCCATCTTCACCACTTACCGGTAATGGTGTTTATTCCAAATGATTGCAACCGGTTTCCACTGAAAAGATTGTAGCTGACCCCATTTTGAGAGCCATCTGGATACTGGGCTTGGGTCTGAGTTACCACAGTACCTACAGCATAAAATGTGTCTCATCTTAATGCACAGTTCTAGTCGAAAAAGTTGCCATTTTCTATCATCTCCCATACCTTTTGCGGCATTCTCCTGCAGACTGACGTCCCGTGCTGTGCGAGAGAAGCGAATGCCTCTGTATGTCTGCTCCTTGATATAAACAATGACCACCCCCAAGGAGGACTGAGCCGGATTTCCCTGGTCCATGGCCTGCACGATCAACGTCCTCTGGCTTTGGGTCAGAGCCTGCAGCCTCTCTGTGGCTTGGATGGCTCCTGTCAGCGAGTTGATGGTAAATCCCCTCACAGAGTTGGCGAAGCGGTAAAAGACGGACCCGTTTGCCCCGAAGTCCTTGTCCTCGGCCCTCATGGTGGCCAGTACTCTTTGGCTCGACACGCTGCTGGCGGAAATGTTCAAAATAAGCGGGTCCTGAACGAAGAAGGGGGCATTGTCGTTGACATCTTGAATGTGGACGGTGACCCGGGCGGTGGAATTGCGGGGATTCGACGGTGACGAGTCAGTGGCGCACACCTCAAAGGTATAAGAGGCGGTCCGCTCTCTATCGAGGGGCGCTGCTGTGATGATACGGCCCGTGTACTGATCTATAATGAACATGCTCTTGGAGCCCTGGCTCAGGAAATACACAACCTGGCTGTTGAGGCCCTCATCCAGATCGGTGGCTTTCACGTCCAGAACCAAAGAGCCAATCGGCACATCTTCGGACACGTCTGCCGTGTAGCTGCCGCTGGTAAACTGGGGCCTGTGGTCGTTCATGTCCATGACAGTTACCTCCACCGTGGCGGTGCTGCTGCGGGACGGGTGGCCCTGATCCTGGGCGGCCACCGTCAGGGCGTATCTGGCTTTCTTTTCCCGATCCAGAGGCCCGGAGGTGGACAGTGCACCAGACTGTCTGTCCAAGTGGAACTCTCCTGCCGGGTCTCCAGCTGCAGAGAGCGCAAAGTCAACATTAGAAACTGTAATCGTGTGTAAATTGTGGGACTATACAGTTGGCTTTCGGCACACAACACAAATACATTCAAGGTCCGATACCATTTTATGCATACCATACGTCAAAATGAGGATGCGACCTGGTTTAAGATTGACATCGATGCGGTTTGTCGTTTGCATGCAATAGCCTTTGAACACCAAAACCGGCTTATGCTGTAGCAACTGTGTGTGAGTGAACCGGTGTGAGCTGTGGCCAACAGCAGCTCCTGCGTGAGTGTGCTCATTGTGTTTGTGATTTAATGTTCTCCCGGCATTGAGTAAGCAGCTGAAAACTGATGACTGTGGCTCCCCTTTCCCACACATGAGGGTATTACAGAAAGTTAGCATACAGTAAAAACCCATAAAGAAAAAAAAACAATCGCTACAATCCGCACATTTCTGAAGTATTGCGGGGTAATACTCTAGTGGTAATGCATCCCATCCTCACCTGTAATTCTGTAATTTATCTTCCCACCATCACCAGAATCCTGGTCGGTGGCTCGAAGCGTGAAAAGGAGCCGAGACTCCGTGTTTTCTGGCACCTCGATGCCGAAGTAGAGGCGTCCGAAGACGGGGGCGTTGTCGTTCTCATCCAGCACCCGGATCCTCACAGTGGATTTGGCGTAGTTCGGGGGAAGGCCTCCGTCTTTTGCATAAACTAAGGCAACAAGAAAAAAAACTAAAGTAAGCGTTGTGTGATTGACAGCAGTGGTCGTAACAAGAGGAAAGGTAAACACATGGGTGCCGGTCGGCGTGTCACTCGGAGCGATTTGGAGGAGTAATGAGCCCACCAGTATCTAATGGCTCCAAAGTGTTTTTGTTCTGTCTGCTCAATTGTGACCGCTCTCCCTTTGATCACCACCTTAAAGGAGACATATTATGCCCCCCCCCCCCCCACACACACACAATTTAAAACAGTTCCCAGGTGTCTTAATAGCATGTCTGTGAAATACTTTCGTCAAAACACACCAATTATTAGGAATTACAGTACACTCTTAGACAGGTTTTTTTTTTTTTTGCCTCACTGAAAGCTGCCTGCTTTGAAAGGGGTGGCCCTGTCTCATGCAAATGAGACACTGCTCCCTCCGCCCCCCTATACTGTGGGGCCAATGCCCAGTGAGGCTATCATTGCCATGACAACCGGGAAGCAGGGGGTTGCGGCGAGGCGAGCGGCTATTACGAGCCCACAGTGTGAAGAAAAAAAGTCAGCTTCCATAAAGACATCGACTGTATTTTCACTTGTGATGGCAGCACTTCATCTCCAAGCCGCCGACCGAATTGCACTTGCCAATTAGTGTGTAGATCTGTGCATGTGAACTATGGGCCAGATGTGATTACCACGAGCTCACCAACATTTTGTTGGGCCCAAAAACAATTTTTTTTTTCATTTAAATACCCTTAACGGACATTGCTAAACTTTGGCAAGGCTTTACCTGTGACGGTGTAGTACTCCCGCAGCTCCCTGTCCAGTGGCTGAGTGGTGGTGATGACGCCTGTCACCGGGTTGATAGTAAAGCCCTCAACCGAGACGCCACCATATGTCACCTTGCCGTTGGATCCTTATGGAGAAATACACAAATATTCCTTGATTGTAAAAAGACTGTGCATAAAGATGTGTAATTACATGTTCATCCCCTTGTTTATTATTTGCTGCCTAAGCAACTTGGCAACGAGGCTTCTCCAGGTGTTTGCATGCCACGTTGCGTGCTATAGCACAATGGTGTCTGGCGGAAAACTCGCCTTGTTTACTTCGCTAATTACTTTTGGATAGAAAGTTTACAATGCTTTTTGCTTTATTTGCGTCTTGAGTCACGGCATGCGGAAATACAACCCCCGCCTCCATGGTCCTCATTTAGAAAAAAAAAAAAAAAAAAAAAGCACAGGAAAAGAATGCTTGTTGGACTTGGAGTATGCAATTGTAAGAACGACATGGTCTAAACCTGTAACTTAGTTGTCATCGTACCATAATTTATATCGTTCTTTGCTTTGTGAGATGTGGCTCACAAATCTTGCCCTATTGCCGGTTGTTATATTTTGTATATTTTGGAAAATTGGGATTGATCTTGATCCTAAATGTGCCAAAATCTGCAGGAAAACTATAGTAAATGCTCTGCATCATCATTCCAGTTGTATGTTTGTACCTAGATGTACTCTAGCTGGAGTGTCTTATTTAAAAACAATAAATCAATGAAATAGGATTGAGACATGTTTTTAGGAAAGTGCAACATCAGTAGTTTGTCTTCTTTATATGAAACAAACGTTGCAGTCGTGCAACAGTAACAGTTTGCAGATTCTGAATTATGACGCTATAAAAACAGCAAACTGCTTTGGCTTCATCTGAAGAGACTGTTTAAACGTCTCAGGAAGATGTGTTGGCACTGCGCTGGTGTTTTTGTTTGGTTTGGTTTGGTTTCTGGGCTGCGCTTATTTTCACATTCACTCGACGCATTTTTTAATGAGTTAACACATTGAACGTAGTGCCAAAAGCACATTGCTCGACGGGACGTTCGCTCGCCGGGGGCAGAGCTGCACTGTGTTTGTCTGCGGAGGAGATACAGAACGTGGCTCGAGCGCCAGGCAGTTCCACGCAAGAACTCGGTATGCCTTTGAGCCATGTACCTAATCAAAGCTAACGCTAACTCATTGCGTGACGACAAACCTCAAATTTAGTGTGTTGATGTATTATATATTACAGTATATGCAGGCTTTTTCACCTTGGTCCAGGTCGAAGGCTGACACCGTCAAGACGGCGGTCCCTCGCGGTTGGTTCTCGGCGATCTGGCCCTCGTAGTGGCTCTCTTCGAACCGGGGCACGTCGTCGTTGACGTCGACCACGTAGACGCGCAGCAGCTGGCTGGACGAGCAGCGGGGGACGCCGTGGTCCTCGGCCACGATGGTCAGGTTGAAGACTTCCTGGTCCTCGCGGTCCAGAGGTTTGAAGATAGACAAAGAACCTGCGAGACGGAAGAATCGGGGGGGATGAGTTCCTGATTCTGCCATTGCCAAGGACACCCACTTCGATGCCTTTCTGTGACTCTTCCAGTCTCTATGTGCATCTATTGCAACCTGTTGTTGACACTCTAAGGTCAAGGGCCAGTTCCTTCTGACGACATCCTCCGGGCTACTGCGGATCAATTTGTAGGTGTCGTCTTGGTCTCACGAGGTCAAAAATGTTCTAATGGAACCAGGAAGAGTATTGGCGCATTCATGAATCAAACACCTGTTGTGAATTTTGCCCTTCACCTCCTTGTTAGAGAACTGCAAGTTGTGCGAAAAGTTGTAAAAGATTGAACAGTCGGACAAATGAGGTGAAATTCCGTTCACCTGTATAGTGCGTTATCCCTAACTTTATGGAAGTAGTCTATCTATGTAACACAGGACAACCATGAAAACATGCTGAAATCATCAGCGGCAATAAAACATACCGCTCTCCAACCAGTCCCCCGCAAAAAGTAAGAAAAGTGAGGGGCGAATAAAAGAACACACACACGCTGAGTTTTGCCTACCTGAACGCTCGTGACTACCACCACCACCGCATTAGTAGCCTGTAACGATCTGGCCACTTTTGAGAAGATTTTCCACAGCAGAGCGCGGCGGCGTAAACACACGCTCCAGACACGCAACATCAAGGCCTGCCGTGCACTGTGGAAATTAGGGGTCACTTCTCGTCTTTTATTTTCAACCTTTAAAGCATGGGCTTGCATTGATTCCTTTTCAATTTCATGCCTTCAATCGCTAAGTGAAAGAAAGAGAAAGCCGACGCCGGTTTGTTTTGGATGCTCTCGCTGATAGTTTTGCCCTTGAGCTTTTAATCTGGTCCGAGTTACTGCTTTGAATTTTTTTCCTTGACTCACGCCGTGATCCAGCTCTGTCCCCGATCACTCATAGCACATGTGAAAGGTAAAAAAAATTAAATAAACAAAAGATGTGGGAAAGGGGAAATTTCATCGGGGTGTTTCTAACATTTGCAGCCGATGTGGATGCTTTGCGGCGCCACAACACTTTGGATGAAATGCATTTATCACGAGGCATCAAGCTGCCTTGTGTTTCGAGCGTGGGGAGTGCGCTTGAGATCGCCATCGCGCCGTCTTGACTCTGACAAAATGGCCACACATCACGAAAAGTATATACAGTGGACCCCCGTTTATCGCGGGGATACATTCCAGACCCATTGAGAGACCCCGATATGGAGAGACCATTTCAAAAAAAGTTTTTTATAACCCTCCTACATGCTTTAAACACATTTCAACTTGTAAAACCCATTTTTTTAAAACACAAAATAGAGGAACTATTCAATGTATTGTACTATCTGTTCCTTTAAGAGGCGGGACCTTTTGCAATACCGAAGCACAAATAACTGCCCATAAAAACAAATACTATAAACCACAGATTTTGTATTTATTTGTATTAATTTTTTTGCAGTATTGCAGCAGTTCGATAAGTTGCACAGAAAGAAATCTGCAATATCACGGCGCTGCGACGGATTTGAATTGCATCTTCTGCCGTCTAGTGGATGGGCATTGAATTGTTCTTTAATGGTTTGCTTGCATAGACGAATGAACAAAGATACGTTATTAGTTTTAAAAGAACAAGATTTTTTGGGGGTCAATGAAAGGGGAAGTTTTCCTGACAGTATTTGACCTGTGAGAAATTACCAAACCCGAGGAAAAACAACCAATCAGAGACAACTTGTGTTGTAGAAACCATCTAATTCCAGTAAGTCATGCTACCAGAGTAAGTCCAGATACACAAAGTGAAATGATTGTGCTGTTTTCTTTTCCACGACTGTTTTGATTGTCCATTTTGTACTATAATTCTGTTGTCGTTTAACATTTGCACGTTCAGAATAAAATCACTACTACTACTATGTAGCAGCCGCAGCTAACGTCAGTTTGTTTACAGCGCATGTTACGCCGTTAGTGAGGGGCGTGGTTTTGGTTGGAGGCGTGGCGTGAGGCTACTTTCAAATCTTGCTAGCAGTTTTCAAAACTGCAAACTCCCCTTGAAGCACACTAACGGACGAGCGGTTCGGTCCCTGGTCTTCCCGCATCACTAACCCCCAAACGGGAGCAAACCATTTGCCATCTACAAACGACAACTTGTGACGGGCGCGACAGGCCCCCAAATGTTTTGATTTGAGGACGAGGAGGTGGGCGGAGCCGGACACGTGTCTGCGACGCCACAACAAAGCCCACAGGACCAAATCGCCCGAGGTCAGCGTTTTGACTAGCAACACGAGCGCACAGTCGCACACAAACACGTGCGCTCACATATAAACATGCCTAACTGATCCCCCCCCCTCTAATGGTTCGCAGAAGCCCGAGCGGGAGGTTCTTTGCTCTTTCATGGATGATGACGTGCGTATGTGCGCGCTCTTGCTTGTGTGTGTTTCATATTTGTCAGGCCCGCATCATCTGTATGGCCTCCAGCTGAGCGAAATCGGTGAATGGCAACTTCGCCGTACAAAGGGGAGCAGATAAGCAGCGCGCGGAGACAATTACAGGTGCTGCAAATTCTTCAAAAGGGGTGCCGTGTAATGACATGAACAGGTGAACACGTTCGCCGGTGGAATGGAATTCACAGCAGGTAGTGGAAATATAAAAAATGAGAGCGAGAGCGATGGATGTTCCAGTGAGTTTTTTTTTTTACATGCAAAGAAGCTGCAAAATGAAGCTTGAGTTGAGGATTGAAATGAATCCTGTAGTTCCAATTTAGTATAGTGCAGTAGTTGCCATGTGTCAATCATTTCCACAGTCAAGACAATTGGAAAAAACTGAGTAAGCGAATCCTCAGTCAGGATGTAGTCTGCCTCTCAGCTTTCACGAGCGTTTCACACCCTCAATTATAATAGTTGTTCCCTGAAATAGTATTTATTTACTCCCAACAGCGTTTCTTTTGACTGCACTACTTCCAGTGCGTGTATGTGGATGGCAGATTTTTTTTTTGTCCAATCAGATTTCAGCCCCTATGTGCTGCAACGTCAAGCTAATCTGCCCAGGTCCTTCGGAAATGATCAATAATGCTGGCTGATGCAATTTAAAGAATTGTATTTGGCTAATATCTCTGATAACAGTTTTTCAGCCCTTGACTTGTCAGCTAGGCTGGCCGAAGATCTTCCATTTTTCAAGCCATAGCTGGAGTCGCCGAGATAGACAGGAGCACGATCATTTCAAAGCAGAGCTACAGACCCACACTCGAATCTCGAGTCTCAGAATCACCGCAAGTCTCCAAATAACTCCACAACTGGTCGCAAGAGTTGTTGCTCGTCATATTTTTGAAAAAGTATTTTGCTCGGGGGGTCAGACCGTTCGTTGACAACACTGATTAGCCCTCGCCTCGACTCCTGTGGTGGGCCTCTCGTCATGCAAATTGGCCCACCAATACCAATCCTTCCACTAGCAGGACTTACCAGTGTTGGGGTTGAGGCTGAAGGTTCCATCCGCGTTGCCTGATTGGACTCGATAGGTCACCCTGCCGTTCTCCCCTTTGTCCGCATCCCTGGCCATGACGTAGAGCGCCACGAAGCCGATGGGCTGGTCCTCCATCACGCTGACCGCCGTCGGCGAGGTGAACGCCGGCGTGTTGTCGTTCTCATCTGTAACGTAAATCCTCGCAGTGACCGAGCTCCACTGCCTCTCGCCGGCGTCCAAGGCGGAGTCCGTTGCTTTTACCACCACGATCAGGCTGGGGTTGACCTCGTGGTCCAGCTCTTGGTTTAAGGTTAGAACCCCAGTGGAAGGGTCCAAGGTGAGCAGACCGGGTATGTCCGGAAACTGTTGGAGGATGGAGTACCTCAGGTCACTATTGGGCCCGCTGCCATCCTTGTCTGTGGCCTGGAACGTGAAGACAGAAGTACCCGGCTGGACGCTCTCCGAGATGACGATCGTGACGGGGTCCTCGGGGAACTGAGGGGCGTGGTCATTGCTGTCCTTTACGTTAATGTCCAGGTGGACCAAGGTGCTGATGGGCGGGGCCTGAGAGAAGTCGTCGACCTCGATCTTCAGCGTGTAGTGCGCATCTTGCTCATAGTCGAGTGGCCGAGCGAGGTAGACGTCTCCGGTCAAACGATCCACCACGAAGGTGCCGTCCCTGTCGGTACCACCCACCACCATGTAAGTAACCTCGCCCTCCGCCAGAGTTTCTCCATCGTGAAGTCGGACGGAACCGACGACTGAACCCGGCTTGGCCTCTTCCACAGAGTTGAACGCTATAGTATGCGAGTTGGTCTTTGAAGAGGGTCTGCTCATGCTGAGAACCTGCAATAAAAAAAACATGAGGCTTGTATGAGGAGCCAAGAGCATGAATCCAATGTTCCTTTGACAAAGCCTGGTGGCAAATTATAATTACATGAAATACAGAACCAAAAATATGTCATGGTTTTTTGGACCGAGCAGAAACAGATCTGATGCACTTGCTGCCAGTTACAAGCGTTTTTTTTTCTTCTTTCTTTTAATAGACAGGCCGCTTACATTAAGCCCATTTAATCTTGTACCTGTGTCAGTGCCGGACAAAAAGAAGTCAAAGTTACACTTCAGCAGCCTTCGGTATGACGCTGTGGAACTCACTGTCTTCAATTGTATTACTAAAATCTTTAGTTGATGGGGAATCCTCAAAATAATGTGAACATTTTGACACCGTAGTGTCGGCCAATAAGCTTGGCAATATAAAGTCTCCCATCAGTCTCGGATACCTGCTTCCGATTAAGGGTGCTCTGGGCAAATTAGGTGTTTGTCAAAGTACAAGCCCTCAAATTTAAAAATGGTTGTTTTAGTGAGTAACAACGAGCAGAAAGTGACAAAGACAGCCCAAAATCCCCAAAAGACTGATTTCCTGTTCACTTGCCAGCATAGGTCCTTGAGACTTTCATGCTTCCTGTTTTGAGCCACCCAATTTCACTTTTGATCGGTGAAAATGGTCACCAGGATACACACACTTGCAAGCATTGGTGAGGTTTTGGCCATGATAAACTCCCCAAAAAGGACATTTGTTTCTCAGCATAATAGTAATTAACAGCAATTCCAAGAAGGAATGAAAATGACAAATATTTGTAAAATAAAATAAGGGAAAAAAATCATTCAAAACATA
Organism: Phyllopteryx taeniolatus; assembly: GCF_024500385.1. Lineage (NCBI taxonomy): Eukaryota > Metazoa > Chordata > Actinopteri > Syngnathiformes > Syngnathidae > Phyllopteryx > Phyllopteryx taeniolatus. The sequence continues at coordinate 28,457,545 of NC_084509.1, read as the reverse complement.
ATTGTATAACTGTCCACATTTGGACGAACAGCATTGCATCATAGAGGAAGCGCACCGCAGTAAGTCGGCTTAGACAATATGTGACATGACAAGCTATAAATTGCTTCCACATTAGATGGAAAAAGTGAGCCGTTCCAGCTATAAATGTCAACCGCCTTACAAAATAATCGCCAAAAGATGATTAAACGACGTAAAATAAACGCATCGGCAGGCAAGAACAACACGGCGTTGTTTAATCCAATTATTTAACAATTATGTCTTTAAATCCTGGGAAAAAGTCAGCTATAAATTTGTTTATCTGGCAACTCCATTTTCCTGGAAGCGTTACGTTCCTTCCTCAGTGTCGGCTTACAGCTCTGGGTTACAAATTAAAAGAGGGACTCCCAAAATAATACGCTGACAAAAGGGGTATTTTGCACTACCACTCAGTGTAAAAAAGGGCTACTGCATTGAAAGAGTGTTGAAGTCACCATGAAAAACCTCAATCGCAGCTGGCACTCATCACATATGCCGGCTGGGAGTGTTTGATTCACACCCACTTTTCCATAAAAACTAAAAAATAAAACATTTCGAACTGTCACAAGGGTAGAAAACGAGAACAAGCCTTGTCTGAGGGGCCCGCGGCTCCTGGCCCCCCACCGCAAACACACACGCAGGTTGTCTGGTCTGACCTGGATGGCGACGGAGCAGGAGGCGCTGCGAGGCGGCAGTCCTCGGTCGCTCGCCGTCACCGTCAACTCGTACTCGGGGCGCTCCGAGTGGCTGAGGGGCGATGACGAGCGCAGCTCGCCCGTGTTGGGGTTCAGGAAGAAGCGCTCTGCCCTCGGACCTAGAAGACGTGGGGGTCCAAATGTTTACAGTACAGCTCTAGAAAAAAATGAAGAGATTCTTCTTCTCTGATTTCACTATTTAAAGCTATTTGAGTAACAAGAACATTTGTGTTTGATTAAATAAACTACAACATAACACCCAGGTCACCGGCTGATAGTTAGTCAAAGCTATATGTATTTTTAGCCACATTACGCCAGTGCATGTTTACCATTTCGAAGACAGTTGACTGTAGAACAAAGCCATTGCTGTTGTCCCTATATTGGTATTGTACCTGACAAAGAGTAGAGTATGGTGCCATTCTCTCCTTCGTCAGGGTCTTTGGCTTGTACTGTGCCCAGTAGAAACCCAGAGGACTGACCCTCCGACACCTGTTAATCAGGCAAGTAAATCTCACCAAAGTTATGACTGATAGCTAATTGATAATGAAATGTTCGTCTACGGTCTTGTGGCGTCACCTTTAGGATGAGTTTTTTCCCCGGGTGGCTTTGGACAAATGCTGGAGCGTTGTCGTTGTCGTCCAGCACACTTATGAAGACGGTTCCGGCGGCGCTGCGTGAAGGTGAGCCTCCGTCTTGCACGACCACCGACAGCTGGTAGCTGGACTGCTGCTCCCTGTCCAAAGTGGCCCTTGTGCTCATTTCACCTGAAAGCAGATGTGAGGCTTCATTAGAGCTCATGTACTGTACGAATGAGGGAGGCCAGCTAACAGGCTTTGATCCGATGAAACCTGAGTACTATATGATGTAGAACATCTGCAACGAGCAGATCCACGTTGCGAGCTTGACAGATGCTGTCGAGGCTTGCTAAGTTGCCAGAAAGCGATCACAAATCAAAGTATGCGTCTCCTCCCACGGACTAACAGAGTCAGCAGGCCAATTAGAGCGCAACGAGGCACTGTCGCCACTGTCTGAATTATTCACCGCAGCGGCGGGGGAAGACGCAATTATAGCTTGAATTGATTTTTTTTCTGAATAATTGAAATGTGTCATACTAAAACATTTGCATCTTTGATTTGCAGTCTTCCGCCAAGAACGAAAGCAATTGGCCCGGTTGTGACCTGGTGCCATGAAATCATTACGTGATGTGATCTGACGGGATTTGACAGAGATACTGTATAAGCCTCTGAGGGCATCACGGTGACATATAGTGTTTAGTACATCTGCCTTACAGTTCAGAGCACTGGGTTCCAAACCTTTGGAACATTTCTACGTGGAGTTTGCATGTTCTCCCCCGTGCCTCCCTTATCCAAAACATGCTGCAACTGAAAACTTTGAATTGAATGTGAGTGTGAATGGTTGTTTGTCTAGTTGTGGCCTTTAAATGACTGGCAAACAGTCCAGGGCATAGTCCAGCTCTGCCCCTTGACAAGCTCCACAATGATTTTCACGTCTGTGTATCAAAACTGCATTGACACATCCTTTGAAGGAATCGCAAACCATGTTCCAGTAACAGCCAGGTTGCTATATCAAAAAGTTAGCGAGGAATTTAATGTGCTTCCATTTGCCAGTGCCCAGTGCGTCCCTTTTTGCAACCAACCTGTGTGCGAGTTTATCTGGAAGTTCCGGTCAGGGTACGCCAGGCGGTAGCTGAGGCGTCCGTTGGAGCCGCTGTCACGATCGCTGGCCAACACGTGACCGAAGCCCGTCCCCGCCGGCAAGTTTTCCTTCACAGCCATGAAGACTCTGGGTTGCGTGAACCGAGGTGGGTTGTCGTTCTCATCTGTCACGGATATCCTCACGGTGGCGCTGCCGGTCTTTTTCAGCTGTCCGTGACCTGCACTGGCCAGCACGGTCAGGAGATACATGTCCTTGACTTCTCGGTCGAGCGCGCCCTTCACGAAGAGCCAGCCACTGTCCGAAGCAATGCCGAAGCCGGCGGCGTCGCCATCTGGTCGCAGGTGATATGAAAGAGGGCTGAAGTAACCGGACCCTGATGTTTCTCTGTTGAGGGCCCGGACCCGCAGGAAGCGTGTATTAATCGGAGTGCCTTCTTTTAGTTCCACTCTGTAGGTGAGAGTATCAAACACGGGTCCCTGGTCGTTCTCCGCTTGGACATGGACCACAAGCATGAAGGTCGCACTGAGCTGAGGCACTCCACTATCTTTGGCGATCACTTGGAGATCATAGCGGGGGACACGCTCATAGTTGAGGGCCCCCACCAGTCGTATATCCCCACTGCTGCGTTCTATGCTGAAAGCTCTCTGGATGCCACTCGGAGATGACAGGTCAAAGGACAGCTGGCCATTTGCTCCAGAGTCTCTGTCCTCAGCTTGTACGCGATATACCAGGGTCCCCATTTCTGTTTGCTCTGGCAGCAACAGGGACTCGGAGGACGAGAGAAAAAAAACAGGGGGGTTGTCGTTGACGTCCTCGACGGTGATGCTAACCCGGGTCTGGCCAAAGGCGGGGGGGTTCCCAGTGCGGACCTGCACTTCCAAGTCAAGCGTGGGCCGGGCTTCGTGATCCAGGGAGAGACTGGTTCGCAGGGCCCCGGTGTCTGGATCCACTGTAAAGTATCCCGTGGGGTCGCCGGAGCTGATGGTATAGGCCATATCTCTGAGAGGGCCTAGCAAGCGGAGGAAATGAGACACAAACCAGAAGTTATCATCACCCAAGAGGCTGCTGTGAAAAGCACTTAAGCATGCTCAAAGATGCCATTTTTCAATTTCAAGGGTGTGTATAAAAGCTTGGGAAAATGAATGTATAAACACATTAGTAAAATGGCATTTTTGAATGATGTGAATTCTGAGGTAAGTGTGTATGTTGGCACTGTGTAAAATGGGACGTATCATCTGGCTAACGTGAATCTGGAGCGTACCTGTCTTACTCTTGGCCAGGACACTGCCCACGACAGTCCCCTGCAAGACATCCTCAGAAACTGCGAAGTAGTACTGAGCCTGTTCAAACACAGGGGCTGCCACTGCCCCCGCTACCACGCTGATGTTGACCTTGGCGTTCACCAGGGTGGCCAGACCTCCGCTGTCCTGGGCTGAGATCACCATTGGTATGACAGAGTTGGCCTTGCCGTGGACAGACCGAGAAAGAGAGATCACACCTGCACAAACAAGGTTGTACGTTGAATGGATTCTTTGTGTACAATGGATGTTACAGTGGGGAGAATACACACTTCGATGTACAAACCTGTGTCTTTGTTGAGGGTGAAGTAAGGGGAAGACCCTCCGGATACAGTTTTGTACGTAATCCGGCCATTCTCTCCCGAATCTGGGTCGTAGGCGATCACTCGGAGCACAGAGGTCCCAGGAGCGCTCTGCGAGCTGAGGCTGACAGCGTAGCTCACCGGATAAAAGGCCGGTCTGTTATCATTCACATCTAGCAGATCTACCTTCACGTAGGCGAGCGTACTCAGTCCCCCCTGTCCGAGAAACAAAAACCTCTCTTGTTAGTTTATGCCGTCATGTCAGATAAATCACCAAACACTCACAAGCGTTGCAAGTAGACCGTATTTATGGTGCAGAAATAAACCCCGGTGAAAATATTCTATGTATAGAGTGACCTCGGAGAATAGTCCCAACAGGTCAGATTGATAGTCTCTCCTGGGAGGGGCCTGCCCAGGGCAAGGTCTTTTCCGCAGTCTGTTTCATAAGGCTTTTCATTTGCGCTGAATACAATGCAGCCATTTCATTTGGACCAGGTGGCAAAAACAAAGGAGGCAGCCGTTCAACCTAATAAAATATTACTGCCTGACAGCTGAGGCATTTCGTTCCCTCCTCATCTAATCGTTTTAACATGGCCGTCATTTTCTTTCATTTCTCAGCTTGTATTTTCATAGAAATATATGGCATAAATCGACCAAGATGCTCACGTCTGATGACTGGCCGCCACGTCTTTACCCTGTGGCCCGCAACGCTAACACGTGGCGTGCTGCTGAGTTTATGGGACGCATTAGTATCAAACATTGTTTTTATAAAAGCCACTGCTCACCCCGTCCACCGCAGTAACAGTGAAGTCGTAGCTGCTCTGGCCTTGATCGCGGTCCAGTGCGGTGCGAGTGCAGATGACGCCGGTCTCTTTGTCAATGGTGAAGTGAGAGCTAGTGGCACTGTTCAGGCCCGAGCTCAGGGAGTAGGTGATGGAGCCAAAAGAGCCGCCGTCTGCATCTGTTGCCATCACCTGAGCAGAAGATGAAAACACGAGTGGTTGAATAATGATCATATCAAAGTTGAAAGCAAAGCCGACCAGATCGAAGGATACATGATCGTCAAACAAGAATATCATAGCAGGTGCTGTTTAAAGGCATCTTTGGACTCGTCCGATTTTGTTTATCTGGGCCAAGCAGGCCCTCTAGCAGGATGTGGGCTCTCAGGGAAACGGAGGAGGATGACTTCTCCAGGAACCGGGAAGGATGCCAGCACGGGGGAAACTGCCTGCTCCAGGAATGGCGTCTGTCTACAAAGGACATTGACGGCGGCGGCGGCGGCGGCGGCTGCGGAACAGCGGCGTACCACACAGTTCGCTACAGTGTGGCGCATTATACCCTGTAATGTGCCGCTTGTGGTGTGGTTTTAATAAAAGCACGCTATCTACAGAGGGCTGGAAGCCGCCAAAGTCGTAAATGTAGCTCACGAGCCGTCAGCCACCGAGTCATTTACTGCAGGATCTGCAGAGATGCGAGATGGGGCCTCTGGGGACCGGCAGTATATAATTATTTGCAAGTCTTGGCTACAGATGGAGGCCTACTGCAACTAAATTATTACAGTCAGATTAAACCTAACAAGTTTATTCTTAGCTCTATGAAGGTGCTTATGTTTCAATCGGCATTTGCAGTGGACTCACAGAGGTCTGCCTGATACTGACAATCTCCTCTTTTTTAGCTTCATCGAAATTTCATTCGAAATTGGAACAAGCTGGTATTGAAGAAAGCACGAATAAAGGTATCGATATGACGGTGTCCAAATACCACGCAAATAAGCCCCCAAGTGTTTAGGAATGATTAAAACAAAAACAAAACAAATCACCAGTCTGCTCTGTTGTAACTGACGTTTCTCCGTTTACATTTCACGTTCTTTAAGTCACTCTTCACGCAGGCATTCGGCGGCGTACATGTCATCATCTCCAGCACTCGCCGACTAATTCCGATGTCAGTTTCAAAAGTAAAAGCTTATCTTTCCCAGCTCTCATCCGGAATGCGATGAAAAGACAAATAGAAATGTTGACAAATACAAATATTGATACATGAGTTTAAAAGCTTGTCTTTCGACATTGATGCCATAAACGTAACAGAACCTGTTTCTGCAATGTCCAAACACCTGAGTTGCCATCAGGAGCATGGCCAAGGGAAATAATGTTCATCATCCAAAACCAGACTCTTTCTTTTCAAAAAAAAAAGTGAGTGTGAGTAAAATCGTTCACTCGAGGCGATGAAGACTTGAGGTGGGGGGTGCGGTCATTCAGGCTCCAGTCTCAGCAGATGGGAGGCGTGCATTGTAACTCCGAACAGAGGACGAGTAGTGTGTAGGAGTGAGCGAGCGAGCCAAAGAGAAGAATAATAAACCACGCGAGGAAAGGGGAAACCAAGAGCCATAGCAGGCAGCTACTCCATCTTTAACGCACACACGGGGCTGGCTTGCGCTGTAATATTTGATCACTTTCAGTGAAATAAGTGGGCCTGCAGTGTTATGTGCTTGTTTTCTCTGCAGTTGTTTGACAAGTATTAGCAATGTGGGGAGAAAAGGAACGGTTTCTGCATGAATGACGTCTAAAAGATTTCAGGGCGACTAGGTACAACGTAATTCAACTGCCCAAGCTCCAAGAAGCAACTAACAGGCCCCCGTGCCCGCTTTTTCATGGCAAGTCCTCAAAAAAGGATCATCCAACTTTGGTCCCATGGTTAGCCATGGCATAGACAAAAAAGCTTTGCCATTTGGAGGCGTACATCTGTGAATCCGATTGGGGCTCATGAGGGCGAATTCCCGAGTCGGAGTTTGTGAAATCCTGAGGCCAAAAAGTCCATTTTAGAACCACTTCCTCTTCAGTTCCAAATATAGAGCCTTGAAACATTTTTGTGCATTCTGATACGACAGACATATCTACCTAATTTTACGCTGATGGATGTAAGTGGTGTCTGAGACACATTTTTCTAACTTTCCAGGAGGCGTTACTGAGTGAGTGTTGTTTAAAATACATCCCTTTTGAACAAAGATACATGTGCCTATTGCTCGGGCGCTACAATAAGACATCCATTCATAGCAATCACTATGATATTCGAGGAGACTGCACTTGTTTTCCAATTTGGCAGCAACGGTCCGATTCTTTTTGCTCTCCATGGTTCATCCACATGCTGCACATAAATTTAAAAAAAACGCACAACTTTCACATTGATGCTATGAAATGGAAAAAGTAGAGGGGAAATAAGAGATGAGAAGTTGGAAGGGAGCTTCTACTGCGTCACCTCAAAACCCAGTTGATATGAGTGTGGGCTCCCGCGCCAGTTTGAAAAGCCTCAAACCTTTGCAGTGTGCTACAGATGCTCTCACTACATTGTTTCAAGTTCTTCACAAAGTGGTGAGCATGTTTGGATAAGTGGTAAGGATACACGAGGACAATATGTTCCATGTGTTCAGCGTGAGGCACGTCGGTGGGAATGGAGTCCCAGATAACCCGCCGCGCATTTGCATAAGTCCAGACCATTTGTAGCCAAGCGCCCCAAAGCTATCATTTCCATTGGTAGCTTCGTCGGTGTCGTCTTCCCTTGCAGTCCGGGAGATCGGCGTATCCCACACGAGACGACGTGAGGCGGTACGCAAATGAAAAACCGGTGTCGGAAAATTAGCCAAGCCGCAAACCATAAACCCAATAAAACACAGCCGTTGGCTTCAAAACAGGCAAAAGTAAAAGTCTGAAGAGGAACAATGAATAACGCTCACAGTTGAGCTGCAATGTCACGACAAGATCTTTTAGCTCAATGTCTGCAAGATCTCTTGCTTCTCTTTTGTCAATTTATAGTCTGTTGTGGCAAAAAACAAAAAAAACATCTGTAAAACACTGGGAAACTCCAAGCGTCTTGCAAGGGAGGAGACATTTTACAGAGCAAACACACGAGTGCAGCATAATTGTGAGTAAGGTGGCAGCTACTGTCGTGCTCTCGCTAAACATGCAGCTGCCTCGTGATCGCGACCATAGAATTCATTACAGTTACTTGGAGTAGGGTGTTTAAAAAGAAGCATGAGCCACATGCTGCTTCATCAAAAACATTATGACCTGAACTTGTAACGTAACAGTCTGTTCTGGTAAAAAAAAAAAAAATGCCTCGAGGAAATCAAGCGTTGTTGTGCATGATCTCAAACCAGACCTTGGCAAATCTACATTTAAGCGGATTATCGACGAGCCAACTGTCTCTGTCCTGGCGTCTCACTACAACACGGCCGTAGCGACATGTGCAACAACAACATCATGCGGAACGTATACCAGAAAGGGAGCTGGGTTTTGTCGTCATGGGAAGAGACTCACCTCTTGAGCATAAATTCAGGTGGTGACAAAAGCTTAGAGCGAGTACGTCATTTATTGCCTTTTATAAACTGTGGTTAACTTGAAATTTTACACGTCTGTGACAGTTCAGAATGTTACAATGTTACTTAAAAAGTTATTATTATTATTGATCTATATGTTTCGTGGGCGCATAAAGGTTTTACAAACTCTGAAGTAAGGCATAAAATGCAGCCAATAAAGTTGGCATATCATAAAATGACCATAGGAGGGGGTGAAAAACCACTCACAACTTGGTCGTGTTGGCCTTAGGAGGCCGCTGCGTCTTGATTTTCCCACTCCCATTGTACTCTTTCCACGATAACGTATACAGGCATTACACAAGCCTGTATTTGGATTGGATTCAAAGTTCAAAAAGATCGGTACGTAATCTCGGATCAGCGGCAGCTCGGAGTTTCCTCCCCACACTCGGCGTACGTGAGTGAAGCGCGATCGGAGACGTCTTATCAGGCGCCGTTTGCTACGCCAGCCCCTCGGTAAAACAAGCTGGGGGAATCCAACGATAACTGGGCCACTCTGCGGTTCTCTCCCGTCAGATTCCAGGAGACCGTCTGACCGGCCGCTAAAGAGAAGCAGATTCGCACGCCTCACATGTATATTTATCTTCAATATGTTGAATTTGATCAGGGAGCCTGACGCTCTGAAGAAAAGAAACCAAAAACCTCCTGGCACATTTGGCCGACCTTGCTTTGTGGTCGGAGAGAACATCGGGCCGAGGAAGGTCATTATTATCGCAACTGTTCTCAAAAGACAAAGGATTTGACTTCCTTTGCCACTTTGAACACCTACTTACGGGGATTATGGGAAATTACTTTTGAATTTCTTGTATTGAAATAGTTGCGAAATGAAATCACTATAAAGTTTTTTAGTGAGCTGGCCATTTCTGAAACTGTGTCTTTTCACAGTTTTCACAGAATTCAGCGAATTCACATGATAGTGGCCCCAGACCAATTTTTGACTCGGAACGCCATTTTCAAGCGACGGGCAGGTCATGTGACTACACAAAAGCACTATCATGTCAAAGCCAAAGGGTAAGCAGAGCTGCGGTGTTAGCACAGATTAGCGTTAGCTTCTGATAACAGATTTCCTCCACATATGAAAATACATGGATTTTCCCAGTCGGGTGGGAGATATGGTTAAATTAGCCAGTGGTGGCTTCTCACAAGCGTGACTCATTTGCAGAGGTGAACATCTCCTGCTCTGGATGGAGTCTCAAGACTGCCCAGAAGTCTCCAGTAACACCACAAAATGTCGCTTTTTAAAACAAAAAAAAATCATTCGACGGGTCAGAGAAATTACAGCTATAGCGGCAAAGATGTCAACACTGAGTAGACCCTCGCTCTGCCCCTGGTCGTCGTGGTGACGCAAGAGAGAACTGCCCCCCAAACACCAGAATGCCACTAGGGTACTCTCGTTATATATCCTTTTATGTATTTTGAAAGAAGAATGTCAAAGACCTTTGATTACATCACCTGGGAACTGTTACAAATTATGGAAAGAATTCGCCTTCTTTAAGTTACCAAATATAGTTCCTTGAATCTTTATTGATTCATACCTCTCTGGCAGAAAGTGAGCTTTATTATCTTAGTAGAGGCAGGATATTTGTTAGCTCTTGTATCGGATGTAATTAGATCGCACCCGAGTGTGTGATCGAGCGCCGACGCTTTCGTTAAGTCCTTGAGGACAATGCAACCCTATGCAGGTCACTTCGGCCTTGTTTTCCCAGGCTACCGTTCCTCTCAGCGAACCCCGCTGTGGAAATAACGACTGTGAGCATATGAGCGATGGACGAGCGAACCCCGTGGAAGCCAACAAAGTGGGAGGTGGCGGAAAGATGGTTTTTAATCACACTCTCCGCGTTTCACAAGCGGCCCAGTCAGACGAATCTGTCTCGCGTCGCTCCACCGTGAAGGCCGGCCAATCGGGAGGGCCGCCGCCGCCTGCCAATCCAAATAGGCCGCATATGTAAATGTTTGCCCGCCGGGAAATTAGCGCACGCATCAATCCCCTTCTGCATGCAAAATGTCCTTTCGGTGCACCTTAAACACGCAATCAAAGTCTAAAACCTGCAAACATTGGCGAAAAGATGTCATGCCTCATCAGCCTCATGAGAAAGATTGACAGCGAAATAAAATGTGCATTAAACAGAATCTTCTGCACGGTCACGGCTCAACCTTGCGCAGATGAGAACCAAGAGGCGATCCAAAAATACCCCATTTCTAAATCTCCTGATGACGGTTTGCTTTGATCTTCCTTGGCTACCTGAACACAGCATATACCTGACACATAGAGTTGTTGGCCGCAGCCAGAATGTGGTTTAAATCTAAAAAGCCATAACTGTCGAGGTGTCCTTGGATGAATATGGATGGACTTACTGATGTATTCGATTGCAAAAAAAAAGAAAAAATGTCTCTGGCGACGTGTCCACTGAATGCGCTGCATACACGGATCTGTACGCTAATTGATCAGTCGTGCCATGTTTCTACAGACGGGTCCAATTCAGCCACGTTCAGGGTCTGGTTCAACAAACCTTATCAGGCTTCCATTTCCACTGCAGAGTTTGTAGGCTTGATAGCAACAGCTGTGTCAGGTACGTTAATAACATGATAATAATCATAGAAGTTTGACAGTGTAAAACTCACTCATGAATGAATTAACCATGAAAGCAAATGACACAAATTGTAGAAATTCCTCTCTCCGTGGGTGTTTTGGAAAATGGCAATTATATTTGTATTCCCGGTCCTTTCTTTTCATTCCATTGTAACACAGGTGATCATTATGTCAACCAATCAATGAATTTAATGTAACCGACCAATACAAACGCTAACCCTAACTAACTCGAATTTACCTTACCGGTACCCTAACCTTAGCTATATATATCCAAGCCGTACCTAACCCTAACCAGGCAGTCTGTTTAGGACCACCTGAGTTACAGTAAGTCAAGCGTGTACCGTCCCGCTTGGTGGAACCATTGGTTTAGGTACACAGCTTGGCCAGCATTCGTGCCAGTGTGTTTGGAGGTTTACGGCCATCCTTAGGCCACATGCCAAATCACCGCAAGCGGATCGTTTCCTGTTAAGAATCAAAACTCCAAGTCATCATCATCAAATATAATTTCAGTGACAGCTTCAAAGGCCAAATTTGCCTTGACTGACCAAACGCTCACATGAGCAATTAGAGGCGGCGGATGATAGACTTGATGGAGAACATGCTGATCATTAAAAGCCAGTAAAGGTAAAGAGGGAAGTGTGGGCCACGAAGAAATGGGTCGAGTGGGAGGGCTGCAGGAATGCGGCCAGAAAACAGCTTTGGGATTTGCACAGCTGTTGGAAAGCCTGCTGCTGCTGCTGCTGCTGCTGCTAGTGGTGATGGTGTCCTGGCATCACTTCTGACGAGAGAAGGGCAGAGACCTCCTGCTGGACACACTAAATCGCTGACGGAGCTCAGACACGTGTCCACCACCAAGCCTCGACATCGACACTACTTTAATGAATATTTGCTGCAGTCTGGAGCCAAGCTAAAAGTGTGTGAAAGGGTTTTTTTTGTTGTTGTTGTTGTTGTTTTGTTTTTTTTTGCAGAGGAGAGAACCAGAGAGAACACTTTAAATGTTGACACAGACCCAGATGAAGGAGTTTTACAGTGGGATTACGGTGGATATCTATGAAGCATTGCAATTTGGTGCTTTTGGTAAATTACTGGAAAACAACCCATTGGCGGCTTTCTTACTAAGGAATTTGCCAAAATGAGCCCAAATTAGAAGCAGGTATCCTAAATAGATGGTCGGCGCCAAATTAGTTATGGCAACTAATTCCAGCTGAGCATGGCATGAAAGTCTGATGATCATTTTGAGGATTCACCTGCAAGGGCCTTTTCATCTTACATTTGAGTGATGTCGTAGACCCAAACAAGACACAGGATTTTTACAGACTTTAAACAATACATCTCACGACTGTAAGGGAAAACGAAACCATGGATTTTTTGAGACATGGAACAGCGTTCAGTCTATTAGGTATCATCTGGGAATCGTTAATAACCGTAGCCAAACAACACGTCAAAGAGGCCCGTAGTGTAGTTCTTCTTTATGATTTTGCTGGTCTGGACCAAAGTTATTGGATGAATGATTAGACCCATGGAGGGGGAAAAAAAAAAAAAAAGCACTGTGTTCAAACCCAACAGCCCGTGGGGCGAAATGGAAGGTTTGGCCCGAGTCTTTAGCGTGTGGGTCACAAATTAATTGTACTCGAAAGGAAGCCCTCGAACGCCGCCTTTGATCCCTCCGAATGAACATTTTTACATCAGCTCCCAATTAGCCATTTGCATAGCTTCTTTTGTACGCGCTTTGGTAACATTACGCAGACACTGGAGAAAGTCACGCTTATTTACGCTCTTTATAATTACCGAACAAAACCAATTCGTGGCAGAATCCCCACTCCTCTTCAATGTCCTTGCATGACTTCACGGGAACAATCAACTCCAGATTTGTGTAGGACGGGCTTTGTCCAGATGTCCATTAAACGATGTCCGCAGGACTAAGAGGGGACGTCACTGAGAAGCGGCGTAAAAATGTCAAGGTCATTAAGACTTTTCATCAAATCTCCTTGCAGGTATCATGTATCAGTATCACGATCATGCAACGTTTGCCAGATCATCTCATTCAGCGTGCCTTCTTACTATCCTGAAGAAGGCGGATGGTTGCACATGCTAAAGGGTCAACAAAACAAAGCTTCCACGGTAAATCTGTTGGTTGCTACTAGCTGGTCGGAAGACATGAGCCCTCCTGAATAGGACGTGATTGGCACGGCTTTCTTCTTCAAGGGATAAAATAAACTTCCTGACACAGGGAGACGATCGGGTTCTGGTTTCTAAATCAACATTAGCGTCAGTGTTTCATCTGCAGTGTGAGTGCAAAGGAACAGAACTGGCAGAGGGTCAGTTTATTGATGGATTTAGGCTACATTTACATAAGAACCTAGTAAAAACCTGCATTTTTTTCCTATGCGTTTTTGAAACGTTTTCGTCCGCAGACGAAAGCGCTGTCAAAACGATCCCTGTTCACTCAGGCTTGCAAAAACATTTCAAAACACTGTAAAGCCAGCATGGTCGCTGGCAACACCACAAACTTGCAGACCAAGTACTTGTCCTTGGCATCTTAAACAAAACAAGCGTTGGGAATCTTTTGCAATTTCAAGCTGGGTTATAATAGGTTAGTTTCAAATGTAGGCTATAGTGATGACTGAACTTCCAGGTTCCTTCAAAACCCAAACTGGTCCCACACCTTGGAGCGGACTTTCTGCCTAGGATAGTCAAATAAGCTCTGAGTGTTCTCCATTGTTGAAATAGATTTTTAGGCATACATGTGCAATCACACAAAATGGGAACTGTAGAAAATTGGATTCAAAAACATAACCCGGAATGTCCAAATTTGCTGAATGACTCGCATCATTAAAAAAATCATATACTAGTTCTTTCATTTTCTTCTTACTTTCCTGATTATTAAAATCACAATGGAGTGCTTACTTCATGGTATTAAACAACGAATCATTGATGACAATCAATCATCAACGAGAATCTTTTTAAACACAAAGTCAACTCCAGTGATGTGGATTGCTTTTGTTCTTTTGAATGTGAGGTACGCACACAGATTACGTTTTTCAGAGACGTTTATTTGTCCTGTTTTTGGAAAAGGTTCCAAACACTTGTCATTTCAACAAAAGGTCAACATTAAACAATCTTGATCTGTTTTGAGTTTCTAACAACAAGGTCGACAAGGCTTAATTCAAGCATTCAGCTAGAACTGTGTTGCTCCAATGGAGGTCTCTAAGACCCCCCCCCTCCTCCCCCCCCCAAGTGTTCTGTGAGAAACATTTTCTGGACTCTTGTTATACTTTTGAACCCTATTTTCTATGAAATTTCCAAACTGTTGGATTGCCGAACAATCCAAGTTCCCATGGTCCACTGTATCATGCTGGAGTCGTACGCAGGCCTATTGTTTTTGTTGGAGTAGGTGGTCCACATTTGTTTTATTGGTTAAGTGGTCACTATATTTGGGAAATAGAGCTAGAATATCAATAATCGCTCATGTTTGCAAAGATAAACGTGAGATTCCCGCTCCGATTGTGACATTTTCAGATTAAACTGCAATCAAGTAGCGGTCTGTAGAGATGGCAAGGATATAAATGCATTCATGTTGACTAAAAATGTCTGTAAATAGGTTTGGGAAATGACAACACAGTGGAGGTCTTCAGCATTCGAGTTCTTTATCATAAATCTAGCTCGATGAATCTCATGCGTTAACTCAGTGGCCCTTTCTGAGGTACACGGTATATTCAAACTGTTGAGTTGTCAAAGATATCCCTTTACTAGATTTTGGGGATGCAAAAACTGCCACAATTGCATCATTCTTTCATTTTAGTGTTTAGTTTTTGACAAATTTTGCGGGAAGTAAAATGGCCAATGTATTATTATTATTTTTTTTTTTTACATTTGTTAGACTTTCTAGTCAAACTAAAATGTCTGTCTTTCATCCTGCCCTTCCATCTGGAAGTTATTAGGCATCAAACCGTTTAAGGAGAGGAGAGTTTCAGAAAAAGGCAAAAAGAAAGAGCAGAGAGAAGAGAGATCTTGTGCAATTTAAAAAAAAAAAAAAAAACAGCAAAGATGGGCAGGGATACTACATCCAAGACCGGTCAGGCGTGTAATATGATATTTTGGCTTTTAGATTATCTGTATGGGCTAATCGAGCCCCGGAATGTTACTATTATGATGATAAAGTGCCTACTCAGCACAAAAGAGTAATTTGCACGCTTGTATTAAGTAACTCTGGGGTAATATTCTGCGTATACTATTGCAAAAACTGTTTGACGTGTTTTGGCATTTCCAGCCTTGATTCATGATTCCAGTGGATAATCTGAGCCACTATACAAGCCAACTGTTGCATTCTAATCTAGAAAGGAAGGTTCAGGACTCACGGCTAAAACACAGACGCCGCAACAGGACTTAAGTGCTAAGTACAGCACTTCAGATGGACAATTCTGAAGCTTGACGCTAGGTAGAAAAATAAACAACGCTAAAGCCCCACCGGGTACTCCGTCATGTTTGCGAGATGTATTAACCCATCGGCCACCTGGAAGAACGGAGCAGAGCTCATCGTAAACTGCCAGAGAGGCTCCTGCTCGAGACATTTGCCTGTTTATTTTCCAAGGGTCAAACAGGAGACGCTAACCCGCGGTTATTTTCTTACGCCTGCTGATTGCCGTTTGGGCCAATGGAAAGAAAACAAAGACAGAACATTGTCCGTTGAGGTTATTCGTATCAGACAAGTCATTTTGAATGGCAATGACGATTTGAAACAATAAAGTGAGCTGGAGGACTTTGACTTCACTCCTGCGTGTCCAGTGGCTACCGTTGTCAATTTCAAAAACACATGGCTCCATTTCTGGGGACACATTGCGAGTAATGCCCAAAACATCCTTCTGGCTATCGGTGCGCTGCGGGACATAAACTGGCCTTAGGTCACGCGCCTGGCCTGGATACGCTGGCCTTTCAACTGAACCCCACAAGTGTCGTCCTGAGATTTCGATGCAGGTTGAAGAGCAACAAAAGTCCAAGCTTAGCCCCACTTAGCAGCAGGAGACACACTGGATCTACTTTGCAAAGACCATAACCATGAGTCCGTCGAGGTGGTGATATGAAACTACCCCCTGAGATGAGGGTAAGGGCATGACATTAGTGTGGTTAGTCTCAATTCCCTAACCCTAACCCAACCCTGCCTCCAAACCCCTAATCATAATTCTAACCTGAACCCGAAGACTAACCTCCCAACCCTAACCGTAACCCCTAAACTGAATCCAACACTAAACCCTTACCCCTTGCCCTCCTCTGAACTAAAACCCTGACCTTAACCGAGCCCGATCCTAGGCCTATGCCCCAATCCTAACCCAAACCTTGATCCGATGTTAATCCCGCCCCTTAACCCTAACCCTACAACCTAACCTAAACCGGGATGGAGGAGACAAAGCATCGTGGCATCTTCTGATCTCACCTCCAAGTTTATACGGTTTTCTCTGCCTGGCTATTTGCATGTCTATTCACTTTAACATGTATCACTGCATATAAGACAAAGATGAAAACAATCAAATTTGCCATTTTTCACTTCTCTCAAGTTTTTGGATTGAAGTACTTTTTTGTATTTACATTACAGTACATGCTAAAATGCAGGCATAAAAACTTTACTTATACCTTTTTTTAAGGTTTAACGAGGATGAACTCAGATTTACTATAATGGGGAAATGTATTTATTTATTTTGTCCAAATCCAAACAAATCAAAGGTGGAACAACAGCCTGGAACGGCTTTGAGATATAGAATAATCCCGCACTACATCGTGGGTCACCTATCACGGATTATTGTGTTGAAATACATTTACAATGCAATTGAATGTGTATTTAGATCAATTTCAATATGATTACAGTGTGTGGGAGGGGTATTTTAAGGCTGAAACTAGCATTTCTTCCCCCCTACACATTTTAGACTTGCATTTTTCGTTTGTTTGTTGGAATACATTTACAGTGCATTTAAAGTGTGTGTTTTTTTTGAAGAAGTTTAAACGTGTTTTTTTTTTGTATTTTATATCGCAGATTTTCACCTATAAAATAAGAATACATATCTGTGAGTATTTTTATATTGTCTGTCTGCATGTTGCATGCTGTTGGTTGAAGTGTTATTTGTTAGCCTGTCTATGGCGCTTCCCATTAGGGTATTCTTAAGGTAAAGCTATGTGGGTGTACACATGTCATTCTCTTTGATTTATGCTTAGTTTGACAGTAAACGTCATCTGCGAGTGGCATTAAACTGCTCGTAGCCACTTTTTGAAGAATAGCTAAGTCTCTGCCAAACTGCTGCTTGCTGTGAGTTGCCTTGTTTGCGGCCAGCATACAGCGCTGGTCTCTTTACGTTTTTGCTCGCAAGGCAAAGCAAAAAAAAAACTGTCCGAACTGCAGCTCGTTCTCGAAAAATGAGCAAGTCGGGTCACTTGTATCTCAATGCACCACCGTATGCTGTATAATGGCTCCTAGTGCAGTCCTCTCATGTGGACGTGAAAGGTTTTACAGGCTAATTGACTGTGTTGTGTGCCTCATGGTGAAAGTGTTGCCTTTCCTCTCCCCCAAAAATAAAAGTGTGCTAAGGCAGGCCAAGGCAGCCGATTCCAGGGTCTTGCTAGGTGGGGAGGGGAGGACCTAATATGAACCCTTCCCAGCATGCGGCACTGATGTGGTCTTGGCTCGGCTGCCTGCGGAGGTCGGTGGGAGGCGTCGATGTTTGCCCGCTCAGCGTGGCATTCTCAAACACAGCACATGTGCGGTCGCAGGTCCCGATTACATCCTGGTTCGCGAAGATCCAAGAGCTCGGAATTATTCATCACTGCATATCTCCGTGTGGGGCACGTCTGCAGTGCAGCCTTCTTTTGGCAACAAGCAGCACTGCTTTTATCAATACCTGCAGTCTTTTACCCCCCAGAGCCTCTCGGTGGGGGGGGGGGGGGGGGGGGGGGGGGAATAGCTTTGCACTGCTATTCATTTGTACAGTACGGCATTCAAAGCAAGTCACGCTTTAATCCTATCTCGTGGTGGCCTTTGCAGTTACAATGAAAAACACACAGCACAAATGTAATTTGAATCATCTTTCGGCACAAAGCAAATCACAAAGCGGATCTTCCCAACCCGAGTCAGCATTCATGAAAGAATACTGCAGAGTCACTTGCCAGCTACAGTACGCAACGAATACCGGCACACGGACTTTGTTGCGAAATTTGAGGTCAGCCCTTGTAAGGGATCAGTTTGGTCGACTTTGATGACGCCAAACGTGCGGTGTGGCGAGAGTGCGACTCCTCTGGAGCTCCTCAACGCTTAATTTGCAGTGACAGTCTGGTCCTAATGAAACGGCAAAACGTCATCGCTCCCTCGCCTTCATTCCCCTGACAGCAGCCATTGAGGAGAGATTTACGCAACATGCAGAGGAGTCTGCTGGATTTTGATGTTTATTGCCACGCTGAAATTGCTGTTTTATTCTTGAGTGTTGGTAAACAAAAAATCAAAATAGACAGCCTGGGAAACAGAAGAAGGGTATTGCGTTATGAACAGCCGTAAACTAAACTTTGCCCATCTCAGAGGACGTTTCCCCGCAAATAAACTCCAAACAGGAAGGTGTTCTATAGTTGCAGCAAGCGAGGCATGAGAATGTTTTACTATCAAACAAACGGCTATAAATTACGCATGAAATTGCATCATCAAAAAAAAAATACAAAACACACATCAGAGCCAACAATAAAATATGCTACAGTGGAACGGCTAAAGTCGTACGATTTGGAATTCAAGCAAAAGTTTGGGGAAAAATGGCAGCGTGGTGAGATAGGAGTTAGCGCGACTGCCTCACAGTCGAGAAAGTCTGGGTTCGAAGCTTCGAGTTTGGAGTTTGCATGTTCTACGGGTCTTCCCGCTTCATCCCACATTCCCAAAAAAACGCACGTTGGGTTCATTGCAGACTCTAAATTGTCCATAGGTGTGAATGCGAGGGTGAATTCCTGTTTGTCTCTCTGTGCCTTGCGATTGGCTGGGGACTATGTAGGCTGTACATCAAATATCGCTCTAAGCCGGCCGAGATAGTTCTCCAGCTCACCTGCGACCCGTGACGACCGGCGCTATGGATGGATGGATGGATGGATGGATGGACGCACACACAGATGCGCTTCTAAATCAGAATGACAGAATGTACAAAAGTTTCAGAAAAGGCCATCCATTTAGTTTCGGTTTCATGGACAAGTTGTTCCCAGTTTCAAACAATTTGGAGTTTAATCAGTGCCTCCAGGAAAAAAAAACGGCGTTCAAGCTTCCACTGTACATTGCCTGTTATTGTATTTAAAGGGGACATATCATTGAAAGTGTGTCATACTATTTCATCTGTGGTGTATTTTGACAAAAGCATATCAGGGACATGTTATTAAGATACCAGGAACTGTTTCAAACTGCGAAAAAAAAATGTAGAAGATCTCTTCTTTATCATCAAGCATTTGTACATCCTCAAACCGCATTATGTTTTCAGCTCACATCGGCGCTCGCGGCTAACGCTGCTCCACTTAACGACGGAGTTGACAGACATTGGTGCCGCTATGATGTAACTGTGAGAAAATCGAACCGCTGACGGCACCGGTTCGCACCGCGGAGGAATTCAAATGACCCTGAGCTTCATGGGAAGACCACTAAGGGTCGATTCCTTATCGTCATCCCTTGCGGAGCAAAAGTCGACCAATGAACCCAACAAGGATTAAACTTTAGCCTTCGCACGCTAGTCTTTCTGCGGCAAAGTCCGAGCATCGGGGTCACCAAATCCTACTGGATG
This sequence comes from Phyllopteryx taeniolatus, assembly GCF_024500385.1. Classification (NCBI taxonomy): domain Eukaryota; kingdom Metazoa; phylum Chordata; class Actinopteri; order Syngnathiformes; family Syngnathidae; genus Phyllopteryx; species Phyllopteryx taeniolatus. The sequence goes on along the minus strand of NC_084509.1, from coordinate 28,437,819 downwards.
CGTACGCATAAACAGACTCTGTCACTATCTAGTAAACACTGGCAAATAAATGAAGACTGCTAAAGGATGGTGCTGGCATGTACTTCCTTCCACTAAGGGTTTGTTTAACTGTCGGCGACGGAGCAGTTTACACGACAACATTTTGAACTGAAAATGGATGGGAAGGGTGTGTGTTGACATGTCAGGAGTGTTTTGGAGCCTGAAAAGGAAAACATTTGGAAAATGTTGGATAGACAGTAAGCATGAATTTCGGTTTACAGTGGTTCAGTTTTCATATTCATGGTTCCTTATACACAAATTCCCATATTTGACTATTTGAGAGGAGGCATAAAGAATTACTTTTAAAAGTGTACTTTTAAGTTTAAATGTGTTAAAAGCTTGCGGGAGGGGTACGAATAGTTTTGAAACCGTTTTTCTATACGGTCTCTCGACTTTATAGTGTGGATTTTCACCGATTGCGGGTTAGTGTGGAATGTAATCCCTGGTGATAAACGAGGGAAATTGGCTGTGGGATTCATACTGAGGATGGAAAAAAAAAGAAAAAAAAGCCCCAGATCCAGATCCTCGACCCATACCCCCCTTCCACAAAGTCGGTTAAGTAATCATTGCATAATCCTGTTAACTAACAAAAACATTCAGCAAAACACCTTGCATGGTAACAGATTCTTTGACAGAAAGGACAAAGACTCATATACTGAAGCGACGTGTGGTATTTAAAACTGTATCTCATTAATTTCCTGTTCTTCGAGAAGCTATGAAATGCAGTATGTTCCTGTTCTCTATCCTCACCGTGATTTATCAGCTGATCTTCTTCTGACCCCCCAAAAACTGATTGTATTTCCTTGGCGGGATATTTATTTAGCTTTCGGCCAAATATTTAGGTGATAGGGTAATTATATTTTATCTTGTATACATGTCGCGTTTCGCTCCAACTCGGCATGATTCATTTCAAACACTCTCCGCTCTGCGTATACATAAGGTAGTCAGCTTTTTTCTCAGAGGCGCGGCCGTCAACAACATGTCCGCCGTGGGATGGAAGAACACGGCCGAATCAGACCAGATGATCCCATGCTGGCGCGCTCAGGATAAGACTACTTATCCGAGGGTGGTTGCATCAAATGAGGCTTGCATGGGATGCTATCGTCGTGCGTCTGGCCCACAATGCACTGCTCGCACAGCTGGGCCACAGAGTTTCTTCTGAGCGCATGCAACGTGATGTTCAACAATAACACCAAAAATTCATTTCCACATGCTGGGAGTGGCTTTACACTACAGCGGACTCGCCCTTCGGTGGTACAATTTGGAATTCAACCCAATATTTTATTTTTTGTGGAAAATCATGGAAAATCTAATGTGTTTGTATACAAATAACTAGGTTTCATATATCAAGAGTAATAATACACAAACAATTCAATATTCTGTCAGCTGGCTATTTCTGAAAATGTGCTTTTGAGAAAGCAAATCTAACCCTGTGCCCACTGTGATGTAACAGTGGGCCTAACTTACATACCCCGAACACCCAGTTTCTCTGCCCATGACTTGGCAGCACGACCAGGCTAAGCTCTGCCATTTTCAAGCGACGAACGGCCTACATGGTAGCACTATCAAGTCAAAAAGCTAAGCAGAGCTGCATTTTTAGAAAGGTTAGCATGAGTTAACAGCGTTAGCTTCTGATACTCAGCGTGTAACCGAATGTCCTATGAAGTTGTCCACAGGGTGGGAGATGTGTATTTCTGTTCAGCAATGTCGATCTAGCTATCTGTCTGTCTGTCTGTCTATCTATCTATCTATCTATCTATCTATCTATCAAATTTGGATGCTAGGGGATGAAGTGCTGCGTACACAAGTGAAATTTTTCTTCACACTCTAGGCTCGCAATAGCTGATTGCCTCATCGGCCCCTTGTCGTCATAGTAACAAAAGCTCTTCAGTGTCTAATTTGCATGAGAATAAACTGCTTTAAGTGTTGAGTAAAATTTTCATTTTTGATCCTTGGCGTGTTTTGACAAAAAGCATGTCACAAATGTGTTAAGGGAACTGTTTTAAATTTGTGTGGGAAAAAACTTCTTGAATACATCTGATGAATTGAGCTTTTCAAAACGTCACTGTATGACTCTAATGGTAGCTGTTGTCGTAATATTTTCCCACAACCGGCAATGACTGGAGCCATTTTGTTGTTAGATTTCTCAACTTGATAGGACGGCTGCTTTTCATTAAACTGGAACCCGATCGTACGAAAACTCCCGAAGATGCAATTAGATAATGCATTCCTTTCCTCTTCTTTGGGTGTAGGTAAAGAGCTCGGTGAGTACGACAGGGCCTCGCTCCGCAGCAGTACGCTTCAATATGTTGTGTTGTATTGCGGCCTTATCAGCGCTTGTTTTATTAGCTGCTTGGAAGAGTCTCCGAGAGCAAATTGGACCCAGGAGTGGGCTGGGACAAAAAAGAGAATGACCTCAGAGGGGCCTGGACCACTGAAGACTGAGCGAGGGGGCGCCGAAGTTAGTGTTGGTGGTCAGGTACGCCCCTGTGATCTGTGGTTGTTCTTGGCCCAAAGACGGCAGTAAATATTATCGCAGTGGAGGTCCATCACTGGTTTCCTACGACATTTTTTGGCTTGGTTGGCCTTTTACTTCTCCGGACGCACATTAGCTCATTCGCACATGCACTCTCCGTGACCCAGACAAAGCGCACCCCTAAATTTGACCTTTGTGATAATTTCCTCCTGTAAAGCTACGCTAAATTCCTGCCAGTTGAAGAATTTCCTATTGGAATTTTAAGAAGGACTCTTCATACTCTCGACCTAAAGATACATCCGCTGCATTTTAGTATCCTGCTCGGAGGCCACTTCATCTTCAGCTAAAAGCAAGACAGACAATCGGAAATCTGAGCAGGGTGTAAGTGTACGCAGCAACATGTGGAATAGGCTCCAGTACCCTCACAAAGCTGCAAAGGGGAAGCAGAAGGAAACAAATGGAGGATAGATACGTTCTTCCAAGGCTCTCCTTCAGATTATTCCACATTTCGAAAGCACAAACTTGCATAAAGAGATAGCACTTCAAATCGGTCCTGATTCAAAAGCAGATTTGAAAACAGATTTGACAGGTTCTACCTTTTCTCCCCAAAACACAATACACCAATTGATCATTTTTAAGAGCCTCAGGAATATTTTTCTGAGATTTACAAGCAAAGCCCGTCTCAAATTGTCTCTAATCGGGCAGAAAGTACCAACTAATGTGAGGTCCTGGGTCAAAGGCCTGCCAAACAACCTGCTGTCCCCCCATAATACCCCCCTACCCCCGAGACCTTTGGCCTAGTCCGCATCTAGTCTTCATCATCAGTGTGTCAGAGCACGCTGGCATCAGGAGGGCGAAATAAATCACATAAACTGAAATAAATCACATAAACTGGCACTAATGTCTAAGCGAGCATAATCCACAGTACTGTTTTGGCTTTGTAATCAAGAACCACTCTGATGTTCTGAAGTATTGCATTACAGTACATCTTAAGGTAGGAAATGATCTTCAAATAAGCCACAAAGAGAAGCAGACGGCCACTTATCAAAGGTGTAAATCAAACAAGAAGAAGAGTGTCAAGTTATTTTATGAGTCACACTGCAGTTATTCTGCGCGTACTTCCATTTATAGGCTGCACCGGTCCAGGCCCAATCCCCCGTTCCACTCTTTTTATTTCCACTTCAGACACGTTCGAGCTAAGCCTGAAGAGAAACATCCTTTTTTTTTCAGAGCGAAGGTGATGCGTCAAGGTGTTGTGTTTCATCTCCAGTGTTTTCTAAAAGCGCTTGCCGCTCGGAGAGCGGCCCTTTCCTCTCCGGAGAAACACTCGTCATCACAAAAGCTGCACCTTCAGCTGGAATCCAAGATGGCTGTCTGCTGATGTAAGGGTATGAGTTCGTCTGAAGGAGCAAACAAAGGCATTTGTTTCCGCTTACTGTATGTAGCGCTTATTATTAGTATTAAATTTGAGAGCTTGTTTTTTGTTGGTACTGCATTGAAGGCATAGGCGAAAAAAATGTCGTGTCTTGGATACTTGCTTCTGATTGGGGCTCATTTGGACAAATTCCCAAGTAGGAGTTTGTGAAAGCCCTGGAATTCACACAAAATGTCTGCTTCCAACTGACCTTTTATGACAGATTCGGGCACGGGCCCCTATGACTTATGACGGACATGTCTACCCAATTTCATGTCGATTGATAAAACGGGTGGCGGAGGGCAACTTTATCCTGACTTTCTCGGGGGTGCGCTGTAGCTCTGCAATTTAGCGTCACCTGTCTATCTGATACCCGACTTCTGATTGGGGCTCATTTGGACTAATTCCCTTGGAGGAGTTCATCACTCTTCGATTGGCCGGCGACCAGTCCAGGCTGTGTACCCCGCCTCTCGCCCGAAGATAGCTGGGATAGGCTCCAGCACGCCCGCGACCCAAGTGAGGATAAAGCGGTACAGAAAACGGATGGATGGAGTTCATCAATGTGAAAGAACTGAAAAGCACACAAAATGGCAGCAATGACCATTTAGTGATGCTAGTACACTGATTGACATTTACGATTATTGCATGAACATTGACTAAAAAATATAGAGACCATCTAGGGTCGTGAAGGTGGGACTTTCGTGCTGGTTTAGAGATGGACTTGTTAAAAAGCCACCCTATGAAATGAAGCTCGAGACCCATGAGAAAGACCGAAGAAACCTTGCTGATTAAGTGATTAAAGCCCAGATGGGACCTAATTCCAAAACCATTTGTCGAGGTGGCACAAGCTCTGCGGACAAATGCTTAATATTTTGCCGCAAATCCATTCATTTACTTTCATGTTTTGCCGGTTCAGGTGCCTCAAGTCATACTAACTAACAAATGGAAGGGCAGAAAAAAAAGAATGAATACACCGTTAGTGTCTCTAGTTATTGCCGTGACCCGTCCACTAACTAGTTCTGTGATTGGTGAGTCTTATTGTCCTGTTCAACAAACAACTAATAGTCAAGTATTAGTCTTCCAAACAAGGACATGACACCCAAACAAATGATCCTATTATTGCTGTGTTGGACTAATGTCTTGGATCGGCGTGGGATCGCCAACCTCTGCGACCTCACTGCAGCGACAATGGCAAAAAAATCAATCCTGTGGACAGATTCATCTGCGGGGGCGGACTGTGTAAAAGGAGCGGCCGTATAAAAGTCAAAGGGCACCGTTGCTCTTCTTATTTAAATCTCAGGGAGAGCGGTTCAAAAGGTGTGTGTATGCTGCCGAAGCTTTATCAACACTAACTAACAAATATATTGTTTGAATTAAACAGCAGTTTCACTGATCTACACCAAATTGGACGGACATGCCTGTCATAAGAAAGCACATGAAAACGTCTCAAGGACCAAATGCATGAAATTGAACAAGTGGGCAGCCATTTTGGGGCAAATTTGAGAGGTTAGTCCGATTTGGGAATTTGTTCAAATGAGCGCCGGCGGTAAGCAGGAATCCTAGACGAATGGGCGAGGCTGAATTGCAAAGCTTTTCTGCTAATGCCAACAAATGTTCTTCTACTACTTTACCGTGAGTAAGTTTGGTAGACTGAATGGTTTTATGGCCATTCTTACAGTTGGCCATCACCGTAATGATTCAAAGGCGACGTGGCTTTTTCATCCCCATTTGTCAGACCTGCTATTTTGGTCTGAAGCAGCCATTTTACCCAAACGAGCCCCAGTGGGAAGCATCTATCCGAGACAATTTTCCTTAAACCAACCAGGATTCCATTTAGACCGTGTCTTTGTGAGCACTGAGAATCCGTCTTTTCTGTCTTGGCCTCTTTGATAAGTTGTGTGTTTGTACAGCTTGAAAACATTCCAATGATAATCAACTGTGTTCCACCTCGCAGTCTCAGTCATGTTTTCTCACTGCTGACCCGAGTGCATTTTAGTCCTCATATGGTCTTTATTCCAGTGGCTGGACACACTCTCCCAGGCACCTGTTTGCTGAAAAATGGGGCCCGGGCCTTTCAGAAGCCGCTTTGTACTCGGATCCTGATAGAAACCAGTCGGTGGATGTCACGCTCCGCGCCGTCTCATTCGTAGCCTACGAGAGAGGTCACCGGTACGCTGCCGAGCAGATAGGGAACTGCAGACCTTGACCCGATCAAAGAGGGTTCTCGCTTGTTTGATGGCAGCGGTTACTGAGGGATTCAAGCAGAGCACCACGGAGAGGATAAGCTGCCCTTAAAGACACATACACAGCGCTCGAGTTTTGGTTAGTTTTGTTCGTGTTGTTGGCGTCACTTCTGGGAGAAGAGCCAAGGCACCGAGTCCAGCCCGCTGGCCCCGGGGGGGGGGGGGGGTCACCGGTTTGTGGCGGGCCAGCGCTAAGCCTGGCCTCTCAATCCAAGGGAGAAGGTGCTGAAAGAGGAACTAAGTAAACAAGGCAGAGGCAATAAACAGCGGCGGGAGATGGTGCCTGGGACACAAAGAAGATGGAAGTGATGTTTTTCCAGGATTGACGTGGCGAGATGAGGGTCATTAACCCTTTCACTAGGCTTAAAAAAACCGGTTTATTTTCTGAAGGAGGGGGGCTGTGGAATTCTTTTGGACTGAAATGCTAGAAAACTCACTCACTGAGCTGACAGCAGATGAGGATGGACAAAAAGTAATTACATTTTCTTAATCATGGTCTGTGGAATTTCGACGGTCAAACACCGTCCAATCCATCATCCAACACCAACATTTCCCGTTTCAGATTTTCTAACCTATTTTCCAAATCAAAGTACATTTTGACCCATTCTTGACTTGAGGTGTAATGTGAATGTGATTCAGGTGGCAGATTAGTTTTTTTAGGTTAAGTAAATCACAATATCTCCACACGCACACACACACACACACACACACACACACACACACACAAGTGACCAGGCTCCGAATAGGGGTCAGGGGTGATGTAGCATACAGTATCGGAGATTTTCTATGAGTGCCGATACTGTACAGAGCAACGGCCTTGATACTCAATACTGGTATCAGTATCAGTGTATCCCGGATAATAAATACATTTTAAGTATAAAATAATATTTTGAAAATAACTAAATTCAGCAAATATCACAGGACTTTTGATAAGGTCAATTTTCGGTGGAGCGTGTTACCGAGGGTCTATAAGTTGACAGATACTCTTTGGTCACTTGCTTCAATGTTATGTTGCTTTGTTCGAAACAGTTTAGGCTGCAAACCTCACCCGGAAAATGTCGCTCGCGCTCAGCCACACGACAGTCCCGAGCCTCTTTTCACAGTCTGAAAAGTGCTGAAGTCTCGTCTTTCCTGGATGCTCCAGAGCAACCGCAGCTATTAGGCGATTACGATACGGCGGCGTTTATTATCGCGGTCCGCTATTCCTCTGTTACCTTTTAAATCTTTCTGTCGCTGCCATTTGTATTAATTTAGAGGGTGCGATCTCTCGTTGTAAAAACAAGAAATTCGGTACTTGTCTAAAAATATAAAAATGGTGCATTGCGAATGGAGGTGATGAGTGAATTTGCTTATCCAAAGTGAGGGGAAGGAAAAGTGAAGCCAACGATTGGTTAGAAAAAAAAAACAAAAAAAAATCTTTGAGCCAGTTTCCTGTGAGGCCCGACCGAGCCTTCCAGCAGCTCCTTCAGCAACAAGTCGACAATGTTTTCCTTCGCTTTAACAGATTACATCGGCACCGTGAAGAAGTCAAACACTCGCACCATCCAACAAAAAAAGTTGAGAAAGAAATACTAAAAGAGGCATTTGTAAAGATGTTTGCACTGGGAGGGGGGGAAAAAAAAAATTGCTGGATTCGAAATCGTCGATTCCGCTAATCCACCGAGACCGCATACAAAGCGAGCAAACATTGCGCTAAAGAATGCGAATGTGGGCTAATGAGGGATTAGTCGTGGCTTTTCGTAAAGAAACCCGAGGCTCTTTTGCGGCGTTAATAGCGCTGGAGGAAAGAAAAAATGGCACAAAGAAAACATATTGTAATCCCCCCCCCCCCCCCCCCCCCCCAAAAAAAGAAAGAAAGAAAGCCATTGGTAAGAAACGGAGCACTGCGGATTATTGTCGAGTCATGGGATCGCGCAAAGTGCAGCGCCACGATGATTTAAGCTCATTTGATGGGTTCGCCATTCAGATGTCACATGACGGTTTCTTGGGGGGGGGGGGGCAAGTGGCTCTGTGTGCGTATAAGTAGATCAAGCGCTCTTCAAAGGGATTCGATTCCGGGGGGGCAAAGGCTCGAAAAGTAGTATGAGTGAGAACACCGGCGACACGGCGGAGGTTAAAATGAGAGATTTTACGAGTAGCGCCGCTTCCACCCAAGTAAGCAGCACATTCTCATGTTAGCTTGTTTTGCTGACGCTGAAGACTCGAGCAAAGAGATTCAATCTGTGATCAAAAAATCATGAGCAAAGTGTTTATAAAAAAAAAAGCTCCAGCTCGCCGTGCCGGATACGGTCGAAAGATTCATTCAAGTATGTGATAAAAACTTGCAATTCCTTGCATTGAACCAAATACAAGGTTAGATGAACTTTTTTTTTATTTTTTTTTTTATTTTAGAAGTTATTGTTTAGTCCGTGAATGTTATTATAGTTATAAGTGTAACTTTTAAATATCAAAGTGAAATAGTGTCGCTGAAGTTTAGAAGTGGAAAAAGTTAACAGAATGTTTGCCCCCGACACTTCGTGAATATTTTATGCGTGTGTTCTTTTTGAAATTCCATACGTCAAAGCTACATAGAGAGAGTTGAAGTTTGGAAATAGATGATGTTTAGAAATGGAAATTTAATAGAACGTCTACACTCGATCAGTAATATTTAATTATATTTGTGTTCATTTTAACTTAGAAATGACACTAATAAAGTCCTTCAAAAAAAATCCCATTTTATGTTTGATGTCAGCACTGGGGAATATAATGAAATATCCTTTTATGTAGCGAGATATATGTGGATGCATTTTTTGGCCGCCGGCACAGTCCTCTTGTGCCACAAAATGAGATTACTTTTCCCTTCAGCACCATTAGGCAATTATCCGGGGGAACAGTTATTTCTCTGCCAAATATTCGCTTTGGGGATCAAAGTTGCTCTTTTCTTGTGTGCTGCACACACGGGTGGCCTGTGGTGAGGGACTTAAGGGACTGCAACTGGAAAACACCAAAATGCTCGCAGTATTTTCTATGAGACAAAGCTATGGCCTGAGTAAATCAAGCTCCTCACCTCAGTTCAACATATTTGCTTGGCACCAAGGTACCACCAGATGGTGCTAAACCAATATTTCTATATTAGACATGGATTTGGCCTGAGCTTAAAAAGAAAATAGTGGAATTTTCCAGAGAATTTTGTAGCAATCTCCAGCAATCTCAGGGCACCACCATTTTAGGCAATAGCACCCTCTGCTGGCAACCGAAATTCACGTCAATTTACCCCCTCGCTGGTTTGAGCGTCACATGACCAAACCCAGAAAACATGTTTGCAGACTCCACGTTTGGTCACGTGAGGGGGTTGGTGTGACGTTCATTTCCCCGTGATGGTAGCGTTACGGCACGAGAAATATACGCCGTCTGCGAACCTGTTGCGAGCAGACTCTCTGCGGATGTTGCGGTTTCTGACATGATAGTTTGTACAAGATTTTAGCAAGTTCAGGTTGATCTGTTTTCCAGATTTGGTCCCGTGACATGCGTAACCATCACGGGAGTAGTTGTGACGTCACCAGCAGGGCCTAAAATTCCAGCGCCCTGTGGTTCCTGTTGACTGATGAATTATTCTGTTTAATTTTGATTCCACGAAGGCAATACTAACCAGAATACCGTGTTTTGATGAGTGGTGACATATACAATGTATTCTTGTAAAAAAAAAAAAAAAAAATGTGTGTGTTAACTTCCCCTTTAAAGGTTTATAGTACCGCAACATAGATTCAGCTTTTAGCTATTTAGCATTGGCATTAAGCTAGTGCACTGAAACGCTAGGCTACGTGGTTGTTTTACGTACACGAGGTGTAATTTTAATTGTTGCCATAACACAGCGTTTGTATCAAAAATGTGTGCTCGCAAAACCAAAGATTTCGGCTGAACGACGTTTCATATCGCGAAAAATGTGTAAGTCAAGGTACTATTTAGGTACAGGCTAAATTTGTAGAGACTCCAGGTCTCCATTGTAGCAACGTGATGGAGTGGAAGCGTCGCCAGAGGCGAGCGCGGCCGAGGCCTTCATGTTTATGAGGTGCCTTTGAAATGTGATGATGTCACGCAGCGGCTGTGAAAACACGCCGGCCGGCCGCTCCAGTTAGTTTAATGACAATGTTAACCACGTTAAAGAGGGGGCGAGAAGGGGGTGCGACGGCGGGCTTAAGGGGGATTGAGGAGGAAGGGGGTGAGTCACTCTTGTTGTGCGGTAAACACGTTCGAAGCGCGCTTTCAATTCTGATGACGCTTGCCGTTTGCCAGCCAACACTGCCATCATCCTCGTCACTGGCTGGTGTAGTTCCATAAAATCGTTTTTCTTTTATCGGATACACGTTTGTATGATTGTGTTTTTTATTTGCATTATGATTAGAGGAACATTTATGCCATTTCGATCTTACATGTAATGTGAACTAGGCAACTTAAGTTTAGGTAATATGAAACACAAACCTTGGCTTGAAACCCTGATTCGAAACCTTAATGCTGGTGTAAGACCCGAACCCAGGCTTGACACCCTAATTTGAAATGTTAATCTAGGCCTAAAAGCCAAATTTGAAACCTTAACTTCAAACGCTAACCGTGGGTTGAAAGACCTGTTTGAAACCTTCACCCAGGCTTGAAACCCTAATTTGAAACCCGTAACCTTGGCTTGTAACGCCAACTTGAAACCCTGACCAATTAGGACCCATAACCTTATCTTGAAACCATAACCCTTGTTTGAAACCCTAACCTTAGCTTCAAACCCAAAGATGACACGCAAGCATTTACTTTTCAACATTAAACAGCCACAAGGAGCGTTTCCATCCATCAAAGAAAGCGACGTGCTTCCACTCGCGTGACTTTAGCGAAAAGTAACTCCACTTTGATCGGAAATATTTATCGCCTGATAGCGTGCACACACACCTCCAGTACATCACGCACGGATGTCTTCACTAAATATTTATATTGATGGATATTATTTCCAAACTTCCCCGGCTTAACTTTAGCGGGAATGTTTCCAAGGCTATTAGTGGATCCTGTTGACTGTGCACAACACATGCTAGCTTGATGCTACACATGCGCGCTGGCCGTGTGAACCTGTGAGACAGCGGCGGGCGTGACCCCGGGAAGCCAACACCTTCCGACCACATGTCGTCATAAAAAGCCCCCCCCAAACCAGAACCCCTCGCTCACGGGGGGGGGGGGGGATTACCACGGGGGGCCTCCTACTGGAGGGGACCCAACTTGCATGCACGTCCAATCAAAGGGGGAAATTCAAGGCTATTCTTCTTCCTTTCTGCAGACTTATTTAAGTGTGATAAGGAGAGCAAAAGAATGGAAGCAAGATGTTGATTTTTTTTTTTTTTTTTTTTTTGGGGGGGGGGGGGTTGCCTCATGTTTGATTCTTCTTAGAGTTTGATGGAGGAAAATGTTAACATACATTTAATATAAGAGACATAAAGTTATCTGGGCAGGGGTGGGGAACCTATTCACGGCCCGTGAGAGCATTTCAAACCCTAACCCTTGGTGGAAACCATAACCTTTGTTTGAAACCGTAATGCGGCATGAAACCTGCATCTTTGGTCGAAACCCTGAACCCGGCTTGAAACCAGAATCATGGAGCTTGGCCGTGGCTTGAAAGCCTAATTTGAAACCTCTTGGAATTTGAAGCCCCTGACCATGGCTTCAAGATCTCATTTGAAACTCTAACCCTATCTTAAAACCCTCATTTGAAACTCTTACCCTTTTTTTCAAACCCTAATCCAGGCTTCAAACTCTAATTTAAAACCCTAACATCTCTTAAACCCTGATCAAAAACCCAAATTCGAGTTTGAAACCTTAACTTGAAAGGCTAACGCAGATTTGGAACTGCAATTTGAAGCCCCAACCATTGTTTGAAACCCTGACCCAGGCTTGAAACCCTAATTTGAATCCTTAACCTTTGTTGGAAACCCTCACCCTAAACATGAAACCCTAATTTGGAACCCTAACCATTGTTTGAAGGTCTAAGCCAGGCTTCAAACCCTAATTTGAGACCCTAACCTTGGCTTCAACCTTTCATCCATCCATCCATCCATCCATTTTCTGTACCACTTTATCCTCACAAGGGTCGCGGGCGTGCTAGAGCCTATCCCAGCTATCTTCGGGCGAGAGGCGGGGTACACCCCGAACTGGACGCCAGCCAATCGCAGGGCACAGTCACACCTAAGGGCAATTCAGAGTTTCCAATCAACCTACCACACATGTTTTTGGGATGTGGGAGGAAACCGGAGTGCTCGGAGAAAACCCACGCAGGCACGGGGAGAACATGCAAACTCGCAAACTCCACACAGGCGGGGCCGGGATTTGAACTGTGAGGCGGATGTGATAACTAGTCGCTCACCGTGCCGCCGGCTTCAATATATCATATAGTGTACATTGAGTCGACATTCTGGTGCTGTGATTTTAATTTCTCAGCTGGCGATGCCGCTCAGATAATACGAAGACGTCTTTGATTCGCCCGTAATTGTTTCCAGAAAAGAGGAATGCGACGTCATGCGCTTCCAAGTCTCTGGCGAGCTCGTCACTAAGTCTAAACGCCTCCTCACTGGAAACTTGCAGGCGGGAGGAGGAAGGACGGCCGTCGTCATCGTGTCAACCGTGGCTGCACTTTCACGTCCACTGAGCTGAAATCTGCAAACGGGAGACGACTAGATCTCAAACCCTAACCCTGGTTTGAAACGCCATGATATTGAAATCCTAATTTGAAACCCTAACCCCCGAGTACAAAACCAAAGCCTTGACTTGAAACCCTCATTTGGAATCTTAACCTTGGCTTGGAAACAACATTGAAAGCCTAACCTTAGTTTAAAACACCAAGTCAGGATAAAAAAAAAAACAACAACAACTGAATTTGCAACCCTTGTTGGAAACTCTACTCCTGTTCATTTCAGATCCCAACAACTTGAAATCTTAGACAGGCTTCATACCCTACTTTTACCCAAAACCTTTTCTTTAAAGCCCTAATCCTAACCCCTGTTTAAAACTATACATCCCAAGATTGAAGACAAAGTATTATCTTGTAGAATTCAGGGTTCATTTCTGCCCAAATATTGAGATAAAAGGCCAAAAAGTCAAAAGATCCATTGTAGCGCTTGTGCTCCCCGGCGCCGAGATTGGCGAACCAAGTCTTGTTAGGGATTTGCTTGATCGCCAGGGACTTTGTCACCATGCGGACAATGGCTTCTCTCGCCGCTGCCGCCTTGTTTTCATTAATTAGGTAACGTCGCGCTCAAGCGCTAATCCAATCACGCGGCGGCGGCCTTTTCTCACGGTTCCCAGCTCGGCTCCCGGGTGACTTTTGGTGGAACCGCCGCACGATAACGCCGACACTGCAACCCCACAAATCAGATCAATTAGTGCTTGAAGTCAAAGACCGTCTTGATGATTATTTCACTTTTGTTCTTTTTTCTTTTTTTTTTCCCACATACAAAACGCTTTTATTGAGTGTTTATCTGAAACGTTTTGTTTTTATTGTTGTTGTTTTTTCTTTAAATCCAAAACTGTTTGGTTAAAATTATTTTAAAAACAACAAAAAGTGTAAAAAAAAAAAAAGGTTTGGATTTTTTATTATTATTATCTGAAAGTATGGTGGTAAAACAAAATACAAACTAAATAAAAACTAATGAAAGTATTTCTCAAATCTTTGGATATAAGATAAAACTAAATTAATGTTTTATTTTATGTGGTAAATACCTGGGTACAAAAATTAGAAACAAAAACAATATTTAAAAAACTGAAAACCAACTTTTTTCATGTTTTGTTTTGTATTTTAATTATAACAATTACATCAAAATGTTTTTGAATAAAAGTAGAAAACTTTTCTTAGATGAGTTCATCTAAATAAAAAAAAAGATCCTTAGGACTGTTTCTTTTTTTATTCTTTTTTTTTTTATTATTCGAGAAGTTTCTTTTAAGTGGATAAATGTGAACTGAAATGAAATTAATGCTCTGGCTCTTTTTTTTTTCTTTACGTTCTAAACGTTCGAAAAATAGAATAAAAACAAAAAGAAATGATCTTTTTAAAAACAAAATTTCCAGTTTGTCGTGACACAAATAAAAATGCAAAAATAGCTTTTTGAGAGTTACTTTTGTTTACTTTTCCATTTTTTTCCCCCCAGTACGATTATTGTTCTTTTTACAGAAAATCTTTCCTTGTTTTGAAATGAAAATGAAAAAAAAAAAAACAGAGCAATGATATGTGGGAAAATTTAGGAGCATTTACTTGCGCTGCAACTTGGTGAATTATTAACATAGTTGAGTTGTGGTGAAATCTTATTATTAAAATCATAAATCAAACTGAAAGTGGTCTGACCACGCTGACCTCCACGTTGAGCCCCTTTCCCCAAAGGTTCCTGCTAATCTGGATTTCTCGGCATCCTATTAGCTCCACTCATTGGCCATTCTGTCCCGACTAACTGCACAGAACAAAAAGTCTTTGATAAACGCCACCACGATCTGTCAAAGGCTCCCCGAATGCTCCTCGGGTTTCACCGAATCACGTCCTATTTGGAAAGACATTCATTTCCCTTAAAGAGACACACGTTTCCCCTCGCGTCGAAATCCCAAAAAGGAAGGCGCAACAATTATTGATATTTGAGCGGGGAAGCGGCCCAGACGTCACATCGCATTACAGCCAATGACTCATTTGCTATTACAAATTAGCACGAGTGTTTTAATTGTCAGACTCTATTGTGTCCCCTCTCTGCTGACTTTTTCAGAGTTGGAAGTCAGTCCGTCCGTCCAGTTCAAAGCTTTTGGCGGGCCACTATACCGAACGAACCCCGCCGGCAACTTCACGCGCACCCCCCGAGACCCCGAAGCCACGGGCCTCCTCGGGCTAATGGATGAAACAGATCGCGGCGGGGCCAAGATGAAAGAGGAGCTGCAAAGAGGAGGGAGACTTTTTGGAAGACACTGTGTCAGCTTTGTCTTTTCTCTTTTGTCCATATGGAGAAACATTGATGACGATTCCTGGAGCACAGTAGTGCTCAATAGTTTGGTTTTATTTTGACTTCAGACCCCTGATCTTTAGCTTGAACCACCCTAATGGTCGGAGGCTAGACCAAACTGTACACTAAGTGGCTTAACAGCAGGCCAAAACTCCAGTCCAGTAAGTACCCTAGTTTTACCTAGGTAAGTAAGGGAAGAAATTGTTTTTAAAAATTACCATAATTGCCCAAGTCATTTTTGAACGTTATATACATATATATATTTGTTATTGTGACCTTGAGTTAAAAATGACTTGGGCAATTACGCGATTAGGCTAACGAAATGGAAATCTCAAAGTGTTTCTCTTTTGTTTAAACAGAGCACACTTAATGAGCCTATCCCAGCTCATTTCGGGCAAGCCAATCGCAGTGCAAATACAGCAGACTCGAATGAGACTTAAGTCACCTTGAATATCTGTGAAGGAGTGCTACAAGGATCTGTCTTAGGACCACTGTTGTTTGTCATATATCCATTATTTCGACACTGGTATCAAAAACATTTCAATTAATCTGTACGTAGATGATGCAGTAATCTACTCAATGTCCCCTTCAGTTGAGCTAGCACTGCAAAACCTACCGTACGAATTGGGTTGTGCTTGGCTAAAATTTGTGAAAGACTCCACTTGAACTGCATGACTTTATAAGTCTTGCCTGTTTTCATTTAAAAATCTGATCAAGATAGTCTAGACAGTTGGAAGATAGCCACTTGTTTTTGAACTGAAAGGTATTTTTTGTGTAGAATTTATTATTTTGTAGCGGATTCTTTGCTTGGATCTGAAAATAAAACTGAATTCAAATCAGACTTCCATCAGAAAATATTTTTGGGAAAAAGTGTATTTTTGTATGTTTAACTAGCTTAACTTGTTTCCTTCTTCAGTTACGTTCACACTGTATCGTGATGTATTATAGATGTTTTTTTTCAACGAATCGATGATTCCTTACAATGTGTTGTTGTTAATATTGTGATAATCGTGATTTACGGCGCAATTCCCGTCTCTAATCCTAAGCGTAATACAATTGTAGAAAGCTCCGCTCTTTCCGAAGTCAGTGACCGCCTACAGATCAATCATCTCGACTCAAGTCAGCCTCAGATCACGACGGCGACGAAGGATGCGTTTGTTTTCAATCAGGGGGAACAACTGCAGGATTACGGCAAGAGGCCTCAGAGGGAACGCACCGACAGCCGTATTTTCACAACTGCCGTCTGCAGATTAGCGCAGATGACAGACGACATGCGGGTGGCGACGCCATCGGGGCCGCGCCAAAACTGAGCAAAGTCAGCGACTGGTGGAAACAACCCAGCGTGGGATGCTTCCTTTGGGCCGCACCGAGCGTGGGTAATGTGGGAATGAGCGGACCTTCACCTCGGCACCAAACAAGTCCTCATTCACGGTCGCTACGAGGAGCGCATTCTTCAGCTTGACATGCCATGGAGCCGGTGCCCGGGCCAGGAATGTGGGACGTCCCCCGTCTATTGTCGACAGCAAATTAGGCAGGCTAATTCACTGCTGGTGATGCATTGCCATCCATTGTTGGAATCTCACTCTCAATTTTAGCACGATTCTAACAGGGTCAAATGTATATGTGTGTATATAAATGATGATTTTGGAATCCAAGGTGGTGACATATTTAAAATAGTAGAGCATATTAAAAAAATGAGTGCCACAGAGAGATACCAGAAGAGGAATTATTAAATGAGATAACTAGAAATTGACCACATAATCGCCTATTAGGGCTTTAAATCAAATGTCAAAGACCCTGTTGAGGATCATGTTTGTTTTCGTTATTTCAAATACAAGCAGCTTCTTGAGGAATTGTTAGAAATGTTCCCTGGTTTTTTGGATTGAAAAATATTTGTGTTTTCTTTATCTTTATTTTGCAATTGACTCTGATCTGTATTCCTTTTGTACAATACTGTTTTGATAAAGGGACAGAAATAATAATGAAAGAATGGCATATCAACATGATGTCTACTTTTTTGTTTCTCGAATTAAAAGATAAAAGTGAAAAATATAAATGTATGTATTTATTAAAATGTATTAAAAATCTGAATTACCTTTTTTTTATTATTCCAGATACAACCATCTTTTTTTTAGAAATGCTTCTTTCTTTTTGGGGGTTTAATGAAAAAAAAGCTCTGTGTTTGCTTTATTTATATCCAACGTTTGGATAAAAGTTAGTTTAAAAAAAAAAAAAAAAAAGAAAGCAAAATAAAAAGTTTTTTTTTTCAGATTTAAAGAAAATGTGTATCGAAGTAAAAGTTTTTTGTGGGGTTTTTGTTTATATCTGAGAATATTTAAATGTGGGACAGTACAGTGTACTGTCAAATTAGTTGCCTGTCAAATTCTGATGCTACATTGCGCCATCCATCCAAATTCTTACGTTTCTCATTATAGACTCCGAATTTTATTACAATTCTAACGACCTCAAACAGAACTTGAATGATAACTGGGAATCCAGGGTGGTGAAACATTACAAACAGCAGGACATATAAATAAATGATGCCACAGAGAGCGAGTACAGGTGGTATATCCGCTGTTAGCCTGTGTAAACGTACCATCCTCGGGCCGGTGCATCCTGCAGATAAAGATAATAAAGCTCCCTGCAGCACAGTATTATTTTTTTATGACTGGCTGGCACAAACCTGCTTCCAAATAGCGTTTCATGTGTGGTTTCTACACGCACTCTAAGTGGTATCGTTTGACCGCAATTTTCAGGAAAAATCCCATTAGACTAGGCTAACAATTGGCAAATAACTAAAAAAAATCTATTGGCAGCAACACAAGGGCCAAATGGCACCGATTCGGTGTAATGGCCCTTATTCAGTTATTCCCACTATATTTCATAAATGTCATACACAACACACACGCACACACAACTTATTTCAGATTGATTAGCGAGAAACGTTCAAACAAGAGGAGAAAAAAAATGGAACAAGAAGGCAATGTGGACAAAAACCCCGAGGCCCAGCCTACTGGCACTCACATGGGCCAATCTTGGAAAAATATTGTTCTGCGGTCTCGCCAGAAATCGGCACACTTCTGGGCTAAATCAAGGTGACACCTACTTCGAATGCAAAAAAAAAAAAAACACACACACACACACACACAAAAACATGGGGCTGCAGTCCTTCCTGTACTCTTTTATATTCTAGAGGAGTTTGGCACCGCAAACAAGCTAAGGACCACAGCACACGATGTCACATTGGATGTTGGCTGACTTAACAACAGCAAACCTCCCATTAATCGTCATTTTTAATCAAGAAAAGTGCAAGGCCGTGCTGTTGCGGAAATTACACGACTGCAGTGAAGAGTTTCCCTCTCAGCCGCACTCGGACGGGATTAGCTAAGCAAGCAATAAATTATCAAAATGCATTCTGCTGTCTTGTGCATTCTAATGAAACGCTCGTCTCTTGGGGCGCGCGAGGAGATACGAGGGGCTCCCATCGGTGTGTGTGCGCAGCCATAACAACACATACTTGGAGGGCGAGATGAGAAGCAGCTGCTCGCAAGGCGTCTGGCTTCACTTCGTCCAGGTCAAAATGTTCGTAAATTGAAGAGAAAAGGGATGCTTTAAGGAGAGGTGTCAGTAAATTTCACCCACAAATGAAAAGAAAAAGACAAACAAACGTTAACAGTAATCAACTTTTTTTTTTTTTTTACCCTAGACCAGGGGTGTCAAACTCATTTTTTGTCGCGGACCACATTGTAGTTATGGTTTCTCTCAGGGGCTCGTTATGATTTTGAAATCATATAAATATTGAATCGCCTCCTTATATTTTTACATAGACAACAAATCGATAAAACTGCTGCGATGATTTTTCCCGTTCTCAGTTCGCTGGAACCATTCCTCATGTGTTGGACCCCCGCCCAAACTCTTGGAAAAGATCTATGGGTGTTCTATCCTTGGATCCCACTTCTGACACCAAATCATTTTTTCGACAGTACCGTAATAAACACTGTGAAACACCAAGAGTCCACTTTTTGTTTAGTGGGGCTAGCCGATTCTTTGGACCCCACTTCTGACACCGAATCTTTTCTGCCAATATTTTCGACAGTACCGTAATAAACACTGTGAAACACCAAGAGTCCACTTTTTGTTTAGTGGGGCTAGCCGATTCTTTGGATCCCACTTCTGACACCGAATCTTTTCTGCCAATATTTTCGACAGTACCGTAATAAACACTGTGAAACACCAAGAGTCCACTTTTTGTTTAGTGGGGCTAGCCGATTCTCTGTATCCCACTTCTGACACCAAATCTTTTGGCTAATATTTTCTACAGTACCGTAATAAACACTGGGAAACACCAAAAATTGTCTAAGATGCCACAGTTTTTTTTTAACTAATAACAGAAGATAACATTCCCGCAAACAATCTGTGAGTAGCCAAATTCTCAACTACCGAGTGACAAATATGCGGGTTTCACTGTATTCCAATAATTTTCCCTTTTTTTCTCAAAATGCATAAGTCGATGTGAACTACAATATTCCAATTTTTGGGATGGGATAAAAAATTGTCGTCAAACTTTCCACGGTCAGACTTTCCTCCCGTTGTCAGGGAACGGGCGAGTTGACCCCGCAGCTGTCGGCAGGGGACATTCAATAATGTTGAATGCTGGGTTTCCAGCAGCTGTCTCTATATGATCCATTTCTACAACGTGTATCGGCCACGAGATGAGAATACTATCATTCACTCCGTCGGGCTCATTTAAAGTGGCTTTATGTGGACACCTCTCATTTCCTGCACGGGGCAGACATCCTGCGTCTCGTAATCCTTCGACGCGGCCCTCCTTCGACCTTGGCGTGGACTGAGCGTTCGGGGCTGCGTGTTCCTTCGGGCCAGCTTTCGCTCACTTTAAAAGAGACTGTTAATATTACATTTGATCCCAGGTTTCAGTCCTCAAAGTGCAGCGGATATGATTCGTCTTAGGGGCGATCGGGGGTAATGGCTGAAGGCCGTCCTGTCCTACGATGACCCGCCGTTATCATCTGTCTCCAACGCAACAGCATGGAAGCAGTTAGACTCTGCCATGCGATGACTTAAAAGACAAATTCATTTTTAATCAATTGAAGAAGGAAAAACGGTGTGCCGTGCGGACAAGACACGGGGTCGGCCTTCGATTGTTTGGACTCTGTTTACAATGCACATACTTTCATTGTTTGCATTAGAACGGTCACAATCTGTTGCTGGTTTTCCACATCAGCAGTCAACACGCAACGTTGAAGTTCACTTTTAAGGAATACAGATTCGTCCATTCTACGCTAATACAGTGGCGCCTTCAGAAATGAGTTGAATTTATTCTGTGATCATACGTATCTCAAAACGCCCGTATCTCGAATAAGCTTACCTCATTGCAATGAAGGGAAATGCAATTGATCTGTTCCAGTCCGCACATAAAACAAAAATGTGTTTTTCATAGCAAAAACTGCACTTAACTGATGCACTTTTTTTTCTGTTGTGTTTCTGTTTTCTATTTGACAAATTGAAGCCCCTGCTCAATAGGAAATGTGTCATTGGTGTCAGGGATGTGTCCACTGCATGCGCCACATGCACGGATCTGCTACATCAACTGACAACGTGTAATTCGGCAGTTTAGTGATGAAGTGCTGCCTCCACAAGGGAAAATATGATCTGTAATGTCTTCGTGCGGGGATTCGGAGTTGGCACTGTGCCCCTTGTCATCATGGTAACAATATCTGTCCTCGCCATTGGCTCAAGATTATTTGTGGCAGGGTCACTTGCGTGAGACAGGGTCACCCCCTCAAAACAGGCTAATTTCAAGAACTGTTTTAAATTGGTGAAAATGAAATGCATATTATGTCGCCTCGAAGCACAAGTGAAGTTTTACACGGGCTGTTTTCCATCCGGCGAGAACATAACACTCCCCTGTTCTATTCGCACCGGAGCGCGTCACATGACCGCGGCTGATGGATTGGTCTTGTGGCGGCTGAGACGGCTCACGGGAGATTGCTACCAGATGAAAAGGTCTCGGGGTGCAAACTCCGAATGGAACTAAGACTCCTTTATCAGGGATCAAATGGAATAAAGAACAGTAGTGTTACTACACAGAGGGAAATAAAAAGTGAGTTTGGAAAGTTTATGCCGAGCCAAAGTCCATCCTTTTGGGGATATTTGGGATAACAATTAAGAACAATTGCAACCTCGATGCAGTGTGTTTTGCAAAAAAGAAGCTCAGTATTTGAAAACAAACTCACTGCCTATGCCATTGTTAAATAATGTAAAAATGTATTCATGAATACAATTATGACATTATTCTTACTTGACTGAATAAGCTGATTAAAGAAGCCAATGAACCTAGGCCTTGTGACTGTATTACGAATAAAATTGTGTGTTTCTTGTTTTCCCCATTAAAGGGTAAGACTAGCGAACAGAAGCAGAGCGAAGACTCAGAAGCGACGCAGAATAGTACGGTAACATTTCTGCTGGAAAGCTAAGTTTATCACCTTATTTGTGGTCTATAATTGATAAGTAATAAAAAAAACATTTTGTGTTATAGTAACATTCTATTACGATTAAGTCATGCTACCAATGTAGGTGTGGCTAACGTCGGCTTGTTTACGATGCTAATGCTAGCTTAGTACTGCACTGCTAGCGCCGCTATTGCATTTTTGAAATACGAACAACCGGCGTCCTGGAACAGATTGCATTCGAACTTAGAGGTTCCACTGCCGCTTTTTGTGCCAAATTAGTGCCTGTGTTTTGCTTCTTCTTTTGCTAGCTGTAGCTTTTTTTTTCTTTTCTTTTTTTGTGACACTGCTTTGAATCAGTGTTTGAAAACAAACTTTGTTCATTACTATCAGCTATAGTGAAATAAAACGGAATTTGGAAAGTTAACGGCGGGCCATCGTTTTGGGATATTTCTGCAAATACGCCGCATACGTTCTGTCCTGCGGCCTCTCTTGCGTGACGGGTGTCGAAATGACCTCGTGCCAGATATCTTATTTTATATATCACAAGGTTTTATCGTTTTGGCACAGCTACATTGTAGATCGACATAAATCACGTTGCCGCAAGGAGCGTTTTCACGATCTCTTTACACACGAAATATGCGCTGTCCGGTCTCACCTGTGTTGCCGGTATTTTGTACTACACATTAGGATCGGGGGATTTGCGGCCTTTTGTGTCAACATTATACGCGCTCGCGAAGAAAACACGTTTTATGCGAGCGACACGCTCGGCCTGTAAAGTGACAAATCAAAATAATTACACAGGACGCGTCTAACGCGGCCCAGATGTTGTTTTAGCTCGGCGGAGGGGGGGGGGGGGGGGACGAAAAAGTATGTGTACGCTTCCCTTAATCCGTCTTAAATGTACAATTTCAACTGGCTATGAAAATATTTTCCCTGGGAATATCCTCGGCGTAAAGAAAAAGCTGCGAACACAAGTCCACTTCCTGATAAATCAGACGCGGTTACACACATGAGGAGATTGGACCTCAAAGTGTAAACAGCCTCCAAGATGACAGTCTGGCCAAAGATTGGCAAAGTAGCACATGGAATGTTTTGCGTGTGTTAGTTAGGTGAACTTTGGGGGAGGGAAAACAAAAATTGCCTTCTTAAGTTGGGTTCGAGGCAACAACTGCAACCTCAAATAGAAAGAAAAAGAGCAAACGCACGCTGGCTCACACGCACATACTCAGACACGCCCACAAACAGTCGCGCATCCACACACACACTCTCACAGTCTCTCATGCGCATACACGTTTTTGTCATTCTGTCAGTCACGCACTCTCGTTAACACACACACAGACAATCACTAGCAACCTCTCTCACACTCTCTTATGCTCACTCTCACACACTCACACACGCACATTCACACACACACATTCACTCATTTACGCACACATTTCCATACTTACATCCTCACTCACATACTCGCACGCACACTCTCACACATTCACACACTCAGACCCTCATTCACTCTCACACACATATATGCAGACTCACATGTGCAAACGTTCCCACACATCCACACACTATCACTCACTCAGTCTCACACACGCACACGCACACACATACTCACGCTCTCAGTCTCTGATTAACTCACACACTCATGCGCACTCACACCGTCTCAGACATTCACACACTCTCACTGTCACACTCAAATACTCACTCACACACATTCATACGCTCTCAATGCTCTCACACGCTCTCTCACACACTCACACCGGACCGGCTGTTTTGGCACCTGGCCGCATGAGCGTCGCCGATCTCGGACAGAGGCGAGGGGCTCGGCCGGGCGGGGTCGAGGGGGGTGGGGCGGCTCGGCTGTCAATCACCGATCAGAGCGGCACTTTGTTGCGCGGCCGGGCCCTCCCACGAGCCAGACAGAAGGCGAGCGGAGCGGGCTTGGCAGCCAGCGAGCTCTGTGGCGCGGCCCCTCCTTTTCACTGGGCTGGATAAGCCCGGGGAGTGTGGCGCCTCTGAGGTTAGCCGGTTGCCTGCGTGGAGACACCAGCTCCATCAGGAGCCTATTTTTATTCCATTTTGCTTTTTTTTCCCCCGCCGTTTCCCATTCACCCCAACTGCCTCCCCTCTTTCCCTTCCTCTGCCTCCTTTACCGCCATCTTCTTCATCTTCTTCTTCTACTACTGTGATGATGATAGGATGTGTTTGAGCCACATCCACGACAGAGGAAAATGAAAGATTTAAAAAAAAGTGAATGTAAGCAGGCTTCCTTTCGTGCCATGGTTCCACATACTAAGTGAAGATGAGAGAAAAAATATACCCTGCAACTGGTTTGGCCATATGCGCGCAGCATATGTGCAACAAAAGTTGGTTAGCAGTAACAACAAGCAAAACAGCTGCAACGTTTCTTTTAATTTGACTTGAACATAAAATTATGTTTTCCACAGAATCAAAACAAATGTGTGAACGTTGTCTCATATAATATGAAAGCCACAAATGTCTGCTTTAAACCAAAATAGCCAACTTCCTGTTCAATTCCGGATATAGACCTTTGAGCCTTTTTCGTGCGTCCTGTTATGACAGACACGTCCCACCCAATTTCGCGACGATCGGTGAAACTGATGTTGGTGGCCAATTGTTTTTCTACTGAGTGAGTTATTGGGGGGACATGTTGGGGAGCCCTTAAAATACATACGTTTTCACCAGAATACACACACTTTAAAAAAAAAAAAGGGTTTCCGGCACGTTAAGGACAACAATAATCATGACACTAGAATCATAACAGAGAAATCGGTTCACTGTTCACAAATACCTATTTGCATTTTCTTCTGTGGAACCTTCCATGCTAATCGCTGAAAAACTCACATTCTCAAAACATGACTTTATTTATGCTCTTTCTGAAACCCCCTGAGATGCCGCAAAAGCCCCGTCTAAATAGGAAAGTTGTATAGTGTCAAATAAAGAAGTATGTTGATGTGATGCATCTCCACTGACAGACAAGAATTGTATGTCAGTGAGGCGCTAATTCTAGCCTGGGTTGTTCGTGGAAGTTACCGAAAGTCTTTGCCGCATGTATGTGTGCAATTCCGGTGTCCCCCCCCCCCCCCCCCCCCCCCCCCGTAATCATCTGTCAGCCATTTTTATTTAAGAGTAATGTGTAAGACAAGTTTGAAAATGTATTATTCTATTTCGGTATAATAGCTAGCTTGCCAGCTCAATTACGTATATTTGTTATTTGCGGCAGGGCTCGGTCCCTATTACTATAAACAACGATTCCAAGACGGGCTAAGTTTTTATTTTTTAACCAGCTGTTTACAACTTCATCCCTAATGCAATCACTCAAAATGGTGCATTCAAATGCACTGTATTGTCATGCAGCTCACAAACTTCCTTCCATCCGGGCCAAGAAGCAACGAGAAAAGGAAGCCATGAGAGCCGTGGGACGGCCTTTTGTCGCCCGTCTGAAAAGCCTTCAATGTCCACGTTGGCCCCTTCGAGGGAAGCGACCAGTTTATTTAAAGCAGCTAATCCGACATGTTGAGGCAATTCACGTACAATGCGGCCACGCCGACGCGCTAGCGGGGGGTCGCGCCGCTTTAGCATCATAAAGCAACACTTCCTGAGGAACGCCACGTTTCCGCCATAAGCCATTCCGCGCACGCACATTGCTGGGCGAACCCCCCACCTGCTGCATTTTTTTTTTTTTTTCTACACAGCCGGGCAACAGCGGGACGGCGGAGTTGAAGGGGTCTAGACTGGTCTTTTAAAAGAGACCAGATTAGCGCTCGAGTTTATGGGGAACGTAGCAACAAGGCCACCGATGTACTGTGACTGTACTGTAGCCTTCTGGAGAGCAGTAATTAGGAGTGCGCAGTGCACTTCGAGAGCACGAAAGGCTGTAAATTGCTTGTTCCATGTCCCAGTAGCCATTGAAGTCAAGAGTTTTAAAGGAAAGACTCGCGGCGAGACATTTTATAGTTACTGCAAAGGGAAATAGGAACAACAGGTACCTCACCCAAGTTTTTAAATGTCTTGTATGCATATACAGTGGTACCTTGGCTTTCCATGAAAATGCTTGGAACTCAAATCACTCGTATCAGCTGCACCAGTGAAATGAACGGAAATGCCATTAATCCGTTGCAGCACCCTAAAAAAACGTTTTGTTAAAAAGAAAACTTGATGGCAGTCTGTAAATGGTCCGTAGTTTGGACACCAATGATGTATCCCTACTGCTTCAGTGTGGTAGGCTACATATCGTAGAAGGACTACGCTCGTACTGCATTGCCAAGTCGACGACACGCACACCTCGCTCATGTTTTTCTATGATTACAAGCTTTAATTCAATGGACATCGCCGTCTGATTCTTTTCAGGACTCACTTACTTCGGACCCATGGTTAGAAAAGGCCAGATATCGTAAGTCGAATTTTTGGCTTGCAACACAAAGCAAAAAAAATTTAAAAAATTTTTAAAAATCCACTCGAGTGACTCGAAAAAAATTCTCGTGAGGTATGTAGTAGTATCTGGAGTGCCTGCCCAAACATCAAGTGGGAAATTAAGTAAGCAAGTAAATCTTTTGGGAGCTGCCTATTTCCTCAAGTGTGTCTGAATTTGAATGAAAATCTTGATCCCTGGGATGTTCTGACAAAAATATTAAGATCAAGAAACTGTTTTAAATTGTTTAAAAAAAAAGAAGAAAGAATAATAAAACTTTATTCGTTTAAGGTGGTCAAATTTTGAGGTTTGATTCCAAATATCCTTTGAGACGAATCCTTCGAGATGCTTTGTTCGTAATGTTCAAATAATAAAAATACAAAAAGTAGGGGAGTTAGACAGTGAAGATTCCAAAGCCGTTACTGAGTTTTGTGCTTTTTCTGTAAGAGCTGGCAATTTCCTCCCTGTCATCCACATCCACTCATCATGGCTTCACAGTTGCTTTCCACTGACCTCCTCATCCTCCTCCGTGCTTGAGCAGAGGATCGGAAACTAACCTAATGCCGTCCTGCGAAGCGAGACTCGGTTCCCCGTGACGTGGCAAAGTTAATCCCCCGGCCTCAGGTTGGCCAGCCCACCTTTTGAAGGTCGTGCATTCGTAAGATTGAAGCAGCAATTAAGTTTAGAAGCTACACCAAAGAAGGAGTGTAAAATTGGTTGACTTCATGTGGGACTGTGGATAAAATTTTGTTTTTTTAAAGTTTATGCCTCACATTTTTTCCATTTCGGAACACATTTGGATGATTACAAAATTAGTGAGTCAAAACGACCCACGTAACGTAATTTTTCAGCATGAAACGTCTGCGTCGTCGATGTACAATTCGCCGTGTCATGGTGCATTTCATGTATTTGAAAGTTGAGTTAGTCATGAGACGTGATTTGACCAAACTGACCATCATTAACAGCAGTGCTGTTTTTTTTTTCCCCAATTATTACTCATAGCATACATACTGTATTTGTTTCAACAAGGCAAAATAGTGGCGAAACTATTGGAAAGGACTACCATTTAATCCTCGGAGAAACAATGGTGACAGTTGTAATAAAGCTAAAAAATAAACCAAGGATTTTGCCAAAAAAACAAAACAAAATAGTGTTTCCACGTAGTAATGAAAAATATATGTTCATATCTAAAGCTCCCACAATTCCCAGTTAAAAGTCCCAATGAAACACCCTGAAGCTGACCTACTTCAGTATCATTTACGATCCGCTGGTTTTGCACCAGTTGTCGCCGCTACTCAAAAAAATGTCCGTCGGGACCATTTTGGGAAGTGCGTCGTTCCCCTTTGCTTATTACCATAACCGTGACCCGTGACCCCGGGGAGATCATTCTTCATTTCCTCTTCAGATGCAGCCCAAAACCAGACCAGGATGTGGACGGTGGAAAATCCCACAGGAGGGCTTAAAACAACAAGGGTGACTGAATGAGGCCGGACTGACCGCCATTGTGCCGTGATGTTAGAGTAGGTCTCTAAAATGGAACTTTTATTTTGGCTATCCACGAGTATGAAGCGTTGCTTAACATACGGGCGATGTGCTTGGTTGGATTTACAGCAATGAGTTGGCATCGTTGGCCTTGCTACCTCCGCCAAGGACGTTCACACCGCCGTGTCGCTTGCGGCTGTCCAATGGCAACCGAATCCTCTTCATTTGGATTTTGGAATAGACTGAGATTCTGCGTGTTATCCTGTAAGTGTCACCAAAACAAATGTGTTTTACAACGCCAACGAGTATTTCCATTGGTCCGCCAGAATTGCCCATCAAATGTATTGTAATGGTGTTTCTCTACAGATCATACCTCCTGTAGTTACTTATTGTTTTCATCCATCCATCCATTTTCAACACCGCTTATCCTGGTTAGGGTCGCGGGACGCTGGAGCCTATCCGAGCTGACTTCGGGCGAAAGGCGGACTACACCCTGAACTGGTCGCCAGTCAGTCGCAGGGCACATATAGACACGGACAACCATTCACACTCACATTCACACCGTCACTGAGTGGGAACTGAACCCACGCTGCCTGCACCAAAGTCAGGCGAGTGTACCACTACACCATCAGTGACTCTTATTGTTTTCAACGACGGAAAAAAAAAGCAGCGAAGAGTCTCCAGGAGGCCAAAAAGAAAAATGATCGGCATTAGTTTACTTTAATAAATCGAGCCCTGACCTTGGATATGTCATGTTGTCAGCAGATGATTGACAATCATGGTAGAAGTTACCGGAGTGATGCGTGCCAGGCAAAAACCGAGTGGCTAAATTAGCCATTCAATTACGAATTACGCTGATTTCGGCATGAATTCAGTCCAAGGTTTTGATGACATTAGAGGATTTCATACAAAACTATCTTTACCTTGCTACCCGTTGATAAAAGCTGACTCGGAATTTTGTCGTTTACAAAATGAAGCATAAATGTTTATTTTTTATGTTATTATGTATTTACATTTCATCATGTTTTTTTTTTTATCAGTTCATTGTTTGGGTAATGAACGAATATGTGTTTATTCCAAAATAATGACATATGGTTTTAATCCACTTTTTAGAGGAAAAGAAATTAAGAAAAGGAATGAAAATGTCATCAAATTTAATTAGCGATATCACTTTGACAAAGTAACTGAAATAGTTACACTGTTATTCTATTTTCAACAGAGTAACTTTTAACTACATTTCCAAACTGATCTTTCCATACGTCAACGTAGCGGCATACTTCTCCATTCGAGTTTGAATGTCTTTTTATGAAATATGGAGGGGAAAAAATGGAAATATGACATATAAAAGCAACGAGTGGCTTGTTTTCAGGCAGCAGCACTTGTGTGCCCTCCTGATGTGCGTTTCTAAGTCACGCGAGGTTCTGCAGGGGATTGTTTGGCGATGCGATTTGTGGCCTCTCGCCGCGCTCATCTGCTACGTTTGGCTTTGCGTATCATTTAAACATCAGACTCGAACTCTCCGTGCACCGCGATGCCGACTTGGACAAACAAGGTCACACAAACCTGCTTTCCATCAGTCAGGCCCAACATTTTTCGACTTCCAGTACAATGACGCGAGTGCTCAAACAACATGATTAAGTCATGCCATGTCTCAGCATATCAATCTGCTTTTATTGAGGTATCATTTCTTGCACATCCAATCCAAAACGTCACCACGCTTTTTTTTGCGGCTTTGGCTTCGTCTCGATGCAGACGGCTCCTGCAGGAGAAGCAACGGCAGCCGCCAGGATCCCGCCACCAGGCCCCAAACGTTCCGCTTTGGAAAGTGATCACGCTGGAACGCGTGCTAAGCCTGAACATTTGATCTTTCCCGTTCTCTGAGAAAAGGCTATTTGTTCGTTGTCTCTACAATCCTTTTAAATCCCCACATAAGTGTTTCATTCCACGATTTCCTGGCCAAGAAAGTGTCTCAAGAGGAAGAATATTGGGAATTATGACCCGTATGACCTTCAATGAAAAATTAAAGGTCACAAGGTGCAATGAAGGAGCCCTCGTGCCCCCATTTTTGATGCTGCATCCTCAAAATGATCATCAAATATTGACGTCAGGCTGCTCACATTTGATGGCATAGGCAAAAAAGTTTTGTAGTGTCGAGGATACATGCTTCGGATTGGGGCTCATTTGGGCAAATTCCCTAATAGAAGTTGACCGAACCCTGGAATTTGCCCAAAATAGCCCTTGTTGTGCATGAATAAAAATGGAACGTAAAACGAGTCAAATGAACAAAAACTAATGTGAAAATAGTCACAAAGTTAAAAACAATAAAGAATGGAAATTTGGCAGGTTGTAATTTGATAAGCTTCAGGTCTGGACTCCCAAAAACTTGAAACAGGGCCCGAATTTAGCAAAGGCAGTCTTGGAATCGCTGTTTATTACGATTCTTGTGACAAATTAATTGCCGTTTGGGGGCCTCACCAAAACGATTTTTGCAACCATGTGTACGGTTAACCTGAATGTATTTTAGCTGTTCCAAACACATCCCAAGAAATTCACAATGAAAAGTTAGGATGGAATTTGGTCCCAGAAACCAGTTTCACCCATCAAAACTAAATTGGACGGGCACGTCTATCATAACAGGATGCAAGAAAAAGTCTCAAGGACCCATTCCCGAAATTGAACAGGAAGTCAGCCGTTATAGTTTGAAGTGGAACCTTTTGGGCGAATTCCAAGGCTTGTACTTTGGAATTTGCTCAAATGAGCCCCAATTTGAAGCAGGTATCCTCTACAGATGGGTGAGGCTAAATTACAAAGGTTTTTTTTCTTTTGTTTGGTTTTTGCCTATACCTTCTAATGTGAGTGTCAGTTTCAGCTTTCCAGCAGATATCTGAAGGTTTCGGCCCCAAACTTGACTGAATGGAAAGACCGCATGGGCTTCATCCATACGTTTTTGCTGTTCGGTATGTTTAAATTGTACGTCTAGGGACTGTGAGGGTCGGATGTCGCTGTGAGATAAGACTGTTTCGAGAGGGAAGTGTTTTCTGGACTGATAGCTCATTGACTCTTTTCCTAATCTGGCTTCATTTGGATGTGTTATCATCCCAGCGGAACTCCCAGCAGACAGACCAAAACATCGGTTTTAGAGAGGAGGCGTCCTCTGTGGCTGATCCTGGGGCATTAGCATATGCGTGAGTAAGTGTTCCGTCGCCCTGGAAACGGGTTGATAAACAATATAGATTCACATGGTTCTGAACCGTTTAAAAGCCAAGATAAATACACCCTACTCCGGCAGAGAGATGCTGCTCGTAACTCCATATGCTCATCCATCTCAATTTGTTGATGATGCCGAGCGACGGCAAACAGTAAATACTGAAAGGTGCACTCGCTGGCCGCCGCGCTGTGTAAATACTCGGCCGCTAAAAAAAAATAATAATAATAATACATATAAAAAAAGACAGGCGGTTTGGGCTGGTGATTAGCCTGTATAAAGCGGTGGGGTTTCTACTTTGAGCGACTCTCCGCCCTCCTGTGTTTCCCGCCATCGCCATGGCAACACACCAGCACTGTTGCACGCACATCCGCCGCACGCAGGCTAATCGCCGCCTTTTCACTCCTAGCATCTGCTCGCTTTCTCACTCTTCTCCCACCGTAGCCATCAACGACTGTTTTTAATTTGCAGCTGAGTGTCCTTTTGTTACCTCCACCAGGAAGGGTTCGTTTGAAACGTTGTCTGCGACTTCAACACTTTTAGGTGCACTTTATACAAAGTATAATTGTTCAAGAACGTTGCAACTACATTTAGGTGAGGATCTTAGTCTGGTTTGATTCAAATTTCAAATGTGCATGCCGAGTCAGAAACTGGATTTTATCCTGTTAATTTTGGGTGAGAATCCAAAAATGTACTGTATATCCAAACTTCCTATCACATTTGTATCAAGTTTGCAATGCGGCAGAAAGTCAAAAGTTGGAATGTTAAAACCAAATTTAATCTGGATCTGATCCATTTAAATTGGGGTGAAAATTATAAAACAACTCATAAACATTTTTGGTTGGATTTACAGCAATTTGATAATTGTTGTTACTGTATATTGAGTCTCACCCATATTTAACCAAATGGGTTCTGGATTCAATATGGTTTGAGAATACAATACAGCTTCTGAGCTCCTAAATGAGCTGGATTCAAATCAGATCAGAAGTTAACACTTGTTTGATCATTTTTACGGTATATGGATCATCACCCAGACTGAATTAGATCAGATCTGGATTTCATTCGGTTTGACAATCCATTACAGTTTCTGAGCTCTGAATGAGACTTGCAAACTGGATTCAAATCAGATGAGAAGTTAAGAACTGTTTGACTGTTTTTATGGTAGTACAAACTAGTTTCATTATCCAAAAGTATCACAATATGTTACATGAATAGTTGTCATTGTACCTGTTACAGTTTAATACGGAGAAAATTACTTGTAATTATATACCAACATCAGGGTTTAATGTTAATCATGCCGGCATAGTGCGCATGGAAGTTAAAAGGATCCCCCAAATGAAGACGACCCAGAAGACAGCGACCCCGCATGTGTCTTGTCACAATGCTTTGACAGATAACGTTTAGCAGGCAGGCACAACAGTGTTACTACAGAGATAAACAGGCTCCTTTGCAGGCTCTCGCCCGTCACCATATCTATCATCACTGCTAAAGCGCAATTTTTTATTCATGGGCTCACCCTCCTTTCACCCTCCACATTGGAGAGTAGAGTTAGATGAACGGGCGCCCAGGCTCGTTACGCTTTGAAAGGAGGGCTGTCTTTTTTTATTATTTTTTTTTGGGGGGGGGGGGGGGGGATTCTCCCTCCTGCAGCTCTGCCAATGACTTGTAAACATGCTGCTTAAAAAGTGTGAAGTCACCCCTTGGCCCGCCGCTTCCGCTCTTTTTAGTCGTCACGCGAACGCACACAAGCAGATGTACGCCGGAGGGTTTGTGCCCCCGGAGCGTAAGGGGGCATCGTTGTATCACTTGGACAATGTCCACCTAAATTTATTTTTACACTTTTTACACATTTTCATTGCTTCAAATTTTGCAAATGAGATTAAATTTGGATGAAATGTAGCTAAATACACTTGTTACCCTGCATATATGTCACAAATTTGATTCAAATAGATACCGTAATTTTTCATGTATAATGCACTACCCATGAATAATATATAATAATATAATATGCACCCCCAAAGTTCAAAATTCTGGAAAACCCTTCTACCTATGTATAATGCATTTTTATAATGCATGATTTTGCTTCTACCCATATGATCAAAACATTAAGTATTATCTGTATTTTGTTAGTTTTTTCAAAAGAATTATTCTGAAGTTAAGCAATGTATTTGAACACGTAATACTTTCTTTTTATTTACTTGCTCTTATTTTGAAATTCACAGCCCTACTTTTATTTAGTAAATGAGAAAACACACAGTTGTGCTCATATGTTTGATCACTCTGGCAGAATTTGTAAAATGGGATTTCTTTAAAGAAAACTTGAAGGACCAGGCGAAACACATTTCATTTTATTTTAATGGGATTCAAATTAAACTGTCAAGCATTTCAGAAAAGCATTATCATTAAACAAAACATAACCATAAAGAAATTAATGATGGTTGTTGTTCAGTCATCAGTCGTATTTAAAAAAAATATGTATGCAGTCATATGTACTTGTCAAATTAGAATGAAAGTGTAGGCTACACCTTTTTCATAACCGCTAGGTGGCGGTGGCATACTACAATGAAAGTGTACAACTTTTTCATAATCTCTAGGGAGCGGTGCCATATTGGAATGAAAGTGTAGAGCTTTTTCATAACATCTAGATGGTGGCATATATTTATAAAATGTGAAGGTTTTTTGTTTTTTTTTATTTTTTTCCTATATCTATGTATAATGCGCACTATTGATTTTTGACCATTTTTTTTTGGGGGGGGGGGGGGAATGTGCATTATACACGAAAAATAACGGTAGATATAAATATGTCAATTCTCACCCACATGCAACCGGATCAGCTTTGGAGTCAATTCAGTTTGACATTGCATTACCGATTGTTACATTGTATGAGCACCACCGATTTCTTTCAAATCAGATTGTAAATGGGGAAATTGTGATCATTTATGTGGATAATCACCAAAATGTACTAGTAATTGTATTAGATCTGGATTCAATTTGGTCTGAAATTACATGTTTTGACCCTGCATACGTGTTACAATTTTGATTAAAATAGGATTGGAAGTTTTTAAATCAATTTGTTTTGAAGTGAGGATTTTCACCCAAATTTAGGTGCTCTGATATGAATTTAATTTGTTCTGACATGACATTACAGGTTCTGACCCTGTCCAATTTCAAAACCTCCAATCCAATTTGAATCCGATTTTATTTTATATGTGTATGCATGGTTGGAAGATGTAATGTCAAACTGAAATAAATCCAAATCTGATCCTGTTTAATTTGGGTTAGACTCCACATACAGTCAAATAGAAAAGAGAATTTCAAAACCTCTTATCAATTCAAATCAAACTTGTAACCTGGATGCTGGGCAACAAGCTATAATGTCAAACTTGTTGCTCAAGTCGTGGTCCTGATTGTAAATTTTGGAAGCAATGAAAATGTGACAAACCAAAAAGTTTCAAGAAAAAAAGAAAATTCCTAAATAACATAGAAAGAAAATGCTTCATCTCAACAAATTTGTGACACTTTTAATGCAATATATAATTAAATGTACTCAAGGTCAAGTTGACCCAGTAAGCTAATTTCTTTTATTGAAAAAAAATATATAATAATAACACGGTTACTTGAAGGTGTGATTCATCCCACAGCGCTAGTCTCTGTTTGCTTTGGAGACCACACACTCAGAAGATGATGTAGCCCAGGAGACCTTTTCACATCATCAAAATCAGCTTTAAATTCAACTACCTCCTTCACCCGCCTCGGCCTGAATACTGTATTTATTTTTAATCAAAGCCTTTGTTATACTCCCGATGATGAAACTGCATGCCTCTCTTGTACTCACACAGCTTTGACCAATCAGGATTGGTGTTTGGAAAGATGATGGAACTGGGGTGATGCACTTCTCACGGTGCGTTCAACCGAACCAGGTCGGAAATGCAATGGAAAAATGTAAAACTGGGAAGACCATGTAAATAGATTCAAGCCCTTCATTATGTGAATTGGAGATAGGAAAAGAAAATAATGGAAATTAGACATATTGTCATGTATTTTAGCCTTCTGTCCACAGGTTTTGAGTTGTGTTCACTTTATATTAATATATTTCGGAGTAACTCCACTGATCCTATTACCCTTGTCTAATCGCCATTGTTGCTATTGTGCCTTTTCCGGAAATTATTTTCCCCAAGCCTCTGCATTGACACAATAGCCTTACAGCAAGGGTTTTGTCATTTTAAGTCAAATTATATAACTGTAATTAAGCCCAAAACATTTTATTCCATGCTAGTAGTTAGTTATTGGGACTTTCAGCTTGTCCTATCAGAAGTCGCAGAGTTTTTACACCGAATGCCCTTCCCAACGCAAACCACCCAGTTTTTATACAAGCTTGGGACCGACAATGGTTGGGTGCTTTGGCACTGACCCAGAATTGAACCCACACCATCTGCATGAAAGGAAGCAGTATGTACCACTACACTTCCAGTATGTGTACACCTTTAAAGAACACAATGGCTTGTCTCCCACAAAAGGTTGTCTTCTGTACCCTGGATGTTTAAGCCTTGCCACTGGAAAAAGCATGTCTACCTCAGAGTCCAAGAATTAGCCCCATAGAGTACCATAGAGTCTACTGTACCTTGCAGAGCCATTTCCCAATTAGAATGTATTATTCCTGCACTTCAAGAGGCAAATTTCCACATTAATCACCATTTCGACCGTCTGAACTAATCACAAATCCAAAACAACATGTTGTTGATGGTTGGAACAGGCAGCAGGTGACGCTTAAACTTTCCTCTGCGGGCATCTAACCAAAAGATCTGGAAAGAGCCCCGTGAGCTCGTGTTGTTGCAAAGCCGTGCCGAGCGAGATTGTTTTGTATCGCTGCCCGGCACATGATACCACTCAAGTCGTTCCGCTGGCTACGGCCATGCCAAAACATTGACCTGTGAAGGAGTAGGGAAGAAGACGCAACAAACTGACGTCAGAGAACATTGTACGGTTTCTGGGCCAACAACTACAACTGATGGGCAACTGGCCTGAAAGTTCTGGTCTCAGCAGGAAATAAATCCCCCATAGTACGTAATCATGTACAAAAGCAAGACTTAGGACCAGAGATATCCATCCATCCATCAATTTTCTGTAGCGCTTGACCTCATTCGGGTCACGGGTGAGTTGGAGCCTATTCCAGGCGACTTTGGGCGGGGTACACCCTGGACTGGTTGCCAGCCAATTGCAGAGCGCATAAAGACAAAAAACATTCACACTCACATTTGTACCGATGGACAATTAAGAGTCTTTAATGAACCTAAGATGCATGATTTTGGAATATGGGAAACCGGATAAACTGGTTGGAACACGAGATTCTAACCCGGATTAATGACCATGAGGCAGATCTGCTAAACACCGTTCTTCCACTGAGATATTACTTACACTCGAACACCTAGTCCAACACAAGAGGAGTGCTATAGACAAGAGGTTCTTGAACTTTTTGGGAGAGTGGACACCTTACAGTTCAGAAAATATTCCGCTATTACTACATTAAACATGCATTTGGACAGTCTCATTTCATTTTCAGGGCATTGAATCAAGTGCAAATGGTTGTTTATCTGTGTGTGCCCTGTGATTGGCCGGTGACCAGTTCAAGGTGTACCTAACCTCTCGTCCAAGTCATCTGGGATAGGCTCTAGCTCATCCGCGACACCTAATGCGGATAAGCGGTATAGAAAATGGATTGATGGATGGATGGATTTATTAATCATCACTAGCAAAGGGATTTATTTATTCATGTTATAAAACCCCAATTCCAATGAAGTTGGGACGTTGCGTTAAACATAAATAAAAACAGAATACAATGATTTGTAAATCATGTTAAACCTATATTTAATTGAATGCACTACAAAGACAAGATATTTAATGTTCAAACTGATCAACTTTATTGTTTTTAGCAAATAATCATTAACTTAGAATTTTATGGCTGCAACACGTTCCAAAAAAGCTGGGACAGGGTCATGTTTACCACTGTTTTACATCACTTTTTCTTTTAACAACATTCAATAAAAGTTTGGGAACTGAGGACACTAATTGTTGAAGCTTTGTAGGTGGAATTACTTCCCATTCTTGCTTGATGTACAGCTTCAGCTGTTCAACAGTCCGGGGTCTCCGTTGTCGTATTTTACACTTCAAAATGCGCCACACATTTTCAATGGGTCTGGACTGCAGGCAGGCCAGTCTAGTACCCGTACTCTTTTACTACGAAGCCACGCTGTTGTAACAGAATGTGGTTGGGCATTTGTCTTGCTGAAATAAGCAGGGGCGTCCATGAAAAAGACGTTGCTTGAATGGCAGCATATGTTTCTCCAAAACCTGTATGTACCGTTCAGCATTAATGGTGCCTTCACAGATGTGTAAGTTACCCAAGCCATTGGCACTAACACAGCCCCATACCATCACAGATGCTGGCTTTTGAACTTTGTGTCCATAACAGTCCGGATGGTTCTTTTCCTCTTTGGCCCGGAGGACACGACGTCCACAATTTCCCAAAACAATTTGAAATGTGGACTCCTCAGACCACAGAACACTTTTCCACTTTGCATCAGTCCATCTTAGATGAGCTCGGGCCCAGAGAAGCCGGCGGCGTTTCTGGGTGTTGTTGATAAATGGCTTTTCTTTGCATAGTAGAGTTTCAAGTTGCACTTACGGATGTAGCGCCGAACTGTATTTACTGACATTGGTTTTCTGAAGTGTTCCTGAGCCCACGTGGTGATATCTTTTACACATTGATGTCAGTTTTTTATGCAGTGCCGCCTGAGGGATCGAAGGTCAGTATTCAGTATTGGTTTTCGGCCTTGCGGCTTCCATGCAGTGATTTCTCCAGATTCTCTGAACCTTTTGATGATATTATGGGCCATAGATGATGAAATCCCTAAATTCCTTGCAATTGTACATTGAGCAACATTGTCCTTAAACTGTTGGACTATTTTCTCAATTCAGGGAAGCTCCTTTTCTACCCAATCATGGCACCCACCTGTTCCCAAGTAGCCTGTTCACCTGTGGGATGTTCCAAACAGGTGTTTGATGCGCATTCCTCAACTTTCTCAGTCTTTTTTGCCACCTTTCCCAACTTTTTTGGAACATGTTACAGCCATAAAATTCTAAGTTAACGATTATTTGCTAAA
Organism: Phyllopteryx taeniolatus; assembly: GCF_024500385.1. Classification (NCBI taxonomy): domain Eukaryota; kingdom Metazoa; phylum Chordata; class Actinopteri; order Syngnathiformes; family Syngnathidae; genus Phyllopteryx; species Phyllopteryx taeniolatus. Next base: position 28,399,923 of record NC_084509.1, on the reverse strand, counting down.
AACAATCAAGTTTATCAGTTTGAACATTAAATATCTTGTCTTTGTAGTGTATTCAATTAAATATTATTTAAACGTGATTTGCAAATTTAACACGTCCCAATTTCATTGGAATTGGGGTTGTATATCACAATTATATCAGTGCTTTTAAATGGGCCCAAAGATAAGGTAGGGGGGGAGTGATTGGTTTAGTATGTTTTTTTTTTGTTTATTATTATTACCACACCGTTTACAATGATTTAAAATATATATATATTGCAAATTCTTTGGTAAACCCAAATGCTATGGGTCTTGGTCCATGAACCCTAGTTTGGAAACCGCTGTGCCTAGACATGAATGCATCTGGAATTTGAGTCGCTATTGTAACTGCATCCTGCGACCATTTCAAGTCTCCTATTAAGAGACGGCAAGAATCGATGTGATGCTCTGGCATTGCTGTCAAAAGCATCAAGTTATTTTTCCCGGCAGACCAGTAGAGGAGCAACACACAAAGATCTCAGCACTTAGCCCAGAGCTATTGATTCTCATATCCTTACACAAACATAAGGTCAGTGATTTTCCTTTCATATTCTGAGTTGGATGCGACGCGCTCGCACGCTGAGCCGCTGTCACGCTACGCCCGCGTGGCCGAACAATGACGTGCATCTCTTTAGTTTGGCCCGAGGACGCCAAAACATCATCTGCTTTGTAAATGTTTCCGCTGCCGTCGCCGGTGTTCGCACACTGGCAACACCAGTGAGGTAATCTGGGAGGAATCCAGAGCACTGATTGGAGAATTCATTCCAGCCTAAAAAATAAAGTATGCCTAAGAGCACACACACACTCACTCCCTATGCGTGGATGCTTTGATACCACATCACACATCTCGAGTGAGGCGCTCCTACATAGAAGCCCTGCCTAATTACAGCAGAGCCCCACTGCTCCCCACACTGCCTTTGGGTTCCATACAGCACGACAATCTAAATTTGTTCTTCCAACGCACGGGGTTAAAAGAAGCTCTAAACATAAACCCTCCAGCACCAGGCTAAATTAGCGCCTACTGATGGAGTACACAACCCTGTGGTAATTAGTCCCCCTGCTAAATACCATCCCTGGGGGAATTTTAAAACAAACAGTTGTCTCGTCTCACGATAGGGCGAACAACCTTGGATTCTTACCAATATGACGCAAGGAGGGTTATCGTAATGGCTTCAAAACACGCAAGCGGCAGTGCGGGACCAGACCACCATAGAGGATCTGCGCCCTCAGACAGGGAGTCTGACTGGAAGAGGGCCGGGTGCCTCTCTGTCTGAAACCACGCTGACAACGGCGGCCAACCAAAATGTAAAAGTAGCGCATCTCTTGGCCGCAAACCATCCGTCTCCGAGTGGTTTGCCGTGTCTTCCTCCTCTGTGGATTACAAGACACTGAAGCCGTCCACCTTAAAAGCCTTGCAGAGGTCTCACTTTACCTCCACCAGGGACTGCCAGATTATCTAGCTGTAAAATGTCTTGATTTTTTAGCAGAGTTACGTTGTTCTGAATACCCGACAGTTTTCCATGAAGTGGAAATGGAAGGGTGGGGCTTGTGTGAAGTACGAAACTTGATACAGATATTTGACCAGGATTGTCTTTGCAACATTTTTGTGGATTTTCACGTGAATAATGCATCGATCTCAGACGTATTGTTGACACATGCGCGATATGCATATCCAAAATGGCAATGGCAATACAATCGGGTGTTGATCCAAAAAAGGATTAATCGGCCTTGATGGAGATCTGCAGATGATATACGACAGGCGACAATCTATTACCAAACAGCTGTTCTCCATTAATCAGATAAAACGCGAACATTTCTAAACATTCGCGCTCATCCTTTTGGCGTGGGGCCACCTTCCCCGGTTCTAATCAGCCCAAATGGATTGAATTAGCCGAGTAGAAATAGAATGGTGTGACCGCACGCCCTGCGTGACTGAACGCTGCGCTCGCTCAACATTTCAACTGGCAGCCAGCGATGCAGCAGCGAGGCTGGCGGTGAATTAAAAAGGGCCCTGAGGTCGCTGGCAGACGCGAGCGATGCATTCTTTGTAAACAGTCGCGATTTGGATGTGGAGATAATTTTCTAGGTGGTTAAGATATTTTAAGGCCTCCATGTGTGTATGTGTGCAGTGCAAATGTCTCTTGGAAGGAGCCGTTTTGTAATTAACACAAAATACAGAGTACAGGGGCTCCTCGGTTTACGATAGTTGCAACTTCATCCAAATTTGTTCCTCAGTCGGAATGCACAATCAAAAGAAAAACAGTCAGTACATCAGTAGATGAGCATGCCTTCCTGTGCCACGCGACGCTTTTATTCTTACACCGCTGCACAAACTGGGTCATTGTGCGCTGTTCATCACCTCACACTGGACCCTGTCCTGCAAAATACATGTAAGTTTTTTCGGCGTATGGGGTCAGGCTTACTGATTCTCGCTACCTGGCAAGCTGTCAGCCAACGTCTGCTCTCCAGTCTGGTGGCCCCTGATGGACAGCTGGGGGCCGCATGGATGATTTAGCCCAGATTTGTTCAGAAACCGAACGGCCACTACGAGCAGATGATGCTTCCTGATGCCCAGCTTGTCCGGCAACTGCCAAAGCACGAAGGGGCCTGTGAGAACAGAAGGCCTGGCAGCGCATCATCCCGGAGAGCCTCTCGGCCTCATTCAGCTGTCCCAAGTGGAGGAAGGACACAATGTGAATAATGGAGTCTGGAGTCAATGAAGGAGCACACACCTGCAGTCTGACTTCACCCGGCATTATCAAATTGGATAAGCCGGGGCAGGGTCGGACTGGGACCCTCAAGGCAAGTTTGGTGTCACATCCCCAATGGGGGGAGCCGGAGTGTCCGCAGATGCGATGCGTTCACCTGCTCTGGCCCTCATGTCACTGCTCCAGAGGGAGGAAACAAGGCGGCGTGACAGGACGGGACAATGTGGGAAAGGAAGCCTGGAGAGATAACAAGTCTGGAATCATACGCATACAAGGTTTTTCTTCCTCATCTCCGATGGCGATCCCACCCTTGCGAGAGGAAGAGGAGCGGAGGGAGCAACAGCTGAGTCCAGCTGTTGTGTCGGGAGCTTGGCCACAGCTGTCAAAGGCCGACTCGCCCTGTGGATGAGCTCCTCTGTTTGCTTTCTCTCATAGACACTAAGAAGTTCCGCTGAGTCTTGCCTCACCTGCAGCAGATGCTCCGCTCTGGCACTCAAGCTGCATTAATGAAAATATTCTTGTCCCAAAAGAGAGCTCTGTCTTCCATCCTTCCTTACCAGATGTGGGCAGAAAAGCTCTCCAGCTGATTTCAAATCACACAAACGTTTGGCTCGACTGTGCACCAGTCTGCAAGGACCCTCGACCTTCACCTTGTTTAGTTTGAAAACAATCAGACAGCCTAAAATTCACTCTGCAGTAACTAGGGAAGGACAGTCAACGGAATTACCCAGATCATCAATTAGGAAAATCAATGAAGTTAAGAATGCATGTCCACATTCAAATCTCTATTCCAGGGGTTACAACAAATATATCAAAGAAGACATTATGCGTCATTTCCAAAATTTAAAACAGTTCCAAGGTGCCTTAAAAAAGTGTCTGTGTTATGCTTTGACAAAATAGCACACAATCACTCACTTTTGGGGGGGGTTGTCTTGTCTCGTGCAAATGAGCCACAGCTCTCCCCGCCCTCCTCTACTGTGGAGCAGACGGCGAGTATGCCTTTCTTTAACGTGATTACAATCGTGGGCGAAGTTAGGGAGTTGCGACGAGGCAAGCAGGTTCTACTTGTGTCAGAGGAAGAAAAGAGTGAGTGCCCGTAAAGACGCTAAAAAGGCATGGGTTGTACTTTCACTAATGCCGCTGAACATTGCCAAACACAAATACTTTACCATTTAGGAATTAAAAAGACAATTTCGTTTTTGCACTCAATTTGGCCAGCTTTATCTTCTATATTCTCAGGATCAAATTAGTTGTGACTACTGTTGGTTGCTGCTCATCTGCTTATGCTTCCAGACATAGGCGACAGCAAAACAATGGCATTATTAAGAAGGTGAGATAAGTAAAGACAGCCTTTCGCCGCTGACTTAAAGTGAGTGGTGGTACACCCTGAACTGTCAGTGAATCGTAAGGCACATATAGATAATCAACCTTTTCCACTCACATTCCCATCGAGAGACAATTTAGAGCCTTCAATTAACCAAACATGCATGTTTTGGGGATGTGGGAGGATGCTGGAGTACCCGGAGAAAATCAAACACGTGGCGAACATGTAAACGCCACACAGAGATGTTCCAATGGAATTTCAAACCTGGATGTCCTGACTAGAAGGCAGATGCGCTAACCATTACCACGCCATTCTATCCATATCCCAAATCCATGAATCAATTTGACATGTCGATCCATAAGAGGTTTGGCAGAACAGAGAACTCGCTAGCTGGTTGCTCTTCACATTTTGGTGCAAGAACATCCACAGCATTGGTGGGCCAAAATGCTAACCTCCCCCCCAACCCCAAGTGCCTTAGGAAGCCTGTAAATTCGCTGATGGACATCCAAGAGCAATAAAATGCCCTTAGCAGCCTCCAGCGAGACAACTTTGACCAAAACGCCCACGCTCTGTCCAGATGTGCATGAGGCCCGACGTTTGTGTGAGTGCCTTGAAGGCCCAAGGGGCGTGCGCTCGAGGAAGTACTACATTTACAAACGCATTAAGTGGCACATCCAGTTTCCTGCAATTTTACCATTCCACTGCATAGAGCGCACTACTGCAGAGGAGCTGGGTCGTTAACAGAAGGGGAAAAAGAAACACACGAGACCAAAGGCAGCGTCAGCTCGCCTCTCCGGGGGGATGCCGTCCAAGCTGGCACGAAAACAGACCAGTGAGTGTTTTGTTTATCACAAATTTTCCACACAAAACGTCTGGTGAGAATTGATTACATACTTTCTGTACAAAAATACCAATTCTGGACTTATCTCCAGAACTGCTTTCATGTGTTTACACACCAAAAAATCCTTTGGATACTCTGGAAGACCATTCCGAAAAGGCAGCCAAGTCCGTCGGCGGGAGGAAAAGAGTGAATGTTAAGAATGCAGCTGAGAATTAGCATTTTCCTTCACAGTCACCAAATCATTGCATTTAGCACGGCCATTTGGCAGAATGAGCAGTTCTTCGCATACAGCGAGGCCCGCTGTATGAGTAGGAACTTAATCATTGATGAGAAATCTTTTACGGAGGAACCGAATGTCAATAGAAAGGAGGAAACGGATAGATTTCTTATGCAAATCCCACATCCCTCAGTGAGACGGAGAGGATTCCCTCCTCCCCTTAACGTGGATCCATTCCAGAGCGAACATACATGAAGATGTAACGAAGCAATGCTGGCATTCTACACCCCTCTGAGCAAGATTAAACGGTACTGTAGGAACCATTACGGCGTGGCCGCTTGCTACTTGTTGCAGTAGCCGAGCCAACTATAAAAGGCTTAAAAATGATGCGTGAATGCTGAAAGATGCTGTCGTCGAGCTGAATCACCAAAGAAATAAATGAATTGAGGGCCAGATAATACATCAGCAGCATTTCCTAGCCATCCATTGATACCGTGTACACGTCGTTAAAGCAGTTCATATCAGTTTAAAACTGTTTGGCACACATTTTTTTTTTCACTGGTCAATGTACCACTTGGGTAAGGTAGAATTGGGAACACTGCCATTCGTTGGTCATCCGAGAATGGTCACCTCAGTGTTATTATGGAATGTAAAGAGTGGGAGGAAAACATGTTCACTATTCACAAATTCACTGATGCAAATTTATTCCGTGAAAATCTCACCGATTTGCTGTTTTAGTAAATATAGTAGATTGGTTTCAAGGAACGTTGAAAAGCTACATTTTCTCAGAGACAAAACTCTGTATGTGGGGAAGGAGCTGAGTTTAGTCTGTGTTGTTAGAAGTTATGAGTCTTTGCTGCATGTCCACGTGCACCTCCGGTACCTTTTTTATCAAATTCAAATGATCAGTAACCCATTTATTTTAAAGCTCAGTCCTTCCCCACAAATACAACTACAACTGTAGTGGCAAAGCCATAGGTTTACACCATTCGCCACGGTAACTAAAGTCCACTGGCCCTGTAGAACAAGGGGCATGAGACTGAACCTACCATGCAAAACTGAATAATTTCAAGAGAGCATTGTGCTCGCCCCTTGCCTCAAAGAATCACCATCTGCCAATCATTCCCTGCACAGTAATCCATGTATTCTTTTTGTGCCCCCCTATAAGCAGGCCGCTTTCAATTCACAGGAAAGGAGAAGTGAGAGTGCCACTCCACAGAAAGCTTTCAACTCTGCCTTTCAAGAGTCCAACCGAAATAATGGACGTGTTTGAGTGGCAGCCTACATCGCTCCTCTTTACAAAAAAGTTGGCTTTGTAGGAGTGGGTTCATTATGCGAGATCATAGTACTTCAGCACACACGAAATCATGACCAAAACCTAAGAATTTATCTTAGCATCCCTGATGTACAGTATTGACACTGGATGTGATGTCAAACGTGTTGTCACATGCTAGCTTTTGGCTGGCTTCTGGACTATGACTTCATGAAGGGGTAAACTCACTGCATGGTGTCAAGTTCCCATGGGGGTGCTGCCGCCATGCTGCCGATATGGTCAAAACTTACACCCAGATCATGAGAAATGAGGTGAGATCAGATAAGAGTTATGAAAGAGACGGATGGACGGACAGACGAGGAGGGTGCAAGGATCCCCCTACCCAACACCCCCAACTTGCTTGTGTCACCTCTGTCACTCATGCCAGCACTTGTCAAGGCTCATTTCCCCTTCAACCGTCCGGAGTCCACCCCCCAACACACTCTCGCCTTTCTAATGGGGGCCCTATGCAGACAGAGGGACAATTCTTCGCCGAGAAAACCGCAACCGAGTTCAGTGTAAATGACTCCCCGACAAGCAATGCACCAGTCAATGCGTCATGATTTTAGAAGTTAAATCACACATACGGGAAGCGATGGAAAAGTACTCTAAAAGCCAACACAGCCAGAGTTTTGCTTTTATTGCTATTTCAAAATTATAACTGACCACAAGGCACAATGTGAAATCCTGATACAGTAAACCTGCTTTTGTGTGACCTGCATTTGAGCTATTCTCTTTCAAAATAGTGCCTGACCACAATGTAAATGTAAAATCAATGTATAATCAATCTGCCTCAGCACTTTATCTACTCAGGTTGCTGTCTTGCTATATAGTCATGGAAAAAAATATTAGAACAACTTTGTTTCTTCAATTTCTTGTTCATTTTAATACATTGTAGCTGAGTTTCCACGGAAAAAAAATGAAAAACAAAACGCGGAAACAAGGCGAGTTGGCCCGAGTTGGAAGACCAACGCGAGCAATGGATTAATGAGCAAAGAACAGCCGGGAGAAGCGTCTCTACAGTCACCATTCGACTGAGTGCAATAACTCGGGGCTTGCCATCATTCCGGGAGGCTTGACGAACCGCTGGACGTCCGTGTAAACAGGGCGTTCAAAGTGAGTGAAGTGAGCGGCGTGGGAGCCATGGATGACCGATGGCGAACACAGCTTTACTAAGACAGGGAGGCAACGCCGGGCGAGTTACCCCACCATATGTGAATGGATTGTGGATGCTTGGGCTAAGGTATCTGCTTTGACTGTTGTCCGAGCTTTCGCGAAAGCAGGCATCATTGCTGAACAGCCCCCCAGCAACGAGACTAACTCTGACAATGACGAGAGGGAACCCAGCGTGTTTGTTGGAGAACTTGCCCAGCTGTTCATTTCGAACGCAGAGCATGAGGACTTTGATGGATTTGTGGATGAGGATTGATCAAAAAATAACATGAGTACATTGTTAAATACTTCAATAACGTACAACCGAACTCAGTTTTGCTCCCGCTGCCTTTTTAAAAACATTGTTTTAGCATGCATGCATGCTACCATATGTTTTAAGCTAGCGTATGTTTTACCATGCCTGCGCGCAATAATACAGTGCGCCTTATGTATGTGTTAAATACAGAAATAGACCCCCGTAACTGCAACTGCGCCTTTCAATACGGTGCGCCTTATGGTCGTGAAAATACGGTAATTGTATTCCCTGTGATTTTGGTTATGATCAAGAAAACCATGGAAAATAGTTAGATATTAACTCTTAAATTAAAGTACTATGCGCTATTTTTGTTGTCATTTGTCCAAACAAATGTACCTTTAGTTGTACCAGGCATTAAAAATAAACAAGAAACTGAAGAAACATGGGTGGCCGAGTAATTTAAATGACTCTGTATTAGAGAGCAATTGATTATTGAGCATTATTGATGAGATGTGTTAGGTTGTCAGTGTGATATAAGTTAGCATGCTAGCTTTTCTCTTTGTAAGACTTTCCATTCTGTTGCAGCCAAAGTTTAACATAGTTCAAGAAGGCAAGCCCAACTCACAATAAATCTTTGCGGTTTGCAGACATGCAACAGGTAGCAGGCCCATTTAAAATTTCCAAAGGAATTTTTCTAGTTCGCTATTGCAATTCAAAGGTCTGGTAGGTTGGCTCATCTCGAGTCAACATCAGTGTTGACAATCGTGAGGTTTTTCCATGCAAAGTTACACCATTTAATCACATATCGGTTACTATTTTTATTGGATCTTGTCTGCTTTTTGTTCTAAAAGGACTTGTCACATTTGTGATGAATACAGGCTGCGTTGGATTGAAACAGAGGTTGCGATCCACTGACTACAATTGACATATAAAGTGAAAGTGACATTGAGTTATATTTAATTTGCACACCATGCAGAGGACACTGCAATGGAACTTATACTGAAGATGAGAATTGGTATTGCCTCATGGATCTATTTTGCGGGTTTTCAAATCGTGTTTTTCACGTCAAATTTGATTTCCCCTGGAGAAGCTGACCTATTTTCTTTGCATATATCTAGCAGATTGAATTACAAGAACTGGTGACTGTTAACAGGCTTTTGTTTTTATTTTCAGGTGTCTTTTCTACGCTTGGGTTGTGGGTGAGCTGGAGCCTATCCCAGCTGACTTTGAGCGAGAGAAGTGGGGTACACCCTGGACTGTTTGCCAGGCAACTGCAGGACACATATAAACAAACAGCCAGTCACACTCACATTGACACCTATGGACAATTTCGAATCTGCATTGAACTTGACGTGCATGTTTTTGGGAATGTGGGGAGGAAGCCCGAATACCCAGAGAAGGCCCGCACATGCACGGAGAGAACATGCAATCACTACACAGTAGGACCAGAGCCGAGATTTGGCCAAAGACCAGTCGACTGTGAGGCAGAAATTCTAACCACTAGGACACCGTCTTTTCTGCAAAAAACAAAGATAATAATCGTAAACGATGGATCCACAAGAGGAAAATGGCAAAAATAACAGGCAAAGATAATTGTTAACTGCTGTGCTTGAGGGACCTGTGGGGGCTAACCAAACAAACCACTTGAAATAGTCAATCAAAATAATATTAAAGTGTCTGAACAATGTTGTGCGATGACAAAAGAGGGTATTTCATGCCTGCCCTAAGAAGTTTGGCTTTCCAACAGGCCCCCTGAGTCCAGGCAGTCTGTTCTCACACGGGCCGCCAACAACCCAAAGGGGTCTGGAGAGCACTGGCTTTGAAGGGCCTCCTTGTACTCGGACACATACTTGGAGAGCACTGGTGAACCGAGAACTTGTGATACGCTGAAGGAAATCCAGAGGAAAGACATTTTGGCGAGATAACTACGTGTGGCTTTACAGATATTTTCATCAACACGAGCTCCAACCCACGCTGGGTTTCCTCCAAAACACACATTTTTAACTATTCCTTGCTTCGCGCTCCAAATTCTACAATCAATGTCAGTTTGTTCCCATCTACCATCCTCCTTGTGGTTCCTGTGATTTATAATTAGGGGGACCTCACACAAGAAAGCACTCGTAGCTTCTATTTCTGCGCACGAGCCAGGAGTCGCGGTGAGGCTCCGCGTCTCCCTGCAACCCTCCCTCTCCCCAAGGCCAAACCCTGGGCCAAGCACCCGTCTGCTGAGCACTCTGTCTGGACTGCACTCATGATCCAAGTCTTTGATCCATGCAAGATTCAGTTTGTAAGAGGGGGGGGGGGGGAATTGCACACTCAAGAATACAGTGTATTTGAACAAAACAAATATTAAGTCCCTGTCGAGTCTGTTATGTGCCTGAACTAAAGGTTTGTTGTGTCGTTTTGTTGCTTTTTTTCCTCACACGCAACCAGCTTCATTAGGAAGCCTTTTGTGATTGAAGTGACACTTCTTTCTTTGGAAACAATTTGTGGTAAACATCCCTTCAGTTTAAATTGCTCTTCCCATTGGTCAGCAATATAAGAATCTTTGAGGTGTCTTACCTCCAGGATGCACGTCCCCGGAGCCGTGTCCTCGTTGATGGAGACATTGTAGAAGTTGGTCTCGAAGACAGGCTCGTTGTCGTTAATATCCTGAAGTACAATGTTGACCACAGCAGTTGATGACAGCGGCGGTCTCCCTCCATCTGTGGCCATTACAGTTACACTGGGGTTGGGGTTCTTTTCATAATCCAGCTGGGACAGAGTGGTGATAATCCCTGTAATGGCATCTATGCTGAACCAATCGGCAAAAGCTCCTTTATCCCGAAGGATGCTGTAGCTAATGTCCCCATTGGGCCCCTGGTCTTTGTCTCGGGCAGTCACCTGTAACACAAAACTCCCAGGAAACACCACTTCCGGAATGGCCTGCCGGTACACTGTTTGGTCGAACAGCGGCGGGTTGTCATTAATGTCTATCACCTCAATGGTGAACGAGGATTCGGCCCGGAGAGGAGGCGTGCCTGAGTCTGTCGCCATCACCCTCAAGTCATAAACGTCTCTCTCCTCCCGATCAAGTATCTGATCCACACAGACCAGATAGATGATATTGTCTTTGGTTGTCAGACCGAATTTGCCATCTCCGCCCTCTAGCGACACGTTGACGTTGGCGTACTCACCGTAGTCCGGGTCTGTGACAGAAATCCGGGCCACGTACTGCCCCGGCTGTGCGCCCTCTGAGATTTGAGGAGAGCCATCCTCGCTTAAAAAGATGATCGTCATGGTGGGCTGGTTGTCATTGTAGTCTCTGACGTGGATTGTGACAAAGGCGTTGGTCACCTCTGGGTGTGTGGCGTTGTCTTGGGCTTGCACCACCAGTTCGTGGACTCGCCGCATCTCAAAGTCCAGCGGCTTGTTGAGGGTGATGACGCCCGTGTGGGGTTCGATGACAAAGTAATGATCCGGGTCACTTTGTCGCCTGTTGATCTCATATGTCACCATGCCGTTGTCTCCCTCGTCTGCATCTGTGGCAAACACCTGCAAGATGTTATTTCCTGGTTGCAGGTTCTCGGATATGATAGCATGGTAGCGGCTCTGATTAAATACAGGAGCATTGTCATTAATATCTTGGACGATGATATCTAAGGTCATTTGATCAGTTCTTTGAGGGGAACCTCCATCAAAGCCCTCCAAGGACAAAGAGTAAGCCGATCTTCTCTCCCTGTCCAGGATGGCATTGACCACCAAGTCCAGATACAGGACTTCATTGCTTCCCCTCCTGGTCTCCAAGGTGAAAGTCTGGCCAATGTTCCCATCCCTAATGAGGTAACCTTGTGTGGTGAAATGACCTCTGTCCGCATCCACTGCCGGCTCAAGAGGAAACCTTGTACCAATAGCTGTCTGCTCTGGGATTCTGAAGGTGGCATGTTTTTTCGGAAATGTGGGCCCATGGTCGTTTATGTCATTGACCTTGATCGTTACCTCCACTGTCACACCTGTCATGGTGACTGCGATGAAGTTGTATCTGTCCCTCAGTTCTCGGTCCAAAACTTTGGCTGTCTTAATTATTCCTGTGCTCTCGTCAATGTCCAAATCAGTGCTCACACCAGTGCCCTCGTGGTCAGAAATGAAGTAGAGTGCTGCTGTGATGCCAGGTGGTAGCCCCGCACTTATGTCGCCAACAATTGTTCCTGCTGGTTGCTCCTCATCCAGCTGTAGATCCAGGGTGCCTTGAACCACTGGTGAAAGGACCGAAACGAGCTGCAGGACCACGTACAACATCAGCATCATTCTCCTCATCCACCAGCCGTCACACTGCAAAGGATCCATTGCAGACTTCCCTAAACCCTTGGCAGCTGTGTTCATTTTGGCTCTTTTTTTCTAAACCTGCAGACACATACAGTACATGTGAGAAAACGATCAACAATATCAAAATCTGACAGCCGTAGAAACAATGCAGATATGTATTATTTCTGTGTTGACATGTAAAGCGAGCTCATTTCAGAAAAATAATAAACTCCACAAAAGACTTTTCCATATGTCGAACAGGCACAAATCCCAACCGCACAGGACCCTCACATAACATTTTCACTCCACCTCTTACCTCACCTAATAAGTCAACACCTTGTTCCCCCTGCGCACCACCGTGGCCGCCTTCATAACATCAAAACCACATGCCGCAGCGCACCACCTCCCATCTCCTTGGTTGCTGCTCCTACTCCGTCTAATTAAAAAGGTGCGGCTCTCATTTTTGCTGCTCACCATAGCAATAGACGCACATGGAGTATGTCAGGCCAGAACCTGGATTGAATTTGTGTGTGCATACTTAACATCCAGTTTCCATTGAGCGAACTGTTCTTCATTATTATTTTAGGTAATGAATATAAAAATGCCTGCAACCCTAGTGAGGATGAGCGTGAAAGAAAATGGATGGATGGATGCATGGAATATAAAAATGAAAGCACTTTAATACAAATTAGCTTCCAATTATGTTTGTTTCTTCTGTCCACTGAAAATGTTCATCACTCACTGTGTCCCGCTGCATCTCCCCCAAAAATGTATTCATTTGAAACATTATTTTTTATTATTATTATTATTATTATTATTATTATTATGAGAGAAAGAGTGAAGAAGGTGTTTTCTATATTTTTTTTATTTTTTGTATATTTTATTTGATTTTTAAACTTTAACATGAGGGTTACTTGACATTATTCTGATTAGTGAATACAAATATGAGAAAGTAGTTTGTTACATGTGATCAACACTTTAAGCCTAATATTATGTCAGACTCTGGACAGTTTGAGAACAAGTAGCCCACTTGTTTGCAACGCCCGAGCTTCACCCTTGGTTACCTTGGTAACAAAAGCTGTCGACATTGGCTCCTTTAGTAGATAAACAGGCAGAATTTCTGATTGCTCATCATGGCTCCCCCCAGTGGTGTGACTGATGTGTGCAAATCCTCAGCAAAGTGTGGTGATACATTGCGTCACATCCACCAAGTCCAAGGGCTCCGTGCTTGCAGTTTACAACTTTTTCTGGCTCTGCACCAATTAGTGTCTGCTGGCAGCTAGCCATCAGTGCACAAAGATGCTTCCTGGTTACTTTGAGTATTTGGAATAAAAGATGCTCATTTGAACGTCAACAAGTTGGGAGATTTACTTGTTTTGAAGTACACGTACAGGCTCGAGTCATTCTTCTTTTCCTTTGGGCTTGTCCCTTTAGGAGTCGCCACGGCGCGTCATCCTTTTCCATGTAAGCCTATCTCCTGCATCCTACTCTCGAACACCAACTGCCCTCATGTCTTCCCTCACGACATCCATCAACCTTCTCTTTGGTCTTCCTCTAGCTCTTTTGTCTGGTCGCTCCATCCTCATCATCCTTCCACCGATATACTCTCTATTTCTCCTCTGGACGTCTCCAAACCATCGAAATCTGCTCTCTCTAACTTTGTCTCCAAAACATCAAACCTTGGCTGTCCTTCTGATGAGCTCATTTCTAATTTTATCCAACCTGGTCACTCCTAGAGCGAACCTCAACATCTTCATTTCCGCCACCTCCAGCTCTGCTTCCTGCTGTCTCTTCAGTGACACTGTCTCTAATGCGTACATCATGGCTGGCCTCACCACTGCTTTATAAACGTTGCCCTTCATCCTAGCAGAGACTCGTCTGTCACATAACACACCTGAAACCTTCCTCCACCCGTTCCAACCTGCTTTCTTCACTTCCTGACCAAACTCACAATTGCTCTGGATGGTTGACCTCAAGTATTTAAAGTCCTCCACCCTTGCTATCTCTTCTCCATGAAGCCTCACTCTTCCCCCACACCACCCCTCTCATTCATGCACATATATTCTGTCTTACTTCGGCTAAACTTCATTCCTCTGCTTTCCAGTGCATGCCTCCATCTTTCTAACTGTTCCTCCACCTGCTCCCTGCTTTCACTGCAGATCACAATGTCATCTGCAAACATCATGGTCCACAGGGATACCAGTCTAACCTCATCTGTCAGCCTATCCATCACCACTGCAAACAGGAAGGGGCGCAGGGCTGATCCCTGATGCAGTCCCACCTCCACCTTAAATTCGTCTGTCACACCTACAGCACACCACACCACTGTTCTGCTGCCCTCGTACATGTCCTGTATTATTCTAACATACTTCTCTGCCACTCCAGACTTCCACAGTTCCTCTCTGGGTACTCTGTCATAGCGTTGTCTCTAGATCTACAAAGACACAATGTAGCTCCTTCTGACCATCTCTGTACTTTTCCTCAAGGCAAATAATCCATCTGTGGTACTCTTTCTAGGCATGAAACCATACTGTTTCTCACAAATACTCACTTCTGTCCTGAGTCACTTGCCTCTTCTACTCTCCCTTCTCTCTCTCTCTTTCCTCATTCATCAACTCCTCGAAGTATTATTTCCATCTATCTAACACACTACTGGCACCAGTCAACATATTTCCATCTCTATCCTTAATCACCCTAACCTGCTGCACATCCTTGCCATCGCTAGCCCTCTGTCTGGCCAACCTGTATAGATCCTTTTCTCCTTCTTTAGTGTCCAACCTGGCATATATGTCATCATAAGCCTCTTGTTTTGCCTTTGCCTTTGCCCTATGTCGCATCTCAATGTATTCCTTTCGCCTCTCCTTGGTCCTCTTAGTGTCCCACTTCTTCTTAGCTAACCTTTTTCCTTGTATGATTTCCTGTACTGATTTCCTGTACACCACCAAGTCTCCTTCTCTCCTTTCCTGCCAGAAGATACACCAAGTACTCTCCTGCCTGCCTCTCTGATTACCTTGGCTGCAGTGGTCCAGTCTTCTGGAAGCTCCTCCTGTCCACCGAGAGCCTGTCTCACCTCTTCCCGAAAAGCTGCACAACACTCGTCCTGTCTCAGCTTCCACCACATGGTTCTCTGCTCTGCCTTTGTCTTCCTAATCTTCCTCCCCACCACCAGAGTCATCTTACACACCACCATCCTATGCTGTCTAGCCAAACTCTCCCCTACCACAACCTTATAGTCGGTAACCTCCTTCAGATTACATCGTCTGCACAAGATGTAATCCACCTGTGTCCTTCTACCTCTGCTCTTCTAGGTCACCCTATGTTCCTGCCTCTTCTGGAAAAAAGTGTTCACTACAGCCAGTTGCATCCTTTTTGCAAAGTCTACCACCATCTGTCCTTCCAAGTTCCTTTCCTGGATGTCGTACTTACCCATCACTTCTTCAACACCCCTATTTCCTTCACCAACATGTCCATTACAATATGCACCAACCACGACTCTCTCTCTGTCTGGGATGCTCAGAACTACTTCGTCTAGCTCCTTCCAGAATTTCTCTTTCACCTCTAGGTCACATCCTACCTGTGGGGCATAGCCACTAATCACATTATACATAACACCCTCAATCTCAAGTTTCAGCCTCATCACTTACTCTTTTCACCTCCATGACATTCTTAGCCAACTCTTCTTTTAAAATAACCCTGACTCCATTTCTCTTCCCATCTACACCATGGTAAAATAATTTAAACCCTGCCCCTAAACTTCTAGCCTTACTGCCTTTCCATCTCCTGGACACACAATATATCAACCTTTCCCCTAATCATCATGTCAACCAACTCCCGAGATTTTCCTGTCATAGTCCCAACATTCAAAGTCCCCACATTCAGTTCTAGGCTCTGAGCTTTCCTCTTCTCTTTCTGAACCCGCTTTCCACCTCTTCTTCTTCTTCTTCGACTTCGACCCACAGTAGCTGAATTTCCAGCGGTGCCCTGCGGATTGACGGCGCCGCTGGCGGACGTTGTTAACCCGGGCCACGACTGATCCGGTATGGAATTCTTTGGATGAACGCTCATATTTGTTTGGCAAAGTTTTCAGTCGGATGCCCTTCCTGACGCAACCCTCTGCATTTATCCGGGCTTGGGACCGGCCTACACTTTGCACTGGCTTGTGCCTCCCATAGGGCTGCATTGTACAGGCTCGAGTCATGCGATTTGGAAATGTGATGATTAAAGATGGCAGCGTATTGGCAGAGACCTTGTCATAACTTACGATAGCTCAGTATAGTCGGCATCAATCGACTAACTTTTTATGGCTTTTTTGCCCAATTTTGGTGTGTCAATAGAAAAGGAATGTTAGAGAATAGGGAATAGGGAAAATTTGCGAGCAATTGATTAAAAAGGTGGACGACTGGTTAGAGCGTCAGCCTCACAGTTCTGAGGACCTGGGTTCAACCCCCGGCCCCGCCTGTGTGGAGTTTGCATGTTCTCCCCGTGCCTGCGCGGGTTTTTTCCGGGCATCCCAAAAATATGCATTAATTGGAGACTCTAAATTGCCTGTAGGCATGACTGTGAGTGCGAATGGTTGTTTGTTTCTATGTGCCCTGCAATTGGCTGGCAACCAGTTCAGGGTGTACCCCGCCTCCTGCCCGATGACAGCTGGGATAGGCTCCAGCACGCCCGCGACCCTAGTGAGGAGAAGCGGCTCAGAAAATGGATGGATGGATGGATGTAATTGCACATTGATGCCACAAATGGGGGTTCACTATAATTCTTCACACTTGGGGTACTTTGACATTGTGTCACAGAAATGTTATTAAGACACCTGGGAAATGTTTTAAACTGTGGGGAAAAATGCATATGTTAATACCTTTAAGAGTTTTCAGTGTATGTAACAAACAAAAAAAGCGTTTTGCACGTTCCCTTTGTTCCAGATATTTATATATCTTAATTAAAAGTAAGCTGTGGGATAGCTTCCTGTACTTTCCTGCCCCTTTGAGACGGGCAATACTGGTGGCAAATGAAAGGGCGAGCACATGTGTAGCACACGCACTAAAGCAGCTTTGTGAGTGCTGCTCTTGGCTACAACAGAAGCACAGCCAGAGCTTAAAACTTTTGACAAGTGCTTGAACTTTCAAGTCTCCAGTATTGATTTATGTTCAAGCAGGAACACTGGGCTTTTTTTTTTTCCTTCTCCAAAGCAACAAAGGATAACTTTCCAAGGCTGGAGTCTTTGTAAGAATTCCACAACTGAAATAAAGCAGCCTTTTGGTTGGGTAGAGGACCTCTACTGAGCCAGGCAAGGCTAATGGATCTAGCAGACATGCTGTGGTAATTGCACACAAACATACACACACACACACACACACACAAAAGCAGATTTAAGAAAGATTTCAGGTTGAGGGGGAAGATTGCGTATGAACGCTGAAAGGTATTTCTACGCTAAATGCGTAACACAGACCTCCATTACTGTTTGTGAATGTTTAGAGGTCAGTCTGCAATTATGAGTTAAGAAAACTTAATAAAAAATACAACAACCCTCTGCACACAGTCACGAAAGGTGTAAAAAAAATAAAATAAAAATAAAAAAGATTCTGCAAAAGTCCCGAAGTCATCATAGGAAAAGTGGTAGCTAGCAAGCAAGTTAGTTTGTTGTGTTTTTAAGCTACCTAGCTAGCTAGCTATTACGAAGGTTTGAAGGATATCTCGCAAGAAAGCAATCAGGATAGATAGATAGATAGATAGATAGATAGATAGATAGATAGATAGATAGATAGATAGATAGACAGACAGACAGACAGACAGACAGACAGACAGACAGACAGACAGACAGACAGATAGATAGATAGATAGATAGATAGATAGATATTTCACTAACGTATTAGCGAAATAGCTAACTGGGAAGATAGGACTAAAGTTTTTGTGGTTAAGATAGCTAGCTAACTAGTAGGCTAATAGGTTTGAATTTAGCAACAGCAACAAAAAACAATAAATAGCTGATGGTCTGCACTGAGTAAGTCAATCCCTTTTGTGGCTTTCACGTCTCAAATGTTTTCTTTGCGTCTGACGACTTTGAATGCGCATGACTGACCAAGCGCATTCAAGGTTTCAAGGACTTACATGCAAAATCAAAACATCTGCTCCACTCGAGCGGACCTGTTTCTGCTGACTGTGCACGTCTTCCATCTTAATACATCATAATACATAAAAAAATACATTTGCTCTTTTATTCCTCTCTCTTGCAGTAGTGCAATTTGTCTTCTAGCGCCATAGGAACATGACAAGCACATCTTTACTTTTGGCAACGCTCACAATAGAAAAATACATCAGTGCTGTTGCCACCGTCCACTAGTCAACATCTACATTAAAAAGTTAGACCAATAATCCTGCATCAAGCATATACATACACATTTGGAGTTAAACAAATTTTTATGTGGATAATGTGTATCTTCTTGGTGGAGAGGA
This sequence comes from Phyllopteryx taeniolatus, assembly GCF_024500385.1. Classification (NCBI taxonomy): domain Eukaryota; kingdom Metazoa; phylum Chordata; class Actinopteri; order Syngnathiformes; family Syngnathidae; genus Phyllopteryx; species Phyllopteryx taeniolatus. The sequence continues at coordinate 28,381,361 of NC_084509.1, read as the reverse complement.
CCCGAGAAATGGACAAACTATGAATCATTTTGTGCATTTTTTTTTAACAATGTCAAGTCATGGTGCATTTGACAGAAAAACAGATATACGGATACTGACCAAACACATTTTTGTTTAAAGTTAGAGAGATAGATCCAACTTCCTAAATAAGCTAATTGAACTGCACAATTTGGCTTACCCATAGCTGGCCAAACCTTACTAAGCTTCATGTCCATTAGGTGTTTACTTAAGAAGACAAAGTACTCTATAAGACAATGCAGAGACTGGTTTGGTACCGTTAAAGAGTATGTGATAACAAACATTAATATCCATCCATCCATTTTTTGGGCCACTTCTCCTCACTAGGGTCACGGGCGTGCTGGAGCCTATCCCAGCTATCATCGGGCAGGAGCCGGGGTACACCCTGAACTGGTTGCCAGCCAATCACAGGGCACATACAAACAAACAACCATTCACACTCACATTCACAACTACATGCAATTTAGAGTCTTCAATCAACCTGCCACGCATGTTTTTGGGATGTGGGAGGGAAAACCCATCCAGGCACGGGGAGAACATGCGAACTCCACACAGGCGGGGCCAGGATTTGAACCCAGGTCCCCAGAAGTGTGAGGCAGAACCAGTCGTCCACCGTGCTGGCTAAACATTAATATTTGATATGTAAATAAGCTTTGATCTGATTGGATCGCTGTTATTTTTAATTTAACTTATGCCAGCCTTCTCAGTTAACATGGATATTTGACTTCTAAAGCCGTCCATGGCAGTGAATGTGTTAAATGTGAAAAAACAGCTTTGCTCTGATTCGTCTTTGGTGATATCACGGCATCTTGTGGCTTGTGGCGGCCAAGCAACCGTAGAGATGTCACGTTTGGATCCTTCGATGTCTTACTTTCAGTGAAGCACAATTCACCAAGCGTTAGATTGTTGACCCGCTAAAATGGTGGCGTGGGTGAAAATAAAAAAAGAGGTGGATATTTTGAAGTTAGTCTCATCATCCCCTCCCATTGACTTGAATTGAACCTGCGTGCGACTTTCAGCGCTGGCGACAATGAATCCAAGCTTCGCTATTTCTTCCGCAGTTACATTTTAAATTACAAATATAGTTGTAATACACAGCATATATATAATTTATAGACTGCATTTGTATGGCTTGGCGGCAGCTAAGACTCGATCGCATAAAACATGTTGTTGTTCAGCTGAGTTTTGAGTGGGTGGGTATCATCCACTGAGCGGGCAGGTACTTGAATATTAATTGATGAAACTACCTCACAATGACGGCAAATTCAAATCCACCCCTTTTGCAAGCCTTATGCCATGTATTGCCTTTTGCATTCAATTGACAAACCGCGTGGATGTTTCACTTGAAAAGTCTCATTTTAACCCACAGTATGTTATGCATAAAACAGTAGCAATAAAATAGGATTTTGATGGCATGGGGCCTTTAAGACTTGAGACTTACTTATGACTTGAACATATGTGACTTATTCCCTCCGCCCATTTGTCAGAGGAAAAAAACCAACAAAACTTGAGATCTTTCCAATAAATCAACAAGTTTCCAAAGGCAAGCATGGTTGCACAACTTTAATTAAACCAAACCACCAACAAACCTGGAGGGGGTAGTGTGGGGTTCCTACTGTTGCGGTGCACTATGAAACAGAACACTCCGACTCCATGTCACCATTCCAGTTAGCTTGTGGTCAGAGACCGTGCCAACCTGGCCCAGGCTCAATGGAGCCAGGATGGAAACCACAGACACAAGTGACGGACGGACGTGAAGATGACGAGCGGTGAACCAAAACAACTCGAAAAGCTTTGAATCACGTTTGAAAAAGTCATCACAAGCTTAGCTACACGGGACAGTGGAAAACACGCCACTTCGAGAAGAATTGTCTCGTTCCCATAACGAGGGAGAGAGAAATCCTGCAAATCAGTTTTTTGTTGTGTTTTAAAACAGGTAGGTAGGTAGGTTTGTGTTCTTTTTAACCTAGCTACTCTAGTGTAACTAGCTATAGTAGATAGATGGATAGAACTAATCAAGATTGGTGCTCTGTTTTTAAGCTAGCTAGCCAGTGTTGGGAAAATTCACTTTATGTGCGAATTAGTTAAAGGTTCAGTTCACCGTTCCAAAAATTAACTTAAAGGCTCGTATATAGTATATTAAGCCGTGTTTTGTCCTGGACGTACCTAACAAAACCTGGCACTCTTGGATGAATATGAACTTTCGTTCAAAAAACGTTCATAGATGCCAGAACGAGCACGTTCTCAATAACGTTAATTAGGCAGAAATGAACTAAGCTCAATTCACGTATGCCCAAATTATCAACTAGTTCATGAACTTTCGTTTATTGAACCTGTTCAGGTACAACACTGTAGCTAGCTAACTAGCAAGACAGATATAGAGGAGAGCAGATTTGATAAATATCTAGGCAGATGGACGGACAGATGAATTGATTTGTTTACGTTTTAAGCTTGCTAGTGAGATAGCTAGCTAGCAAGATCGCTAGAGAGCTTATTCACTTTAATTATTCCCACCGCAGGAGTGAGTGTGTGTGACGTTGTGCACATCCACAGCGTCACACACCTCGGCGGCATCATCCAAAACACATGGGGATCGCATTACAGTGCCAGGTGCCAGCATGTGTGTGTAGGGGGGATGTTTGGATACGGCTTCATCCGGGGGTCATCGGTCACCTTATGGGAATCATGTGACATGGTGAAGAGGTCAGAATGTCATAAAAATGTCCACAAATGTCCCTCAAAAAAGTCTTCGTGGGAAAAGTTTTGAACAGCAAAGTTTGTTTTGTTGTGTTTTTAAGATAGCCAGATAACTAATGAGTTAGCTGGATCTAGCTAAACTAATTTTATGTTGTTTTTAAGATAGCTAACCTGCAAGATCGATAGGTAGGATGATGGAACTATCTATAGTTTTTATGTTGTGTTTTTGAGCTAGCTAGCTAAGGAGCAAAATAGATAACTAACAAGATACATAGATAAATAAAACTGTTGTGTTTTTAAGATAGATAGATAGATAGATAGATAGATAGATAGATAGATAGATAGATAGATAGATAGATAGATAGATAGATAGATAGATAGATAGATAGATAGATAGAAAAACACTAAACTAAACACTTTTTTTGTTTTTATGATCGAGAGACAAAGGATCCAACTTCATCCATCACAATAAAACCCACAAAGACACGTAAGCTATGTTAACTTTACCGTTTAGCTCATTGATAGCTGGTGAAACATTAACGCCACATGTTGGTACATTGATAAATACGTATCTGGTGTCGCAGCAGGCGTGCATATTTAATACATGCATATTTTGTGTTCTCACTGCACCCTCACAGCTGGCGCTCCCATTTGAAATGTAATAAAAAGGCTAACGCGGGGGTTAATTGCATCTAACGTAGCAGCCGCTGTCTGGCTCAGCGTGACGCCTATGTGTTGCGACATATCGTTGGGATGGGATTATTTTTTTTTAAAAAAGAGAAAACGAGCAAACAATGGATGAAAATTGATGAAAGAAAACAAGTTGTTTACAGAGACGCGATGTGATGAGACTACACAAAACAAATTCTCTGAACCCCAACCCTCTGGTAAAGACTGGCTCAAAAGATTCCCAGATTTCCGAGGACCAGAATGCAGGGGAATGATTTAAAAGCGGCTTTTTTTTTCTTTTTTTTTTTAAATGCAGCCACTTTGAATCCCGGTGGGGTCCTTCTGGGTGGCGCAGACTCGACCGTCCAAAAAAGATTCACGTCATTATTTTAATCCCGCGCAGGGTTGTGTATCGGCAGCTTTGTCATGCCGCAAGGGCGTCGAGGGTGAAAGGATGGCGCCTTGCTGATGACATAATCTTTGGATCTTTTTACACATTGCCTGGAATAATGTGTTCAATAACGTTAAGAAAAAAATAATAAGTGATGACTCCAAAATGTTCCTTCTGAGGAAACAAGATAATGAGGGCAGATTTTGGAGTCGTTTGGCGCTTTTTTTTTTGGTTTTTTTTTTCTCCGCTTTTGATCCAAGCAGCACGGATTTTTTTTCGTTTGTTTTCCTCGAGATCGCAAATGTTGCTTTTTAGTGGTGACTTAAATCAGACCAGTTTTTCCCGACCTTTATTGAGTAAAAATGCTTATCTCACATTAGAAACCCCTCATGTCACACAACCAAACAAAAATGTCACAGAAGGTATATTCAGTACACTGAAATAATGATGACGTTGTTTAATTCAATTTACTCACTAATTTATGTACTCCATGCGAAATCAGGGCGTGTTTACTTGAAAGTCCCAAAAATCCTTGAGAAATTTTGCCTTCACTGAACTAATATTTGGCAGCTCGGTTTGTTAGTGGCTAGCATGTGTGCCACGCAGTTGAGAGTTTCTGGGGTTGAATCTCCAGCTTCTCCCACATTACAACAAAAAACATGCATGACCCTAAGAAGGACAAGGCCAATAATTAAAAAAACAAAACAATAATAGCCGAATTACATTGTGTGAATGCTGAGAGATTCAGAGACAAGTCACACAAATGTCACTTTTTGGCATTATCATTATTTCAGAAAAATATCATCGCAGTATGTATTTTTTTTTTGCTGTTTTAGAATATTTCTGATTAATTCTGTCCTACTTCATCCATCCATCCATCTTCTGTACCGCTTTATCCTCACAAGGGCGGCGGGCGTGCTGGAGCCTATCCCAGCCATCTTCGGGCGAGAGGCGGGGTACACTCTGAACTGGTCGCCAGCCAATCGCATGGCACATATAAACAAACAACCATTCGCACTCACATTCGCACCTAAAGGCAATTTAGAATCTTCAATCAACCTACTCTGTCCTACTTGTTATGTAATATTTGCTCATCAAAATATATATCAAGAACAAAAAGTTCAGGTTCATGGATGAGCTTTCAGTATTCTCAGGGAACAATTTAGGAAACAAAAACAAACAAAAAAACCTTGACAGGTTGACAAAAATAGTTTCATACAATGTGAATTTGTTTGTCATTTAAAAAAAAAAAAAAAAAAAAAAGAATCTACTTGTTAGCATTATTTCATTATCAAAACATGTGCTTGTGTAGGGTGAAGCTAAACAAACAAAAAAATAATAATAAATCAGCCCCCGACACAAGTTTCAGTGAATGACGCGAAATTAGGCATGTCTGTCGTAATAGACAGACATGAAATAAAAATCTCAAGAACTCATGCACGAAATCAACCTTTTTTGATTTGTAACAGCTATTCCGGGTTCGTACTTTCGACGAACTGCTTTGAGGAAATTTGCCCCAAATGAGCCCCGATCAGAAGCAACTATCCTAGACAGATCCGCGCTGATAAATTGCAAAGCTTTTTTGCATACGCCATTATATTGAGGGTGGAACCTGGCATCAAAGTTTGGTGATCATTTTGAGGACAAAAATTGGAGATAAATATATGGCCACCGACATCAGTTTGACCGATCGGCACGAGTTTTGGCAGACAAGTCAATCGTGACAGGATGCACGATAAAGTCTCAAGCATTCCTAAAATTTAACAGGAAGTTGGATCTTTTTGTACGAAGCAGCCATTGTGGGCAAATTTCCAGCAGCGGTTGTAGTTTGACCAACTCCTACAAAGTAAATTGCCCAAATGAGTCAAAATTCTGAAGCATAAATCCAAGACAGATGGGCGATGATAACTTGTGAAGATGTTTTCATTTTCCATTTTTTTGTTTACACCATCTAATGTGGGTAGAATATGGCATCAAACGATCATTTCCGGGATTTGCCATTCATACTGCTTGCATCGTTAACTATTATTCGGGCGTGTCGGCTCATAGACAACATCTCTCTGCAGTAACAGACAAATGGATCGGTTGCAAACAAATAGACAATGTATGTAATACGACAATGGAAGCACAGCACAGTTTCATCAAACGCAAAACAAAGCAAAAGTGTGCGTGACTAAACCCCTGCTGAGATGGTTTATTTACAATACAGAGTGAGGCATCATCATGGGAGCGTGTACAGACACGTGTAGATACAGTACATACACACGAGATATATATATATATATATATACATACATCCATCCATTTTCAACACCGCCAGTCAGTCGCAGGGCACATATAGACACGGACAACCATTCGCACTCACATTCACATTCACATTCACACCGTCACTGAGTGGGAACTGAAGTATATATATATATATATATATATATATATATATATATATATATATATATATCAGAAGCAGAATCATCTTTATTTTGCCAAGTATGTCCCAAAAACACACAAGGAATTTGTCTGCGGTAGTTGGAGCCACTCTAGTACGACAACAGACAGTCTATTGACAGAGAACACTTTGGAGACCTAAAGATATTGAGAAAAATACTGAGCAATAAAAGGTTGCTAGTAATCTGGTAATGCCGGTACAGTTTTCTTTTTTTTTTTTTTTTTTTGATAATTGTGCAAAAAAAATCCTCTAGCAATTTGAGCAGTTTGAATGACTAATATAGCAATAGTCCGGTGCAATGACGCCGAGACTTCAAGGAATGTATCCAGTTTAAAGTGATGTCGATTGTGCAAATGTTGCAGATACTCCTCAGTCAGTGTGCAAGTGGTGCAGATGCAACTCTGGCATGAGTGTATATATATATATATATATATATATATATATATATATATATATATATGTAAAATAAAGAGATAAAAAAAATCAATTATTTTATATATATATATATATATATATATATATATATATATATATGTATATGTTTGAGTAAAATGATTTTTGGGTTGTTTTATTCTATAATCTACTGACAAAATAACTCCCAAATTCAAAGTATAAATATTCTCATTTAGAGCACTTATTTGCAGAAAATGAAAAATGGTCAAAAAGTGTTTTTTTGTTTTTTTTTGTCTTTTAACTTTTTCCAGCGCTGCATATAAAAATGTATAATATGCTTGTGTATGCACACACACAAAACTACTTTACAAGCAGTGCCAGTTTTGCATTCATAAGGAGGCTATACTTATTATTTGCATGAATTTATTCTCAGGCTCGTGAGAATGTTATGAAGAACATGACCAGTATAACCAAAATATTAGGCACACCTCTCACTGGCATGGTGCAGTGCACGTTCTACATCCATTTATTAAGCTGCAGCATGCCAGAGGAGGTTTTTTTTTTTTGTTTTGTTTTACATTTAAAGACTTTCAAAGGTGTCTACTCACATTCATGGGTTTCTCTCCCGGAGGCTGGCAACGAGGCACGATTGAAGTCATCCAACAACAACACAAAAACTCCTCACTGCTCCCCAGTGAAAACCAAAAAGAACGTGAGCGTTGCATCCATCTTCATGGGATCTCCTCACACTTGGTGGTGTACAATTCCCACAAAAAGTCGACACATGCAAACTTGGGCAAACTTCCCCAGTAGGTGTCTTTTTTTTTTTTTTTTTTTTTTCCCAGAAGACCTGCATCCACTGTTGTATGTCTGCTTGGTTGTAAAGAAAAAGCGGTTGCGAGAAACGTAGTGGGGCTCCAGAATTTCTCTCTCTCTCTCTCTCTCTCTCTCTCTCTGCGCCCCCCCAAAAGTAATGTATTCACCACATGACTGGAGTGCAGGCTGGCAGCCTCCTCCTCCTTCACCTCCTTGGAGCAGCCACAAGGAGGTGGAGGTGAGTTTAGTGCTGCACTCTGCTGCCACCATGCTTTGTACAATGGAACTGGCCATTGTGAATGAGCACGTCCAGGCGTCCGTATATACGGTACAGTACGGTACAGTACAGTACAGTACAGTAGCACGTAAGTGAAGTTTGGTCAATGAGAACAACACTGACTTATTATGCCTCTCTCTTTTTTTTTTTTTTTTTTTTTTTTGCATCATATTGATAGCGGTTTCTAATATTTTGTCTCAATTGCGTTTGTGTGTATGGTATCCAAAATGTTAACAACAGATCTCAGTAAGATACTGCCCACTTTTTAAACCACCGCAAACAATAATATATACATTACCAAATTATCTCTTGGGTTTAATGTCGACTTGTATGTGTACCTAATGTTGTGGCCAGAGAGTATATGTATATGAGATATGCTGTCAAAATTTATCAGCACTTTTTACTGCTATAAATAGCTCAGAGTAGAGCCGCTGCTCCTCCGCATCGAGAGGAGCCAGACGAGCTGATTCGGACGCCTCCCCCATGAAGTGTTCCGGGCACGTCCCATATTTATATATATTTGTATGTGGTACCTTTATAGAATTATACCATTACCTTTCTTTGTCGTTTGCGACGCTTTCCTGAAACTTCAAAGTTCCTGTGGGCCCACTGTGTATGTCATTTTCCATGTGACTCTAAATTGTCCATAGGTGTGAATTAGAACCCTATCCTGATGTTTCATGCACTGCATATTGTGTTATCTTCTCATCAAATAGCACAAAAAAACAAAAAGTGTATTTGACTGCAAAAAGCAGTGATAAAATTTCCCGAGGGTTAGGATTTAGGGTTAGGGTTATTCCCAAAGGGTTAGGGGTCAGAGTTTTAGGGTTATGGTTAGGGCTAGGGTGACGGTTATTAATCCCAAAGGATTATTGTTACGGTTAGGAGTGAGTTTTAAAAGGTTATGGTTATTATTGCTAAATGTTTCTGTATAGGGAGGGTGGCGCGGTGAAGGAGTGGTTAGCACATGCGCCCCACAGTTTTGAAGTTGCGCGTTCAAATCCATTGCAGCCTTCTCGTATGGAGGATGCATGTTGTCTCCTCGCTCGCGTGGATTTTCTGTGGTTTTCCAAAAACACGCACACAATTGTCACCCAAAGTTAGCTCAGCAGTGTCGAAAATCGATGGATGTTCCTGCGTAGCATCATCAAAATACCGAGTGAAGTGATTTGGGATGCTGGGTTCAGCTGAACTTCGAATTCGACATTTTCCTTCTCAGGCTCAAGCTTTCAGTCACGCTCTTGCGAACACAACAATTAACATTAAACAATAGCTTAACCTCACTAGTAAACATATGTTGACTCAAAAGAAGTCATAGTACAAAAATGTCATCATGCTACATGGGTCGTTTTGAGCATACTTCAAGGTTTGCCACAATTAGTCATCCAGCACACCATCTTCTCTGTATCATGTCACTTGTTCCAGTAAAAGCGCGAGGTAGTCATGTACCCGGCAGCCCTTTTCCCTCGATCATTTCATAAAACCTCCGCCAAGGCCAAAACGATCCTAAAACTGCCACACACAGCAAACTTCAACGCTCTCTCTTCCACTCCGTCTGCTGCTTCTGGTGGCTCACAGAAATTCAACATCCAAGCTGAACGTGCGTAACCGAATGCCGTGATTTTACAAATTTGCACCATGACCTAACGAACCAACCCACCAACTAACTAGCTAACTAATTAACAAGCATTATGGAAGTGAATATAAAAGGACCTGTCAAACGACAGGAGTTGAATCGGTCCTTCAACTTGTACCGAGACTTTTTGGTTTTTTATCTGTACAACGACCTACTGTACATCGTGTGAGTACTTTAGCAACCTCTGGTAACCATGCCATCCCTTCGCATCCCTTCCCAAGATTGGGTCCGCCTCACGTGTGCACGCTGCTCCTTGGCGGACACGAAAACAAAACACTAGCTGATGAACTCCAGAAGAACATGCGACTCCAGATGGTACATAAATACGCCACATATTCATTTTGCATTGCCGACGACTTGTTTTTGTTTGTTTGTGCTAAATGAAAGATTGCGCAGATACTTATGTTTGTAATGAGCATTAGAAGACAAATCTTTATTAAAATTGCCAGAAAGGATGGATGATGTTTTTGTTTTCGTGTGTCTTTCGTTGATAACTTACCATTTCATTTGGATTTCTATTTGGAGTGGAAGTCATTAGCGTCGCCTCCAGACGGGACGATGGATGGTCAAATATCCTGCAGACAGCAATCATTCTTGATGTTTTCTGCTCTGTCTGTAATCGTTTTTAAAGCCATAAAAAAAGAGCTCAGCGGCGACGCCGCGGCGACAAGTCGTAAATTGGTATTAGGAAAGTTGTTCCAAAGTGATACTTTGAGTTTAAAGCCTTCTGATGACTTACCCCACAGCAAAGTTATTATAATAATTCCATTTTTAAATGATGTATTAAGTTACATTGTCACTAAAATCCATAATAACTGAACTGGCAGATGCACTAATTTCATACAGTACTAAGAAGTTGAAAATGATATCATAACAAAGTTCAATAATAAAGCAGGCATTTTCGCTGAATTGCGTGATCAACTCCTGCAAGGGAATCTGCCCAAATGAGTCCCAACTGGAATCAGGAATCCTAGACAGATAGGTAGGTGACTCTAAATTGTGACGCTCTGTTGCGAAAGCCATCAAATGTGGGCGGAGCATAGCATCCAGGTTTGAGAATCATTTCGAGGATTTACCAGGAAAACTGTTCATTGCCGCTTGCACTTTTAAATATGGTTCTTCCATCAAATGAATTTCCTTTTGGGGGGGAAACTTACCAGTTTTGCAAGCGTGTGTCTCCTGATCCAACTTTTAGGGGTCCAAAACACAACTATCAAAAATCCTGCAGTAGCGCTCTCTGATGAGTGTGCTCCTGACACCAGTTACTCCGATCAACTCATATTTGGGTCACTTGTCTATCCCATACACGAAAAGGAACGGGAAGTCTGACATTTTCATTTGAAGAGGCCATTTTGGCTACGAAATTCGCCCAAATGAGCCAAGACTAGGTTCATCAATCCACACGAAAATGGGTGGACTATCAGAACACAGCACATAAAAAAAAAAAAAAAAAAACCTTCTATGTCGCAATTGAACAGGAACTTGGCCATTTTGGTTAACATTTTGTGTGAATTGCAGGGCTCGTACTTCGACCGACTCCGAATAGGGAATTCGCCCAAATGAATCCCAATGGAAAGGTGGTGTTCAAAACAGATGAGAGACACTAAATTACCAAGCTTCTTTGCCTACGCTATCTAATATGTCAAAGTTCAACGAGCATATTGCAAAGACCATTTAAATGTTGATTATGTTGGGTATTTCCGTGAAATCAAAAGACCTCAACTTGGGCTCAGTATTCTTTGATTATGTTTTTACCCAATCAACCAATAGCACGTAATAAACTTTCAACCCTATTTCCTATGATTCACAGTGTTTTCTCTACAGAATGAGAGAGTTGCTGCTTGGGTTCGGATGAAAACTCGAAAGTTTGAATTTTATGCTCCTCGTTAGCTCACTTTTCCAGGTGGATGGGCATAAAACCCGCAGTAGAATTTTAGGGGTGGGGGCTGGGACTGGTTCTCAGTTTCAGCGGGGGTCCAATGTGGACTTTAACTCAGGCAAAACTGAGGCAAAACATTAACCAGAGGGACCCGTGCACATTTCCTGAGGAAATATGAGCTGCTTTTGGGTTGGGGAAGGTTACGAACAGAAGACGTTGTGAGAATATTCGACACAGGTACACACTTTTGTGTGTATCTCTGTACACCCGCGATGTTTGTGTGTATTGCCAGGCTGATCGGATAACGTAGGAAGAACAGGTGGTTCTCGTTTATTGTAAGCTGGAGGTTAATCATGATTTAGAAGGCCCTTTTATACATTCCTGTTTAGTGTCACTCCTGCTTCCCGACACTAGAAATTGCCGCTATAAATCATTCACCTAAGGCAGGAAAACCGAAGAGTCTTTGTTGATACCTTAGTCTGGGTACTGAAGCCAAGGTCTCTGACTCTTCAGAAGTGTCTCCATGGTATGGAGTGGGCGAGCACTGAAGATAGCGGCTACGATCGAGTTCATACCAGGCAGATACTCCGACGCATAAAACCACATTGTTGTGTCATTTTCGGTCTGAGAGCGAGTCATTCATTTCCTCTTCTGCCAGAACTCAACTTGACATCACCGTTTGATTAATCATATGTTTTTATAGCATCAACTAATATCTGTCCCTCATCAATCTTTATTTTCTTGTTTGTTTGTTTGTGATCGAGATAGCTCAATGAGTAAGTGACAGTTATGGAGCATAGATGGGTAGGTCGCAACTTGGGTAGCTAGAAATCTGCAAAGGTTCAATCAAGGCAACTGGACTGATTTTGTTTGTTGAAGACATAGGTGGAAGCTGGCAAGATTGGGTGGTTGGTAATTATGTAGTTAAATGGGGAGGTGATACATTTGTAGGTGGTTCGGATCAGGCCATTTGGTCAGTCCGTCGGTCCGTAGGTGGGGAGGTGTACAGGTACAAAATCTGGGCGGTAGTAAGGTCAGCGAATAGGTCTGTACGTACATAGGCAAGTAAGTTGGTCTGTCAGAGACCTGGTATGTGTGGCAGCCGGTGGACAAGCAAGTTAGGGCGATGGTTGATCTGGAAGGTAGGTAGGTTGGTCATTTTGTCACTAGGTTGTTGGATTATTCAGTGGTCATTTCAATAGGTAGCTAGGTGGTAACCAGTTAAGCTTTTCCATAGAGAGAGCTTTGACTGATTGACAGGCTAATCATCCAATTATGAGGGTGCCATTCCCGGCGTGGGCTCACATACTGGATCTAATTTGATCTTTACACCAAACCCTAAACCCTACAAAATGGACAACAATCAAGTCTGTCAAGTCATCATGTTGTAAATCAAGTCAAGAACCTAGTCTTTCCCTTCCAAGTCCAAGTCAAGTCCCAAGTCTTTTAGTTTCACAAGTCATCAAAACACTGACTCGAGTGGATTCGAGTTCGAGTAGCAATGACTCGAGTCTGCTTCTCTGCTTATGACTTGCACATGCTGGACGTGACTTACTGCCACCTCAGCAACCTCCAGCCAGGAAAAAGACGGCTACACAATAGCTTTGTGATTAAAAACGATACAATGGAAAAATACAACATCTAAACATTCACATGTGCTTGAATTGCTGCTGAGGGCACCATAGGGACCCAGTCAGAATGTCTTTGGGGCTCTTGTCCAGTGAGCAGCAGTTCTCAGTCTCAACAGTGACACTTCCCAATCTCCCAGGATGTCCGCACTAAACGGTCTCTAATTAATACAATCAATCACGCCATGTGGGCAAGTTGTTCTCACCGCGGGACGGAATTCCTCGCACATTGTCGGGACTGTCTAACTGACTCTGATGGAGATCACTCCTGCTCTCCAGGAATGCATTGTGCGGCCCCGAAATGGGGAAGGAATGTGCCGCATTGACAGCGACGCTGTGGAATGTCCAGCCGCAACAATTAAATTGTTCAAGGCAAATGTTTACTGTGAGTGAACCAAAAAAGACTGAGAGAAAGAGGCCTTCAATCCCATTTAGTCCACACACTTCGCAACAATGGCGGCACTTGAGAAAGCAAATGAAGAGTCGGCTCGGACCATCCTCCCACATGCGCATCACGGTTTACCACCCAGCTACCTGATTTGGGGTGTCATAGTCTTGTTTATAGCTATTCCTCATAAATCCTTGTTTCCTTATTTGTCTGTGATCAAGCATACAGTAAGTGACAGCTATGGAGCAAATGTTGCATAGGTTTGCGCATTGCTAGACAGATAAATGGGCAAGTTGCAACTTCAGTTGGTCTGAAGGTGGCAACGTAGGTAGGTTGTTTGTTTGTTTGTTTGGTTGGTTGGTTGGTTGGTTGGCTAGTCGGTCGATCAATCAGTCGGTATGTCTGTACTGTATGTTGGCAGGTAGAAAGTTTGGTCGATTTGTCACTAGACTGGTTGATCGGTCACTCTTTGTCATTAGATAGTTTGGTAGTAAGAGAGTAAGGTTGGTCGGTCGGTTGGTATGGAGGCCATCGTGTGCCGATTACAAGGAAGTAGGAAGGTTGGTTAGTTTGTCACTAATTAAGTAGATAGGTAGGTAGAGAATTGGTTAGTAGATTGGTACGGAGAAGGTAAGTTACGTAAATGGGCATATTGGTTGGTTTGTCAGGTGGTCGCTACGTAGATACGTAGCTCGAAGTTTAGGCAAGTATTGTTCGGTTGTTCGGTAAGCCAGAAGCTCGGTTGGTCTGAGAAAAAGCAAAAGACATCTGCTCATCCAGTTGGAGTGGCGGGATGAACTGAAATAATATATAAACCGTGGAAACTCCTTTTTTGTCCGCAACGAACAAGTTGCTGTGTGAAGATTTACTTTGGCAGGCGCAAAGCTTTTTCTTTTTTTGTTTTGTTTTTTTTTTTCCTTCACAGGAAACGTACACGACCCACACCCTTCCGTCAACACGTGAAATGTATTGCTGTATTTACGGCAGCGGGGACCTAAAGGGATCGGCGTCATTCAATCATAACCGGCGCGCGGACAAAAGAAAATCTAAGTCAACATTTGTTACGTCTTCCTAAACGAGACCCAGATGGGGAAGCAGGACTACGTCCAATGTGAAGTGTCCAAAAGCCTGCAAAATTTCAAATGTTAAGTTTCAAAACTTGAAAGCTATTTTCAACTACATATGCAGCTTTTAATTTAGGAAGTTTACTTTGGAATTTGTTTGCTTGTTAATTGGCACTTATGCAAAAATGGACGGGATCAATTTTGGTGCAAGCCCAGCAGAAGGTGCAGATTGAAGCATCTGGTTCCGCTTTTGCTAACATTGCCAGATTTTGTGGCACCTCTAAAGTCGAACGAAATCTGAAGAAGTCAGTTTCTGATGAGGCACGCTGATATTGCGTTTGCCGAAATTGAAAGCAAAAAACAACCAAAAGCCAAAGAAAAAGATACAGATGAATGCACTAAAAGGTCATGAATTTTTACATGCAGAAGCAGCGAGTGGATTGCTACCGATGCTAAACGCTTCCTTATGGAGATGCACATGTAAAGAAAAGGGGAAAAAAGCCGCCCTTTGTATCCCGACCCCAACCACATATCAAAACAGCAAAACAGAAGATATACGAGACGATTTTTATATGTAACTGGTAATTTAAATATTTATAAATCTCCTAGGGGATGTGGAAGCTGCAGCGGCCTTTTATTATCGACAAGACGCCACCTAGCCAAACAGAGCAGCGTTGCTTCAAACTTCATTTGGTCCGGTTTTTTTTTGTCACCCTTGAATTATTACCCCGGCCTCCGCTCATTTGTTTTTGTCAAAACGCATAATGTACTGCGCACTCACCACCAGACACTTCATTGCCAGCACATGCACAATCTAATGAGAGCCAATGCAAAGGATGGAGAAAAACAAAAATCCGTTTTTAAAAAGAGAAAAATGTTCAATTCTGATTTACAAGGGACATGGCATGCTGCAATTTTCAACCAAACTTTCATTCTCTGTTACCTTAAACTATTTTTTTTAGCTCATCAATTTAAAGTATGTAACATAAAAATAACATTTTTACTATAAATCTGAAAGGAGAAAATTATGAAAAATACCAATTGTAATGCTAAAATTAAAATAAAGTCAGTAGCACAAAATAAAACAATTTGTTTGAAATTTACTTCATACATATATTTCTCTACTAAAATTATTTTCATTTCCAAATGTATATTTTGAATACAAATGTTTAAAACTTTTTTTTTTTAAAATGCAATTTGTATTCATAATTCAAATAATATTGTATTGGAATTATTTGTTTTGTATAAAATAAACATTGTATGGATATTATGAATTGCGAGTAATGAAGAAATACACATTTTAATATTGAAGTTAAACTGAATAAAAATTATACAACTACAAACTATTTTATTCAAGAATAAATAGTGTTATTCATATATAGTTTTAATATTAATTGATTTAACATTTTAATTTTAAAATGCCATACTTTTCCATACTATGAAGTAATATTTCATTTTTTATTATTTGTCTGAAAACATTTTTACAGACTTCATATGCATAATACATCCTCTGTTACAAACTATTTTATTTGTGTATATATTGTAATTTTTATATCTGGTTTGAATATTAATTGTATTTTTGATACTGTTCGGTTATGTTTCATTTTTTTATTATTTTAAATTCATTTCCCCAGACTATGTATAATACATCTTCTGTTACAACAGTCTTCATGTGAGCTCCAGTGATTTTGAAAGATTTCAGAACAAAAATAAATGTTTTTGCTTTTGATATTTAAAATTTGCAGAGTCATGGCGAGACGTTCTTCATTCCATCAGGGCAAGGAGCAGTTTTATTTGTTTTGCTTAAAAAAAAAAGTCCTTGGTACTCCACAGGAAGGGGAGCAGGACCTTTCCGTGGCGATGTGTCATAAATCGCAGCTTTCGGGAGGACCTCACATCAGCATGTCATCGCTCAACGTTCGTGATGTGCACCGTTCTGTTGTAGCCACATGTGCTTTGGTTTGCACGAAGCACTATAATCAACCTCACGCTTCTCTTATTAAATGGCTGCCAAGGCCGCAGCTAAAAATAGCGTGAAAGGTTTCACATCACAACTGACATACGTGCAATCATTTTAATCACAAGCGAAGTAAATAAATTCGTAGCCTCGTGAATAACCACATCCCTCCTGTTACCCCCTTTTTTTTCCCCTTTTTTTTTTAACCTTTGATGGCCAGATGAGGTTTGGAGGAGTTGTTGTGTGACTCATGCGTTCAGAAGCCTCGAGCCAGATCGCTCGTGGTAACAAACGGCGCGGCTGACGGCCCAGATAAAGTTGCGCCGTGATCAAAGTGCGGCGGGAGGAGCAAAGGGAGGATACGAGACGGCTGAGCGGAGGGCAGGTCGGCCTCTGAGAGAGAACAGAACGTGGAAGTGAGACAATGATTGGAAGCGTGATCTAACAGCAGCTTTGTAGCCTCCGAGTCTTAATCTTGGCAGGACAAATCTGAAAAAAAAATCTTCTTCTTTTACTCCTCATCCCACATGGAAAAAGATATTTAAAAAAAAAAAAAAAAAAGCACCTTTTAAAATTCCACCGAGAGTAAATGCTTATGATCTTTACTTTATGCATCATCACTGACATGTATTATTGTATAAAAAGACATTGCTGACATCAAGAAGAGACAGCCTGTACTCATCAATTGGAAAAGTAGTATGACGAGGTTCTAGGGATAGGTAACGATACCGGGTATCGGTATTCTTTCTTTCTATCGGGTACTCGTGAAGGCTGCCGATACTTAAGGCAAAAACAATTTGACATTGAGTAAATCCTCCTTACCAGTAGATGGCGCTAGACTGCGGCGGTTCGATATCATCATGTGCATCAGAAAGTAAGAAAAGTCTTTGGTCACAATTATATCATTGTGCTCATTGAAATTGTATCCATCGTCGGGTTTGGAAACATTTTGTAAACATATTTGCTTGGGTTGTCCTTGAGTAATTTAGCAAAAAATATTGCTAGCCTGCTAGCTAACGTCAGTTCTGTAGCATGCTAACAGAGCACACCTGTGCCATTCATCAAAGGAACAGAAAATTCAATAATTAGCCGGTCCAGGGTTAACTATGGCTACAATTTCCATCACATCTATTTCTTAATCAATTTACCGTAATTTCTCATGCATAATGCGCATTTATTTTCTCCAAAAATTGTCAAAAGTCAATAGTGTGCATTATACATCAGTATAGGGGCAAATGGAAAAAAACTTTCACATTTTATAAATGTATGCCGCCATCTAGTGGTTATGAAAAAGCTGTACACTTTCATTCCAAAATGCCACCGCCACCTAGAGGTTATGAGAAAGGTGTACACTTTCAATCTAATATGGCACTGCCACCTAGTGGTTATAAAAAAGGTGTACTTTATACTTTCATTCCAATATGACAGGTGTACATATGACTGCATATATGTACAGTCGTGCTCATAAGTTTACATAATTTGTGAAATTGTTTTTTTGTTTTGTTTTTTAATATGACTGATGACTGAACAACAACCATCATTAATTTCTTTATGGTTATGTTTAGTTTAATGATGATGCTTTTCTGAATTCGCCTGGTCCTCCATGTTTTTGTTAAAGAATTGTACCCATCTTACAAATTCTGCCTGGGTAATCAAACATATGAGCACCACTGTGTGTTTTCTAACTTACTAAATAAAAGTAGGGCTGTGAATTTTAAAATAAGAGCAAGTAACTTGAAAAAAAAAGTATTACGTTCAAATAAATTGCTGACCTCCAGAATAATAATTTGAAAAAATCCTAATAAAATACAGTCGGTCAATGGTTACTTTTCAACTTGATGCAGCTTTGCGCTTCTTGCTCTTTCGTTACTTTTAACATTAATACAGTATGCAATGTTTTACTGTATATACTACTACTCCTGGGCTTTGACGTGATTGTGTGTCCATGTAGACTGGCTATCTAAAGATGGATCTTTAGTAGATCTTGCTGCCAAGTCATGGGTGGAGAAACGTGGTGTGGGGTTGGGGGATTATGTAAAATGAGCCCACTGTGATGTCACAACAGGGGCAACATCTCAACGGTGTACTTAAAGACACAAGAGCAGCTCATAAAAAATATATTTGGTAGTCCAGTTTCACATTTGGTGAGTAAGCAGGCACTCCAGAGACCCTGATGTTTGTATGCAAGCTATTAAAAAATACATTTTATATCATATTTCACCATTGAGGTGATAATAATTTTTTTTTTTTTTTAGATAACAAGGCAAATAACACAGTCAGTCGAGGGCATCATCACATCCCATAACTTCCTACGAGACCTCCCTTAACTCCTCCCGCCGAGACGCTACGAGGAGTCAGAGGAAGCGATGCGCCCGAAGCCAACAAAAACAGGCCGCGCTTTGATTTACGGAGCAAGACCATCTCATTCATAGAGGACGAGGAGGAGGACGAAGAGCAGGAGGAAGAGGAAGGGGGTCACGGCGAGGCTGCGCCACCAAACGACGCTTCCGATGTCGCCAGAAATGTTGTTTTCATGGCGCTCAAGAGGAGGGAAAGAATAACAGGGTGTCGTTTTGGTGGTTCCTAATCAGCGCAGGCGGAGGCTGCCACGGAAGAAGCTCCTCAGTTGAGCAGCTCACCTCTGGAATTAACATCAACGTGGAGCACATACGACCTCGCATTAAACATGCCGGGTTGCCCAATGCAACGTCTCGTCTTTAGCGATAAACTAAATTCTTAGTGTTATCCACTGCTAACTACAATAATAGAGAAAACATTTCGGGGGAAATTACAAAGTTATCAGTTTATGATGATTCCGAGATATTGAAAATCATCTGTAAAAGCACAAACATGCAACTTTTCATCATTACAATGAGCCTCCGTTTATGGCGGGGGACATGTTCCAGGCTCACCTATAATAGGTGGAAATACACAATACCAGAAACCAAATAAAAAACATATTGGTAATAGTATTATCCTGCCCACACATTTGAAACACATTAAAAATCAATTAAAAAGCATCGTCTTGAAAGTATTCCTTAGTGTCTCAGTCATTTGGTCGCAGAGTTCTCTAAATAAGAGGCAAAGTGTGCTTGCTTCAACCGGTTTATTTGTTACTCTCAGTGGAAGTTTCCTGTAAAACTGACATATAAAACAAAAGAATATTAAACATTATATATTTAAACACCCACATTTTCAACCAAAGAATGTAACTTTGTCTATCAAAAGTCCGCTAGCTTAATGCTAACATATTGCCTAACTATAATTAGCATAAATAAATGTTTCGGTAATTACGATAAACCTTCAAACAGCTGATGCTTTCATACACAGGAAGTAGCAACGCATACAAATAGCATACAACAATACTCACAGGCATGTATGTCATTTTTAAATAAGTTCTCTATTTAATCAGACAGCTATTTCTGTTTTTAATCGCTATTATCTCTTCCTGCATTATCAACAAGTGTTGGATAGCTATAAGATATTCTTTAAAACAAGACATTTGAACTGATGAGAAATTGCTGCAGAAGTTGCGTGTGAATGCTAAAGAATGCTGTAAAGCGAAAAAGAAAGTCATAAAGTGCGGACCATTGCACTTGTTCTCAATCCCAGCGCATTATAGTAATCCCCCGATGTGAACGCAACACTTGCATTCACACTTATGCATCCACACTCATGATTGGGACAAAAAGTTGCAATTCAACTGCAATTTTTTTTCCCCCAGGAACCTTTTGAGGACCACTGAACATTGGGACCTGGATCCAAATTTCGTTCCGCCTCACTAAGCCACCCACTAAAAAGTCGTTGCTCAAGTGGGAATGCTTTGGAAAGGTTCTGGAACTTTGTGGGCAGAGGCCTGCATCGCTAAAAACATCAAATTGGATGACTACTTGTTAGCTGTGTGAAAGCTATTAACAGTTTCATCTGCTCAACGTGGTTTGTGTCACAGCGGTTCCCACCCATCTGTTTTGGAGGAGAAACAACATTTTTGTACCATTTTCCCCAAGTGTTTCTCACTGTTTTCAATCGGCACTCTAAATAGCGACAAGCCGCAATCCCCGCGGCGTACGCGAGGCACCAAATCTGGGTGCAACTCAAGCGGCGGAAACTCGATCGGGCCTTCAGAACATCTGCGCCTTGAGATGAGCGGTCACCGACGCTCGGAGGGCCGTGTCCGCGTAGCCGCAGCTGCAGCCAACTGCTCCCAGATGTTGCCGATAGAGCCCCGGCGTCTGGCGGGACGACGTTTGATCCCGTGCGCCGAGGGCCCGCCAGGCTCGGCGAGGGCCCGACGGAAGCTCGGCAAGCCTCGCGGAGGAACCTGCGGTGCGCCAAAAGTGGCTTCAGATGCGGGAAAAAAAATGGGGTGGGGCATAGGGGGGACGACGACGACGACGACGACGCGGAGGCTCTTGGAAGCCGCCTTGCCATCTCTGAGCCAGACCGAGCTGGGCCACTTACATTGTAATAGAAGCACTAAACACATCAGTTTGATATACAGGGTAACCTCGTGACTTGCATTCGTGCGCCCAAAATAAAAACTTGCCGACCATATGCGCACACGAAGAAGATTCCTCACGCCGTCTCGTGCTGTGCCGCGCATCCGTGCACTCATTTTGACAGTCTTTGTACACCCGCCATTATGTTGGAGAGGCATGACATTTTGAGAGGAGGAGGCCAGAACGTTCAAAATATACACGGCACTTATGGTGCAGAAACCGGCTGCGTCTAGCTGCCGCTCCATCCTGTTTCCCTTCCCCGTGAACTGAGAAGCGATGACACCGCGCAGCCATGTCCTCAAGTTCAACTCGCAACATTTCGCCACGAACGAATGTATCACTAACTAAGAGTAGAGAAAGTGCTCGCTCATCTGTTTCATACGGTGCATATAAAAAGTCTACACACCCCTCTTCAAATGCCAGATTTTTGTGATAGAAAAAAGACGGATCAAGACAAAGCGCTATTTCCAGCATTAATGTGGTCCATAACCTGTGCAACTCAACTTCATACATTCTAACACACGTTTGGGAGATTTTTTATTTATTTTTTTTAAAGTCTACATTTTATTTCTTAATCCAAAATGAAACCAAATCTTTTTTTTGTTTTTTTTTGGGGACAATTGTACATGTTTATGTATATATACGTGTTATATTTACATTTTATACATAATAAGGAACCTTTTGTGAACCAATCAGAATCTAAATGTAGTACCAGGGGAATTAATCTACTCTCAAAATCTGTTTTTCCCAACCTTTATTGAGCCAATGTACATATTTTACTTTAGAAAAATGAATCTCACAGCACCACCAAATACAAATGTCACAATTAGTGGATACACAGGTTAAATGGCATCTAGTGGAAGAGCATTTCATTGCTTCTGCTTGTCACTATATGTTGTATGCGATACGTTACATACAGTACAAATACTTCACGTATTTGTACTTCATTTCTATGCAGCACTGAAAAAGTATGAGTCTTTCAAAGCAGAATGAAATCCTCCAAGTTTATCAACATCGGGGAGTTTGGGAGTTCTATTTCCGAATGTTAATGACTTTGACATCGTGAACAAGATTGGGATTAATCATTTAGTAATCTTCTGCAAATATTTGCACATTTCAGTCTGATTTGCCTCGGAGGCAACTCCCTATCTGCTGTCAAGTTTTTGTCTATATGTGAAATCTAATGCATTTGGTTAAGCCTTAATGAAATGTGCAGTATGAATACATTTGCTCTTGCCTGGCTTTCGCTCCAAAAACAGGCCTTAAAAATAGTTCGGGTCGGTTTGCCCACCACAGGCAAATGTATTTTTATAGCACGCGCAGCTGCGGGCTGTAACTCGCTCGCTAGACTCGGGAGAAACATCCAAGACGTTAGAAAAATGCCAGATGCAAAGCCTCAACATGTAACTTCCTTTGAATTTTCAATAATGCATGAAAAATACGAGTAATAATAATGTTTTTTGCACAATTGTATAATATTCCAGTCATAATATACTTTAGTATGAATTATTCTGATAGGATACGATGATAATAGTGTGTCTGATTGGATTTAATTTGAAATTAATATGTTTCCTGTGTGGTCTGGGAAGCTGCTGGATGCGAGTGTGCAACTAAACACTGTTGGCATTGGAATCCCAAGCTTGGTGCACTGAGAAAAAAGTGACGCTTAGTGGTCACAGGGATGAATGGCAAGCAACACAAGACGGCTTGACTGGCCATGCAAATCCTCATTCGTCATTTCAGAAAGTGTGGTTTGAAGGATGACGTTTCTCGGCAGTAGGGACGTAAACTAAACAACAACAAAACGTTTATTGTTGAAGAGAGTTTGATTTTTTTTTAAACAGGATAATAATAATAATAATAATAAAAGGAAATTATGTATAACCTGATGAAGTCTTATTTATTTCGGCTTACTATTTACGACACTAAACCTTTGGTTTTATTGTTTTTTAATCAAGGAAACTGCTTTGATGTATATAATAAAATAAAACAATATAAATAATAATGTATTTTTATTTGGCTGTCCTATTTTTATTTTCTTACTACTTTTTACTCAAAACCTTTGGTTTTATTCCAGAAAGAAATTCTAGAATTTATATAAATAAAAATTTCTCATTTTGTTTTATTTCCTTAATGAATCTTGAATTTGCTTCAATTTATAAAATAATAATAATAAATTGTACGGTAATAATCATCATCATGGCGGCACAGTGGCAGGAGACTTTAACCGTGCACATATTTGGTTAGGATTTCATTCACGAGAAGTTAAGCAAATGAATTGCGCATGCTCAAATTCATTCCATTCGAAAGCTGTGTGTCCACCTCTTGCCATTCGTACAACAGAAGAAGCCATGACTTCCAGCGAGTATCAGTATCAGAATATCACTTTTGTGTTCCATTAATCAGTGCCCAAATTTCACAGTGAGTTGGTCCATTTGTGAGTAAATTGAGACGAGATCATTGACATTTTTGGCAGTGTGTATGCTGTGAGATACTGTATTTTTTTACGTAAAATGGGTGCCTTGCCGCAATAAAGTTTGGGAAACACTGGTGTACAGGATGGGGCTGAGGACGCATCCATGTGGTGTGCCCGTAGTTGTGGCAATGCTGGCTGAAGTCTTGACAGACTGCGGCCTGCCAGTGAGCACATCTAGGAGCCATTCACAAAGGGTGGGGTTCAGGTTGATTGTGGGCGAGTCTGAAATTGATAAAAGCATTCATGGCGCAGCTGTAGATGATGAAATGATGTAGGAGTCTCTGTTTTCCAGTTGAGAGCGAGATTAGCGGAGTGTTGTTTCGGTCGGCACTATGTGATATGCGATAAATGTTGCCCACTCGGCATCCACTGCAGCCTGGTCATCCTAGTAGGGGGAGGCCTCCATCCGTGGTCCCTTCTCAAGGTTTCTTCCTTTATTCCCCAAATGGGTTTTTGAATTTTTCCATGCGCAAACTGTGACCCTGTGAAGGCCCTTAAGACTCTTTTGCGATTAAGGGCTATACAAAGAAACTTGACTTGACTTGAGACATTAAAGATGCGGTTGAGAACATCAGCCAGCTTGTTGGCATAATCTCTGAGGGCCTGCCCAGAACATATAAATGTTCCTTCTTCAAGGTTCGTGACCGTTAAACCACACCAAAAGTAGCTAGCTAAAATAACTACACAAACGGAAAGTGCCTCTAATGTTAGGTTTGTTTGATCATCAGCTTGTGTTTTTCACAAGTATTTCATTATATTACCTGATTCATGTAGGGAAGCTCTCTCAAGACACAGAGATTGCCGGTCTCAGACAATTGGGTTGTGTTGGAATTTCGATTTAGCTTTCTATTTAAGCCCACGTGACTCCACTCCTCTTATTTGCCAGTGTGCCGTAAAAGTTGTTTTTGTTGGAAAAGTTACAACTGTACATGCCTCCCTATATGTTTGCTTATTGTTGCTCTATGCAATCAAAGAAAGAAACATTCTAAAATAGAATACATCTGATACAGGTATTCAAAGTTAACCTTCAAAACAAAAAGGTCGAAAGGTCAGGACAAAAAAAGTCAAAAGGAGCTGGGATGTGGCATTTAACGGCACAAATTGTCATCTAAGCAAAAGTTGTTCTTGTTCGGTTAAAGCCTCACGTTACGTGTCTGTGGGATAGAGCAAGTCTTGATAGCCAAACCAGTGAAACTGCTCAAAAAAAGCAGGCCTTCAGAACATGTGCACACAGCAGGCCACAGGTGTCCTTTATGGAGCAAACGCACTCTTTGTGTTTGACAGTGAGAAGTCGGAGGCCAGCAAGCGCTCAAGATATCCAGGGAAGCGTGCAAGCTGCGACCAAGAAGATTCGTACATTTAAAATTGAAGGAAGTGCTCAAATATGAGGAAGAGGAAGCGCTGACAAACGAGTTCACTTGCACGTTATGCCAAACCTTATGTTGCCATACTGTGCCATGAAATGCTGGTATGCAAGAGGTTCCACTACACGGTGGTTCCTTGACATACGAGTGACCCGACTTATGGGTTTTTTGAGATACGAGCAGTCATTTTGGCTGCTGTTTTTGCTTTGACTCGCTTGCCCAAACTTGAGACACGAGCGGCAGTATGGCGGCAGTAAAACGCAAGTCACTTCACAACAAGCAGCCGTTTGGCACAGTCAACAAATCTTCAGAAAAGAGGCTTCAAGCAGTTTAACGGCACTCCAAGTTAAAGTTTACCATTAAATTACATAAAACAAAGAGAATTAAACGTGGACGTCTTTTGTGTTTACTGTATATGTGGGGATCGAAGGGGCAGGTTCTTTCTTTTCTTGACAACTTTAATTGTCTGTTTTGATGTCATTAAAGATGAAAAAGTGCTATAGAAATAAATTTGATTTGATCATCGTCATCAATCATTTTCATTGAATCGGTCTTATTATTTTTGCAATAGTTAGAATACTATATATATAATAATTAATGTAAAAAAAAATTTAATTAATGTAATAATTTTGTTTATCTAAAAAGTTATTTTTGATTTATATACATGCGTTTGTGCGAATTGCTTTCGGCGGAACCTTTGTGCGGAACCATTCTGCTAACAGTCACTGTTTCCTCCCGGGTGACAGTTCCGTCGAACGGGTTGTCTGTATTTACACCGCAACGTGGATGCAACTATTGTACTGTAGTAGAACTCTTCTGATGACACATGACGGACATTTTATGTATATATGTTTTTTATTTTTTTTTAAGTCTATGGTTAGTTTAGATATTTAAAAATGGGTAAAAAGCGTCCCAGTGATGACGCGATGGAGCCCAACACGGCGACCAAGAAAGTAAAGATGACTGAGTTCAACGGGACTCTTTTTAAAAGCATGCTGAAGGACCCTACAAAAGCCATGAAGGGTAAACATTTTACTTTAAAAAAATATATATCACTCATAAAGCAGACATATTCATATTTATCTTTGCTCGGCGACAGGACTTGAGATGTTCATAGCAACCGCCAAGAAACTTCCATCATCTGAGCTGTATGATGTGGTTGAAGGTTACATTAAAATCTCCATGGAGTGTGCA
The DNA here is from genome assembly GCF_024500385.1 of Phyllopteryx taeniolatus. Lineage (NCBI taxonomy): Eukaryota > Metazoa > Chordata > Actinopteri > Syngnathiformes > Syngnathidae > Phyllopteryx > Phyllopteryx taeniolatus. The sequence goes on along the minus strand of NC_084509.1, from coordinate 28,355,569 downwards.
GAAATATTCAAATTGCTGGAAGGAGAAAAACAAACGGAGAGAGAGGTGAACTGGACTTGAATGTCTTACTTCAGTTTGTCCTAAAAATGAACGTCTAATAATGGGATCTTGGGTGTGTGTGCAGATGGTGCTGATCTTCGAGAGTCTAGAGATGATTCTCCTGAGGACCGCCAGCGATTTGACCCACTTCAACATGGTGGGCAACGCCATAGTGAAAAAGATCGTTGCCGGCCACATGAAGCTGATTCAAGGCAGCTTTCAGTCAGAAAATCACAGGTCGGTCACATTAACGCAACTGCAAGAAAGCAGTTTAAAACAATTTGATGGTGTCTTAATTACATCTAACATGCTTTTGTCACAATACCTACCTAATACCGAAAACACCTATACTGTACCGCTCATTCAATGAAACAATTCCCCCCCCCCCCCCCCCCAGATTGGTGCGTCAGTGTCTGAGCCTCCTGTCCGCTTCGATCTCTCAAGGGCCCGAAGCGGCCAGAGAGATCCTAAGTCACATTTACATTAATAAAACCCTCTCTGGGCTGGCAAGGAGAAAAGACAAGCAGGTAAGAAGATGACTAAAATGTCACTTGATTGTGAGCACCTTTTACGTGCAAATACACTCTCCTCCAAAGGTATTGTAACAAATCGGCCTCACTGTTTCGCTTTTTTCGGACGGAGTGTATATCTTCTCTACTTTTCCCAGGGAAGACCCGACGTCCGCATGGCCTTCATCCAGTTTGCGCTGTCCTTTTTGGTGTCTGGGGACAACGCAACAGTTGGACACATACTAGAAGTCAAAGGTAAGCATGAGTCGTTGTCATCACCAAGCAACTTTTTTTTCCTGCACGTTGCTGATGAGTTAATGTGTTGCGACAGAGCTTCTGCCGGTAATTCTGAGCACGGGACTGAAAGAAGACAGGATGTCAATAGTCAATTTAATCTTGTCCACGCTGAAAAGCAGGGTAAGCGCACGCTCATCTATTTTAGTACATACAGTGGAGATAAAAAGCCTTCCCGTGTTCAAATGCCAGGTTTTTGTGACACAACAAAAATGACACCAAGAGAAATTATTTCAAAAGCATTAATGTGACTTATAGCCTGTAAAACGTAATTAGGAAAAAATAATTCATTTCAAGAGGGGAAGTAAAAATAAACAACTGAGGTAATGTGATTACACAAGTGTGCACAGCCTTTTATAACTGGGAATGTGGCTGTGTTCAGATTCACGCGTTTACATTTAAACTCATGTTAAATGGGATTCAGCCCACACCTGCAGTTCCTATGAACTAATGTAATGTTAATCTGTTCTAGTAGGCTAGCTCTTTTTTTTCTTTTCCTCAGGAGACAAATTCCTTGTGTGTTTTTTGGACATACTTGGCAAATAAAGATGATTCTGATTCTAATGCTGATAACGCTGTTGGCTAAAGCTAATCTCTGTTAGCAGTGCAGTGGCTTTAAAATGGAAGATCTTTGCTCGGCCGAACTTCCAAGTCAAAGGCAGAGAAACTCTGTGTGGCGGCAGCATTGTGTAAATTAGAAGAGAATACAAAGCTGCACTGTCACATCACAATCTAGTGGAACAGTTCGCTCAGGCAGCCCGCACAATATTTATTTTGTTGTGTCATCTCGCGCGTGTTAATTGTACACAAGCCATTACAACACTTCATAATTTGTCGCCTTTATTAACAAAATCCTCAAAATGTGATTGTGGTTCCAGTTTAATTTGTCTGGATGTAAATTTCTTGATGATGTTTATTGGTGTTGTCTCGTTGCAGGTTGTATTAAACAAGGCCATTAGCAAAACGCAAAAGGTGCGTTTTTTCACAGCCGCGCTGTTAGCCAATGTCGCGTCGCTGTATAAATGGAACGGGATTGTGGACGCCACCGCGGATGATAACGAAGTGAGTTTTTGTCTCAGTTGAATAAGATCTTTGTCAGTGTTCGTCTGAATCAGCGTTTGGCTCAACTGAAGTGAATGTGGAATATTTCCAAAATTCCTCATCTTAAATTCCCGAAGAAATTTACCTGAAACTTTTTGGGAAATGCCACCGCTTTGCAACCTTATTGGGGACTGCTGGTCTAAATGATATTTCTATGTTAAAAGATGGAGGATGGCTCGGAGGTTGCTGCGATAGCAATGGTGCGGGAGATGGTTCACAGCTTCCTTCTGGACTTGTGTTGCTCCCGGAGGCACGGCATCAGCTTCCACGATGCCAGCTTTGGCACGGCTGGCAGGCAAGTACTATGCATCACTATCTGCCGTACATAAATGCAGAACACACCGTCCGTGACGACCTCAACTTTCTCCACAGAGCGGGCAACATCGTCCTGCTTCAGTTCCTGGTGGGCCTGAAGCAGGCGACGGAGGACGAGCTGGTGGCCGAGCTGGTGGTCCGCACGCTCAAAGCCAGTCCGGATGTTCTCACACGATACTTCAAAGAGACGCAGTACTCGTACTCGCCCCGCCTCAAAAGCGCCTGGCAGGACAATGTCAGGCTGCTCAAGAAGGTAAATGTAAACAAAAAAGGAATTACAAAAGAATACAGACTCAAATGCAGTTTTAGTTGATGCAGAAATGCAAATAGAAATTGAAAACACTGATAACAATAAAGTGTAATTCTAATTGATGTGCTACAGGAAATGAATACAGAAACGATATTATTTGGAAATGAATATTGAAAATGAAAAGATGCATTTTTAATGTACATATTATATATATAGTTATATTATCATAGTGTATATGACTTATTTATATTTTATGCATGAATCATTTTTACTAATTTACCAAGGTAAGTATTAAAATGAAGGGAAAAAAACTAATATCCAAAGACAGTGTCAAAGTTAATACAAACATTTTAAATCAAAAGAAACTGTAACTTGGAGCAATTTCTGCTCTAAATATAAGTTTAAATCACAGAAATTAATGTAATTCTAATATTAATATGGGACAAAAAAACTGATTTTATGTTTCAATAAATGTATTAAAAATTGTTTTTATCTAAAGTGAGAATCATGCAGAACAAAATATATCATGAAAATGTATATGGAAGTAATTTATATAGTAACGTTGCTGTTTTTATTTATAATCGTTATTAGCGTATTCATTATTTGTTTACTTTTATATTAGGAGCTCAATATGATACAGTGTAGTTCAAACTATGGTCACAATCATAAACATGTGTGTCATATATATATATATATATATATATACACACACACACACATAGATAGAAAGGTAGATAGATCTTATATTGGCTCTCATTCGATATTGTCAGTGTGCCTATTGAAGAGTGCTGTGTGTTTTTGTTAACTAATATCATCACTGGTATTGTTTCTTTCACGTCAGATCTACGAAGCCCAGCCGGAGCTCAGCGTTGTGTTCCAAACCAGCGAGCACGTTCCTCTCCCTCGCCTGCTCTCCATGATCACGGTGGTCTCGCTGCCTCCCATCTGCAACAAGGCCTTCTTCACGCAGGGCCTCAATGTGAGCATCCCACCACATTTGCAGTACACTAAATAGGTTTAAAAAAAAAAAAACACAACTAACAGTTCTTGAAGATTAAATGCAAATGTAACAGTTCAATATAACAGAATGTTTTCAGGTGGGAATAAATCCACGTGTTTGTCCCTAAGTGCCGTGTGTTTGGTTGTAAGATGGCGTTTGAGATGCAATGGTTTCATGCATTCATTGCTAAGAACTTCGCAACATAGCACGCACTGAGGACCACTTGAAGGAGCACTTCGACAATCACTGGGCTGGACCAGTAATCTGCTCGCCTCCTCTCCCGCCAGTTTGCGAACACTGCGGTGCAGCTCACCACCTTCACCATGATGAGCTTCATCTTGAAGAAAGCAGCCAAGAATGTGGCGTTCCTCGTGGACCACCGCTCCGACGTCTACACGCCGGACACGATGGCCGACCTGGTTCAGCAGTACACAGAGATGCTGAGCAAGGTGAACACCATAAAATAGCATTTTAAATCCCTTCAAATTGACCTTCCTTTATCAAAATGCATCTCTTTGTGCTAGATTTTGCCAGATATGACGAGCGTCGTCTCAAAGTGGCAGTCGCTCAGCAAAAAGGACAAAACGGACGGCGAAGGGAGTAAGGCAAACAAGGACGCGGGTGCGGAACGGACAGGTAAAGAGGATTTTTTTGTGTAACCTATCCCCAGATTTGTTGGGGGGAAAAAAGCAAAAAACATGTCCAAGTGATACATCCCGTCTGAGAGACAATCCTTGTATGTCGGGGAGGAGCTAAGTTTAGTCTTCGCAAATAGCGCGTATTACTATATATTGTTTCTTCTCATAATACAGAGATGTCCAAAGTAGGATATGAAAAGTATATCGCGCAATTTCTGAAATATCATGATATAATATTGAGGGTCTTAAATTTCATAAGGGGCCTTTTAAAAAGGATAAAATCGCAAAATACCAAATTGTCCTTTTAGGGAGCCCTTGGTGGGAAAAAAACAAAACAACAACTGTCCCGTTCTAATGGAATCCAGATAATTAACCGGAATAAACGTGTGTTGCAGCTCCTGAGACACCTGAGGTCGTCCTGCTCAAAGCGCTCATCCTCCAGGTCATATGTCTTTACCAAAATGTTGTGCCACACTTGGTTACTCAGTGCAAATTTGACTTCAGCAAGCTTCTCAAAGGTAATGGTATTTTTTTTTTGTAACAATTACACATGCCTGTCAGAACACAAACCACCAGTAATACTTTTTTTAAAATGATTATTTTTTTTTTAATATAAATCGTCTAAAGGCATTGTGTCAGAGGGGGGAGTGAGCGAAGAAGTTGCCCCCGTCCTGCAGCATCAGATACTGCAGTTGGCCTTAGACCTTCCTGCAAGCAAGTTCTCGTGGTTCCGTCTTCAAGTAAGAAGAACCTCTGAAGGAGAGACATTATGCATTTTTATTCAAAATAAAAATTAAAAAATAAAAAAGCTCCTGGGTCTCTTGATAACATGTCTGTGGCATACTTTTGTCATAGTACCCCAGTGGTTGTCAAACCTTTTACACCAAGTACGACCTCAAAAAAAGTCTCTCCAAGTACCACTGTCATAAACCAATAGGACAATACAGGTGTTCATCAAAAACAAGGCAGAGGTTTTATTGTTGTAAGCCACTGTAACATAAAGCACAATTTTAACAATAACGGTGTGCTTAGATATAGGGGGAAAAAAACTGTACTTTAATAATGATTCAATTAAAATGTATTGCACATCAACAAAAATTGTAACGACAGTAAATACATGTTTAAAATCAAACAGCGCTAAAAGATTAAATGCACATTTTTACTTGAAAGTTAAATACAACTGAACAGTACTCAACAAATGTACTGGACTGGATTTAAAAAATGTTTGAGCCACTGTAACATTGTACACAGTTTTGAGCTCGTGTAGCACTTAGAGAATCACGGGTGCAGCGAATCCCTTTATGTGACGCATGCAGCTGTCATCATCATTTCAAAATGTGAAAAGGTATTTACAGGAATCTGTCCACATAATATCCCGCTATAAAACCATTTTAGCCGGAGGGAGTCATTTTACAGTAAAAGCACAATAACAACAATGGGGAATTGATGGAAAGGGTTCTCTTCCCACAGGAAGCTGCGGATAACGGCGAGAAATCCGTACTCTACCTGCTCCTCAAGATGTTTGTCGGCAGCCGCTGCGGCCACCTGAAGACCTCCACTCGGATGCTGGTTCTTAAAGTAAGGAACCTCCCGTATATGTGCCCAGCGATTGGCTGGCGTCCAGTCCAGGGTGTACCCCACATCTCGCCCTTGTCAGCAGGGATAGGCTCCGGCTCACCCGTGACTCCACTGAGGACAAAAATTGAATGGCTTTATGTCATGGCAATCGCATTTACATTTCAAACGTGGCTATTTTTTATTAGTTTCATGGTTTGGGCATTGGCAGGCTCAAAATGCTGTGGGTAACATGCTCTGTATGTATTTTCCACTGTTTACGATCATGGTCAATGAGTCATGCCCATTTGGCTGCTACACTCTGCCCGTGCTTCTAAAGTCAAGCTCAAGTCATACATGAAAGCTACAAGTGCTTGGTTGTGGGCGACCACAATATAGCCCACCAGATTTGATGGGCTTGGATTTTGCAATGCGAATAAACTGTGGTTGTACTACTGTAGTGAGTGAGATGTAAAATTACAGATTCTGTTAGGCTTGAACAAATGTATTCATAACGATTGTGACGATTCCCATCAAAAGGTATGGATGGACTCTTGAGTGAGGTGAAAAAAAGGAGAGCGACTGTTGCCGATGCGCTTTCAGCTGTTTATTGAACGGAAAACAGCCAAACAGACAAATGCAATATAAGAATACTCACAAGCAAGGAAAAGTAGGCCAAAACTCGCATCCAGATGCCCACATTGATTGTTCCTGATGTTGCTGAGAAGGCCACACCCCTTAAAGGCCCACAGCTCAGGCGCACACTTGTTGTCACTTGCGGCTTGTCCCGACTTACAGTAATTACGCTCTATAAAACCAGTTTTATTTCTTTGCATTATCTATTATTGTGTTTTATACAATACGGTGCTATTTGTCTTTATTAAAAAACTAGATTTGCCCCGATCTGAATATGTGATCGGAATTCAGGGCCGATCGCGTAATTTTCAGCAGAGTGACAAAAAATATCAGAATTGGGTTTTTTTTTGGTCGAAATTTTGAAAGCTCACAAAGTGACAAAATAATCCTGAGGTGCAAAGATATTGCTAAATGGAACAGTAAGAGCTTAGTTTTCGAGTTTGTGTGGTGGTTTGTAAAAGAAAAGCACTAACAGACGATTGCTGGGATTCCACAAAAATGCTCGTTGTTTATACAAGCTGTAACTTATCAAGCCTGATTGTATAGCAACTATCTCACCTATAAAAGGAGACAATAAGTATTAAGAAAGAAAAAAAGATTTTCTTAATGCATTGCCGAAGTATCGGATCGGGACTTTGCATTGGCCGATACTCGAAATCCAGTGGAAAAATTTTTTTGTGATTGGGACATCCCTATTAAAAAAAAAACGGCACGGTGACCGACTGGTTAGAGCGTCAGCCTCACAGTTCTGAGGACCCGGGTTCAATCCCCGGCCCCGCCTGTGTGGAATTTGCATGTTCTCCCCGTGCCTGCGTGGGTTTTCTCCGGGCGCTCCGGTTTCCTCCCACATCCCAAAAACATGCATTAATTGGGGACTCTAAATTGCCCATAGGTGTGACTGTGAGTGCGAATGGTTGTTTGTTTGTTTGTGCCCTGCGATTGGCTGGCAACCAGTTCAGGGTGTACTCCGCCTCCTGCCCGATGATAGCTGGGATAGGCTCCAGCACGCCCGCGACCCGCGTGAGGAGAAGCGGCTCAGAAAATGGATGAATGGATGGATGGATGGATGGATGGGACATCCCTATTAAAAAACATAACAACAATATACTGTGGTGGGTTTTGGTGGTTGGAACGAATTAATGGAATTTCAAGTCATCTTAATGGTGAATATTGATTTGATATATTTAAGTAAATGTAGTTATTAGCGGCGGCACGGTGGGCGACTGGTCAGAGCGTCTGCCTCACAGTTCTGAGGACCGGGGTTCCATCCGTGGCTCCAGCACTCCCTCGGCGACCCTTGTGAGGATAAGCGGCTAAGAAAATGGATGGATGGATGAATAGTTACTAGCCTGGTCACAGTACCAATGTAGTACTAAATTGGAAGACAACCTTCTCATCGTTAAAACAAATCCTCATTGATGTATCAAAAACTGTACATATATCATTGGTGCCGGTCTTTGTTCAGGTGTTGAAGGACAGCGGGGTGTTTGAGTACACTTGGGCTGAACTTGAACTCTGGCTGGACCAGCTGGACCTGGTAGAGCCTGGCCAACAAGAGATGGTCATACAGTTCTTGGAGAGAGTGAGCAAGCGCATCTACGTGATTTTGTAGAATGCTCATGACGTCAATATTGGCAATAAATGGTTTATTTCTTCTTTGTAGGTGTTTGTCAAGCTGGTATGCCAATCGCACACATACACAGATAAAGTTGCCAGCCTGGTGCAGGAGGCGGCCTACCAGCAGTCCAACCTCAGCAACCAGGAGGGAGACGCCGCCAGTGTCTGTGTGTCCCACATCGACGGTAAGCCTTCTCAGTCTCTCGCATGTGATGCCTCGTTCTTCAAAAAGTGGGTACAGGCTAGGGAAATTGTGAAAATCCACTAGTAATTAACACGTTCACTGCCATTGACGGCATTAGAAGTCAAATATCCATGTTAACTGGGAAGCCTGGCAGTGATTAATGTCCCCTAAGAGTGAGTTGTAATTGCCTGTATTTGCCTGTAGAGGCCACAAGGTGTCATTAAAGCACTTAAAACATCGGTATTGCGTTTCATTTCATTGTTTTACTGTGGTCTGTAACAACGCAGAAAAAGAATAATAAGCAAAGCACCAACGCTATGCATATACCATGTACACAGTCATGAAACCAGGTTACAGAAACAACTGTATTCAGTAGTTAAGTTATTCAACACAAAAAGAAAACTGACGTAACATCACACATGGGCAAACAAATATGCGCACTCGCACAAATGGTTTAAGTCATTCAAGTCATCTTTGGCATTTACACACAATAATAAATGTTTGGGAGTACAGGCAAATTTTAATAAGAAAGTAGACTACACGGGCTATTAGTTGCTTCATTTGGGAGAGAGGCAAAACAAAAAAAAATCTTTCACTTTGACTGTTCCCTCGCACTGGCTGCTTTCGAGAACCTCCCAACAAAACAGGTCTTCTTACACACTTTAAACAAATATTTTAATTCATTAAAACCTTTTTTTGGGGGGGGCGGGGGTGTTGTTTTTGTTTTTTAAACACGTGCTAAATGTATTCGAACACAAATAACATTGGACAGTTTCACAGAGGGGTGTCCTCACTTTTGTTGCCAGCGATTTAGACATTAATGTCTGTGTCTTGAGTTATTTTGAGGGCACAGTCATTTTATGCAAGCTTTACACTGACTACTTTATACTGTAGCAAAATGTCATTTCTTCATCGTTGTCCCATGAAATGACAAAAACAAAAATGTGAAGGTTCTAGTCACTTCTGTGAGGTACTCTACAAAACGCTCAAAACAGCAACTTACACCTCTATTTGTGTCCGGCCCAAGGGCACACTTCATTTCACTTCTTGACCTCTCAGCTAAGGATTTGCGGTAGTAGGTATTGAACAGGTTTATCATTTATGCTTGTCAGCGCAAAACTGTTTCCCCAGCAGATTGTGGAGAAACAAATATTCTTTTAACACAGACTGTATCACAGGATAATTGCATTCAACAGAGAGAATGCTCCAATTTGGGCCCGATTGTCAGTACGTGTGTACCCACCTAACCGCACGCTCTCTCCGCCAGACGTCCTGGACATGCTGGATGTCATCATGGAGGGCAGCGAAGGCGACGCAGAGGAGTCGGGCCCGCCTCTGAGCGAGGATCTCGTCCTACAGACGTTCCCCTTCAGCGTGGCCGTCCCTGCCGCTCTGGAGGCCCGCAACAAACTTACCCCAGACAAAGGTAACGAACACATGCATATTTACACAAAATTTCAAATATGATATATTACATCATTAAACAGTACAGTAATCCTCAACCAATCCTAATTTACAGGTTTTTTTTTAATATCGTTAGAATAAGAACCAAATTGATTTTGAATCATATGAGATGGCCAAAGCAACTGAGGTTGAATTCTGTGATGTATACCCATCGTAAAAATTTTTAAAAAAAAAAATCCTAACGTTCAAAATTCATTCCTATGCCTAAGAAAGAACCCCACTGAGTTTGAGTGATATCTGATTTTAGATCGTGGCAGTAATGAAGATCCAATCAGTTCATTTTCATTTTTCAACATTCCCAGCCACCTTGATCCATTTGATTTTGAGTGATATAGGACAAGGTGACCAATGTAGTAGCAGCGTTATTTTTTTCCCAGCAACTTTCAGACATCAATCCATGCAAGTCAAAACAAGACCCTTGTTGTTTTTATTGATATCTGATTGTAGGTGTTTGAGGTTGTATTTAAATTGAGGCTTTTTTTTGGTGCTCTCGCCACCATTCTGTCTATGTCAGAACCATCCTTCTTTATGGTCAAAGCCGCTTACAGTAAATCAAAGTTTCAAACACTGCTCTTTTAGAATTGTGATAATTTCCAGCCTCCCTACTACTTGACACTCTCAACCCATCATTTTATTTGCAAAGTTTTAACAGTTGAACACTAAGTGACCAAAGTCATTTGTTTTTTTTTTTTCAAACTTTTCTCCAGGTTTCCCTCAAAATGTACCAGATTTTTCCACATGAAAGCAAGACACTTTTTGAATGATAACGTGTGTGTGTGTGTTACCTACCCTGCAGGGGCTGTGTTTGAGTACCTGTCCGCCGTGCTATGCCACGTCCTGCACGGCCAGCGAGAGCCGCTACCGCTGTGCTTGGGTCTGCTGCAATACGACAAAGAGCTGGCGTCCTCTTGCTCCTCCGAACCGCCCGTTTCTGCTCACGTTTCCGTCGTGCAGCTTCACCACTATTACTTCAAGTGGCTGCCGCAGCAATGCAGAGAGGAGCTGGTCAGTGTGCATCGGATTATGTTGGTTTCAAAATGATTATGCATATAGATTTGAAGTTAAGTAGACATTTGAGTTTCCGTTTTGTTTTGTTATTCACGCGACTATTGTGGAAAAGGAGCAAAAAAACATCTTGTGCTTAATATTTGAAACACAGTGAAGAGGTGTACCTAATGAAATGGCCAGTACAATCATTTTTTTCGTATCTTTGCAGTTTAAATCATCGGAATGTCCGCCAAACAAAACGTCAACGCCTTCCTTCACGGCCCTGCTGAAAGCTGCGTTCCTGGACGGCTTGTGTCCCATGCTGGAGGACACCTTCAGGACAAAGGTGGAGGTCGCGATAGGTTCCATCACGGTCGCCGAACATCTGCTTTCCATTAAGCAGGTTTTACTCTATGTCAAATCGGCAGTGGATCATTTTGGCAGAGTAAGAGCGCATATACAGGTAAATCCTCTCTTTATGCTCAGTCACATTGTTAATTTTGGTTTTCTTCTGCACAGTTTTCAAAAAACACTGGCTCAGGAGTTTTAAAGACCTTAATGGGAATACTCCAAGATCTAGTGTCCAAGCTACAATGCTGGCAGGTGCCTTCGGACCCTGAGCCCGCAGAACAAAACAACCTTGATGGATCCGATCTCTTCCTGGACGTGAACCAGTCGCCCAACGTTGAGGCCAACAAAGAGCAGGTCAGGAAAAAACATGTTTAGATATTGAATTAGGATTTCAGATTCTTGGGGATGGACATGACATGATTTATCGATTATTGATAAAGAAGGAGTAATGATTGTGTCCATTTTGTGGAGTTTGATCAGTGTAATGTATAATCTCTGCTGACGGACACACCAGAAGCTAACTGAGCCAGATGATTATTGACACCTCGACACACCACCCCACACCGTAGAACGAAAAAGTTCACAGTTACAAAAAAGGAAAGCGAAGCAAGATATTACAATTATCAGAAAGCTAGCATTGCTTAATTAGCACTGAAGCTAATAGGTATAGACAATACAAAGTAATAATGACCACTTGATCCTGCTTCTCAACCAATGGCAGTCATCTCCCAGACGTAATCTTCACAGTCAAAAACGTTATGTTCAACAAACTCCTTAAAAATGTACCTTCACACAACTGTAGCAAACAACGATGATTGGAGAGAAAAGTAATTCACCCTCAAGTGACGTGACAACAAGTGCTTCTCACGCTGCTACCGTAGCAGGCAAAAACGCAGGTGGCCAAGCCACACACACACCAGAAGGAGCAACACAATGTGCTTTGAATGGAGGCAAAATATGTGGCAAACACTTTTCTGTGTTTACGTTGTATTTAAGCATTTCATGAATGTCCAATATTATAGTTTGCTATTTTCATTATCGCCAAACATCAAGTTTGCGTCATCGTTTTCCGTTCCGGTCAGTGGTAATCACTCATGTTCTCTCACCCGGAAGTACCTTGGTGGTTCACCAGAGTTAATAGTGTCCTTCTGTGTTTTTAGATGCTTCTCACAGCACTGAAGTGCATCTTCCAGCACCCCTGTCTGGAGCAGTGGTATCTGTCTCTGGAACTGGCTGCTCTTCCTCCGCACTCTCTGAACACCGTCCGACTGAAGCACATGTGCGCTCAGCTGAGCGATGACATCACCACCCTGCTGATGTTGAGCGCCCCCACCCTGCGCGAGCTGGGTCAAGCGGAGCTCCTCGCCCCGTACGTGGGTGCTGTTGAGAAAGCCGTGCTCAAGGAGCTGCTGGAGATGCGTTCCCAGACTCCAAAGAGGCAATCCAGACCTTTCCAGGCCCTCCTGGCCCTTCACAGCTACATGGGCCCCTCCAAAGTGAAAGATGTGTTGTCGGCGTTGCTGCTCCTGCCGCAGGAGAGGCTCGTTACCGCGCAAGGCGAGCTGAGTGTTTACGGCCAGGCCACGCTGCAAATTCTCACGGAGACCGATCAGTACCGGGACGACGGCATCGTCCTGTCGCAGGCTCAACTAGGCGGCCTGGGCACGCTGCTGCTGTCCTGCTCCAGCCCGGCACTGGAGGCCTTCCTACTGCAGACGCTGTCCGGTGAGCCCGGACGCGCCCGGCTCGTCCACACCGACGTACTGCACCACTGCCTCCGCCGTCCTCTCCGGGACCCTCTGGCCATCGCTGACCTGCTGGTGAGCAACTGCTCCACGCAACGGCTCTGCTTTGAGATGTGGTGTCTTCGGCCGGATAATGTCAAGGAGATGACCAACGCGACGGAAAAATTCCTCCCGCTGATCAGAGCGTACCTGCTGGTGGTGGGGAGAGAGGACCCGGCCGTGCCCAAAGACGGTTTGTATTAAAACTGCAGCGAAATATGCGATTATCTTTGTGTTTGTAGCTTTTGCGGTATCATCCTCTATGACAGTGAGTGTGCCATCACACATCACAGATCCTCGGGTGTGCAGTGGGAAATTATCCATTGTCACCTCATTAGTCAGATTAGAGTCGTCATTTCCAACATATAATCTCTCTTTGTTCTTCCCTCTATGCCAACGACGTAAAGTGAGAGGCAGAACACTTACATTCTCTTCCACATGATGCAGAGCGTACAATTAAAATCATCATTATTTTAGTATGTACTTTTTGTGCCATTTTTGGTCGGTGCTATGCAGTGAGAGATTTCCAATATAAAATATATGCTCGATTTAAAAAAAAGGCCCCATCTTTTATAATGGATACAAGTTATTTGTTAAATTCTGTCTGTGTTTTAAGAAATTATTTATGCAAGGTCATAAAGTGTAATGTCAGACCGACTTAAAATCCAGATCTGATCCGATTGTGCACTTGGTGACAATGTAATTTCAACATGAAGAATCATTAACATGTTCAGATGACAGATATCTCTGTTGAATCCAATTTGAATGATGTGTGCCTCCTTTGATTCAATTGCACATTTGGCAACAATGTACATTTTGCATGATAACAATCATGTTCAGATCTCCGAGCCAATCCAATTTGAATTTCATTTGTGTATGCAGTGTCAAACGCTGTAATGTCAAATCAGGTTTAATACAGATGTGAGCCAAATCTGTTCAAATTTCGTACTTTTGCAGACGTTTAAATTAAACATGAAAAATATACTGTGGGTTTGAATTCAAATGTTAACAAATTGGCACATTTGGCAGGAATGTAAATTCAACATGAGAACATCATGTTTCTGTCAGTTTAGTTCAATCCAATTTGAATAAAAATAGTATGCACGGGCATAAGCAATAATGTCCAAATCAAAAAAAGAAAAGGAAAAACCAGATTTCATCCAGATCTAATCAAAACTTTGCATTTGTTAACAATCTATATTTGACATGGAAAAACAATCCCAATTAGCAAGTTTAGCGTCTACTGAATCGCAATTGAAGTCTGACCCAAATATGATTCAGATTGGGTATTTGTCAGTAATTTGAACCTAAAATGGTGTATATCACTAAACATTTCGGTATGCTTATATCTGATCCATCTTATCAGGTTACTCTTTGTTCTGCTCATGAAATATCGTTGCAGTGCAACAAGAGGTCTTAAAGTCCCTGAAGGAGAATCTCCTGGCCAAGATGAGCCAGTCTGCTCTCAGGGAAAGTATAGAAGACGCTACATTGGTTGAAGCACTGGCGGCTCTGATCAAGCTGTCTGCAGAGATCGGCGACATCGGGGATTTGACGCACAACCTCCCGGACGCCCTGCAGAAAGCGGACAGCTTTGAAAGGTCACTTTTACCACACGTTTACAAGTCATCGGCACAGAACTTGTAAGATTTTCTGTTTGTTTGTGGTTTTCTCGCTCAGGTGGCAGCTGGTGGACGTCATCGCAGAGAAGCTGTCCCACTGTCAGGAGGAAGAAGTAAAGTGGAGGAAGCGTGTGACTGCAGCCGCCCTCAAGTGTCTGGTTGCGGTTTACGGTCACGCCAAAGATCAGGCCACAAGCACCTCCAAGCAAGAGCAGACCGTCTTGGGAAGGCTGCAAAGCCTCATCGTAGGTTTACAAACTCTCACGAGCACATTTGGAGTCAGTGTACGTTTCGTTCTTTCAATTGTCAATTGATGGAGTTGGTTTTTTTTTTCGGTTTAACTTTATGAGTTTGAACATTAGTCGTCTCTGTCCAGACATCAACTGACGACGTCGTTGCAGCCGACTGGAACGCTTTTGTGAAGAATGGACTGAAGTAAGTTGACATTGATCCTTCTATTTCCTTCACAAAGAAAAATGTATTTATTAGATGTTCTTGTGCAGGTACCGCTACAGAGACGAGCATTTCCTCACCACCCTGAGGAGCCTTTTGGAAGAGGTCTACCGGCCCACGGACATCACAAATGATCGGATCCCGTTAGCCACCCTCCACATGATGACCAGCAGCCACTCCTTGTTCTTGCCCACCATGCTGGACTCAGACGACGGCGATCCGAGCAGGTGTCATGCTAAAGGTGCGTGAAGACTTCAAGAATAACGGAAAACTTGAATTGTATATTTTGACCTTTGTGGTTGCTTTTCAGAAGCCTTGGTGTCTCTCCTCCTCTGTCTGGTGAAGAAATGTCCAGCAGTGTGCAACATGAATCATTTCTTGGTACTTTTGGGAGCGTATGGAGCCACGCTGAGCAATACAGGTAATGTCAGACGAGGTTGCATCCAGATCTGATCCATTAAGTTCTTTGTCCCATCAAATCAAATTTGAATTAAAATTTCTGTATAAAGGGACAGAATAAAATATCAAACAGGAAGAAAGTAGGAATTATATACGACATTTGAATGAATTTTGCATTTCTTCTTTTGCACCCCTCATTATTTTAAAGCTTTTATATAATTCAGCAACAAAAAAATGTAGTTGATTCTTTTTTTCCTCCCGTCCTGTCTCTTTAAACAGATCAGACGATACTGCTGCTTCTTCAGGAATATGAAAAAAACAATGTCAGCCTTCTGAAATTTCAGTGAGTGCCATGTTTTTTCTTCTTCATTCCACAAATTGCTCATACACACGCTAGACTTTGGGAATTCCGTCCACAGGTCCACGATGTGGGGTCCGGCCGCTCTGGAGCACCACAAGACCAGGAAGAGCTTGGCATCGTCTCTGTGGAAGCAGACGCACTCGGATGACCTGTTGGCTTTGTTGAACGCCGACAAGATGCTCCGGACTATTGCGCACTTTCCCCAGCATCGCAAGATTGTCCCACAGGTTTGCTTTGGAGATTGTTGCATCAGCACAGTTTTTATTTGAGGGAAAATGTGCGGATCGCCTCTTACAATGTGTTTTTTCGTTATTATTTTAAGATTATTCACATATAATAGTTTGTCTATTATGCATACAATTAATTATATGATATGAATTAGTATTATTTAATAAAAGGAAAATTGAATTTTCATATTATTTTACCTAATCCTGTTACACATTTGCCTGGCATCTTGTTGCTAGGCAGAGTTCACAGGGCTCAAGCATCAACTAATGTAACTATTGATATATATCAACTATGTAATATTTTCTCTACATAGTGTTCGATATAGTACAAATGATTCCAATTATCCATCCATCCATCCATTTTCTGAGCCGCTTCTCCTCACGCGGGTCGCGGGCGTGCTGGAGCCTATCCCAGCTGTCATCGGGCAGGAGGCGGGGTACACCCAGAACTGGTTGCCAGCCAATCGCAGGGCACATAGAAACAAACAACCATTCGCACTCACAGTCAGTCAATGCATGTTTTTGGGATGTGGGAGGAAAGCGGAGTGCCCGGAGAAAACCCACGCAGGCACGGGGAGAACATGCAAACTCCACACAGGCGGGGCCGGGGATTGAACCCGGGTCCTCAGAACTGTGAGGCTGACGCTCTAACCAGTCGACCACCGTGCCGCCCTGATTCCAATTATATATTACAAAAAAAAAATGTATCACGTCAAACCTTCAGGTTGGCCCCTTGTTGCTAGGCAGAGTTCATAGCATAAATGCCTCTTTGAACTATTGACCTTTATTTATGTCATTTATAATCTTTTCTCTTATTTAATAATGTATTTTTGTAATTAAATACATTTAATCTTTAAGAACTGTTTGATTTTAAATATTTTTTTTATTAAAAGTTTATGTCTAATACATTAGTTTAATCTTTTAATTGAATTTTTTTTTTTTTTACTATATTTAAGATCAGTGGTAATGTTCAAACTGCGCATAATGTTACAGTGGCATACAATAATATAAATGTACTTTTTAGGAATAAAACCACTGTCTCGTTGTTTGACAGACACTAGTGCATTGGCGACAAAGAATAACAGCGCCATCAGCTGGATCATTTGGGTTCAGTGGTCCGCCCCCCCCCTCATTGCAAATCCAATGTTTTGAACGTTCACAGGCGGATAAAGCGCAATTGCTCTACGACAAAGCAGTGAACGACCTCGAGGGTTTGTACGACCCGTGCTTCCTCCTTCCGCTCTTCAGCGCCATACTCCGACCAGGTGAGCGACTTTCGCTCACACTCCTATCGCCGCTCGGCTTTCCCATTTACCCTCACGTATCTTTTCAAAGAGTCTGTGGTGGACTGCCACAAGTTCGTCTCAGCCCACGCCCTCGGGTTGACCGTGGTGGCTCTGAGCAGCTACGACGGCAAGGCGCGAGCGGCGGCGTACCACGTGCTGAGCTGCTTCTACCAGCACCTGGAGGCCGCCCGCTTCAGAGAGAAGAAACAGGTAAAGAAATAATTGCAAGTAGTCAATAGGGGGGGAAAAAAATGAATACAATCACCGGTTGAATTTTCCTGGCCAACAGCTGCTGTACCTGCTGGACACGATGAAGAACGGAGTTCGCCAGCAGAATCAGCGGCTTCCTTTTGTCTTGACGACGTACATTAGCAAAGTGGCTCAGCAGATGCTCAAACCTGGTGGGTACCATAATACTCACGGGGGATAGGACAATTACTGTGCCGCGAATAGCAAAACACTGCAAGTAATTGATCCCCCCCCCCCCCCCCAAAAAAAAATTTTTTTTGAGTTGCCTATTTCAGTGATTCTCAGTCACTGCTTCGATACAGTTCACTTGTATTTAAGTTAAATACAGTACATTTGCGTTTTATCGTTGAGAACTGTTTGTGTGTAGGTTTTTAAACATTTATTTGGGTATGATTGTTATTTAACGTTTATGTGAAATACATTTTAATTGAACCATTATTTAAGCACAGTTTTTTATTTTCCTATATTTTGGTGTATACTGTATTTTAATATGCCATGCTGGTGGTACTTGAAGAGAAGTATTATTTTCGGTGGCCCTTCAAATCTTGAGAACCACTGACCACTGTTGCCTCCTTCCCACAGAGGACTACATGTACGTAGTTCTGAATCGGTTCCTGCTGTCCCATCAGAGTTTGGACTTGTGGAGGGTGCCCGAGTTCTTCAAGCTCTTCTACAACTTTGACCAAGAGGTAAAGCCCTCGGGGACTTAAAAAGACAAACAAAGCCACGCTTATGCATGCAACCTTGATGTGTTTATGTTGGTTCGTAGGTCACGGGAGGGGGCACTGACTGTTTGTTTGTTTGTTTGTTTGTTTGGCACATAGCACAAGACTGAGCGAGAGTGGATCCTGAGCGTGCTGGAGGAAGGAATAAGTGACGGACACTGCTACGATGTGTGCAATCAGCAAGGAATCTTCCACAGCCTTCTTGGCTTCGGCAGCAGCCCGTTGTGTGACGACCACGCTCAGGTAGTTGACTTTGTTAGGCTGGGACTTTGTTACCTCAGTTGGCATACATTCTTCCGTTCTGCTCTGACTTGGGTTTCTTTTTTGATCCCAGTGCCTTACGTGGGCTTTGTTCAGTGTACATGGCCATCAAAGTCAATGTTTAGGTGAAAAACTGACAGACTTTGTCCACCAGGCGCAGATCATCAGGGTGTTGTCTAAGGCTGCACATGTAACTAAAGCAGCGTACGACCTCAGCAAGAGCTGCGGCCTTCTGACGTGGCTCATACAGATGGTTGAAAAATGGTGAGTCGCACGGGATGCGCCAGTGCAGGGGTGGGCAATGTACGGCCCGTTATTTAATCCGGCCCACCGAGCGTTTACATTATCAAGAATCCTGTCATGTTTGTTGCAATAATTTAGCCCTTTTCCTGCAAATCTGTTAATTAAAATGTATGTATTCACTTTGTATTTTCAATGTATTCATATCATTAAATGATTGGTTCATTGGGTTGTCAATAATAAATTGAAAAATATTTGTAAAATAATACATTTGAATTAATTCTAAGTAAATGAACCAGCAATAATAAAAGTAAAAAAAAAAGAATGATTTCATTATAAAATAAACCGTTTTACTTTTTTTTTTTTTTTAAACATCAAATGTGGCCCTTGAGCGCAAAAGTTGTCCCACCCTTCAATTTTTGTTACGGTGTGGCCCTCAGGAACCTTGGACAACATTTGCTGGGCTCCATCATAGATCTGCTCCACCTGCTGTGGTTGACAAACCTCGGGAAGAAGGAGAACCCCTTGAACAGAGGCGGGACTTCCACATTGGAACAAGAGACAGTGAAGTGTCTCCCACTCACACTCATCAACGAATTCCTATGCGTGGCTTTGACCATCAGCCGCCGCTTGAGGTAAATATTTAGATTAAACGAGAAGCAGGTCTTGGTCAAGGATGCTGATGTATCTGTTTTTTCAGGTTGGGCGTGAAGGCCGCCCAGCTCAGCACATTTCTGCAGACCCTCTCGTCCATTCTGAAGCATCGGACGAGCGCGCTCTGCGCCAGCGAACGAGCCGGGCGAATGACCCTGCGAGCTCAGCCTCTGTCCTCCGCCGAGGCCGTCACTCTGCTCATGTGCTGGAGCACGCTATCTGGCCACACGACGCTCTTGCGCCAGAAACAGACCTTGTTTGAAAAGCACCAAGTCAAAGAACTGTTGGGTGAGTCCCTCCTTCAGCAGGTTCTTGCATCACTTCATGAGAAATTAAGCAAAATGTAGATAAATATGCAGTCCAAAAAAAAAAAAAAAAATCAGGAATCTGCTCTCATCCAGCGCTACACCATAATTTCATTTAATAATATAAAACAAGATATGATATGATAGATGTTCCTACCCTCACCGAAAAAACAAGATCCCGGATACAAGCGGCCGAAATGAGTTTCCTCCGCAGGGTGTCCGGGCTCTCCCTTAGAGATCGGGTGAGAAGCTCGGTCATCCGGGAGGATCTCAGAGGAGAGCCGCTGCTCCTCCGCATCGAGAGGAGCCAGATGAGGTGGCTGGGGCATCTGATTCGGATGCCTCCCGGACCCCTCCCCGGTGAGGTGTTCCGGGCACGTGGCTGGGAGAGAGAAATCTCGGCGTCCCTGCGAAAGCTTCTGCCCCCGCGACCCGACCTCAGATAACCGGTAGAAAATGGATGGATGATGGAAGATATATTTAGCACATTTTCATGTAAATTATGGGCTAACAGCAAACATATTTGAAATTAAAAAGAGACGTATTCTTCAAGTTTGAAATCAGCTAGTTTCAAGGGGGCGGTCCTGTCTCATGCAAATGAGCCACTGTTCACCCGGCCCCTCTGCCGCGAGGTGTGTCAACGTGTGAATGTTTTTCATCAGAATGACGACTACGGGCAGAATTAGTTGAGCCTCGAGTCTAACAAAGCGAGACCACGCAAAGACAGTAAAAAGCCGAGATTGTCATTCTCACCCATGGAGGCAGCACTTCATCACCAAGTCGCCAAATTACGCTTTCATTGGTTGTTTAATGGGTACTTGATGGGTGGTAGGCACTCCAAAGATTATTTTACTATTTTTATACAAGCAATACACTAAACTGGACAGGACTGTTCAGTCTTTATATTTGTGCGTTTACCATCATTTGTCCTCTTCCTCATGGCATTAAAACAGGAAGGTCCACAAGGGACAAGACTCGTTGTAAAGGCTCCCGAGCCCGCACAACTCAGGAGAACCTGTCAGAAGACGCCGAGACAGAAGGACGACAGCAGAGTCTCCTGACCGAGTGCAAATTGTCTCTCGGCAGCATCTTGGTGCACTGGCGCCCTGTGTTTGCTCTCAGTGAACCACACTCCACAGAGGGTCCCAGTCTACCGGCTGTGGAAACGGCCCACCTGCTCACCAAGTGGTCCCTCGGGTGCCTTGTGGAGGACTCTTACGACGAAGAACGCTCAAAGGGCTTCTTGCGCTGGCTGGAAGAGAGCGTGATGGAGCACGGGGAGATTGTGGATGCGCTGCTGCGTGACGCCAAACTCAAGGCAGACCTGCTTCGCCTCTACCATCGCGCCTGCCAGACGCCGACGGGGGAAACCTTCCGCTTGTTCACCGACCTCATGAGACGCTTGCTGGAGAGGCGAGGACAACTTCCGGAGATACATCGAGCCGTCGTCTCTGCTTGCCAGCCAGAAGACTCGCGAGATGAGGCGAAATGCGGTGAGACTTTTAACCTTTTGTAACGTTCGTTTGTCAAGAACAGCAATATCTTATCGGGTCAATTTGACCCGGGGTCTGTTTAAGAATGCGAGAGGCAGAAATCCTAATAAACATTGTTTACATCTCATTATTGACTCTGTTACTAACCATTTCAAGCCATATTTATGCCATGTGTAACGATCGGCATGTAGAATGGCCAATAAAGTTTCATACTGAAAAATGACTTTGTGTGTAACTTTAAAATTGGTCAATTTGACACGTAACATTACAGAAGTTTTATTATACACATCCATGTTTTCGTCATTTTTCTTTCCTTAGAAGCGGGCCTGTCCCTGCTGTCATTGTACATCCACGAGGTGTGGAGTGGAGCCGACTGTCCGCAACTCTTCCTGTCTCACGTCGCCATGGTGACGGCAGGCGGGCATAAGCCGCGTAAAGCTCTGGCATCGGCCGTCAGAGCCGTCTGTCAGGACTTTGTAGCCATGAAGACGCGAATGCTACCTATGTAGGATCTCGTTCATTGTGTACGTACCATCATGTTAAAAAGTTGACTTTTTCAGGGCAAAAAATAAGCATCAAAACGTCCAAGGCCATTTATTCGTTTCTTTATCCAGTAATCATTCATGTATGCTCATATTAAACTGGATGCCGTGTGTCTCCTTTGCCTTCTTCTTTGATGGCGTCTCCTGCAATGAAACAGCACAGATGTCTCACCTGCAGTTTTATGCATTTGAAGATAATTGTACAGTGAACCCCCTCTATCCACGGGGGATAGGGACCAAGCCCGGCCGTTAATCGTGAAAATCTGCAACTGATGCCCACAGGAGGTTTATAATTGCCTAGAGATGCCACAAAATGGCAGCAAAGCCCCTTTTTTTATTTATTTTTTTTTTAATTTTTTTTTATTTTTTTTTTACACTGGTACCTTGACTTAAGAGTAACCTGATACCAGTTTTTCAAGAAATGAGCCATCGTTCGGCCATTTTTTTTATTTTTTTGAGTCGCGAACAGTGGAAGTAGCAGATAGTGAACAATCCTTCAAAAAAGATGCCCAGTGCTTGTTTCAGCTGGAAGTCAAACCACCACAATTAGACAAAGCTCTAGCCTAACTTGATGAAGCGCCTCCTCTCAGTTCAACATAGGTGCTTGGCATCAAGCTGTTACCAGATGGTGCATGGCTTGCAAATAGGTAAGTTTTTCCAAGGAATAAGGGAAGGACAAGCTCCCCCCCAAAAAAAAACTAAGTTTGCAAATATGAGGGGGTTCACTATTGCTTAAAATGTAACATTTGAACTCTGCCTTACCACGGTGAGCGCCCGCTGCCTGACAAAAGATTCAGTGTGAGGAAGAGGACTCCCACAAAGGCGGCCATAGTGATCCAAAATGCAATGACGATTGAATCTGCAAGCGGTGATGGAATAAGTCATGCAGGAGAAAAAAAAGAGATATACAATACAGCAAAGTGGCTTACATTTGTTGTATTTCAACTTGCTCTCGTCGACAATCACTGGATCCACGTAGCCATAATAATATTCCCATCCAACAAAAGCCACATGAGTGGAGTTGTCCATGGTAGTTTTGTTTTAGACTGAAGTGATGCCGTTCTAGCAAAGGTTTGGAAGAAATGAACCACAGCAGTGTTGTCCCAACAGCAACTTGTCCTTGAGTCTTTGCAAAATAGGTGGGGTCCTGTCACCATGTGTATATATTTTTTTGCCTTTGTATTTTGTAAAACCTTGAACTTATTTTGTTTGTATTTAGATTTGATTGTCAGTTATCATACACGATGGGCCAAAAGTAGGCATAATTTTTAAAAACTCATTACAACTCCAATTCCAATGAAGTTGGGACGTTGTGTTAAACGTAAATAAAAACAGAATATAATGATTTGCAAATCATGTTCAACCTATATTTAATTGAATACACCACAAAGACAAGACATTTAATGTTCAAACTGATAAACTTTGTTTTTAGCAAATAATCATTAACTTAGAATTTGATGGACTTTATTGTTTTTAGCAAATAATCATTAACTTAGAATTTTATGCCTGCAACACGTTCCCAAAAAGCTGGGACAGGGTCATGTTTACCACTGTGTTAAATCACCTTTTCTTTTAACAACAGTCAATAAACATTTGGGAACTGAGGACACTAATTGTTGGAAGTTTTGGAGGTGGAATTCTTTCCCATTCTTGCTCGATGTACAGCTTCAGCTGTTCAACGGTCCGGGGTCTCCGTCGTCGTATTTTATGCTTCATAATGCGCCACACATTTTCAAATGGGAGACAGGTCTGGACTGCAGGCAGGCCAGTCTAGTACCCGCACTCTTTTACTACGAAGCCACGCTGTTGTAACACGTGCAGAATGTGGTTTGGCATTGTCTTGCTGAAAAAGCAGGGGCGTCCGTGAAAAAGACGTTGCTTGGATGGCAGCATGTTTCTCCAAAACCTGTATGTACCTTTCAGCATTAATGGTGCCTTCTCAGATGTGTAAGTTACCCATGCCATTGGCACTAACACAGCCCCCATACCATCACAGATGCTGGCTTTTGAACTTTGCGTCCATAACAGTCCGGATGGTTCTTTTCCTCTTTGGCCCGGAGGACACAATTTCCAAAAACAATCTGAAATGTGGACTCGTCGGACCACAGAACACTTTTCCACTTTGCATCAGTCCATCTTAGATGAGCTCGGGCCCAGAGAAGCCAGAGGTGTTTCTGGGTGTTGTTGATAAATGGCTTTTGCTTTGCATAGTAGAGTTTCAAGTTGCACTTACGGATGTAGCGCCGAACTGTATTTACTGACATTGGTTTTCTGAAGTGTTACTGAGCCCGTGCGGTGATATCCTTTACACATTCAGGTCGGTTTTTGATGCAGTGCCGCCTGAAGGATCAAAGGTCACGGGCATTCAATGTTGGTTTTCGGCCTTAGTTCGAGTTTTTTTTCCTTTTTTTTTGTATCGCCCTTTATCACAAAAGAGTAAAGATCGACTGATCTAAAGCCCCCAACCGGGCTAGGGAAAACTCCACCCACCATTTGGGGAGGAAAAAAAAAAACATTGAGGGGGACCACAGAAGGTGGGATCCCCCTTCAAGGATGACCAGACTGCAATGGATGTTGAATGGGCAACATTTATCACATCGTGCTCCACAATGTTAGCTGAAACACCATTAAAATCCATTTAAATACTTTTTCTTGCAAATAATTTTAACTTAATAAGTCAGTTTTTTAACGTGCTCTAAACAAATAAACGAGTTTTGTAGCGTCAATCTGCTACAGTTTACACTCCAGCCTTATGATGGCGATAGTCGCCCAACAATGCCTCGTTGCCAACAACCAAAGGACCTCAAGGAAGACGTCAGCCGCGAACGTGACGTCACAGGCTTGTCAGCACCTATCGCGGGGCGGTACGCGACGAAACAGCTAAGCTAAAATATGTAATCCTCGAAGAACCTGACTCTCGTTTTTCCTTTCTCTTGGTTACATTATTGTTATCGGCGTCGACATACATGGTGACGAGTAACTAGAATTTAAAAAGACACATTTTCAGCTGGGTTTGTGTCAGTCAGCTGAAGAAGAATGGAAGCTGTGAACGCGTTCAACACGGAGGTAAAGTTTGCTCGTGTTCAGATCCGGGCTGGTCCAAAGGGCAACAGTAGCTAAAGGCTACTGCTAAATGTGCCTGTGTGCAGTCATATTTGTTAAATGTTCTCGATTTAAAATGAGATGCCTCTTTTAATGTGCTGTACATTGCTTTAAATCGTCGATATTAATTGATTGCAATTGTTAGCGCTTCTGTTTGCCAGGCCGTAAAAGCAAGGCCTTTCGGTTTCTGTGCTAGGCTAACTGATAATGGAGGTCGCTAGGTTACCTCACAGGCCACATTGTATTTTTTAATTTTTGTAATTTTTTTTTTTTTTTACGATGGCATGAAGGTAGCAAATTGGAGTGAAACCGATTCAAACAACACGACCTCTTTACCCATCTGTACAATTAGCGTTTGTCGATGTCTTAAAACGACTCAAGTGAACAGCGCCATTAAGTATTACGTACGTATTACGTTTTGTTTATTGTTGCCGCGTGTGTGTGGTTGGTTTTGTTTTATGTTCAAAAGCTTTCAAACGTCACATTGGGGCGTTCACGCGACGTGAAATCCTACTAATATCCTACGTAAACGTCAAATACTGTTTTGTCACGTTTTTGAATCTAATTATAAGTCAATATTCATGTTTTGGAAGTACTAGTGGTTTCTGAATTTTATATAGAAATGTATTCATCCCTATTAGTAATTATTCCTGTTTGTTTATTCCTTTGTATTGCTATCCTGGTGTAATTGTGTGTTTATAATATAAGGTTTAAATAAGATTTGCATTGTTTACATGTAAATTGAGAGAATAAAATCAATTCAGTGTATTGGGTGCAAACAGTACACCAGTACAGAAGAAAAAATTGGACATTTGCTGCTGTGATTTGGCTGGAGTTAATTACTTATCCAAAGAACTGATGTGTTGGTTTTGTGTGCAACCCTTCAGTTGTTCTCCATGATTGACATGAAGCCGCCGATATCTCGAGCTAAGATGATGTCTGTCACCAAGTCAGCCATCAAAGCCATCAAGGTATACAGTGATTGCTTACAAAAAAAAATGCAATTTTGCCAAACATTAAGTGTGTTGTGGACATTTAATTATTAAATTGTCAGTGATTATTTAAAAAATATTATTTTTTTTTTAACTAGCTCTACAAGCACGTCGTCCAGATTGTTGAAAAGTTCATCAAGAGGGTACGTAGCCATTCTGTGCGAGAGTATAAGTGTCAAGGACTTGATTTATTGTTTGTCTGATTTCCCTTTTTTTTTTTAATTTTTTGGTTCCATCAGTGCAAACCCGAGCTAAAAGTGCCCGGCTTGTACGTGGTGGACTCCATTGTTCGGCAGTCGCGTCATCAGTTTGGCGTGGACAAGGACGTCTTCGGGCCGCGCTTTGTGAAGAACTTTACAGACACCTTCCAGAATCTTTACCAATGCCCAGAGGATGATAAGGTACTCCTCTCGCTGTGCTTTTGTCACAATAAAATATGACAAAATGTGGAAAGTTAAACCTATTACTGCTTTTTCGTATCAGAGCAAAATTGTCCGCGTGTTGAACCTGTGGCAGAAGAACGGTGTGTTTGACATGGACATCATTCAGCCGCTGATGGACATGGCTAATGGCCTCCTGTTACCCGCACCTTCAGTTGAAGGTAAGGGGGGGAAATTATGAACGATTTATTGAAAATATCTTATTGGGGACGCTAATTTGGGAACAGTTTTCTATATAGGAAATAATGGAAATTGAAATATTGATCTGTTGTTCTGCAATATTTTTATATAATTTAACATTCTGTGTATAAATAACTTAGCTCTCTTGTTTGGTTTGTTTCTTTTTGTACACCAAAAATACTTTTGAGTCATTATCACCTGCTACATGTTGAAATAAAATTTGACTTTTCTTTTTTTTTAATATTGTATAAACCTACAGTATACTGGTACCTAGGGGTTATAAGAAAAATGTGTACTTTAATTGTAATATGGAGTGTAATGTCTAATGTTACAAATTTGACATTGGAGTCAAAAAGGACACCAAAAACTAAAAGACATTAATTGGCCTCACGTTTTGTCAGGGAATTATGTCAACTCACCATTGCGGTACTTTCATTCCAATATAATATACAGTGGGTACGGAAAGTTTTCAGACCCCCTTAAATGTTTCACTCTTTGTTATATTGCAGACCTTTGTTAATATCATTTATTGTTGTTATTTATTTCTTCCTCATTAATGTACACACAGCACTCCATATTGACAGAAAGAAAATGTCTGTTGAAATTAAGCCATAAGTATTCAGACCCTTTGCTGAGTATTTAGTAGAAGCACCCTTTTGAGCTAATGCAGCCATGAGTCGGGCCACTCTGCCATAAAGCCCCGACTGGTGGAGGGCTGCAGTGATGGTTGACTTTCTAGAACTTTCTCCAATCTCCCGACTGCATCTCTGGAGCTCAGCCACAGTGATCTTTGGGTTCTTCTTTACCTCTCTCACCAAGGCTCTTCTCCCCCGATTGCTCAGTTTGGGCTGGACGGCCAGCTCTCGGAAGGGTTCAGATCGTCCCAAACGTCTTCCATTTTAGGAATATGGAGGCCACTGTGCTCTTAGGAACCTTAAGTGCAGCCGAATTGTTTTTGCAACCTTGGCCAAATCTGTGCCTTGCCACAATTCTGTCTCTGAGCTCTTCAGGCAGTTGCTTTGACCTCATGATTCTCATTCGCTCTGACATGCACTGTGAGCTGTAAGGTCTTATGTAGACAGGTGTGTGGCTGTCCTAATCAAGTCCAATCAGTATAATCAAACACAGCAGGACTCCAATGAAGGTGTAGAACCATTTTAAGGACGATCAGAAGAAATGGACCGCACCCGAGTTAAATATGAGTGTCAGAGCAAAGGGTCTGCATACCTATGGCTGTGTGATATTTCAGTTTTTCTTTATTAATCAGCAACAATTTCAACAATTCCGTTTTTTTCTGTCAATATGGGGTGCTGTGGGTACATTAATGTGGGAAAAAATGAACTTAAATAATTTTATAAAATTATAATATATATAAAATATAAAAAAAAAAAAAGTATATCAAAATATCATATCTATTGCTTTGTCTGTTTGAGGTGATCAGATTTATCGTCTTTACTAGACGGCAGATAAATAAAAATGTGTACCGGCGCGTCACAGTGCACATCTCCCAAGTTTAAAAAATGTTGAGGAAAAGGGCAAGTTACTCTTAATGCTTTTAAGAAGAATGTGATCACTGTTGCCGTCAGAAAGCAACTGTGAATAAGTTGGGCATAGAAACAAAGCTGTAGTGACGACATGGAAGAGAACCAAAGAAAAGCTCCTACTCGGTGTTTTCAACAGTACAGTTAAGATGTTATTAGCAAACTGTGACAAGATTTGCCAAAAATCTGTCAAAATGCTCAGCCGTGTTGGGACAGCCACTTCAACCTGAGTACAACGCAGCTCAAATTTAGAAAATCGCATCATGGGTTCCGGAGAAGTTGAGTTTTTTTTTGTAGTGGTGCGCCGAAATGAAAATTCGTAACCAAAACACCGAAAGAAATTACTATGCCAGTTATTTGTAAAATTGCATTAATGGCTATTACTGCAGAGATGCCAACCTATATGAATTCACTTCCAGAACAATCTTGTCTGAATTTCCATATTTTAAAATCATGTGAAGAACATTACCGCGGGGCAGTTATTACAGTATATTATGTAATAGGGTGAAAAAAATTCTGCAGACTTTTCAATTGCATAACATAATCATTACTCTAAAATTGTAAAATCTAATAAATTATGGCTTTACTATTTTTTTATTCATGTATTAATTCCATCAACCTTGTAATGGCCGATGAAGTTGCAGCCAAATGTCTTGCTTGCATGCTGTTTTTTAGGATTGCGGCAATGAAATAACAATATTAAAAAACATCCAAGTATCTTATTAGTTTAGATAAAATATATATTTTGCTTGTTTAAAGAGCAGGTAAGAATACACACGAGAAAATTAGCTATTTCACTTAATGAACGACAAATTGCTTTTCTTTTTTTTAGATATTCAACTTTTATTTCTTAAATTTACATTGAGCACCAAACTGTATTTTCTTGTCTATAACATTTTCAGTGAGGCAATTTAAAACACCAATGAAAATAAAACACAAAAATAAATAAATAAACTTAACATTTCTTGCAAGTATAAAAACATAAGGCAATAATTTAATGTTTTTTAAAGGCAATTCATTTCAGCAGCTAAATTTTTTTTTTTGTTTTGTTTTGTTTTGAAAAGCAATTCCTTTCAGCAGCTAGCATTTTAGCATGTGGCATAATACAGTAGATTCCTAACTGTGCGTTTGATCTTAAACCAGACTAATTTGAACTAAAATTAACGTTTGGGTACATAGTCATTTTACTCTAAAGTCCTCTCAGACCAACTTTGCCACGTTTCACAATCTTAAGACATGCCAGTACCAAACAACATCACACTAAATCTTTTTTACCCCCACCTGAAGTGCATGACTTAAGATGTACCCACTTATAGATCAGATGGTGGTTCACTGGCTATATAGACCATTTCCAAAAAATTAGAATATCATTGAAAAGTTTATTTCCGTAATTCCAGTCAAAAAGTTAAACTTTCATAGATTATAGATTCAGGGCCCACAATTTAAACTATTTCAAGTCTGTATTTGTTTTATTTTTCCATAAATTGGGCTTCAAGCTCATAAAACCCACAAAATCAGGAATTCAAAAAATTAGATTACAGTGAAGAAATCACCATTTACTTCTCAGTTTTTGTTTGGGAAACAAGAGAGAAATTAGGGTCACATTAAATCAATCAAAATATGGTACTTTCAAAACAATATGTTACTCTTTAATACTTGGTTGGGAATCCCTTTGCTTTAATCACTGCCTGGCTGCGCCGTGGCGTTGAGGCAATCGGCCCCGGCATTGCCTGGGAGTTATGGAAGCCCAGATTTCCTTGATGCTTTCTGTCAGTTCTTCTTTGTTTGTGGGCCTGGTGCCCAACAATTGCCCTGTGCGGCCCATCTCCGTAGCTTGACGCGCACACGTCAAAAATTGTTGTTGCGCGTCGAACGCTGTGGAGGCCATCTCTCGTGATTGGTCCGTTTTAGTCACATGCTGTGATGACTTACTCAGCGTGCCCCTTGGTTCTATATCTCATCTACGCCGCCGCCTTCTCGATTGATTTTGCAGCAAAATTAAACGTATCATCTGGTCATCGAGGTCAATTTGTTCTCGCAGACACTGTTCCACGGTCGCCATTGTTGTTGCTTTGTTCCTTGTTACGGAAAGGAAAGGAAAGGAAAACCGGCTACCGGAAATGGCCAAAAAATGTAGAGAAACTCTCCCCTGTGGTGTCCTAGCAAATAGCAGTCGTAGCGACACCCCTGGCTTGGAGGAGAACGGCAGTACATTTTCAAAACTGCGCGCGTGGGTTGCGTTCGAGTACAAAGGAAAACTGCGCGTGGGACAGCCGCAGTGTCGTCCAAAAAAATCTTTCTTAACATATCACTCCACAAATTCACACACCAATGTAATTGGCCACGCTCAATTCGAATATGAACTTTTCTTATGAAGATGCTGATTTTAAGTTCCTCATTAGTATATATTGAGAAAATATTTTGACTGTATCCAAACTTCATTCTTTTGATTTAGATGAAGACAGACCAGATTTTCTGACCAATTTGTGCAGAAATTTTAAGAAACTCCAAAGGCTTCACATAGTTTTTATTCAAGACAAACAAAAAAATCCATGGTGCAATGTTTTTAGTATTTTTTTTTTTCTCATGGGAACAGCTTCCACAGAGCCACAGCCTCCTCCCATGGCAGCGGCCCCTGTCGTGCCAACTTCATCACAGATGCCCACTTCCGATGCCTTAGCCGCGGTGGCCCAGCTGTTCCAGTCCCCGCATGGTCAGGAGGTGAGTGGTTGCTGTAAAATGTGCTACCCTAACTCTAGAGACCGCTTGAGAATTGTTCACCAAGCCCAAGTATGTGGTCCTGTAGCTCCAGAGGATGCTTCAGAACTTGCAGCAGGCAGAAAAGACCCACACGGCCAATAATACAAACGAGCCAAATACTCACCAGGTGAATGTGGCCCAGCCCGAAATGCTTCGTGCGCACACAGAAGAAAGGAGCACCCTCGCTGAGGTAGTTGCATATTGTCACAAAATAATACGGTTAAACACTGCATGATTGAAAATATTAATTTCTTCAGAAACTGCTAGACCGGTTTGACTACGATGACGAACCTGAGGATGTAGCAACAGAAGACACAGCAGGCTCTTTGTGAGTAACCTTTTGGATTCCACTGTAAAAATATCAACAAAACTACACTAACTGATACGTGAAAAGGAGCCATTGCAAATCCAAATCGCACTTGTTAAAATGAAGCAATGAGTATATATGTCAATGACGCCAATATATTACTGAGCTCATTTTTTGTGCTGACAGAGGCAACCCTGAACAGATGCACAACATGGAGACGATTCATCCACTTCCAATGGAACAGAATGCAAGCAGCCTTGAGGTATCAACTCCTTAAGGGGACTGTTAGCTTGTGTACAAAATAGTTGGGTGCCAGGAATGCTTGGCCAGTGTGAAATTACACAACCAATTCCGTTCGCCCTTTTCCAAAAATGTTTGTCAGGAAGCCGTTCTGAATGAGTTGTTTGGCGAGGTGTCCGCTGCATGTGCGACATTCATAGATCAGCTACACTATTTTGATGCGTTTTATTCAGTGCTCTTGCAATCCATGCTTTTATTACTGTCTGTATAGGAAATGACTGCTAAATGCCAGCTAGCCGGCAGTCATGTTCCACTGTTTATCACTTATCAGTTTGTCTGGTAATCTTCAAGAACTGCGACAATATTGCGCCATTACTTGACATACGCTTCCAAATGCTGCTAATTAATTCCACTGTGGTGTCTTTTTTTCCTTTCTCCCCCCCCATACTCAGTATGGTGGAGCGGTGAGTCATGCAGAGCATAACATGCTGCCAGACGGATACCATTCCACAAATGACGTGCAGAACTCCAAATCACAAGTAAACCACGTGCACACAAAATGGAGGTTACACTGGCTAGCATTTTGCTGTATCATTTTGTTATTGTCTAATAGGAGGCTTCAAGGGAGGATCCATCTATACATAGAGAGGGCCGACATGGAGCCTATGGCAGGAGAAGATCTGGTTCCAAGTAAGCGGAAGCAATTCTTGTGGACTTTATCCGACATTACATCTTAAATAGCATGCATGTTGGATTGGATTAGGCCATGTATTTACCATTTGCTGCATTTCAGGTGTGGAAAAGATTCTGTGATAACCTGCTTCAATCTTTCATGTAGATCTCCAAGGAGAAGACGGTCACGCTCGTCGTCGCGTACGAGAAGGCCCAGGCACAGGCGCTCCAGATCGCGCTCGAGAGAGAACCGCTGGCGCACCCATTCGCAGGACAGAAACGAGCGAGAGCGTGATAGAGAGCGGCGGCAGAAGGGTCTCCCGAGCTTCAAGAGCCAGATGCTCAGTGGTATGTGCTTGCACCTCAGTGAATATAGTACCGGCTACTGTGCTAATAATGCACATTCAGTGGAACGTCGTTTTACGAGCTTAAAGTTTCCGCGAATGGGGTTTGTAAATTGAAAAGTTTGTATATTGAATGTAATTTCCCATTAAGAAATAATGTAAACATAATTGGTTGATGCCTCAACAACAGTTTTAATTTTAGTAAACGTTTGTATACTTTTAACACTATATAAAGCTATATAGTACTGTATATCAAACATGACAAGCGGGGATCAATCAAAAATCTCTAAGTTAACAATAACAAAAAGCGGAACTGTCCTCATTCATATGCATCTGCCCTGCCGACACGCACCCAAGCAGTCCCTCTGGTGCTTTCAGAGCTGGTTGGAAATCACAAAACCCCTTAACTTTAACAACCAGGTGGCTAGAATTATTGGCTTGTCTGTTGCTTTTTTTGGGGGGACCCATGTTGAGCAAGCAAAACGTGAAAATAAAGCAAAAAAAAAAACAGCAAAAAGGCACAGTGACACACTAAACAAAGTAGCGACCGACCGTGACTCTGGAGCACCTGCGAGCAATCCACCTCCCCACAATGGCTGCACCGCCCGGCAAAGAAGGGATGAATGAAACGTTTACCCACTGCGACTAGGTTCGACCATCAGGCAGTGTTTTTGTTTGGTTTGTGGTTCGAACACTGAGTTGTTTTTCTGGGGGAACAAATTCTTTGGCTCAATTGTATCCACACAAGTCTTCTGTTATGGCATTATTTCCTTGATGTCGTTGAAAAAACAGGTAAGTTTCATCTCGTTTTAGCTTAGCAGAACCAGATTGATTTTAGTTGACATAATACAACTGGGCTGAAACAATTAATCGTGTAAGTGGAGTAATTTGATTACAAAGAAAAATCACTGCCAATATTTTTTAGCACGACGATATGTATTATATAGTCATATGTTTCAGTGACACGGCACAAGCTTTTACATAATATGCAGTATTCCTATAAAGTGTGTGCCCCTCGCTCGAGTAGCTTTATAACACGCCGCACAGAAAGTCTTTGCCGGGTCTGTCGGCTTGTCATATAGGCAAAAGTACAGACGACAGGACTGAAAAGTACTCCGTGGGTCTTTTTTTCCCTACTGCCCAGTGCATAATAACCATAATAGAGTCATTGGTATATACACAAGGAACTCCTAACCTCTCGTCTGCGCGGCTTCGCTGCTGCACCATGGCGGCTGCGAGATTTAGTTCTCTTGCTGGCAGTTGAGGTCCCGATGGCCGTAGGAAAAATTGTTGGCACCGCAGCTGGTTTCACCCTCCCGACTAACTACAACTGTGTATCCAATGCTTTCTGCTAAGTCTTCCTCAAAACGCCGGTTCGAAGTGATCAGCACAGAGTTTGGAATGCTTGCTCGGCACACATAGCTGACCACGTTTCTTCCCCTGTTGATTGACTTTCCCTATCCATTGGTCACGTATTCATTTTTCACTTGAAAAGCCAAGGAAACTCTTGCCACTGCCTGAACTATTTGTACAACCAAATGCCACACGATAGACCATTGTGACATCACTAAATCATACGACAAATATACAAGGACGGGAACAACAGCATGGAACAGTAGCACACAACGCCGAATTAACTGTTTGGCTAGTGTACGTCACGGCGTTTTGGCTAGTGTAGGTCATGGCGCCGGATAGTTCCGAAGCATTCAGCATCATATTTATCAATTTAACTGCTGTACATATGCTATATAATCACTTTGAAATTGCAGATGTGGTTTGTAAAGGCGTTCTAGAGTTAAAGTAGTTTAATCTTTGTCCTTTGGCCTTTAATTAAGCATACCTTTTACTTTTACTCGAGTATGTTAAGAAGAAACGGTACTTTTACTCCATTACAATAATCTACATGCTGCTCACTACTTTGATTTATCAATAATTGGGTGCGCGATGTATTTTTAGACTTTCGTTTTCGACTTCCGCATCGGGCGCCGTTGCTCCAATTCACCGTGATTATCACAGTGATGTTTGACTCAAGTTCACCAATCGAATGACACAAGAAAGTCACATGTCCGCACACAGTCTTCTATTGGGCTTCGCGGGCCAATCAAAGCGAGTTGTGACAGCCGTGCACGACTCGTTTACATTACAGACAGCTTTAATATGCAGTGTAGTTTTGTCACTGCCCAAACTTGGATATTTCAGCCCACTTCTAACTTGAGAAAACACCTTGCGGTAAGATGCGAATGTTTTCTGTTGTTGTAGCTGTTCATATAGCAACATTAGCTCTATTTTATGGTCACAAGTAACTATAAAACATGCATCTTCTGGGATACGTTCTGTTTTCTCACTCACTGACATTAATAAGCCTGGTCTCTTCTTCATTCAGTCATTTTGGTGGATAAAGCAAATGTTTCTGTTAAGGCCCAATGCATGTTTAAAAAAAATTCTTACAAATTTATATAGTGTCATTTGTGTGTGGACTCCCATTGCACAAGAGTTTAAATGTGATCTGTTACTTCTGAACACGACCACATGCCAGTTAAGAGGGAGTGCATCCTTGTGCAACCAGGTTGATTTTATTTAAGCTTTATTTAACCAGGTAAAAGACCAGTTAAAGCAGGACATCTCTTGCAATGGTGACCTGGCCAAGAAGGCAGCAAGATAAAACGTCAAGGACTTTATTTTCACCTTCCCTCTCAAAAAGAGAGACAACAAAATAAAGAGTTTTACAGATTCTAGGTTTGTTTCACATTAATGGTGGAAAAAGTTTTAAAATGATTTATCTTGGTCAAAATGCTTTTACAATACAAAAACCTGGCATTTGAACAGAGGTGTGTATACTTTTTATATCCACTGCAGACTTGTTCCTGTTTTTGGAATCTACCTGGTGAGCCTACAGTATTGTGCTGTTTAACAAGTAGAAACAATATAGTATAAGACCATTTCTCAGAGCTTTATTTGCCTCATCTGCCTCACAGTTTGCCTCATCTGCCTCACAGTTCTGAGGACCCAGGTTCTCCCCGTTTATTAAAGTAGCAGTACCCTTACTTGAGTACAATGTTTGGCTACTCTACTCACCTCTGCACAATATGCATTTACAGCCTTTTCAGTTCAGTTTGGATTTAGACTGCATGGTTCAAGGCACACTATTGTGATAGGGGATATTAATCATTGGAGTGTAAATAGAAAAAAAAAATGCTGGCTTCAGCTGTCTTCAGACAGGGCTCTCAAAATTGTGGATAAACATCTAGTATGTTTCAATGCTGTTGCAGTGATAAAGAACACAATATGTAATCATTTAGTACAACATACAAAAATCATAAGTCACAATTACACAATTTTACAACCTGACAGTGAGAGTCCTAATAAAACTGATTCTAAGTTTGGGAAAAGGCTGCCATAGAGCAGTATTAAGTTCGTTTTGTAACTTTTTAAAAAAACGTTTTTTTTTTTATAGTGTGCAGCACAACACTGTGGGTTGGTCAGCTGGACAAGAAAACCCAGCAGTCGGATGTCATGTCCCTTCTAGAGGAGTTTGGCCAGATTGAGTCCATCAACGTAAGGGCCCTCAATGCAAGATCAAAGTCATTACCTACTTCTAAAACAGATTGCCTTTTATTAACCTTTTGATTTTGTTTGCAGATGATTCCCCCGAGAGGTTGTGCCTACATTGTGATGGTCCACAGACTTGATGCCTACACAGCCTTGAGCAAGCTCAATCGTGGCTCGTACAAAGTCAATGGGAAGCCTGTAAAGGTATGGTGATGCTATCTGGCCTTCATTTACAATTGTGCATTAATTATCTGTCACCTTTTGATTCAATTTCTCATACCTTTGTGATCTCTTCTAGATTGCGTGGGCTTTGAACAAAGGCATAAAGGTAGCACACAAAAAGTTCTGGGACGTGGAGCAAGGAGTCACCTACATCCCCTGGGCCAAAGTGAAAGCCGAAGAGCTGGACAGCTACCGAGCAGGCGGAATGCTGGACCTGGACACGCTAAGTGAAGGTAAACCAACGATTCTTCCCTTACTCGCCTGATTGCACGAGTTGTGCTATTTCTCACGTTGTCTCTCATTTCTCATCACTCAGAGTGGAAAAGCATTCTGGACCTCAACAAGCAGCTAACGGCAGCGCCTGTGAATGGCTTGTTGGAAAGCGCGCCGGCAGGTGGGAGCGTCGAGGCTCAGATTCAGGTAACGCTAATGCTGTCTTTAAACGCTGTCCTTTCTCTTACTGCTGTTTGTGTCCTGCTTAACAGCCTCTGTGTTAGAGGCTCACTTCATAAGCTCGTGACCTGTTGGGAAAAATAAAATGTAGTTTCTCACGAGTAGTGGAGCTTATGTGAATCAACCTCTCATTCTTTCACACAGAAGTCACCAGAATTTACAAAATGTTTATGCCATAAAATGTCTTCAATACCAAAAATACAGTACAGTTGCATTCAGTCCAGCGGTCACAAAAATGCCTTTTATGACCGTAAAGAAGCAAAGCAACTGCACGGTGCATTTGCTTTGCGAGACTTTTTGTGATGCATGTTCATATGTACACCCTATTGTTTTTAAAATTGTGGGCAGAATTTCCTCAAATTTCATATAGATGAGTCAATATCACCATATGGTGCCTTTGAGACTTCTCATTTTATCCCCTCAGAGAATCTCAGCTTTTCCATTGAAGTACATATTCAGTTGATGTGCTGTTAGAAGTGAATTTAGTCAAGCCCACACAGTTACAAAACAAAGCAAAACAAAAAACCAGCAAGCAGACAATGTACATGCAAACAGCAAAATATGTGAGCTTGCTGACAGAGTGGACAATGACAGGATTGTGGACATTTTTGGTTAACTGAGCACGTGGTGGACCATGACTTGGCAAAATGATTCAGTTAGCAAGCAGTGTACTGTTTAACAAATGTGTTTCAAATTTCTGAAAGGTTTTTATATCAACTGGTATGTCACTGACAGAGTGGACATGTTAAGCCTGACGACATCCAACTACACACTAGAATTTACATGATCAGAATTTTTTAGGCCGATCTCAGAGTTTAAAAAGACAATAACCGATCCGTTCACAAGAACGAGCAATGTGTCTATTTAGATGACTTGTTCATTTACTGTATATACTTGAGTAATGTATATTGAGTATCTTCAAAAGGTTTCTCTCGTCCAGTGATTCCCAACCAGTGTGCCATGAGTGATCTTCAGGTGCGCCATGGGAAATTATAAAATTTTACTTAACTGCTCGAAAAATTCATTTACAAGAAATAATGTATCTTTGTTCCTCTGTTTACGCCAGTGAGGCATAGTGACAGACCGAACAAATAAATGCTCTTAAATTAGATGGCAGGAAGTATAAACAGTAATAACTGTGCGTGGTGTGCTGTGAGATTTTCCAATTGCAAAATATGTGCCTTTGCTCCAAAAAGGTTGGAAATCACTGCTCTAGTCGGGTCATGTATTCTAATCAGTTAGGTCAAACCAACATTACAACGTGACAGAAATAATGGGTGCTAACTTACTGTAATTGAATTACTTTATTGTAATTGAATTACTCCACACACAGCGAAACCTTAGAGCATGATTCGACAGAATGCCGGCATGTTTATGTACAACCGTTAGTGCTAGCACTAGCTTGCTAGGCTACATCACGTTTTGTTGCCTGCTTGCGAGCCGTATCGTATTAACAGTACGTGAACATACCTCAAGCAATCCTTAAATGAACGTCCTCTCCCGAGCACAGGTGACCACCAACGCACGTTTTCACCCATTTTGTTCTCATAATAACACGTGGCGTGATGTCGTCGCCATGTTAACGAGTGTATCCGGTCGCGTTTGAGTTGACAAAATAAAGCCCCGTGCTCGTAAAAGACTATATGCGAAGATTTTATTGCAGTAGTCTAGCATAGTGCATTCGTGAAAGAATTTGTCAAATTTGTCAGACTTGACAGACAGAATTTGTCTTGTAGTCAGATCTGGGCATTACGTGTTGTCTGCCTCAGATGTGTTGTCTGTCCTACACCGCCGACATGTTTTTTTTTTTTTTAAATAACTTTATTGGCTGTCAGGTATTTACAGTAGTACGTCAAAAGGCACGCGGCAAGGCTGAAACTAAACTAGCGTTTGGATTCAAATATACTGTACACGATGACGACGCGGAGTAAATGTCTTTTGCGGAGGATCGGATCGGCGAATTACGACATTAAAGCCGATCAACTTATCATCATAAAAATTATCGTCCAATACTGATCAAGCCGATAAGATGGGGGCAAAGTCTATTACACGCATGATGATGCACTACAAAACACGTGTAAATATTTACTCTGCAACTAGCCACTGTTTCAGCTTCCATTGAAGAAAGACGAAAAGTTGATCCTAAAGTCACTGAAAGTGAAAGGGTTCCTTAAAGGGGAAGTTACTCCATAATGACAGTGGGCAGCAATTTCAAGGACAGATGCAAAACCTTCAATGTGATCATGAAAATAGAATATACACAAGCCCTAATGGCTTCTTTTTGTTTGTCTGTTTGTTTTTTCCAAATAACTAAATTCCACACTAAAACTGTACTTTTTTAAAAAATTTTAGTTGGTTAACTACTTTACAAACACTTTAGTTAACATATCATTGTGTGGGACATGCCAAAATAAACTGATGGGGGGGGGGGGGGGCTAAGAATCAAGTCAAGGTAACACTTTTAGAGACTTCCTGTACTGGTATGTGTGCAGGAGTTTGGCCAGTAAGACCTCGAGAGTTTAGTTATTCTCCTACATTTTTATGATGACTGTGATTCTGACGAGGACACCAAAGGCACTTTAGAGTGGTATTGACCCTCATACTCTTAAGCGGATTGGTGTGTTTAGGTGGTAAAAGCTAGAATGGGCTGGTAAAACGGGCACTCCAAGTTGCATTAAATTTTACCAGTTGTGGCTAATTGATGACAAAAATCGGCTCAGTATGTGCTTTAAATAATTTGTTAATTTAACAAATGCCTATAGGATCTGGGCATGTGACACCAGCAGTTGACCGGTGAATGATGCAGAACTTTAAAAGGAGCTAACACAGTTCACAAAGCCACAGAGATATGTTGTAATTAAAATTTTGGATGACGTGCAACTAATTGTGCCTGTTGATTTAGCTTCCTGTGCGTCATTAATCTGTAGTTGGATCCAGACTGAAGCATGAAGGTACTTTGGCCTGATACAGTGGGTACAGAAAGTGTTCAGACCCCCTTAAATTTTTCACTTTTTTACGTTGCAGCCATTTGCTAAAATCATTTATTTTTTTCCACAATGTACACACAGCACCCCACATTGACAGAAAAAAAACGGAATTGTTGACATTTTTGCAGATTTATTAAAAAAAGAAAAACTGAAATATCACACACCCCCTTTGCTGAGTATTTAGTAGAAGCACCCTTTTGAGCTAATACAGCCATGTGTCTTTTGGGGAATGATGCAACACGTTTTTCACACCTGGATTTGGGGATCATCTGCCATTCCTCCTTGCAGATCCTCTCCAGTTCTGTCAGGTTGGTGGGTAGCCATTTTTAGGTCTTTCCAGAGATGCTCAATTGAGTTTAAGTCAGGACTCTGGCTGGGCCATTCAAAAACAGTCACAGAGTTGTTCTAAAGCCACTCCTTCTGTATTTTAGCTGTGTGCTTAGGGTCATTGTCTTTTTTTGAAGGTGAACCTTCGGCCCAGTCTGAGTTTCTGAGCACTCTGGAGAAGGTTTTCGTCCAGGATATCCCTGTACTTGGCCGCATTAATCTTTTCTTCGATTGCAACCAGTCTCCCTGTCCCTGCAGCTAAAAAACACCCCCACAGCATGATGCTGCCACCACCACGCTTCACTGTTGGGACTGTATTGGACAGGTGATGAGCAGTGCCTGGTTTTCTCCACACATGCCACTTGGAATTCAGGCCAACAATTTCTATCTTGGTCTCATCAGACCAGAGAATCTTATTTCTTACCATCTTGGAGTCCTTCAGGTGTTTTTTTTTTTTTTTTTTTTAGCAAACTCCATCCTGGCTTTCATGTGTCTTGCACTGAGGAGAGGCTTCCGTCGGGCCACTCTGAAATAAAGCCCCGACTGGTGGAGGGCTGCAGTGATGGTTGACTTTCTAGAACTTTCTCCGATCTCCCGACTGCATCTCTGGAACTCAGCCACAGTGATATTTGGGTTCTTCTTTACCTCTCTCACCAAGGCTCTTCTCCCCCGATTGCTCAGTTTGGGCTGGACGGCCAGCTCTCGGAAGGGTTCAGATCGTCCCAAACGTCTTCCATTTCAGGATTATGGAGGCCACTGTGCTATTAGGAACCTTAAGTGCAGAAGTTTTTTTTTTTTTTTTTTTTTTTTTTTTTTTTTTATAATAACCTTGGCCAGATCTGTGCCTTGCCACAATTCTGTCTCTGAGCTCTTCAGGCAGTTGCTTTGACCTCATGATTCTCATTTGCTGTGACATGCACTATGAGCTGTAAGGTCTTATATAGACAGGTTTGTGACTTTCCTCATCAAGTCCAATCAGTATAATCAAACACAGCTGGACTACAATGAACGTGTAGAACCATTTTAAGGATTATCCGAAGAAATGGACAGCACCAGAGTTAAATGAGTGTCGCAGCACGGGGTCTGAATACGTATGGCTCTGTGATATTTCAGTGTTTCTTTTTTAATAAATCAGCAAAACTTTCAACAATTCTGTTTTTTTCCTGTCAATATGGGGTGCTGTGTGCACATTAATGAGGAAAAAAATGAACTTAAATGATTTTAACAAATGGCTGCAATAACAAAGAGTGAAAAATTTAAGGGGGTCTGAAATCTTTCCGTACCCACTGTATATATAATTAACGGGCTTTTAGGCAGGGCACATTATTTTCGTCTATTAGAGGACTGGTCAACATTCCACTGACATTTGAAGTTCTCTTCGGGTAGGGATAAGAATGCATCATTCCAAACTTTGTCATTCCGAACTTTTCTTCAGCATGCATCCTTTTTCTGTGTGTTGAATAAAGTGGGTGGAACGAAAGTAGTCTATGGAGAGGAATGTGATTCTTTCTCTGGTTTTGGTAGTTCTTCCTCCTGCTGGTTTGGTTGATTTATGTGTCACAAAAACTAAATACAGTCATGGGAAAAAATATTAGACCACTTTGTTTCTTCAATTTCTTGATCCTTTTAGTGCCTGAAGAATACAATGAACATGACAAAATTATATTAGTATATTATAATTCCATAATACTTTGTCATTTGAAATGCTTAAGCTTAAATGTATTCCCAGTGATTTTGGTTACTATCAAGAAACCTATGGCAAATGGCTAGATATCAGCTCTTAAACTGTTATGAGCATTTTTTATTTTTTTTTGGTCAATTATTTGTCCAAACAAATGTACCTTT
Source organism: Phyllopteryx taeniolatus (assembly GCF_024500385.1). Classification (NCBI taxonomy): domain Eukaryota; kingdom Metazoa; phylum Chordata; class Actinopteri; order Syngnathiformes; family Syngnathidae; genus Phyllopteryx; species Phyllopteryx taeniolatus. The sequence goes on along the minus strand of NC_084509.1, from coordinate 28,314,068 downwards.
ATTTGTAACAAACGAGACCCACTAAGCTGTACGATTTGTCACTAAAAACTGAAGCTTGCAAGTGTGTGCAGTATTCTAGTCTTAACAGCATGGGGCGACAGTGAGTAAGTAGCCTGTGGTAAAATAATTGCGGCTGTCGATAAAGACCCCACAACCTTGGGAAGAAACAGTCATTAGTACAAGGGTTTTCAAAATGTTTGGATCTTGCAGGAGGGACATTTTTTGCAGGAACCTCTCATAATCCTCACACCAATAAACAGCTACCATGCGTACTCCTAAATGCCATAAGAATTTAAAACTTGGTTGCTTTTTGAGAAAAGAATGATCAATATTTTATATTATTTGTTACCATAACCAATGATTAATCAGCAAGCTACCGTCTTTATTTAACCAGCAACTAATTGTTCACAGTTACTGAATTATTATAGCCATGCCTGTAATCGTAATGAGAGAAGTCTCTCAACACGCTTTAAAAAAAACAACAACACTCAAACTTGCAAAAAATAGAAACTATTATGAACTATTTAATAATAAACTGTTTCGGTATACTCTAAGCATGGCCCCATGGCCATGCTTGATGGATTTTTGTTTCTTTTGCCAGTTTAAAAATTGGACTCTTGTCTCAAGAGTATGAGGGAAACGTGTTATTCAACAATGAGTGTGCTTGGAAACATTGTAGGCAGTTAGCCTGTGACTTCAAGTTCTACCATATTGGCCAAACCGTCACATATTGGAACGCAAACTATGAAGTAGACATGACTGCATCAAACTACCAACCATGGATGGAACATGCTATCTGTTTTACCTCAGTCAAGGGTGTTACTGTCACTTTTGGCACATTTTAAAGATTTTGTTTCGGAGGAGCTGAAGCAAAATTGGAGAAAAGGTAAGCCGGCGGCATGTTGGAAATCTTTTTTCCTCAATCCAACCACTTGTGGACAAAAACTGGACTGGAGGAATGAAACAAGATGAATGGTGCTTCAAATAACACCTGTGACCTGCCTGAAGCTCGCATACAGTAGTCCATGTTCTTGCCAGGTCTTGCTCTGTACTCAATTCAATAGTTGAATACATTCAGTGTCTTTGGTTGAGGTGCAGCTTTTGACCGAGCGTTCGGTTTCTATGTACACTAGCTTGTACTATGGTCACTTGGAGGTTTGTGCAAGCCAGCTTTGGTTTTCATTCTGTTTGTTCTCCAGACCATCAACATGTGCAGCGGAAGTACACCTTAAAAATATAGACTGGTGCCTTGACTTAGGAGTCAAATTCGTTCCGTGACCGCGCTCATAACTCAAGACACTCATCTCAAATCGTCTTTCCCCATTGAAATGAATGGAATCTAATAGCTCTACATTGTGCTCCTTCTGGAGTGTGTGCGCCTTGGACATCAGGCGGTAGTATTATACAGACACGTATTTCACAACTCAACCACAGTAATATTAGCCATTTCTAAAGAATATATGCTTACGAGTCTTGTTGGACAATGATTGTCTACCTGCGTTGCTTACAGTTTGTGTTCAAATATATTTCTTAAAGGGTTATAACGCCACAGCATTGATGCTAATCACTAGCCCGTCTATGGTGTTTTGCATTGTGTATTAGCATTTGGCTAGCATACCTTCCAAAGGCGAAGTTGTGGTTGTTTTAAATACACGTCATTTTTTTGTTTTGTTTGACAGTAAACGTCAACTGGAAGTGGCATTACCAAGTTTGAAGCCACCTGTTTAAAGAATTGTTCTCTGTCGACCAAACTGCTGCTTGTTGTGAAGTCAGTTGAGTTCGCGATCATTATCGACCGCTCGTAACTAAAATGTTTGCTAACAGGTCGGCAATGAATGTTCCGAGCGGCGGCTCGTAACTTGAATAACTCGTAAGTCAAGGTACCAGAGGTGGAGGGCTTGAGTCAGGACATGGACTCAAGTTGCTAATTTTATGACTTGCTTGGCTAAAACTTATGAAAGACTCGACTTAAACTTGGACTACATGACAACAAGTCTTATTGTCAATATAGTGTGCCTTTTGTATCTGAAAGAAGTTGTTTTGTGTTGTGCATGCCACCAGTCTGGCATCCAGTATGCCCCAACCACAGACAAGGGCTGAGGCTGCCTCATTGAGTAGAGCTCACAGAGGACGCTCCAAAGATGATTACATTTGGATTCACTGGTTATCTTTTTGATGAAATTTGGAAAAAGACAAGAGCAGCATGCAGAGTTTGCGACTCAAAGATAAAAAAGACAACTTCGACGAGGTCCATCTTTCAGATGCAGGTAAGCTATCTAGTTTAGCTTCACAGTTTAGCTCACCAATAGCTGATCACAGGCTAACTAAACTTCACCTCAGTTATGCATTTAAGTGACAAGACAAAGTTGTAGACAGTACGTTACGAAACCGATTTACAATTTTAGCATAGACGTATACATAGACTGACCCTTGAGGGGCTCTTCTGGTAGCAGCGTGTCAACCATATTGGGTGTTGCAGGGACGCGCGTGAACTAATGCAAGTAAACTGACTGAACTTCATAAAGCGACAACCTACAAAGTACAGTTAATACGTTAATGCCTCTCATACACTCACGCAAACTTGTATATCTGGGAAACAGAGTGGCACCAAAAACATGTTTTTAAATCTGACCATTACATATTTACTCCACCTGCAGTATATTTCAATATTTATGAGCACAGTAACGGTGTTAGATATATTGGTAGCTTTAAACACTCATGCAATTCTTAGGGGGGGGGGAGACGTATTCTACTAAATATTAAGAACGATGTAGTTGGCCATAAAATGTAATTTTTTTGTGTGTATGTATTTTTAGAGGTGTAAATGTACTTTTTGTCTTATGATCGTTGAAAAATTGTATCACTGCAGTATATGTTGTGACTGCGCAATATTGTGCCTTATGACTTGCTTGAACCAAGTAATGACTTTTGGGGGGGGGGGGGGGCTTGCTTGAGACTTGCTTGTGACTTGTACATCTGTGACTTACTCCCACCTCTGCAAGATACCACCAGCAATTTGCTCCTTTATTTGGGTACTATGTCCATGTTTCAAGAACTGAAGGCAGACGTGCAAACCAGTCAGCTGCTGAAAGTTTAAAAATAGAACTTTGTCAAAATTTACGTTAACTAGCATTTTAAAAAAAAATAATAATAATAATTAAAGCCTTTTATGCAGTTTAACCAGCTGAATGTTGGTGTGCAGCTCATTTGATCAGATAAATTCTCATATTTTGTCAACAAATATATCAGGCCTCGAGTATGTGTAAATTGCATCAACGAAAATGTATAAGCATAAATTAATAGGTGATGTTTGAAGCCCTCGGAGATGTAGAAAAGTCATTCGCTGGATATTGTTCGCCATCTTTACGTGTCAATTAATCCTGCATCCACTATCTGGATTTGCACTCTGATTTCACGGCGTCTTCCTTGGCCCATGCTACGCCTCTCCACACGGTTAAGTGGAAATCTGCTGTTTTGGATTCAAACAGGTAATGCACACACGAAAACCCAGAACAAAAAACTTTGAAATGGCACTCAGGAAGAGTCCAAACCTCCGCCAAGGCCACAATTGTCCCAATTTGGATTAGTTCCATATTGTATACTTTTATAGACATTTTTGTCATTAAATTCCTTTAATTCACTAAGACTTTGATTTATTGCATGAAAGTAAAAAAAAAAAAAAAAATCAATTTTCACTCACATTCGCATCTATGGAAAATTTAGTCTTCAATGAATCTTACATGCATTTTTTTGGATACAGAGAACATGCAACTTCCACACAGGAAGACTGGAGCTGGAATTCGAAATCCAGAACTATGAGGCAGACATGCAAACCAGTCAGCTGCTGAAAGTTTAAAAATAAAACTTGTAGTCGATTTCAGCAACTAACATTTCAAAGAGGAAACCTGATGAGACGAGCACAGGTCGGACATCGCAATTGTGTCCCCGTCGCGTGAGCTGGCACGTCAATCAAACATGATGTTCCGCTATTAGCGGCGGCAGCACAGAGGAGGCTGCAAGGCACTAATGGTAAGAGAATGACGGTGTTTGTTGGGATGTCATGAATTGGTTTTGCCAAGCTACAAATTGGCAGTGGTTCCCAATCAACATCCGTTGTGGAGACGGGAGCAAAATGTAATGAGTCGGCGTGGATGTTGCCAAGAAGCAGTTTTAGCATAACTGGGCAATGTGTTAAGAAGAACAAATATTACTGAAGGCTGTGCCTTAAATTTGCATTCGTCGCCAGCCCAGGAAGACAGACTGGCTCTTGCTTTTCAAGTTAGCACCTCTACCTGTTCTGATTTTACCCTCACGGACCACCTGACACCCAACCTTCAACCTTTTTTTTGTTTGTTTTTTTTGTTTTTTTCAAAACAGCGGTTTCTACTAGCTGGGAAAAAAAAAAAAACTAAATTCATAAACACAATCTTAAAACACAAGTGGCATGCGGTCACTGGGTTATGTTCTCTTTCAAATGACCCTTTCCACGTAGCTGAACCTTTTGTTTTTCTTTGCCTGTTTCAACTCGTGATTTTGAACCAAACGCCTTTCAAAAAATTGTCGATCCCTAGAAAAAACCACAAACTTTTGCATGACTTCTGATGCTTGGAATGCCTGGGATCAAATTTCATAACTCTGTTTAGAACGAAATAGAATCTCAACTGGGTAATGCAAACCCTTGTCAGTCGCATCTCTAAAGAGAAAGATATAATTTATGAACCAGCTGCCGTACCCCCTTTCAATGGAGAATTCTCAATGATCATCAAACTTTGACGCCATACTCGGTCCACATTAGATGCCGTAGGAAAACAGGTTAGTAATTTCGCATCACCTGTCTGTCAAGTTGACCTGCTTCTGATTGGGGCTCATCTTGAAGAATTTCCCAGTCGGAGATTGCCAAAGTATGAGCCCTGGAATTCTCCCAAAATGGCTGCCTCCAACTAAAATGGGTGACTCCCTGTTCCCCTGTGCATGGGTTGGACACTTTGGCGGGTCCTGATATGTCCACCAAATATCGCGTTGATCGGTGAAACCGGTGACGGAGACATTTTTTTGTCCAACTTCTGAGGATGCGCCACTGAGTGAGTTTTTTGGGGTGTTGCGTTGGTTGGAGACCCCTGTAATACCTAACATTTTCACCAGGATAAACGTGTTTGCAACGCTTGGTGACTCTTCGGGAATGCTGAGGCCGCAAAAATGACGATTCGTTTGTTTAATAAACGACGTGTGTATGTGGGCCCTTGCACCTCCTGTTTCATGGGCTCTCATTAGCACGTAAGGTACTACTTACTTGAAGGTTATACTTTCTAGAACTTCATGTTTCTCTTTGTCTTCTTTTAGGAGAATTAAAAAAAACAAATGCATTTGAAATTTGATTTGGATGAGGGATGTCCAAACTACGGCTTGCATGCCATTTGTTGCCAGTCATCCTTTATTTTTTTTTTATAATTTTTTTTTTGCGATGCATTTCGGACCTGGGCCTTCCTGGGGGGGGGCTTACGTGACCTAATCCTCCTCTTAATACCACCACTATTACGTCTCAAAATAATGTACAAAAATGCAATACAGTATAAATATGCATGGCATTATTACAAGAAGAGGTATTTTCTCAATTTGAGATTCATTCTATTATTACTAAAGCAAAAAGCATAGTTAACCTTTATCAGAATCATCTTTATTTGCCAGTTATGTCCAAAAAACACAAGGAATTTGTCTCCGGTAGTTGGAGCCGCTTTAGTACGACAGCAGACACTTTTGAGACATAAAGACATTGACAAAAAACAGTCACTGAGCAATAAAGGGTTGCTAGTTATCTGGTAATTCCGGTACATTTTTCTTTGTTTATTTTTTGGGGGACAATTGTGCAAAAAGAGGCAGTCCTCTAGCACTTGGAGCAGTTCGAATGACTAATATTGCAACAGTCCGGTGCAATGACCATTGTGCATCTTCCGATACATCACCAAGCAAACAAGTCCAAACCTCTACACTACAATGTAACAGTTCTAATAACATGGGGGGAAGGCAATGTATAATAGTGTGCTCTTAGCATGTTAAAGAATGTCAAAGTGGCTCTTGCATCCTTTGATCTTTCTGTATGCGACCCTTGGAAAAAGTTCTGGTGCTCACTAATTAGGATCAATATGGAAGTTGACAAAGCTCAGACAGTACTAACTCAGGTGAGTGTGAATCCCACCACACAAAAAGCAACCCAAAAAACGTACAACCCTTGAAAGAGCAGGAAGGAGTTTTCTTTGATTTCTGATCTAAAAACTGGAGGTGAGTTTGTTGTGCAGCTGCCTCGTTGAGTGAACAAAGTACAAAGGAATACTGTTGAAGCGTCGCGGGGGTGTCGATCAAAGACGGGATGCCCGGCCCGGCCCGGCCCGGCCCGGCCCGGCCCCCCCGGCTCGTGGGATTAACCAGGAACTGCCGCAGATGGGATGAGACAAGTCTGGTAAGAGCCGACCCCCTCTGTTATACTACAGTACGACAACAGGGAAGCTGGTTGACTTCACATCTTATTTAGAGAGCAAGAAGTAGCCGTTAGATGGCAAGTGTGCCTCTCCCGTCCTTTTGAATGAACAAAAATGATGAACAAAATCAACCTCTGTAGAATCCCCCTTTTAAACTCAATTATTATGCTGTTTGGAACAACATGAATGTGACTTGAAATGATTTCTAATGTGAATCTTGTGTGCCACTGTGGGTGAAATTCAACGCACACACAGGTACAGAACACATTTGTATTGTGGCACAGCCTCATAAATGAACACACATGATGCATGATAAGAAATGTGTTTTACATTGGCTCATTAGTGTACTTTTCATTACAATGTAAGGTCTCCACTGAGTTAACCGATTTTATAGAAAACACTGTTTTGAGTTCAGTGTTGGCCATTTGAGTGCATGTTGACTTATTACCCTTTTAGCAGTTTTTAATGTTGAGTGATGCTGCATGTGCTGACTTAATACATTTTTATTTGATTCAAAACTGAATTTGAAGCGATCCCTTGATGCCCCATTTAAATGGAAAGTACCATTTATTTGAAACATTACGTTAAATGAACATGTTGAACTTACACTTGCATTTGTGCTGATTTGTACGCTGCTTGTCTAACCTTCAAATATGTTTTAGCAGAGGTTATACACGTTATTCTATAGATTCTAAAAAGTGATTTGCATAGATTTAAAGTTTGAAAAAAACTTGGCACCGCATTCTTTCCCATCTGCATCTCTTGGCTCAATAGGCTGCATTGTTTGTCGCCGAAATGTTGCGGGTGTAGCGGGGGCTTGACATGACACACAAATGTTTTATTCATTGAACTTCAGCGGCTTCGTTCCAATTCCGCTGTGTGAGCGTGTGTATGATCAGTGGGCAGTCGTGTGTCAGCCTGCCCCGCACAGAGGAAGTCATCCTTGCGATGAGAGAGGATCTCTGATCTGCCTCCCACAGATGAAACCTCTTCTTTGTTAAGCAAGTGATGTCACTGGCTTTAAAAGATGTTGGCATGTATTTGTACACTTTATACCTTGTTTTTTTTTTTTTTTAAACTTTTTATTTATTTGATGTAGCTGTAAAACTACTGAAATTACACAGCACAGATGCCAGTCAATTGACTGTTTTCAAATGAAATACAGATGTAAGGCATAGCTATGCCAAGTCAGTATCGGATAGTAGGTGTATGCACTAAAGGAGTTTCTACAACAGTTTTAACCACGATTACAATATTAAAGCTCTTGACTGCAACTCTATTGGTTAAAATGTTACTATTGCTCTACAACTATTATTCATTTAATACCTCTTACATGGCAATTCGAACTAACCGTTACTATCTTTGTAAAGGCAGATTTCTTTTAATACAGCTCCTGTATTCGATCTCATGAGATTGTGCAGATCATTTTGTACGTTGCAGGGAATCAGCGTCTTGTATATTTTCTCAGCTTTAGCTTTGAAGACCAGGGTTATTTAATCCAATGTTCTTGCGCACCATACAAGGAAATAATTGAAAATGAAAGGCCGAAAGCATCTGGGCAACTTAATCTAGCGTTCAATTGACTCGTGGGAACACAAACGTAGGCTATTCTAATGTTAGCCAGCCAATGTCATGTTTTGCTATCAGATGAAGTCAGCAGCACACATCAAGTACACTTGAATTTGCATATCGCGTATCATGTGATGACTCAGTGGCGATAAATATTGACATTGCGTGAAAGTAAATAATGCACGTAGTTTCTGGCAAAATCGGCACTAAGCATTTTTTTTCTTTAGTTCTCCACAAGGTATCTTTAAGCTCCATTGTATTACAATTGTAAACAGTAGTATATAGAAAACTCTTCGCGCATCTGATGTATGAAGGGAAGGCATCATACAATTTCACTTCTGAGTAAAAGTGGCACCATAGTGCTTGCTTATACATTTACACTCATTTTGATTCCAATTTAGGGATACTTGCACAATCGAGTAAGATCCAATATAAGAGGCATGGAATGATATAACTGCTCATCATATTGCAAAATGATGAAAGGAGCATTATCTGCTGGTAGAATTATGTGTGTGAGTGTGTGTATATATATGTGTGTGTATCTATAGGTGTATATATGTACGTGTGTGTGTGTATATATATATATATATACACACACATACATACATACATACATATAGCTCTTGTATTAGACCTCATTTTAGTTGAGTGTGCATTTTAACAAGCCCGTATGAATGTTGATATGACGACGTTAGAGAACATGAACGATAACGTCATTATTTTAATACTCATTTTCGTCTACTGTAAAAGTGTTAACTAAATGATTGTGTTAGTTCATCTGATCGTATGCGCGCGATTTACAGGCTGAAATGTTACAATCGTTTGGTATTAACAATTCCTTGTACCATGTTTTTGTTCTCTTGGGAGAATTACTTCAGAGGTCTTGTAAAAGTGACAAATTAAATCCAAAAATCCCGAAGTGAAGATGCAATTTCTTTCTTTGATAGCAGACAAGTGTTGAATAACTTAGTGTGACATAGCAGCGGTTCACGTTCCTGGCTGCTCAGTAAATAAAGCTGCATGTCCATTTCCAAGTTAAAACTCTTGAGTTAGGTCTTCTATCAGCCAGATAAAATGCCCTGAAGCAAGCGACACACAAGCTCGAATCGATTTTATCATCAACTGGCAGGTGTATGATTTATTATTCTTAGTTTTTTTTTTTTTTGCGATGCCACAAAGTTTTATTATATCCGTAACCAAGCTTATTGTGAAATAGGAAAGCAGTACACAGTCGCTGTTCTGGTTGCTTAGTGCAACATTACTGAAGCAACAATAAAGCCACCTTTTAAGTTCCAGGAACCTTGAGCCAATCAGGTATGGTTCACAGACCTCTCCAAAGTACTGCCACGGGACTACATTTAAAAAATATTCCCTGTGGTCCAAACACATTCTTTCAAATATTTCTAGCTCCAGGCTATAGGAAACGCTGCTACTGGTTGGGGATTGGGAACGAGCCTTTCCGCCAGTATACCAAAAGTTTGCAAGTAATTGGTGACCCCTCTAGAAGGGTTTGTAATTGCCTATAGATGCCATATAATGGTGGCCAATGACAACGTTGTCTAAACGAAGCTCCTCAACTCACTGCACGAAAACAGCAAATAGGTGAGTCTTCCAGTGAATAAAGGAGGGTAGGAACTGCGAATACACAAACGTACACATCCCTGCACTGGCTGCTCAGTACAATATGGCTACAGCAACAATATGGTTCGAGGAACTTTTTAGTTATTTGAACTGAAAGGTGATGAAACAGATGTTCGCAGCGGCAGATCCCGCCCCCAAAGGAAAGAATCGTTTAAGTAGCCCAAATATACCGTGCTCGTCCAGACGTTACTAGTTTTCGCGTATAGTTATTCCGGTCAAAATCACAATAAAAAAAAAAAAAAAAGCATTAATCAAAGAAAATGGAACGTACACTGCAATATAAGCTTTGGTAGTCTTCATGTGAGGAGACTCGCCTCCCAGGCACAAGCCGTAATCTTTCCCAGCAAGTTTGCCAGCACATTTGGTCATCGTTGACTTGCAAACATACCAAGAACTGGGTCGGTTTTGAGCGTTTTTGCTGTCTTCTGATTAAAGTCAGCCAAGGGCAGATTATCGGACGTCTCTGAAAGATTATCCTAAACTATCATGTGGTGTGAAGTGTGTAAAGATTGACTTTTCCTCCCCGATCAGCTCCGAAAACAGGCAGGCAGACAGTCATCGATATTAAACCTGTTGTTTATTTCCAACGTCAACTTCCGTTGTGTGCGGTCAACTCCGCGTCGGGCCGAGCCACGGACTCCGAGATCGTGACGCGAAACAGAACGATTAGCCAATCCGGAGGCTGAAGAAAAAAGGGGAGCAATTAGAAGGCTGCAGAAAATTGAGGAGGAGTGTTGAGTGTTTGTCTGACAAGGATTTCACAAGTCAGTCACCGTATAAAACGACAAAGAGAAGAATGAATATACAGTACTTAATAAGCTAACGGCTGGCCGAGCTTGTGTGTCTTCTACTGCTCTTCGGTGTTCTTTGTATTTCCTGGTAGTGTGACAGGTCAGTCTTGGTATGACAGCAGACATGTGGTTTGAGGGAGCAGATTCAGGATTGTCAGAAAAAAAGAAACAAAATCGGGAAAAGCATAACGTAGCCTTATGAGTGAGCTACCCTCTTCCCCAGCATGAGCCATATTCGAATTTGCTGGTGCCGTAGTTTGGTGAGCATCTCAAAACCAGTGCCGTAACCACCTTCTATGCTATTAACAAATAGCTGCTGCTAATTGAAGGCGCTCCGTGTCTTTCACTAACAAGCCAGGCAGAACTCAGCTCCTCCTTGTCACTTAGTATCACTTCTGCATACTTCCTTGACACCAATTACTATCCTACTTTCCTGTCTAGATAGTCCCTTGGTGACATTATGGGATCTTAGGGCGTTCCAGAAAGTGCGCAAAAAAACCCATGAATTGGTGAGTTTTTCAGGAAATAGCTGGAGGGGGGGGGGGGGGGGGGGTAGCTTCCTTTATTTCTGGCTCTTAAGTCAGCATGGCTACAGCAATCAAGACAAACGTTTTAGGAACTTTCACTTCCTGGTAATTGGAACTAAAATGTTCCAAGTTTGGATGCGTCCTTTTTCCCAAAGGTAAAGTTCCACAAGCATAATAATAGAAGGAAATGGAAAGTATCCTGTGATGTGAGCTTCATTTATTCTTCATGTGAAGAGATTTGCAAGCAGCAAACCTTCCCCTGCACATTTGTCATTGGGTTTTATTGTTTGCGCATTTGATCGAAACAATGGTTCACATATTTTAACATATTTGGTTAAATGGTACATGTGGTCCAAACACACCATGGTCCTCCAAGCATTCATGCTTTTAACAGTGTCTATATGCTCGACTATAAAAATTAGGGATGGGCTAGCACCAAATACCAGCAGCCTCATTTCAAGGTCTGATACTGATACTTAAGGTAAAAAGAAAATAAAAATGACATCGAGCAAGTCTTCCTCGCCAGTCGTTTACAAACCGTCAGCGGTTTGACACGTCGGAGACCTCGGGGGGAAAAAAAGGTCTTTTGTTCAAAATGTTCATTGAAATTTTATGTATCAGAAGGAGTGGTACTGGTACTGGTCTTTGGTATCGGTGAGTGCTCATGAATGAATACTTTTACTGGTATCGGTCTGAAACAAAAGTGGTATGGAACATCCCCAATAAAATGACCAAAACATGGAATGTGCACACATGTATTCTTCATGTGAGGAGACTTGCCTCCCAAGCGTAATCAGACAAAATTCAGCTCAGTAAGTGTGTAACAAGTGTTTACTTTTTCCTCACCTTGTGTGTGTGTGTGTGTGTGTGTGATGCCACCACAGAAGAGTATATGATGATGACCGTAATGCCAGAAATTGAATTTACTCTGATGTGGGAAAGCTGGTCCTGGTTGCTCAGTACAATACATTTTCAGGGACTTTTAAGTTCCCGAAAGAAAAGGTTCCAATCGCATAAATTCAGGAAGTTCACCCACGACTCCATTTACCTGTAGTACCGGTGGTTCAAACACACCACGGTCCTTGTTCCAAGGTGAAGGTGGACAAGAAAAACAACAAAAGAAAAGTGGAAAAGTGTCTTCACGTGAAGAGACTCTCCTCCCAAGCACAAGCGGTCATCTTTTCCTGCATTGTTGGTCCCCGGGTTTTGTCATTTTTACCTTTTTATTTGAATAGTAGTTAACGTATTTATTGATACTTAAAAATGCTTCTTAAATAATTGCCTCTAATGATAAATGGTCATGATTTGACTGGAACTTTTATGTACATTATATTTGTTGTTCCTGCAATATTTGTTGCGTTATTTTAGCCTTTTTTCCTGAATTGCAATGTAGGTATTTATTTTCTATTCTTTTGAAAAATGTGTATATGAGTAAAATTAAATTTTATATTTTCATTTATTTATAGAACTGGTTAAATCACTTTATTCTAATAATTTTTTTTATTGAATAACATTTACATATGCTAACCTTTTTTTTTTTTTTTTTTTTTTACCTCATTACTACAGAGGTAAATATATATATATATAAAAATGTTTGAGATGTATTTTCTAAATTTATGTAATTAAAAACTGGTTGCTTATTGTAAATAAGAAAAAATCTTTTATTAGATAATTTTGTATTGATTTACAATTAAATAAATTACAAATACCACAGTTGGAAATACGTGAATTATTTAAGATATTTTTTTTTTACATACACAATATATATATATATATATATTTTTTTTTTAACTATTTCAAGTACGAATCATGTACCCAGCCTATCTGTCGATTTTAAAAAAATAATTAAAAAAAAAATGGCTTGTGATCCCAGCCGTGCGTTTATTTGTTCTGCTATCGTTCTGTTCGGCGAGGCTTTAAAATGCCCTTCTCTGTCTTCCAGGTTCCGGCCGTCCAACAGGTGGCGCCCATCGGAAGCCCGCCGATGTTCCTACCACCTGTCATGCTGTCTCCTGTGTCCATGTCTCCAGTGGGGGGATCTATGCCGATCCCACTACAGATTCAGCCTGAAGCCACTGCAGCAGGTAGAACATTCACATAGACCCCCGAGGTGTCTAAACTACGGCCTGAGGCCCATTTGCAGCCCATGTCGTTTTTTTAGCGGCCCGCGACAGACACTAAAATAACAATTGACATGTTGCAAGTCAGGAGAAGAGAAGAAAAATAGCATGAATCGCAATTGCTATTGTCAAGATGAGTTTAGTACACATTCTGGTTCTGAATGTGGAGTCGTTATGCTTGGGCAGATCTGTCCTCGTTAGATACATGGCTGGTGGCCACCACAAAATCCAGCACTTGTTTCCCTTAAGGAGAATTTAGTCTTGTAATAACGTCACAAATGTGTTTTCAGGATGTGGGAGGAAGCCAGAATGCGAGGAATAGGGGGTAACACACAGGACAATGGGGTACGAACCCCAAACCTCAGAAGTGTGAGGTTGATGTAACCATTCGTCCACCGTGTTAGGGAAAAATATATATTTTTTTGAGTCTTATTGAAAATGTACTTTTTTGAGACAACTAAAAAAAAAAAGCAGCTTTTTATTTATTTTATTTTTTATTTTTTTGCAGACTACTGTTTGTCAAGGTGAACTTCGCCAATCTAAAAATCCCGCAGCGAGGAGATTTTGCTTTTTGACTAACGATAGCTTGTGACATTTTACAAAATTGGAAAATTGTTTGATACCTTTTAACATGAAGCACCATTAAAAATAGTCTGACAATTTTTCATTGATCTTTAATAAAAAATAAATAAATAATAATGAATAAAATAATTTAAATAAAACGTGTGATAACATGTCACAGTTACGTTTTGTTGTCATTCCTTATTTTAAGTTTGAGAAAATTAAGCTTTGAAGGTTTTAAACACGTTCTCTTAACCCTTTGATGCGGATGCGATAAATGTTATTATTCGAATACGCATCTGGCCACAAATAGGCCCTGAGCCGGACTTTGGACACCCCTCACATAGCCGCTGCTGTTGACGCAACGGAAGTTGAAAATTGATCACGTTGTGTCTCTTCCGTTCAGCTGTCAAATCTCCAACAGAGCTGACGGGCGACCCCGAAGGAGACAAGCCGTCGGACCCCCAGCTGCGCTCCCCTAGGGCCGCCGCCGTCAACCCGCAGGCCCCCCCGCCGGGTCTTCAGCCGATGCGTCCTCCTCCTCATCATCATCATCCTCCTCACCTGCCCCCCTTCCTCTCGGCCCACAACATGCCGCACCCCATGATGGCCGGAGGACCTGTGTTCTCCCCGGACAGGTTCCGCATGGCCTTGCCCTTCCCCCCTCGCGGCCCCGTGGTCCACCGGCCCCCTTTCTTGAGATCGGAGGGCATGATGGTGGGTCGGGCGGGGCCGCCTTTCAGAAGGAGGCCGGGCTTCGGGGGCCCCCCCCGATTCTCCAGGGGGGGCTGGTGATAAACACCGTGTTGTCATCCCATCAAAACAAGAAACAAACAAAAAAAGCCCCCAGCTGTAAATACTGTACATACTTGCCATCCTTTGTTATCTTTTTGTATATTTGAATGAAAATGAATCTAGTAAGTGTTGAGGTACAAAAAAAAAAACTTTATTGACCGTGCTTACGTCTAGAAAAAGCCCAAAAGTGTTTTGTTTAGTTGTCTCTGCTTCTTCTTCACCTTTTGAGGTAAAAAGAAAAAAAGATGTTCTGTTCTTGTGTCGCCCTCTAGCGGCAGAACAACTTCCACGCATCGAGTAGCACCATCACGTGACCTAAATAAAAAAAACAAATGCTACTGTGGTTACATTTTCATTTCTGCTGGCTGTCAATTGTGTTACTTGAACTTCCAATTGGCTTATTATTGCTTTTAATTTGAGTAATTTCAGCTCAATCTAACCATTGAGACAATACTGGGCCTAAAAAGACAAATGTATTCACTCATTTGATTGAGTTTTCATGTAAAGAGACTCGCCCCGCCCCCCAAGCACAAGACGTCATCTGATTGTCAACCTGAGTGATCGAAGTTAAGATCGAGAAATGTTTTTGTGGAGCATCTATGGAGTCTAAAAATACATACATTCTCTACAAATAGAACATCATGGAAAATTTAATAACAGTGAAATTATTTGATTTACTACACAGTGATTTATTTATGTTTTTGATTATATCTTACAAATCTCATCAGAAATTCGAATATTAAAAAAAGAAAAAATGCAACTGTATATACAGTACATGATCTAATTTAATATTGTATCAATGACTATATGCTTAAATAAATATATTTAATATTCACTCTTAAAATTATGTACACAGCATATATTAACAATCATATTGCTTATAGTTGCTAATTGATTTAAGCAATTTCAGCATAATGTGAGGTAGTGTCACTTGTTCACATTATTTTCTACTTTGTATTTATTTTATTTGTTTAGTGTCTCCATTTTGATCATAAAATGAAGTCATTTTGAGAAGAAAAACATACTCAAGGTGTAGTTGCTACAAACTGTATTTTAAAATAATTGATAGTATCTCCGCAACATCGCAGACTAAATATAAATATCTAAACTCTAGTTCAACATTTAGAAAAGATTTCCCCATAAATCACAATTTGATCATATAGGAGGACAAAAAGAAGCAGAAAAGCTGCTACAGAATTTGATTTAAGGGCGACAATCGAAGCAGGAGCTGCGGTGATATTATGGGATGCCGCGTCTTCTTGGCAACACGATCAACAATTGCTTGCGCGTGCCCGTCAATAAGTCAACGAGGACTCAGCGGCGAGCCGCCGCTGCCGATTGGCTGCGCGCGTCCCGTGACGTCCGCTCGCATCTCCACAAGGGGGGAGGGGGGGGGGGGGGCACCGCGACCACCTCCTCATCCTCCTGCACCTCCTCCCGGCTGCTGCGTGGAAGCAACACGCGTGGAACACGATGGACGCCGGCGCACCGCGAGGTACGTGGACATCCGCGCACCCCGGAAGTGGGACGTTGTCCCGGTCGCGCCAAGGAGAAATAGCCTGGGTGCGCGTGCACGAATATACGTCAAGGGATGAGTGGAAAGGTGGAGCGCGGCTGCTGCGTGCGTGGACCGTGCAAATGTGGCGGCCACGCACGCGCCGCAAGGAGTCGCTCAGGGTTCGTTGCGTTGAATTTGCACGCGCGGAAACGTTCTGACGTCACCGCTGTGCGCGTGCGTGCTCTGCCTGCGCGAAATTGTCGCGTTCTTGACGTCGCGTAGCGCACGCAGTGCTTTGATGGTCATGATGATGATGATGATGATGATGATGCGCCTGAGGGAAGTGCAAAAATAAGTGAACCTGCTGCATGGAAGTCATGCATTGTGGAGGTGACCCGGACTCATCCAGCAGCCCGCCAGCATATTCTCACTTCACCATTCACAAATTCACCGGTTTGTATTTTTTTTTTCCTCTCCACCTTTTCCCTAAAAAAAAAAAAAAAAAAAACTCACCTATTGGCTGTTTCTTCCTTTCTGCTTTTTCCAAAACATCATACTGGAAACTGTCCACAAAGCCCCGTCGAAATAGGATAGAACTATTGTACAGTGGTGGCCCGATTTACGACATTTTCAACATCTAAGCCGTCACTTGAACTTTTTGCTTTGACTTGAGAGCAAAAATTTGACATACAAGTGCTGTATGGACAGTGAAATGTACTGGAGCCACTTGACAACCAGCAGCGGTTTGACAAATAGTGAACAATTCTTCTTCTTCTTCAAAAAATGAAGCTTTAAGCTGTTTAATGCCACTCCAAGTTAAACCTTGTTGTCAAACTAAGCAACCGCATATCGCTTAGCGTAATGCTAACAAACAATGGAAAAACACCATAGACAGGCTAAGGTATTACACAACACACATTTGAGCACAAACTGTGCCGCAACACATGTCGACTTACAATATAGCAATAGTCACAAGCATATTTTCTTCATCCACAAATATTACTGCGGTTTGCTGAGTCACTTAACAATAGCTGTGTCTTTTTTGCTTTGTCTTCATGAATGTATCATACTGCCCCCGGTGGTGGACAAGTCACGCACACCACAAAGAGTCGCCAAGAATTGATCATGACGCACAAACTGTTCAATTCTTTGCATTCTATTTAACTATGTTTTTTACTATAAGTTTTTTTTTTAAAAAGTAAACCTTATTGAATGCAATTTCCCTTATTGTAAAACATACTTTTTTTGTCGTTTTTGTGTGTTGTTATGGAACAAATGAAGCTGGTATCTCAAGACGCCACTGTAACTGGTGCCAAGGAAGTATGTTGACACGCGACACATTTCGATGAGAGACTTTGATCCTCGTATGTCGGGGAGGAGCTAAGTTTAGCCTGGGTCGTTAGTGGACGTTACGGAGAGTCTCCGCCGCAGTTATATATACACGAGCACATCTGGCGCATTTTGTTTCCGAAATCATCTGTAAGCCGTTCATTTTTCAGCGTCAGTTACTTGCAGTTTTCCTCTTTTCGCGGCAGGTACTGCACGGACCGGTAAGGTGAGCGTGCGATATTTCTCCTATTGTTGTTGATGTCGCCATATCACAATTAATGGGCTGATGTCGTTTGATTAAAAAAATTTTTTTCTGCGTGAGTCTGACCGTTTACTCCCTCCCCGCTCTTTGTCGTCACAAAGACGCGACGTGTTGTCTGCCACACACGCTGGAATGTTCTCAGCGGAGCAATTGCGTTGGCCGCGGTGAAGGCGCCAGCGCGTCGGTGCGTCGCTTTGTCCGTGGCGTGCGCGAGCGAAACATTATTGACTCGCGGACAAGCGGCTCGTTTTAGCCCCCTCGCGTCTTCGGCGAGCGTTCGCGTGCGGCCCGCTCGCACATAACTCCCCCACATTCATTTGCAATGGAAATACTCCCCAAGTCGAGGCGGGGGACTCGAGTCGCATGACGTGACTCGAGTCAGACTCGAGTGGCCAATATCAGGACTTGCTTGGCTCAACCTGATGAAAGATTCGACTTGACCAAAGTTGTGTTTCAATTCACTCCCTGTAAACTTTATAGTGCCCTAGATACTCTGAAAAAAAAAAGATTATTTTCAGTTGCACGTGATTAAACGGTGGTAAACTGATGTAATTTCCCCCTCTTTCCTCTATCAGTGATTCTCAGTGTGCTACTAGTTGTACATGGCCTCCCTCTAGTGGTACATGAAAGAATCACTGAATTAAATCTTCCCGCTATGCAGTGTTACAGTGGCTTAAACTTATTATTATTTTTTTTTTTACAGTGCGTTTAGCAAGTAAAGTTCAGTTATCTTTCATTTTTAAGTACATTCGGTTTGCATTGAATCTTTAATAATGGCTCGCATTTAATTTATTCGATGAAGATTAGCGGCAGAAGCATTGCTCCATGACGTACAAATGTTACACCAAATAGTAGTAAGTAGCAGAATTGCAAAATGAAGCCATGTGACACGAGGACTGCGCGCTCGTTAGCCGAGTGTCCGCTCTTAACGTGTCATTAACGTGTCATTAACGTGTCATTTAATCACATGGAGGTTTGCAGGGACATCTCGGGGCGTCTCTTCTTGCCTTCGTCCTCATCTGACGACCAATCATTCTTTGAAATGAAATGAATTTCGGCAATGTCCAAAATGACGTTTCATGATTGTTTTTCTCTTAATATGCCTTTCCCATGAAAACTAACACTTTTGCATCTTAGCGTCTTCAGACTTCCTGTTTTGGCTTCTTTTTACAGTGTCCTTTTTTTGTCACTCATGCAGTTTTAGCGTGGTAGACATTTCCTCATATAAAACCAAGGGGGCATAAAAAAGGACACTGTAAACACAAAAACACAACATCATCCATCATCTTGTGGCTGCTTGGGGCGCGGAGGATTTGTTATCCAAGAGGAGACTGACCACTGCAGCAAAATGGAGACTGTGGAGTATGTAATATTTTTCTTCTTTCGCAGTAGTCGTCACACACACGCAGCTGCAACTGGATGTGCGGCAAACATCTTTTTAATCAGCTCCGAAATCGCTCTCCCACCTTGGGCCGTGCAGGTTCTGAATCTTCCCGTGAATCCTCAATGACTTTGTGTGTCTTTGATGTCGTCTCTCGAGAGGCTTCCCGCCCGCTGTCGGAATCCCGGCTAATGATCTCCCGTCCAGGGCCGGAATGGCGCTTTCGTGCGCTCGCCGCGTTTTCATCCTTCTCACCCATCCCGATTCGATTCGTACGTTCACTCGTTGCTACTGTGAAGAACTTCTTCTTTTGCCGCTATGGACTTTCAGTCTTTGTATTAACAAAATTATCTCGGGCTTTCAGCCATGCACGATGTACATTTTCTCCTCCCCCCCCCCAAAAAATATGTATGTTAGATTCATCCAAGAGGCTAAATCTTATATTTCATTGAAATAAAATGAAAATGAATTCGGTCTTGTTTCATCAAGGACTGAATTGCCATTATCAAAGAAAATCAACATTTTCTTCAGCATTTACAAAAACGTATGCTAATTTCGTTGAGGGCAAAATTTTCATTTGCTATGAAAACGTACGTTGGCGGTGACTCCAAATTGTCTTCAAAGGTTACGAAAACATTACGTCACTTTAACTTGAATTATCAAAATAGTTTCTGCATTCATGAAAAAGATACTTCAGCTTCGTCAAACTCTTCATTTATATTTTTCCCTAACACACGGAAGTTAGGCTTGTTGAAGAGTTTACAAATTATTTCCAAAAAGCAAGGCACACACATACGGATTTTTAAGATCTGAACCAAATTTGTTAAAAATGTGAGAAATCCTTAACATAATGATGGTAAAAACATATCTATATTCAAAATATTGCTTTGACACCATATTGTGGCTTCTTGGGTCCAATAAACTAATGTTGAAGTCACGGGGGAGGAGCTTCGTTTCGTCAGTGCATAGCCTTGTCTAAAAGAAGAAAAGGCCTTTGCTGCCATCGTGTGGCAGCTGTCTGCAATTACCAACCTTTTGTGTGAAAGTCAATTGTGGATTTTTTCAAAATCAAATGATCGGTAAGCAATTTATTTTCAAGTTTCATATTAAAATAAGAGTTAGAAATGATTTTTCCTATCAGATCACATACATATCTGCGGATAGGGAAAATCTGCAAGCAACTGCCGCCCACCCTAAAAGCGTTGTAGTTTTTTATACATGGCACAAGATGGTGGCAAAACACTTTTTTTCGATTAGACATAGCTATGGCCTGACTAAATGAAGCTCGTCCTCTCCGTTCCACAAGGTTGTTGATGGCACTGAAGCATTGTTTTTATATTTGACGTGACTCTGGCCTGAATACAAAACTGCATCCACCTTCAACCTTACAAGTACAGTGGACCCCCGTATAATTGTGGTTCGGCACAGTTAGAATTTTTTTTTCTCAATTTGTTCATTTTTTACCAATTTTTTTTCTTTTTTCACATTTTTTTCCTTTCTTTTTTTTTTTTTGGGGGGGGGGGGGAGGGTCGAAAATGGTTAGTGGCAGTTCCCAAAAAAAAAAAAAAGGATTTTTCCCTAAAAAGTTTTTTTTTTTTTTTTAGCAACGCAATTACAATGAGTGTCAAGTATTCGCACCTTTAGCCTATTCGCGAGGTTCCACTGTATTCTTTGTTCACACAAGAACCTTGTTGTTTTTGACTGATCGAGACAGTTTTTTTGTGTGTTCTTGTTTTACTGTGCTGAGTCAGCAGACGCGTGATGTTGAATTTACCCGTTTTGTGGACTTGGACGCAGACGGCCGCTTTGCTAATGGTGACTTGAGCTGGTGTGAGACGTGTTCGCGTGTGTCATTTTCATTCCCATTCTATTGTCCTCTTCTCCGCTTCATTTCACGTTATTGGTTGCGTTGAGCGGCGTTTGACTGCCAGTATGAATTGATGTGGCGTTTTCTCATCAGGGCGGCTGGTTGAGAATTGCGCTAATAGAGGCGTGCTGAGTCAATTATTAAGTGACCTTTTATTTGAAGCCACTCTGGCTGTGATTTTAGCCTTCCGGGCACGTTTGACGTAAGTTTATTAGGCTCCCGCGTCCTGGCGCCACCTCCACTCTTTCCACATTTGGGGAAAGAAGACGTGAGAACAGAACCTGGGCCTCTGCTCCTCATTAAATGGAAGTTAAGATGCTGGGCGAAGGGATCAAGTCGCGGAGTGGGAATTTCTATAATGAAGCACGCCGTTGCCAAAGTTTTGCTTTGTCATATTTCGCCTTATGAGCGTACGACACGTAACGAACGGCATCTTTGCTGAGGTTGATTCAAATGAGTCAAGTCGTAATCTTCCGAGAGAAATGTTTGTAATTGCATTTCAAGTATGAAAGCGAGATTTGTGCAGGGGGATTTGAAAATGTTTTATGTTCATTTGGGAACATTCCACATTTTTCACAATACTATAAAAATATATTTATTCTTATTCTAGTAAGATTTTTCCTAAAAAAAAAAGAAAAAAAAAGGTGTACAATAACTTTGGTAAAATTATTATCTTTTTCGGAAAAAAAAATCCATTTCCTGTAAGATTAAATTTTTCTTTAAAAAAAAAACAAAAACCTTTTTTCTACAAAAAATGACTGTTCACATAAGATTACCACTTTTTTCCCCTCCAAAAATAATTCTCATATATATTTTTTAAATCTAATAGGAATTACCTTTTTAAAATATTATTATTTATACAGTATATTATGAATATACCGATTTTTCTGCAGCAAATAAAAATCAGACTTTATTATTGTTCATTTTATTTTTGTTTATTTACAGAACGGGCCAAACAATCAAACACACAAATACAAAATGAAAACACTCGCAACGAGCTGCTGTAGGCCACAACTCACATCCAGATGCTCACACAGAGATTAATGTTCCCAATGTCACTCCCTAGGCCACGCCCCCTTGAAACCTCACAGCTGTCGGGACTTTCTGCTTGTCCCAACACACAATCATTACATCTCATAAAACCACTTTATTTCTTTGCATTCTCTTTTATCGCGTTTTATTGTTTTATACAATACAGTGCCATTTTTATTTATTCAAAAAAAAAAAAAATGTTGTAGTTTTTGGGGTTGATTGGATTTCAATTCATTTCAATGGGGAATATTAATTTAATATACCAGTTATTTGAGCTTGCTCACGGAGTGCAGATTCAGATGTGTTAAACATCTGCTACAGCTGAGAAAAAGAAATCTCTTTAATCCAATCTGTACTTCAGTGTGGGAAAAGTGAATCAGATTTTTTTTTTTTTCATGCCGGCGCGGCTAGTTAATCCATCTGAAATGGAAAAGACAGGATGATCATTATTCTCATTGTTATTATTATTATTGGTCGAGCCGTCAGAAGTCTTGCGTCGGTTGCGGAAGTGCGCAACGTATTGCAGCGGTTGTTGTGCTGCTTGGTAGGTTTTTGTTGTGGTTTTTTTTAAATTGAAAAACTATGACTTAATTTTGGGATTTTGATTCTGATCATTATAATTCTTACAATCAAACTATTAATGTCCTATATTTTCATTCGATTACAATTTTTTTTGGCCCCCAAAGATTGTAAATTCTCGTGAGATTAAGATTTTTTTTTTCAATACTTTTTCCAATTCTCATTAGCTTTCAACTTTTTTTTCTCAAAAATAATGACATTTACTCCCCAAAAACTTTATTATTGTAATATCCGTATTATCTTTTTTTGCCTTGAAAAAAATTGACATTTTACAAAATAAATAAAACTATTTATCTTTAAAAATTATAATTCATTTTTAAAGATTTTTTTTTTGTCAAAGAAATTAGACTATTCTCACAATTGGAATACAACTGATCACCCAAAAAAGATTACTTAGCAAAAAAAGTTTATTCTTGTGACATTACTTTTGTTCTTTTTTTTATTTTTTTTACATCTAGAGTCAGCACATTGAAGAGTTATATTTGTAATGTTTTGTTTTGTTTTTGTTTGTTTCTTTGCCAGCCCGACAAAATATTGCACCGTTTGTGGCCCAATAAAACAAATGAAGTGTCTTCTTCACGTCCTTTTTCTAAAGAGATTTGTACAAAAAATTGCTCCAAAATTGCAAATTTTCTTCACTTTTCACAGATATTACAAGCATCCCCCCCCCCCCCCCCCCCCCCCCCCCACACACACACACACCATTTCCCTTCTTAACATAAACTGAACAATAATTGTAATTCAATGTTTGTCACTACTTTCCATGACTTCTGCTTTCAAATTCAATATGCTGTTAAAGTATACACTTTATATACAGCGGTGCCTTATAAAATACAAGTTGAGTTTTGTTCCGTGACCACGCTCGTAACTCAAAACACTTGCATCTAAAATCACCTTTCCTCAGCCACTCCCAAAAAACAAACATGTTTTGTAATGTGTTTTTAAATCAATCAGGAAAATTGGGAAGGAAAGAGGGAAACCATAAATTTGGGCCTCAAATGAAAACTCACTCTCGCGCGACACTAACTGACAAGTGTAATTCAGCGCCCCGGTGATGAAATGCTGCCTCCGCCAGGGAAAATACAATTGGAATCTTTATGGCCTGTGGCTTTTATGGAAGAGGAGGTTGGTGAGATTCGCCAGTGGCGACTTCGAGCAAGCGCTCCTCACTTGCAGTCTGCTCTCCAGAAGTCTCCAAATACGCCAGAAAAAAAGTTGCTCGCTATTTTGTCGGGGTGCCGTTGCAACCCAATGTCATTTCGACCTTCCGTCTAATTCTTTACCCCTTGTGTATTTTGATGTCTCCAGGCCTCATTTGTTGTGTGTAAACATGATACCTCTTTGGCAGTGGGTGGGAGCTTCTGGTGAATGGGGCAATTATAGAGCAGACGAGGGAGGCCAACACGCATTCCTGCCGCCTGCAGCTTTGACTGGAGGGAGCGAAGGAGGGCGCATTTCCAAAGAGTCCTCCCTCCCTCCCTCCCTCGCTCGCTGCGTCCATCCCTCCTTCACTTCTACAACTCATCCCGGCGCGTGAGGGCAGTCAGTCTGAGCCGGCCTTGAGGATCATGAATGGCGCTTTGAAAGGCACGGACGGGAGTGCACTTTTTTGAGGCGGCTTTGTGGGCGTCGGGACAGTAAGTTGACGCAGCTTGTGCGGTGTCTTTGTGTGCGTTTGCTGCTCAGAAGTGGACACTTTTTTTAAAAGCCTGTTTGCGTGCGTTTCCACGTGCGCTCTCGTGGGGTCTCCCCCAGCTTGTACTCAGTGTGGGGCGTCCGCGTCATGTTGCTACCTGTAGCTCCACCCGCGCAGCAACCTTTTGTGTGCGAGTGGGTTGTCGTTTGTAGTGTTAAAAGTGCTTTTTGTTTTTTTGTCGTGGGGGATTGCAAATTTGTGTTAAATGGTCAAGTGGCGTTTCGATCTGTGTCGAAAGCCCGCCAGAGGCTCCAGAATCCCAATAAATGTTATAATATTAAAATAATGGACATCCAGTGTAGTGCTGCAACTAATGATCTTTTTAGTAATTGATTAATCTGTCGATTATTTTTTCGATTAATCGATGAATTGGAGTTTGAAAAATATTTACATCAATTGATTAAAAAACAGGACATTTTTCAAACTGACATTGCAGAAAATCCGCAAACAAATTGATTACGATTCAGTTGCTGGTTTGGTCCATTGTCAAAAAAGGCGAAACTGTTGATCATTATTGTCCAAAGTAAAAGCAGATGTTTGCAAATGTATTTTTTTATTTTTTTAACACGACGATAATCAGCCTGCATTCATAAATCTGATCATATTTGCTGGACAACTGAAATGATGAATTGATTATCCAATTGTTTGTTCATTCATTTGATGTCGATTAATCTCTCAATTGTTGCGCCTCTCGAGTCAGCTTTTTGTTTTGCATAAGGCTTAGTCCCTCTTCACTTCAAATTGAAATGTGCCACTTCAGTTTTTATATTTTTCTACCAGCTACCTTTTTCCTGTTCAAAGCATGCAGCAAAATGTTCTGTTTCTCCCCTAAAAAAATCCGAGCATTGTTTTTCGAAGGCTCCAAAATCACAATAAATGTTAAAATACGACACTATAATACACACTCCTAAATGCCTTTTCATTCTCATATTTGTCCACCAGATGGTGTTACTTTCGCCCCCCCATTCAAAGCATGCAGGCAAATTTCACACCTTCCATTGTTTTCTACAATGGGACCCTGCTACTGAAATGATAAAGAGTGCCTCCAAGTGAATTGCAAATGTGAGCAAGATGGTCAAACTCAAAGGGCCACATCCTGGAAGTGGGAGGAGTGGGAGAGAGTTCATTAAAAAAAAAAAAAATAAAATAAAAATACCGGCATTGTGTTTACACCAAAAGCTCCAGAATCACAATAAATGTTAAAATATTACAACACCAATTACAATGATGCTGGGACGTTGTGTTAAATAGAAATACAAATAGAATACAATGATTTGCAAATCATGTTCAACCTATATTTAATTGAATACACTACAAAGACAAGATATTTAATGTTCAAACTGATAAATTATATTGAACTTACAATTTTATGGCTGCAACTGTGTTACATCACCTTTTCTTTGAACAACATTCAATAAACGTTTGGGAACTGAGGACACTCATTGTTGAAGCTTTGTAGGTGGAATTCTTTCCCATTCTTACTTGATGTACAGCTTCAGCTGTTCAACGGTCCGGGGTCTCCGTTGTCGTATTTTACGCTTCATAATGCGCCACACATTTTCAATGGGAGACAGATCGGGAATGCAGGCAGGCCAGTCTAGTACCCGCACTCTTTTACTACAAAGCCACGCTGTTGTAACACGTGCACAATGTGGTTTGGCATCGTCTTGCTGAAATAAACACGCGCGTCCATGAAAAAGACATTGCTTGGATGGCAGCATCTTCTTCTTCTTCTTCATCTTCAGCATATGTTTCTCCAAAACCTGTATGTACCTTTCAGCATTAATGGTGCCTTCACAGATGTGTAAGTTACCCATACCATTGGCACTAACACAGCCCCATACCATCACAGATGCTGGCTTTTGAACTTTGCGTCCATAAGAGTCCGGATGGTTCTTTTCCTCTTTGGCCCGGAGGACATGACGTCCACAATTTCCCAAAATAACATGAAATGTGGACTTGTCGGACCACAGAACACTTTTCCACTTTGCATCAGTCCATCTTAGATGAGCTCAGGCCCAGAGAAGCCGGCGGCGTTTCTGGTTGTAGGTTGATTAATGGCTTTTGCTTTGCATAGTAGAGTTTCAAGTTGCACTTACGGATGTAGCGCCGAACTGTATTTACTGACATTGGTTTTCTGAAGTGTTCCTGAGCCCACGTGGTGATATCCTTTACACATTGATGTCGGTTTTTGATGCCGTGCCGCCTGAGGGATCGAAGGTCACGGTCATTCAGTGTCGGTTTTCGGCCTTGGTGCTTACTTGCAGTGATTTCTCCAGATTCTCTGAACCTTTTGATGATATTATGGACCGTCGATGATGAAATCCCTAAATTCTTTGCAATTGTACGTTGAGGAACATTGACCTTAAACTGTTCGCCTATTTTCTCCCGCACTTGTTCACAAAGAGGTGAACCTCGCCCCGTCTTTGCTTGTGAATGACTGAGCAATTCAGGGAAGCAATCATGGCACCCGCGTGTTCCCAAGTAGCCTGTTCACCAGTGGGATGTTCCAAACAGGTGTTTGATGAGCATTCCTCAACTTCCTCCGTCTTTTTTGCCACCTGTCCCAGCTTTTTTGGAACGAGTTGCAGCCATAAAATTTTAAGTTAATGATTATTTGTTAAAAACAATCAAGTTTGTCAGTTTGAACATGAAATATCTTGTCTTTGTAGTGTATTCAATTAAATATAGGTCGAACATGATTTGCAAATCATTGTATTCTGTTTTTATTTACGTTTACCACAACGTCCCAACTTCATTGGAACTGGGGTTGTAGAATAGTAACCATACCAAAGTGTTTCAGTCACTCTTTGATTGTTGTATTTGTCCACCGGAAGGTCCTACTTTTCCCCCAATTCAAAGCATGCGGCAAAATTCTGAGTTTTCAACAAGGTTGCCTTGCTACTGAAGTGCGTTTGTGAATTTCAAATGGATTCGAAATGGTCAAAGTCAAGGAGAACTCTCCCCGAGTGCATCGTGTAGTTGGGAGGGGGTGTGCGTATGTGTGTGTGTGAGTTCATTTAAAAATCCCCACATTGTGTTCCTCCGAAGCCCCCCCCTGTGTGCCCCCCTCCTGTGGTGAGAACTGCTCATCTGGTGTCATAGTCATGGAAATGCATTGACCAGCTTGCCGCCGTAAGCTTGTCCCCAAGGTTGCCTCTGTTGTTGTCTTTTCTTTTAAAAGTCCACAAATGTTAAAATCACGTGTGTATTTATTGCGCAAAAACTAATTTCGCCTCTCTGGCTCTCTCTGGAGGAGGCAAACAATCGTAATCGCGCTTTAAGCCGACGCCACAAAGCCCACATTGTCCATTTGAGTTCGTCTGGGATCAGGTGCTCCATTAGCTTGTGGCGGCACAACAAGCACCTGAAAGCTGTCGGTCTTCAAATGAATCACGACGGGCTCTTAATTTGCGTCGGCAAGACCACTGGGCTTTTTGAATGCGCATTGTCCACTGCGAGCTAATGTTGTCGTTCTTAAACCAGCAACCGATCACAAAACGATAAAAATTGCGGCATTTTTGCTGCATGTTCGAAATGGAGGGGAACAAGTAGTAGCATCTGGTGGACAAATACAGCGGTACCTTCAGATATGAATGCCTCGACTTTTTTTTTGCCTTGAGATATGAGCGAAAATTTGAAATACGGGTGTGCTACAGACCCGCGCAGCTCGATGGCGGCAGCGAACTTAACATTTGGCGACCATCGATTCACAAAGGTTTCCTTGCAGTAGAAAGACAAATCAGCTTGTGGTGCTAATGAACGCCATTAACCATTTTCAGAAAAGTCCACCCCTATATTGCCAAGAAGCCATTTTAAGAACATTTTGACAGATTTTTTTCAAGAACCACAGACTATTTTGTTCTTAGATTATATATACACAGAATCTTCCAAATGAAAGAATCGACTCCTTACTTTCACCAGGGGAAAAAAAGTTCAGGTGGGTTTTACTTAATTTGGTAGTTTCTCTCAGAAACTGGAGAAAATAGTATTTTTTTTAAACGAAACAATATTAAGCATACAGCAACTTCTATGCTACTTTTTTGTTTTGCTTTTGTGACAAGCCTAACACCTGAACTGTGGTTTATTCCATGAACCAGCTAAAACAACATCTAGGAGTGGCTTTTGAGAACAAAATATGAAAGTATTTACCGATACATGCGCCCGCCGAGTGACGCTATTCACCAGATGTCACACCAGTGATGGACTCGCATTGTTTAGAAGCCCCATTTATGGCGAACGTGGTCAGTGTCATACGTCGAAGAGCTCTGGTGTACTTTGTCACATTTGTGACACACACATACTTTTGCGAACTACCACAACACATACTCTGCAAAATCTATACATATACATTAGCTGTTCCAGTGTAAAAGGCTTCAGCTACTTGCAGCCTGTGATGGCAGCCGTGTCCTCTTTGTAACTCATATGTTGTAATGTGGGGGTTGGACAAAGAAAATCGACAGCAATCTTTATTCTATAATATTTAATTGCTGCTATCTGCTGGTGATTGTGCCTCTTTAACATCGTCTGCAGTACAGCAGCAAAAAAAAACAAAAAAACTGCAAAAGACATGAAAACACGTTCTTGGCACTGAACGTTTGGATTCTAAAAGACATTAAGACATTGTTTGCACTGAAAGAGAAAGTGCATCCAAAAGGAAAATCAGCACTCTGCATTGTAAACAAATTTAGTAATAAAAGAGGTTCGGATCTCCAAATATATAATTCATTCGGGTATATTTCAGGCTGTAGTAACGTTATAAGATTGTCTTATTTTAAGTGGAAATCAAACATTAATATAGGATGTATTTGTAACCCTCTTGCATTGATAAGGTTTTTAACGCCTAGTGCAGCTAATTCTTTTTTACATCCACACCATTATCCACCAACAACATAAGCGCTTATCATTTCAGTAGAGAAGCACCCTTGTGGAAAATAGTGAATGACATGATATTTTTTGTTGCATGCTATGAATAGGCAACAAGAAGCGGCATCTGGTGAGCAAATTGAAATTTTGTTAAGATAAATGTGAAACCAACACTGGCATTTTGAATGGGACGTTCTTTGTTGTTAGGAACAAATGTGTCCATTTTCTTTCATTTTTGGCACATTTAAGGAAGATAGATGAATATCCTCTGGCAAATTGGATGTACATTTGTTCAACAGAGCCGAAATGGCTTGAAAACAAGAAGCGGAATAGCAGAACATGTCCCCAGGATGTCTTAAAGGTGACATTAACATTTATGGTGGTATTATTATCCTTGGTGAGATTGAACGGACTCGGATGGATTGATCGCAGCAATTCCTTTCCTGGCTTCTGCTGTAAGACTCCTGCAGCGTTGGTGCCTTTTTTCGTTTGTCGTCCTTCTTGTGTAGTCAAGTGTGTCGGGATGCAGCTCGGCAACGCTTCGGTGCACAATGCAACGCGGCGGAGAGGCGCTCCGGGCGTGTAATGGTGGAGGTAATGCTCAGGGGAAGCGGGGGGAAAAACATCTCTTGTGTCCAAATAATGCACATCTACTAACTCAGTGCTGCCGGCTGCACTTGATAGCACATTTACACGACATGCTGTAGTTCTCTCAGTGTCCTTTCTCTCCGGAATACTCATCAATATTAAAAACGCTGATGGAAATGCACCTCGACGTCGACCCTGATGTGTTTGGGGTGAAGTTTGGCGCACATCTTGTTGTTTACTGACCTGGAAGAAAATGAAACGCATTTGGGATGCAGTTTACATTTTTAGATATCACCATGCAAGGCTGAGAGGGGACTGGTTGCCGCTGGATGGTGGACCCGCTTGCTGACCGGCCTGTGATCTGAGGACACTTTGACATTGTCAAAGCCAGTGGACATCAATGGAGGCCTGAATGGTTGAGAAATAGGAATGCACAAAATTGTCTTTCCTTCAAATTTGTGTTACAAGCTTCAACACGCCCGTGTTGTGTATTGAGCCTTCTTTTGCGGGCGTGCAACTAAAGTCCATACTGAAAGTGACTGGAAAACGACATTGTCAATTTGTCCGAGTTATTGCCCTCAGTCGAATGGTGACTGTAGAGACGCTTCTCCCGGCCGTTCTTTGATCATTACTCCATTGCTCGAGTTGGTCTTCCAACTCGGTCCACCTCGCCTTATTACCGCGGAAACTCAGCTTTGTCTTATTGACTTGGCGAAGCTCGTTTTCCTGCTTCCTCCACTTGCGAACCATGGATTCGTTGATCTTGAATTCTCTCGCGGCTGCTCGATTCCCATGTTCCTCCGCGGAACTGATAGCTTGCAGTTTAAACTGTGCTTCATAAGCGTGTCTCTTCGTAGGTGCCATTTTCGGGGGTCCTTAGCCAAACCGATGTTGTTTTGGACAATGCACATACCGGCACTATATACCTACTGGGGGCGTGCCTTTAGCGTCCTCTTTCACGCGCACGCTTCCCCCTTTAACGTCCGCATGCTGTCCTCAGTCACGTCCGCCTTTCCTCTATATAAGGAGCGTGTCGGCAGGAAATGCTCCCAGTCAGTCAAGCGGAGCGCTCATCAAAGTCACATTTTCAGATTTTGGAACTCGGTGCACACAAATGGCGTGCCGCGCTATTAGGCGCCCCGACCATTTTGGAGAAAATGTAAGACTTTTAAGTGCGCCTTATGGTCGTGAAAATACGGTACTACAACACTCTTGCTGTAGGTACAGACATAAGTATAGGGACAAAGAGAGCTTCCAACTTTAAAGGAACAGTTTGGCAAATTTACCTTTTCTGTTCTCGCAAAATTTGGAAAAACAAGAGAACAGAGTCCGCACGTCCAACGAAAATGGTCAGCTTCACAGACGCACTCTCACATCTTGTAGTAAGTCTTTCCAGAGGAGTGGAAGCTGTTTTGTCTGATTTAAGGGGGGAATCGCCATGCGTCCCAATACATTTGTCAAAACATACAGTAAGCGTATAAATGATCACAAACATGATTTTGCACAATCACACTCCCGACATCCTTCCAAAGTGTAACACTCAATCAGACACAATCTGGAGTGGTGTTCCCCAGGGAAGCGCTGTAGGTCCATGAGTTTTCTATAAAAGTTGAACTTTCCTCGTCCTTTTTAGCGAGATCATCAAGTGGAAGAAAAACACCGAGTGTATCTTCCTATGTGGGACATTGGAACAGTTAATATTCCCATGCACATGTGACACTTTTTACATTTCACAACCCTGATCCCGTGCATTTGGCACCACAAATCTCTTATTTCAGTCAATAATACTCCCACGAGGACCCCACTAGTGGGACCTCCACCCCGCCCTCTCCTCTGCCCACAACCAACAGATGGGGCTTGACTAACTGCTGGGCCGCCGCTATGATACCTTCAATCGCCAATCTGTCATCGTAAAACCGTCACACATATATGTGCAGAGAAAATTGTTGGGTGTGTGTGCGGAGCTGGAACGTGTAAACGTGAGGAATGTGAAGCATGTGAAAACAAGATGAATGCAATGGTCACCAGAGTTTTTAAACAAAACTCACTGGAACTTTGTCAGACATTGGGACGTGTGGTATTCAAGTGTCTCTCAATACTTTTAGGCTACTCCAGTTAAATAGGTTTGGGATTCTGTGAACAGGTAGATTTAATCTCGCTTCAAGTGCTCATTTTAAGCAAAGTTAATGTACATATGTCATTTAATTTAAAATGGACGTTTATTCCAAAGTATAGTTGATGGTTCATTTTGTATCGGCGTCACAGATTGTCAGTAAAATGCTAACATCAAAGACATACAGTTTTCTTGGCAAATTGTTTTTGATTCATATTTTTCTTTTATGGTTATTGCTGTGTCATGCGCTGCTGCTAACTATTCACATTCACTACATCATATATACCTATATATATATACCTATTTCTTTCATGCCATTTACATCTGCTTTAGGAGATGGACAGTAGTTATTCCTTACGTACGGTTGCAACATACAACGCTGCTGACTATGCTTGCTGCTTTCCACATTTACTTACTGTATATCTTCAGTGTTTATTAACCCTGTACGTTGCCCACATACTCTGCTACTGCTCATTCTCCTCACTTCGCTGCCCTAAATCCAGAAAATTCTATCGATTAGTGCAAAGTGCAAAATGCCAACATTGATGCATGCGCTGACATTGGCGTATCCATCACGTGTACCAATGTGCTCGACAATAAATCTAGCAAGGATAAAAGCGTACAAATGAATGGGACATTAACAAGCAGAGCTCCTTCTCCCTTGTGTGCAGGACACGAGTCAAACGAACCCCCCTCACACCCATTCCCACCGCCTCCTCCTTTTGTCCTGAAAGTGCTCTGCACCCAGCAATTAACAGCTGTTTAGGGACTTCAAAGCGTGTCAATGAGGAGCTGAAGACCTGCAAGCAGGATGTGCTAGGGTCGCACCTTTGCCGGGTGGCGACGCCGGAGATAAAAGTGCCGCCGGGCCCTGGGGATGGGGGGGGGGCTTCCTCAGGAAAGATAAATACTTGCCCCGTGGTGACGTTCCAGTCAAACTGCTCACGCTGTACGTTTGTTTAACTGCGTGAAGGCTGAGAGAGTTACAAGCCTTCGACGCTGATGCTATTCTATCACAAAAGATGCCAAATGACTTCATAATGGGCCGTGATGGCGTCACACTTACTTAAAGGAGCAACTGTTTTACTATTAGCAACTGGCAGAGCTTCTTTTTGCACTTACATGGCAATTACCTATGCTCAAATGTTATTTAAAACATTACCTGCAGTCTACTAGGGTTAGCAAACTAGAACAATATACGGCCCGCTCACATTATCAAGAGTCCTGAAATGTTAGTTGCATTAATGTAGCCGTTTTTTTCTTAAAATTGGTTGATTTAAAATGCATTTTTGATAAAAAAAAATTGTATTCATGTATCTATTTTAATCAAAATATGAGTAAATAAAGAAAAAAGCATGTTTTTTATATTTTTATTTTATAGATTGGCAAATACATTAAAATTAGATTGATTATAGATAATACAATTAAAAATGAGGATAATTATGATTAAAATCAACTGCTCCCATAACACTGGGATTGGCCCCGACTGCGTGGACACCAATTGTGTCGTAAGCCTTTATTCTTTGTGTATTTTGAACGTAAGGTCAGAGACGGCGAATTAAGACACCTTGGAAGTTAAAAAAAAAAAAAAAAAAGAACTTAGTGTTATTTTTGTTTCCATCTGTTTGTTAGTTAGCTCACGACTTCCTGGTTCATGGAATGAGGAACAGATAGGCAGTACCGTATGATGACTTTTTTTTTTTGGGAATTGCTTAACTAGAAAAGCCTCATTGAGACAAACAAGTGTCCTGGTGCAGGACAACAAGCAGTCAAGAGTGGCCATCGTTCAGCTGGACGTGCGCTAGCAACCCCTTGGTACGCTAACTAGTAACTAGGTCCTATTACCCGAAGCCACCTGAGCCTCTTTTGTCACGTCAGGCTGGTCAGCAGCGTCCCGGAAATCGGATCGTGAAGGGAATCCCATCTGCTCGCTTGTTTGTCATATTAAAGCTAGAGAGTATGTCGTAAACTTGGAGTAACAGCTCAGCAATCATGTTGATGCGACACTAGCGTGTAATAAGGAGAATGCTATCACAAGGTCACCTGCTGTGGCGGTTAATAATATTAGCGGACTAGCCAGGACACCTGTCTTCGAGCGTTAGCGCTAATGCAACTGTTCAGCCGAACCTCGTCACATACTAAAAGGATCAGACGTTGTTATTTTTGAGACCAGGTGTTGTTTAAAAAAAAAAAAAAAAAAAAAAAGGCTGTTTTTGTTAGGATTGAGCTGTAATGAAGGTGAGTTTAGGTAATGTTAGCGCTAATGCAATTGTTTACAGTTCTGTAGTAGTTCTACAATTTCTGTTAAATACTAATCAGGCCTTGTTTTTGTAAAGGCGTGATGTTGTAAGAGATGTTAGTTTTGCTAATATTAAAGACGTGATGTTGAAAGAGATGTTAGTTTTGCTAATATTCGCGCTAATGTCAGCG
The DNA here is from genome assembly GCF_024500385.1 of Phyllopteryx taeniolatus. Taxonomy (NCBI): domain Eukaryota; kingdom Metazoa; phylum Chordata; class Actinopteri; order Syngnathiformes; family Syngnathidae; genus Phyllopteryx; species Phyllopteryx taeniolatus. The sequence continues at coordinate 28,279,950 of NC_084509.1, read as the reverse complement.
CTAATGCTACTGTTCAGAAATATCTGCAGTGCTTTACAAAAACCTCATCGCATATTAAAATGATCAGATGTTTTTGAGACAATTAGTCCAGGTTTTGCTGATTTTAGTGCTATCTTCACCGCTTCTACGAACCTGTTGTAATGAAGGCGGGTTTTGCAAGCGGTTAGCGTGTACATTCATTGGCATATTTCTACAATGAAATGCACTTTCTTCACGGTCCATTTGTATGGTCCATCAGTCACCTACACTTCCTGACTATGTTTACTACTTACTTTGACAGGTCCAGGAACATTTGGGATAAGGTCTGCAGTGCTCAACATGTCTGATTGGAACCTTTCAGTTCAAGGAAGTACCCAGAACTAAAGGTTCTGGGAACTTTAGGTGCAAATGCGGCAATAAAATGAAATGGTTAAAATGTATTTAAAAAAATGGACCCATGGTAAGATCTGATCAAATGTTTTGACCCAAGGTTAGATCTGATGCAATTTTTGGCACACGGTGAGTGAAATCTGAGACCATTTTTTGACCAATGCTTCGATCTCTCGCTGTTTTTTGACCCATGGTGAGATCTCATGTAGGACACTTCTATCCACACAAATGAATAGGCAACAAGAAGCGGCATCTGGTGAGCACTTCTATCCACACAAATCTAAAAATGCAGTGTGGCCTGTTGGGATGCATCTTGCTTGGTAATGTATCCACAATGTATCCCATCAGGCGTCCTGTTGGTTTTCTGAAATGCTTTTCATGTGAGATTTTTACTAGATAGTTTATGTGGGTCTTCAACGCCGATTGGAATCGTTTCAGATTTGAGGACCAAGAACTAAAAGTTCGAACATCTGGAGAGTCCGGTGAGAGAGTTGTTTACCACATACGATCTTGAACTAGGGAGCAAATCTGAGGAGCATCTTCACTCGCCACCATTGCAAGCCTTCAAGTAGCAGTGTTATTATCTCCACACGGTGCGGAGTGTTCCGATTACAGGGTTGTGCGTCGCAGCTTGTCACTTATTCGGCCCGCTACATTCTTGCCTCACGCCACTGAAGTGAGCCTCAGTCACTCTTAGTACAATTTGAAGAGTGTGTCTACCTGTGTGCTCTACAGTGTCAGCGTGTCCGCATGTCAGTTTTGAGGCCACAGGGCGAGAATGTTCAGTCTTTCCGTCAAACGACAGCCATCTTGACAGCTTTTGCCCTTCGGGGCTTCTTCCAAAACGGAGGAAGCGAGTAAGCCGGTGAAGGCCGCTCGTGTTCCAACAGGCCCGAGCGTTTGTCAAATATCAGGTGCTGTTTAATGACAATGGGGTCCCAAATGCGCCGCAGCACATATTTTAGGGATGACGGCAGCGACGCTCGTAAATCGCGATGGGCGACAGTCACGCTGATTACGACGATGAATTCCAGTGCAGTTTTTGTACCAAAGCGGGAGAAAGAAACTGGATTAGAAACTCGGTAAAATAACGCAGGAGCTACACGACGTGGGTCAGGGTTGCACTACATGATACGCATCACGGCGGAGTGATAATAAAAAAAAAAAAAAAAAAAAAAAAAAAAAACATGGAATCGGGTCTCTTCAGATCGGAATTACAAGTGAGGATGACAATCACACATCGGATATACTCTTGTCACTCGTCAACTTGACGTCGCTGAAATTTTTTGAGGCGTTTTAATTGACCAAAAAAGTTTGGAATTGCCTGTCGATGCCACAAGATGGCGGCAAAGCACTTTTCTCAATTCGATAAGGCTATGGCATGACTAAATGAAGCTCCTCCCTTCGCTTCAACAAAGAGTCTCAGCACAAAGATGGCTCAAGAAGCGTTATTTTATTTTGACATTTCGACAGAATAACGGAGAATAGACCCCCCTCCAAAATGTACGAATAGGTGAATTTGCATATGCCGCAACTATGCAGGGGTTCACTGCATACTTACTGTGATGCCCTTGCATGTGGGAAAGGAGAGCCACATTCACCAATTCACTTTCAGTCGTTTATTGAACATCAGGAGAAGAGTAAATGAATGTGCGCACTCACGCGGGAGCTGCTGTCGGCCACAGCTCACACTCGGCCACACACATGCAGACCGGCCAACGTCCCACTCAACCGGAAGCTCACAAAGTGATTTGATCGTAAAGGCGACGTCATAGTTTCATCATAGCTTTATGCGAGGATCTCGCCGTCAACCGCTTTGACTTCTAAGCCTGGGAAAAGGTGACATAAAAGTTAGATAAACTTGCTAGCCAGTAAAAAGATGTTCTTTTTTTCTTTCTTTCTTTTGAGACTTGAGTTATGATGAAAAAGGTGAGCTAAATGTGTTTGTATTGCTACTTTTGATAGACTTTAATATTCATTGTTATTACCATTTTAATGACTTACATGTGGTCACTTAAATTTCCATTGTTGTTGTTTTTTGTTCAGCCTTTTCTAAATGTCTACAACATCATCATTGTAGACTGAAATGACTTTTTAGTATTTTTAATCAGTGGTGTCTTTTGTTCTTAACCCTTTTACCCCTGACGCGTCGGCGGCGACACGTTAGGGATAATCTAACGTAACCCTAAAAGTTCTGAACAGAATCGGTGACAAAGGGCAGCCTCGGCGGAGTCCAACCCTCACCGGAAACGAGTCCGAACAACCCGTATCGCAAGTCGTTTTGAACTTGCTTAGCAAAATTATGGCCCACGATGTACCCCACCAGTTGGTTTTCTAATACCATTTTTGGTGGGTTTTTTTTGCTGGATATTTCACTTCTATCCAGGATTTAATGAGCCAAACTTTCCCTGGGCTTTCACATGAAACAGTTGCATCTTTGTAGCGTTCTGTCACGGAGAGATGACTTGGTCCTTTTTCTCTCATCCGTCTTCCCCTCCCGAATGTCACAGCCACTCGGCCGTGGGCCGACGAGAACGGATGGCCGTCCTTGGGCATCAAACGTTGAACGCTGCGGTGCCAGCAAGAGGTGATGAGCGAGCAAAATGAAGGGAAAGGGCGCAACAAAAGGTAGAAAAAAACGGGGTCAGCACCAGTTTACGTAACGCCCCCCCCCCCCATTCACCCGCCCCACCCAACCCCTACTCGTAAGTGCATGCGGCAGCCAGTAGAGGGTTGGGCTCCCACTGTCGTCGTCCTAAGAGGATGGGTGCACAAATTAGGAGGAAGAGTCAGTTAATCTCTTGCCCCATCTGTTGATGGTCCCAGGACTTTTTTTTTTTTTTTTTTTTTTTAAAGCAGCCTTGATGCAGGTACATCCTGACCACACTGGAGTCTACACATAACATCCTCCACTTGTCTTGGGCTTCACTTCACCTCTGTCAAAATGACACCTCGTGTTCATGTCGCGGTTTACGGGCACTTCACATTCATCCATGTGAGCAACTCTCCAAAAGCTTTCATGACTGCTTCGCTGCATTCTAAATATAGGGGAGACCCGTAAGGTCTCACTCTAGGTTTTGAGCTGACGATTTGTGCGGTATAAAGGGGCGAGTGAGGGAAAGGCGAAGTCGGCCGCCGGGAGGTCCGCTACCGTCGTGGGCTCAGCGGTGAGATCCGCCGCCGCCCCGGTGGTCCTGCTAAGAAGCGGAGGCCGAGCCCGAGCGGGCGTGTGAGTCGTCCTCGGCCGGGCCAGAGGAGAAGAACACCGGCGTGAGGGAGGCCGGCGAGGATGGTCCGATTCAGTTAGTCGAATACAAAATTTCCAAGGCAGGAGGTCCTCCAGCCTGCGGAAAAATAGCACATTTGCCATAGCGCAAGACAAGGAAATGAAGCCCGGCTTTTTTGTCTGTGGTTGTACATTCGCAAATAAATATTTGCAATGTACACTCTTTTTTTATGCAAACACAGATACCAAATACATCACAGCGCTGTATTTAAAAATTAAGAGCTGTCCATGAAGTCATGTATTTTTTCTTTCTTTCTTGAACCTTACCCAGGTAAGGTATTTGCTACAGGGGCGTTTGAAGCAACCAGCCCAGGAACTTTGAGTTCCGGTGGCCCTTGTGGTTTGTGTTTCAATCGCACTTATTAGTTCAGGTTACCTTCAGCAAATGAGGCTGATGTTGCTCAATACTGACACCTACTGGATCTAAAAAAATGCTGTTGTTTCAAGCTTTCAAGTTAACGTCTTATTTTATATCTTAATCTAAATTTCAAATATTTTTATACCTTTAAAACCTAGCCCTTCATCCAGGTGAGGCAACTGAGAACGGATTATGATTTTCAATGCCGACCTGGCTGCAGACAGTCTTTGAGCTAGTTCGTCCTTTTATTGTATACAGGTACATTTCAATTAATTAGAATACTATATTTATTCTATTTCCCTTTCAAAGTCCCACAACAAATTTGAGAACAATAAATGAGTCATCTGCAGGCTTCTACATTTCTATATTTATCTATTTATAATTTATAATTGGTAATCTATTCAGGCGATGACATCTTTCTTTATGCAAGTTCTCCAGCTTTAGAGAACATCCGCTCCCATGCCTTTTATGGACCTTTCATTCACCATGTGCTATGATGTAATGTAATATTTAACTTGTTACTGTATCACATTGTACAGTTTGTATATATATTTGCTTCTATTTTGCTTGGTTTTACTCTGCTGTTTGCAGCCAGGTTGACCTTCATGTTAATTGCGATGAATGAATTTGGAGTGGTGTGAAACCAACTTCGGCGGTTTGTTCCCGACTTCGGTGCGCGTTCAGTTCCCACTGAGTGACGGTGTGAATGTGAGACTGAATGGCTGTCCGTCTCTATATGTGCTCTGTGTCTGACTGGTGAGCAGTCCACGGTCGGGTCCGTCTTTACCCAAAGTCGGGTGGGATAGGCGACAGTTCCATGTGACCCTGAACAGGATGAGCAGTAGCAGAAAATGGATGGATGGATTTCCCAAATTTCCTTCATAGCGAGGGCTAACACTCTCTCACGTTTCTGGTATGCTGTCTCACTTTGCTCTTTCTTCTCTTTACAGCTTTTTATATTGCCACAAGGGCTTAGGTTCCAGACTTGTATGAAGTTGGATTGATGAGAAACATGTCCGAGAAGTTGCGTCCATCCGGCAGGTAGGCTAACGCAGCACTCGTCCTTTAATGTGTCGTTATGAGGAAGATGATACATAAGCCTGTTAATGTTCTTCAGTCGCTGAATCATGGGCAATGCGGAAAGCCAGCACGGGGAGAATGCCTTCTTTGGTACGGAACGTGGCTATTTGTCACGGAAGCATATGTCACGCTCTCTTCGCATCTCCAACAAGCAGTCGCGGCGCTGTCGGCACGCCTCGTCGGGCAAGATAGAGCACAGGAACTCCGAGGCCAGCACGCGCTCCAGCAGCACCCCCAGCATCCCGCAGTCCCTGGCTGAAAATGGTCTGGAGCCTTTCAATGAGACCAACGTCCTGCCTGACTTTGGAAGTCCCATTTGGGTGGACCGTGTGGTCATGAACCTGAGGCCCATGTCCTTCCACCACGACCTGTCCAGTCCCACGGCGCACGGCAACACCATGCTTATCACCCTCCCCGGGCCCACCGCAGACGAGGTGCAGGATGAAGACGTGTATGCGGGCGAGGTAACGTATCTCCAGGACGCCCGGGACTGCACCAAGGAGGCCACCGGTTTTACGAAGAAGCGATCCAAGTCGGCGGACACGTGGCGAGACGACAGCCTGGAGTTCTCCCTGTCGGACCTCAGCCAAGACCACCTGACCAGCACGGAGGAGATGATAACCCCTAGCACGGAGCGGGACTTGATGGACTGCGAAGGCCCGCTCCAGTCCATTCCCGCAGAGTCCACAGACCGGGCCAACTCCTTAGACGAACTGTACAACCAGAAGACCACCGGTCGCAGGCAACCCCACGGCCGCTACGCCAAGTTGCATGACGGTAAATGGGTCGCCGGGGAGGGCGAAGACGATAAGATGATCTGTGAGGAGGACAGCAACACCTACAGCGCCTTCACTCTGCCGTGCAGACGCTCACATTGCCTCTCTGAAGGCTTGCGCGGACCCCAGGTCCCCATGAGCGGCAGCATGCAGGGCAGGAGGGCGCAGACCATCCAGGTAAGCTCTTCATTTTGTACACTCATGTGCTTCGAATTTCTTGAAAAGACAACACGCCTTTGCATGCGATAACTACAGTCAACGTATTTGCAATTTAGCATCTGTGAATTCGACATTTGCAGGTTATTTTTGGGAAGCTATCCTCATTGAGTGATTGATTGAAGTTTATTTCAAACATTGACAAACAAATAGCAATCCGTGACTAATTGACTCCTCTTCATAAAACCTAATTCCCTATAATGCCACAAGATGGCATCAAAGCACCTTTTTCTATTAGACAAGTCTATGGCCTGACTAAATAAGGCTCCTCCCCTCAGTTCAACATAGGCGCTTGGGACCAAGATGCCACCAGATGGTGCCAAAGCAGCTTTGGCCTGCGCACAGAAAGCGTATATTGAATAATAGCGTCACCCCCCAAAATCGACGAATACCGTATGCAAATCTGCGAATGCCAAACCGCAAATATGCAGGGCTTCACTGTGACTATAATAATCCGAGAAAGAAAAACAGACAGAAAATAGTGTTAGTTGGCGATCTCACTTTGTAGAGAAACGAAATGATACTGGAAAAAAATGGTGCATATCCTTTTGTTACAGAAATGCGTGCCTGTAATGGTCCCTGAAATAACTTGAAACTGACAACACTGTAAATTCTGCCGCTGTTATGATGATCCGGCAGTTGAATCTGTGCTGGGTATAATTCAATCTCAAGAAGTATTAAGGCATTCTGCTGCCTAATGTGTGGCCCATTATCAAAAGGCTAGGCCTCAACGGCTTCCACTTTGAGTCCAGTTTTCAAAGCATGCCTCAGGCGCTGTTGTTGTGTCAACAAAAAAATGACACAATCCAGTTCTCACTTGCGTTTGTGGTGTAAACGCCATCAAAACGCTGACATTGTATCTTGTTTGCGCTCTGGATAGAGTATGAAAACCAGTGCGGAATCCTAATGCAAGACTGGTGGCAACGCAAACAAGACCTTGCAGCCCCCCATACACACATCTCATTTATTCGCCCTTTTCATTGTGTGTTTCCTCTGCTGCATAAACTGCACAATCAGATTAACAGTCCAAGGAAAGCTCCTATTTTCCCCCCTGCCTGTTTTTCTTGGTCCAGAAGAGAGATGTTGAGGGCGGAGGGGGTGAGCTTAAAGTCACTCCCCGTTTGAAATGCTTCAGCCTTTTGTCATGCTAATGAGCGGAGGCCCGTGGAAAAGTGTCACAGTAAAAATAGTGTGCATGGTGGCCTTGTCAGTGCGAGCCCCCCCCCCCCCCGACCCCCACTTTAAAACGCTGTACTGAAAGGAGCTGCGGAGCGCATGATTGTATCACGTGATTGGACGGCAATACCGAGCTCTGCGTTCCCCCAGCTTCCATCTCCCAGGAGCCTTTGGCCATGTGTGTAGGAGCAGGGGTAGGGGTGTGAAGGGGGGGCAGACACGGTGGTGCCACAGCGAGGGCAGCCTGCACTCAAACAACAGCCACGGTCCCGTTTAGACCAGAAACCTTTTGTGCCAGGAGACTTGTTTTTCTGCAACTCTGATAAAACTCGATGTCTGAAGCAGGGTCAGGTCGAGTTAGTCCTTGGATGGGATTACCTTGTGCCGTAAACTGACCTAGCCTCTGTGGGTGAGGACTGGCAAACCAGCCCGTATAAATTTTATTGAAAAGAGCATCTGTTCATAAAAACAAAAACAAAAACAAAAACCCTATGCCAAAACTTCATCCAAAAACGGTGACCCTGAGTGGGGAAAAATCTGGAAGAAGAAATAAGGATCTGAGCTACTGGATTGTGATGAAGTGTACGTGGTCATCATGCCGTCTCACCCGTCGCGGGCCCCACAGGACGTCACCGCCGGCGAGGGCAGCGAGTACGAGGACAGCGGCATCGACGGGGTGACCGCCGAGGCCGAGTCCCGCCGCTACAAGACCATGTCGGCCTCCTTCTCAGTGTGCTCGGCGGCGGGCGGCAGCGTGTTCGCCGGCAGCGACAGCGGTAGCAGTAACGGCGGCGGCGGAAGCGGCGGCGGGACCGCCGATTGCGCCCAGGGCGTCTACGAGAACTTCCGCCAAGAGCTGGAGATGAGCTCCTGCCAGACGGAGAGCTTGGAGGAGGTGCTGAGCGACGAGCAGAGCACCATGAGCTCGCCCTATCAGTCTGACCCGCTGCTCGGCGCAGGCGCGCAGGGGATGGTGCGCAAAGCGGGCAGGCTCGCTGTCAAGAACTTCCTGGTGCACAAGAAGAACAAGAAGGTGGAGTCGGCCGCCAGGCGCAAGTGGAAGAGCTACTGGGTGTCCCTCAAAGGTTTGTCACACATTCACATTAAAACACTTCTACAGACGTTATCACCTGACGTTACACGTACTTTCGGATGGAAAAAACGGATTGCGCCACTAGTAAACAAGCCCTTACATGTCTCAGCTAAAGAAATCTAAAATCTTCTATTGAAAATAGAAGACAAGGCAAACTTTCGACCCTTAAATGTCATTTGACCCAGACAAAGTCAAACAAGGTTAATGGCTTGAATGATGATTGAACCTTTTTCTCTACCGCCATAGTTTAAGCGTGCAGTCGAAACGAAGATGTCGCGTTGGTAAATTGCTTGAAAGGGAGACAGTGGAGACATGGCGGCAGTGGTTTAGTCTGTCAAGACTTGGGCTTTGGATTCAGAGGACACAGTTTGAGTCCCACTATGGACACAAATGTGAAAAGAAATGGCAACTAGTGGTTGGAGAAGTCTCTTTACTGCAATTGGTTGATGACCAGTTCAAGGTGTACCAGACGGGGTAGGCTCCAGCATACCCGCCGTCGCTAGACAAGATCGACACGATCATTGAGGAACTGACTAATTAATTGGCTTTCTGTTGCACAAACGTGATGGTGAAATGGATAGCGCATTTCGAGCTGACGTTAGCACGGAGGCTAGCCATGAGATTTTGCGAAATTACTCAACAAACATTTTGTACATATCTGTGAGAAAATGTCTTCCACAAACCCGATGATGGACATTTGGTTCCCAGTCTCTTCCTTTAGAAGTGGCGCCTACGCCACCTGGGAGTCATGCGATCGTCTCTGTACAACATTTATGACATCCACTTCAAAAAACCTTTTGGCGTGTATCTGCCGTTTTAAGGTCCTACCACTCGGAAGTACCCTGATGCCTATTAATTGCAAATATTATGAAAAGGTTGATGTATAAATTACATGTACAGTGTTCCCCTGATACCATGGAAGAGATCCACAGTCGTTCAGTTCTTTTTTTTCTCGCATTTGGCCCCTGGAGAGCAGAATGAAGCTTCTTTCTTGATCAGTCCTCTCCACTTTCAAAGCAACCACCATGTAATCAATTTCTCTCGCTCCCCACCCCCTCGCTCAGGCTGCACTCTTTTCTTCTACGAGACCGACGGGCGCTCGGGAATCGACAACAGCAGCGTCCCCAAGCACGCCATCTGGGCGGAGAACAGCATCGTGCAGGCCGTACCCGAGCATCCCAAAAAAGACTTTGTCTTCTGCCTCAGTAACTCGCTGGGAGATGCCTTCTTGTTCCAGGTGAGACAGTTAACACCCTATTTGTTTACAAGTAATTAAAAAGTCAATTGTCCATAATATTTCCGCAGACGTGCAGCCAGACCGAGTTGGAGAACTGGATCACGGCCATCCACTCGGCGTGCGCCACTGCCGTCGCCCGGCAGCACCGGCGCGAGGACACGGTGCGCCTGTTGCGTGCCGAGATCAAGAAGCTGGAGCAAAAGATCGACATGGACGAGAAGATGAAGAAGATGGGCGACATGCAGCTGTCCGCTGTCACCGACGCCAAGAAGAGGAAGACAATCCTGGATCAGGTACGCCTTTGCGGATGTTTTCAAAGTTGGATTTTTCCCACACAGACAAAGAATTATTCAGACTGCTACTGATGCATCATTCATTTCCTAAAAAGAAAACACTTTCCTCAAAAGAAGACAAGCTTTACACTTTCTTAAAAGAAGACAATCGATAGTGCACTTCCCTAAAAGTGTGTTTCACTTTCCTAAAAAGAAGAGAAGCTATTGATGTTACACTTTCCAATTACGAAGACAAACTTATTGACGTAGCACTTTCCTAAAAGGAAGACAAACTATTGGTCTTTCACTTTACAAAAAAGAAGACAAGCTACTCATGTTCAACGTTTCTTGAAAGAAGACAAAGTATCGATGTTGCACTTTCCTAAAAAGAAAACAACTGGTGTTGTGCTTTCCTAAAAAGCAAAGATTGAATTCATCTTTTGATTTTTGCACTTGTAGTGTGCAGTGGTGTACCTAATATTACGACCAGTGAGTGTATGTCCCAGCATGCAGTTGGCAACATTCATCAGCCCTGCCTCTCTCCCTGTATATTAATGAATTATCTTTAACGGGCCCGTTTCAAGGGAGATCAAGTGGTCTTTGTCGGGTCTGTTAGATCGTGCCCGGTCTGGGCGGTTCTCCTGGGTCAGTGTCAGTTTTCCCATTGTGCCCAAGTGAATAGATAAAATGCATGAAACACTGGCAGCCAGTGGAATGTGTGGCATTGTTGCTGTCTTGGCAACAACACAGATGGGTCACCTCTTCCAAACAGCGTTCGCCAGAACTGGGACCGGCCCGGTTGGATAAGCGCAATCAATCGCTCCACTGCCCCAGTAAACATCAGCCACAGACCGCGAAAGCAACAATTTCTCGCTGTCGTTCGGCAGATCTTCTTGTGGGAGCAGAACCTCGAGCAGTTCCACATGGATCTGTTCCGCTTCCGCTGCTACCTGGCCAGTCTGCAGGGCGGCGAGCTGCCCAACCCCAAGCGCCTGCTGGCCTTCGCCTCGCGCCCCACCAAGCTGGCCATGGGCCGCCTGGGGATCTTCTCCGTCTCGTCCTTCCACACGCTGGTAAGTCGGCTCTCCCCTTCCTTGCATGACTTTCAGAATTTGTGGGACTAAACAGGAACACACTGGAAATGTGCAATTATAGCGCTTTGTCTCTTAACAGGTGATTTCTGAAAAACGTATTCTTATCACATTTTCTCATGCACTGAAATTGAGAAATCTTTGAAACACTTTTGGTTTCATCATTTTGGGTGCTCTTTATAAAATAAACCTAAATAAAAAATGGTTTTTTTTTTACCAATATTTCCTGCTAAATTTCTGGAACATTTCTAGAAATTAAATGTTTTAATTTTGGGAAAATTTATTGAAATGCTATGAATATTGTGTGGTATTATTATTATTATTATTAATAATATTTAGTACTTGTATTGCTTTGCATTAAATATGATTAAGTTATGACTATTATATATTTAGTTACATTTATTATTATTGTCCCACTTTTGAATCAGTATTTTAAAAGTGTATTTAACTTATTCATTTTGTTATATTGTTTTATTTGTATTTAGATTTTAATGTATTTACTATTTTTCATGAATGATTGCCCACCCCTCTGCATATAAATTATAAAATACACTTAATAATAATAATTGTATTATTTATGTACCAGGATAAATATGACTATCTTACAGTATTGTTACATTTTGAGATATTTGCAAATAATTCCAGAACAGGTATGTGAATACAACTGGGCCAATGGGGGAGCAACATTTCATGAATGAATTAGTTTCATCTTCGAATGACTTCATATAAAAAAAAAAAAAAAAGAACAAAATGATGTATCCAGCTAGGAAGAGCACTGTTATTTTGGTGCCAGGGTGGCACATTCGGGGTTTGGCGTCCGCCTGGGAGCTTCTGAGGCACTGGGGTCACATGACCCTGCAGCTAAAAGCGGCCGTTGTACAGGAAAACATCTATTTGAAACCTCGCCGCCAACATGCCGCCGTTGCCAAGCGGGTGGGCGTTTGAGCTACTACACACAAGTCGGGTGGGATATTCATATTTGTATTTTTCTTTATGACTCTCCCACACATCTTCCTGTTCAGGAATAGCCGGTCGGTCGTGCTTTTGCGTTTCCATTGCGGGATGATGGCGACGATAGCTGTGGCGTGAGGCGCCAATGAATTCAGCAATGAAGAAGGCCTCACAGTAAACAAAGGACAACAGTGGAGGACAGCCAGCATTTGGTGTTTCTTCTTTCCAAGACGAGATTTATTTTCGTTTCCATTGTCGCACGGAAGCGACCCTTCTCTGTTCATCAAGGGCCGCCCACCAAAGGATGCCAAAAAGTGGCACGGTGCCACTTATTTCGATACTCTTTACAATTTTTGACAGTACAAATTCCTGCTGTATCGTACTGAACTGCTTAAAATACTGTGAAGGAAATTCAAAGATTTGTTTGAAAATATATGGTCAGCTAAGCCTACAGCCCCAAAATGCATCTCCCCTTCGGATTGTCCGCCGGTGTGGCCACTTTAGAGCGCCTCGTTGTTGTGGCCGTGTGTGCATGCCCGTCACAGGGAGAGGGAAAAAGAGTGATGGCGAGGAAAAAAAACTCGTTGTCGTGAGAACCGGAACGTGGACAGGGGCTTTTGTTGTTGGCTGTGAGTGCGTGCACGTCAACATTAGGGTTTTGGCACTCTCCCCAGCTATTTATGATAAAAGCCACCTTGCGCAATAGAAATAAACAGAACGATCACAGTCAAAAAATAAGTCCAAGGCACACACGACCTACACGTCCTAAAGTTAATGCAATTGCTTCTCTCTTGCCAGTTATTTATGATAACCGCCATTATGCACAATAGATATAACCACAACAGCCAGAAATAATCCACAATCCGAGGTAATCCAGCGTTTTTCAGTGATGGTGTTCAAACGGCGACTTGCGTCGTGGCTTCAGGTGGCGGCTCGGACGGAGAGCGGCGTGAGGCGGCGGGCGCACGCCATGTCACGCTCGTGCAGCAAGCGCAAAAGCCGCTTCTCGTCCCTCTGGGGTCTGGACACCACCTCCAAGAAGAAGACCAGAGCCCACCCCAGCATCAACCAGGTTTGTGTCAGCCCATACTGTTCCCCTCAACTTTGTATTCTTCCTCGTCGTATTGCACACGAATGTTGTGTCTGATGTGGGCAGGTCTTTGCGGACGGAGAAGAGCTTGCGAAAAGCACCGCAGATGGACGATACGGCGACTCGGCAAAGGAGCCCCAAGTTAGTTATTTTATTATTATCTTTTTTTTTTTTAAACGTTCAAATCTGTTTGCAGTGAAATCAAGTCATATCTCTAATTAAAGGCCATGAGGCACACAGCTTTGTGGTTTTAACAAAGTGCAAACATTGAGTTCGATGTGCTGTACTTAGATGAAGTCAGCGTTGTGTCTCCCACTGCAGCCAAACGAGGAGGCGACCGGCAAGAGCGTCCCGCGGGCCGGCACGGAGAGTGACATCTGGCTGCCCGACCACCTCACCCCCTCCTGGGTGTGTTTGCCCAACGACCAGCCGGTGCTGACCATCGTCCAGCCCGGAGAGTCGGCACTGTGCGTGCTGGAAACCATATGCAAGGTGGGTCGCCGTTCACAGAATTCGAGCAAAACATCTTGCCGAGTACTTTCACGGACATGATGTAGCCCTTTTTATAAGGAGATTCTGGGTGACGACTGTGACTACTACTGACCTGAACTGAAAAGATGACCAGACATGTTGTGTTGGGCGTTGTGCCGTGCCGCCTGTTATGGCCCAAAAGGTTTCGGTGTTATTTTTGTTTTTTTTCTCGAGTTTACGGAACGTTATTAATCCAGTGTAGTCGACACTTCTCAAGGGACAGATTGGGAAAAGAAATTGTATATATTCATGTCATTTAATATATTCCTTACTATCTTAATATGTCTAACGTGTTACTATGCCACTTTGCTATTTTAATGTTTCCGATGTGACTTTTTATTTTTCCATCTACTTGCCTGATACTTCTTTGATTGTACTATGCATCTATCGAGCTTGTGTTTGAGTAATTTAGCAAAACAATGTCAGCTCTATCGCACGTTATCCAGTTCAGTGTCAAGTAGCAGGTGTGCGCCATTAATCCTAGCAACAGCAAAGTGAAGGAATTAGCCAGTTAACTCTGTCTGAATCCATTTTTGAAACAATTTACCTGTTGAAATGTAAATTACAGCCTCCGTTGCGTCTCCCTTGGAAGTAATTCTTCTTTTCGACTGAAACCACACATCAGAATCAGAATCAGAATCAGAATCATCTTTTAAGATGACTAAAATCGCCTTTCAAGCCCTTTACCTCGCTTTCGCAATCGCTGTGCCTCGGTCAAAGGACGTTTTTTGCCACTTAGTACACGTGACATCATGAAAGCGACAGGATCAATGACGGTAGTCAGTGTTAATCCTCACGTGCAGGCCCACCACCTGGATCCCACCAAGCACTACCTTCGGCTCAAGTTCCTCATCGACAACCGAGTTCAGTTCTACATCCCCAAACCGGAGGAGGACGTGTGTGACCTGGTACGTGATGTCTTGTTGGAACATAGTTACTCATGATAACTCCGACCTTGGCTTCCTACCCGAAATTGAAACCCCAATCCTGGTTTGGAGCGCTACATCTGGCTTTAAACCCAAAATTTGAAACCCTAACTTTGGCTCGGAACTCCAATTTAAACGCTATCCCAATCAATCAGACTTTGTGATTAGCGTTAGCTGAACTAATTTTTATTTTTGTTTGGTTTCCAACAGCTTTACAAAGAAGTTGAACTCTGCTCCAAAATAACAAAAGTGGTCCAGTTCGACAGAGACGAGTCATGCATGATTGGTTACGGTAGGGAATGCTTCACTTCTAACGTTCTCAAGTCTGTTTATCCAACTTAGCTCAACTGATTCATACGTATTCAGGATTGATTCATACGTATTCTTAAATGATTCACATGTATTCCTAACTATTTCAGATGCATTTGGAACTGATTCACATGTATTTGGAACTGTCAGATCGATATTAAAACGACTCATCTGTATTTGTAACTGATTCAGATGGATTCAGGACTAACTCCAGCGTATTCGGAACTACGTTAGATCTATTCTCCATTGATTCACATACACTCGTGCTAATCCACACTTCGTAACTGACTCACATGGATTTGGAAGAGTTTCAGATGTATTCCTAACTGTTTCCTTATTCTTAACTGATTCGGATGTTTTCTTAACAGACTCACATGTATTTCGAATGGATTCAAATGTATTTGGATAAACGGATTCCCACATTTGTCACATTTTAAGATGCATTTTGAATATTCGTCACTTAGTCACACGCATTCATAACTTTTCTGTATTCGTAACCGATTCAGATGTTTTGTTTTTTTCGTTGATTCAGAAATATTCTCGATTGATGGTGTGATGTATTGTGGCTTGTTGCTCAGCCTGTCGCAGCACTCCGGCGTTTTATATAACCGCTCTTCATCGTCCTCCGCCTCCTCCAGGTTTCTCCATCTCGGTGGTGGAGGAGGACGGAGTGCAGCAGCTTTACATCACGGACGTGAGGGCGGGCGGACTCGCCTTCGCTAAAGGTCTGTCGCACTGAAAGCACTTAATGGAGCAAGCAGAGCGCCTGCCGTGTGCATGTTTACAATCGTGTTTATGCAAAACATAAATTATTATTTTGTAACTTGTAACCCAAACCTTGCTTTCAATTCCTAACTTTGGCATCAAAACCTAATTTAAGACTCTAACCCTTATTTTAGAACGTGCTTTAAAACCCTATCCCAGTCTTGAAACCTAACCGACACTTCAAACCCTAATTGGAAATCCAAAGCCTGTATTTGAAACCCTTACCCTGGCTTCAAACCCTTATTTGCATCACTCACCCAGGTTCGAAACCCTAATTTAATACCCTAACTTTGGCTTCAACTCCTAATTTGAACATTTGTAACCCTTGATTGAAACCTTAATTTGAATCCCTAACCTTTGCTTCAAACCCTCATTTTTTATTGGAGCGAATTGGAGCCAGGCCTACACAAGCCCATATTTTCCACTCGCCCATGCTCGTGTTTTGCGCAGCTCGTCTAACGGAGTCCGCCGATGTCGGCAGGTCTAAACGCAGGCGACGAAATCCTGCAGCTGAACGGGAAGGAAGCCCACAGCCTGCACTTCTGCGACATGAAGGCGGCGTTCTCGCTGTCGTCGCTGGCGTTGACCGTCAGCACGCTGCCTCCCCTGGAGCGCCGCCAGCTCTGCTTCCTGCCGCCGCGGCGCTCGGACGTGGAGGAGGACCTGTACACGGACATCTTCTCCCAGAGCCAAGGTGAGCGTTAGCGGACCGACGCGGACCTCGGCCAAGGCCGCGCGAGCCGATACACGTCGGACTTTTTGGGCGAGTCATGACATGCTCGGCCCTGCTGTTCCACTCCGGGCCTGTTGGTGGCGGTAGTCCGCATTACAAATTGCGTGCGCGCAACTCCCCGTTGGATGTATGCGGAGTCTCTCTCGGCCCCTAATACAAGTGGAGAGTAAAATGGAAGGCCTAACCCTCGTTTGATGTCGAAACCCTAAATCTGACATCTAGATCCGTAATTTAAAACCTAACCTATGTTTGAAACCCCGATCCTGGCTAGGAAGCATCATTTGAAACCCTAACCTGGCTTGAAACCCTCATGTTGGCTTCAAACTCTAATATGAAAGCCTAACCCAGCTCGGAATCAAATTTCAAACCTGAACCCTGTCTTGAAACCCAAATTTGTAACATATTAAAGTGAAATTAGATTTCTTCAGCAGCACCTTTATTCGAAACCTGCACCAAAATGTTTCGTTGTCTGTCTTGGCCCCTGTGCCAACCCTCAACCAAGTTAACCTCACCTTGAGCCTTTCAATACTCCGTTGCGCTTGTTTTGACGCTTTACGGGGAAACTATTGTGGAGTCTTATGGAAAACAAAGCTCAGCGGCTCTTGCGTGCGGCTTTCAGAGGAAATCCTGGACGACAGCGCGGGGCTGCTGCCGGAGAGCTCGGGAGACAGCTTGGACGACGACGACGACTGCGAGATCTTCGGCCAGACTGACGCCTGCAGAAAGGTAAGAAAACACCACACGGCGCATTATAGCGCGGGTTTTCACCGATTGCTGTTCACTGCATTCCTCCTTTCAAATCCCACGTTGACGTGACGTGGACATTGCTCTAAATATTTCATTACACGCCTGAGTGCTTGTTTGCCTCAAGGTGAAGAATTTTGCTTCGAATGCAGCTTTTTGAGTCCAATTCCCATTTGCTGCGATTAGAAAACATCGGCGCAGCGATGGGACGGAGACAAACTTAAGATGGCCGAAAGGACGTTTAACAGTTTTATGTTCTGGCACGTAAGCGAGTGCGAACTGGCACCTCGCTCGCTCCCGGCCAGCCTGCACGCAACATTTGGTGCTTTTTCACCCGCGGCGAGATTTTGTCTTCTGAAGAGAACAGGCGAGCGGAAAAACAGCTACCGACAGCAGCATCGCCCGAGAACTGTCATTTGAAAGCCAAATTTAAGGCGAATTGTAACTTCTATCCTTGACTTCAAACCCTACCTTGTATGAAACTCCAATTATAAATCATAACCCTGTTTTGAAACCCAAACCAGCCTTGAAACCCTTCTTAATTTTAACCCCAACCCTGGCTTGAAACCCAAATTTGAAAGCTTATGCCAGGCTTGAAACCTTAACTCTAACCTTAATTTCAAGACATCACTCTGTCGTGAAACCCAAACCTTGGATTGGAGCCCTAATTTGAAACTTTAACCCTTTTTTTTGAAAGCCCAAATCCGGCTTCAAACCCAAATTCGAAACTATAATATTGTCTTGAAAGTATTATTTGATACCTTAACCTTAGCTTCAAACCTTAATTTAAAACTCAGATTTGAAACCCTATCCCACCCATGCTTCGAGCCCTAATTTGAACCCCAAACTTTAACTTGAAACCGTAGCCCAGGTTTAGAACCCTAATTTGACCTCCTAACCTTGCCTTGAAACCCTAATTCGAACCCCTAATCCTTGTTTGAAACCCTAACCCTGGCTTGAAACCCAAATGTGACACCCTATGCCAGGCTTGAAACTTTAACCCTGAATGCAAACTCCATTTGAAACCCTAACCTTGGATCGGAAGCCAAATTTGAAACTTGAGCCCTTGTTTGGAACTCCGACCCTGGCTTGAAAGTCACGTTTGAAAACGATGCCGAGCTTCCAAATCCTAACCCTTGTCCAAAACTCGAATCTGAAACCGTGCCCCCTTGTTTGAACCCAAATGAGCGTATTTGGGATGAGCATTAGGTGCAGGACTAGTTCCTCTTGTTGCGTGTTTCACCGAATGCGTTACGATGCAACCGAAACCCTCCAGCGCAGTTGTCCCCGTGCCCCTTCCCACTCCTGAAACTCTGCATTCACATTGGGCTGCCGCCAAACCCGTCCCGCCTCACGCGCCCCCCCCCCCGCGATGAGGAGACTCCTTTCCTTCCTCGCTCATTCCGCTCCACTCCGAAGGCTGAATGGTTGAGGGAAGGAGAGAGCAAAAGCACAGCCGACGCAAAGGAGCGGGAGAGGTGGGCGGCCGAGCGTCTTCCCGGGCTCGTCCTTCATCTCCCGAGCACCTGCTGCTTTCTTTTCCCTCTCCCGACTGGAGGCGAGATGGGCTTCTCTGCCGCGGGTGGAATGTGCGCCGAGTAGAGCTTGATTAAAGTAAAAAAAAATAAAATAAAAAAAAAAAGTGGGGAGTCTCGCCGCATCCAGCCATGTCCGCTCTGAAGTGGAGTCATCCCAGGAAGCGCTCGTGCGACTCGCTCTTTGACATGCTTCATCTGGTGAGCTTGCACTCTTTTCCTTCTTCTTACCTGACTGACTTTTCGACTCTCCCGTTTTGCCTCGCGGCTGGCAAGAAGCCAGCCACCGCCGAGAGTCCGTTTCCCCCGCGTTGTGCGTGTGTACTGCACCTTTAAGGGGCTCGTGAGAACGCGTGAGGGAGCAGTCTCGCTCGTTATGACAGAGGTGTGTGGTTTTTTTTGTGTTTTTTTTTAAACCCCCCAAAATATTGATTAAGCGGGGATAATTTGCCAATATGCGTTTTCAGGTAAAAAAAAAATACAAATAAAAAATGTCGCATGACATGTCTGTGGCTCCGTAGAGATCAGATACAAACTGCGTTACTTGAGTGCTTTGACTGCCAACTACTGTCCTGGCATGCATATTACAGCTTTTTTTGTGTTGCTTTTGCAGCCCTGTGCGAATGGCATATTTGACCCTTTTTTTTTTTTCTTACTGCATTGGCATGTAAACACTTTTGCCGAAGGCAGTCCTCCGTTTGTTCTCGCAGACGAGGTGTTAATGAGCTGTGACGAGTCTGACTGGACTGCTGCAGGCCTGATCGAGAAAGAGAAAGCAGTGAAAGCGCTTGGACCCGATGGGCCACTACGCTGCAGCTTTCGTTTGAATATCAACTGTTGCGTTGCATTAACACGCATTGCATTGAAAGACTCGAAACCCTAACTGTGGGTGGAAACCGTAACCCTTAGTTGATTTCCTAACATTGGCTCGAAACGCTAATTTGAATGTCTAACTCTTGTTTCAAACTGTATCGAAACCCCATTGGAACCCTAACCTCGACTTTAAACCCTAATTTAAAATCGTAACCTTTGTTTAAAACACTATTCCAGGCCCAAATTTAAAACCCTAACCATGGCTTCAAACTCTCATTTAAAATCCCCAATCCTGTCTTGAAACCATAATTTGAAACTATAACCCTCATTTGAAACCCCAATTTAAAACCTTAACTGTTGTTTGAAACCCTATTCCAGACTTGAAACCCTAGCCTACATTTGAAGCCCTAACTCGGGCTTAAAATCTAAAGTTGACATTGCTTGAAACCCTAACCTAAGTGAGTAAATAGTTTAGGATTTGGGGTGCGCCTGCTGAGGATAAGAAAACCACTGAGCAGCAGTAGAAGCTCGTCACTCGATTCACAGCCGACACACACAAGCGGTCACATTTGTGTTTGCCAACGCGTGTGTTTTCGTTGCATGTGCCACATGCATGGATCTGCACACTAATTAACAAAGTGCATGAAGTGCTGCAGCCTTGAGTGAAAACGCTTATATTGTCTTTACGGGCGCATTGTACAACCCTCTCAATCCCTTGCCCTGGGCATAATGGTTACAAAAGCCGAACTTGCCATTAGACCCCGCAATAGAGAGGGGCGGGGTTTACCAGCAGCGACGGGACCGCCCCCTCAAAACAGCTACAATGAAGGCCCTGCACAAAAAGTCAAACAAAGTAACTGCATGAGCCATTGTGCACTGATGGAGGGGCTTGTCTATTTTTGCCCCCCGAATTACAGTGTAATGCTCATCAGGGCTGGTTTCCACGGCAACCCCCCCCCCCCCCCCTGTATGTTATGTGTATTATTTTGATGATAGCGCGAGATGAGATGACTCACTTACGGCGGCATCCGTAGGAGGAAAACACCCGGGAAAAAGACCGAGCCGAATGTTATGACACACTCAAAATAGACCAAATGATTCTTCTTTTTTTGTTGTTGTTTTAAGATATGTATGTCTATATGTATATATATCCTGAGCCACCTCATTGCTGGCTTCAGTCCCGATGAGTCTGTGCACTCCGGAAGTAAGCGTGGGAGCTGCTGGCCATTTCTCACTGTTTCTCGTTGTTTTTTTTAATTCAGAATACAGAGCAAGTGGCCGCCTTCTGCCGCAGCCTCCATGACACGAATCCCCCGGAGTGCGCGTCCTCGTCCTCGCCCAGCCCGGACTCGCCCTTCCCGCCCGCGCTCCGGCAGCTCTCGGACGCCGACAAGCTGCGCAAGGTCATCACCGAGCTGGTGGAGACAGAGCGCACCTACGTCAAAGTGCGTAGCCTTCCGTTTTTCTTCGTTTTGATCCGTGCCCTGAGAGAGGGGAGCGCAGCTGTGTCTTGTTTTAGTGTCTGACCGTTTATGTCTGTCCAGTATAAGTGGGCTTGATTGAGTGGGCTTGTGAGTCTAATCTAATAGCGGGTGATCGATGTTGTCTCAGTAAAATGCGGTGATGTTACTTTGTGTCATTGAGTTCAATGGAGGTTGTAATTCTCAGATCGATGAATTGTAACTAATGGACACACAAAATGAAAATACATGGAAAATATTGACATTTTTTTGTGTCTAAAAATTCCAATGAAGTTGGGACGTGTTAAACATAAACAAAAACAGAATACAATGATTTGCAAATCACGTTCGACCTACATTTAATTGAATACGCGACAAAGACAAGATATTTAATGTTCAAACTGATAAACTTTATTGTTTTTAGCAAATAATCATGAACTTAGAATTTTATGGCTGCAACACATTCCAAAAAAGCTGGGACAGGGTCATGTTTACCACTGTGTTACATCGCCTTTTCTTTTAACAACATTCAATAAACGTTTGGGAACGGAGGACATTAATTGTTGAAGCGTTCTTTCACATTCTTGCTCGATATACAGCTTCAGCTGTATACGGTCCGGGGTCTCTGTATTATTTCGTATTTTACGCTGCATACTGCGCCACACATTTGAAAATGGGAGACAGGTCTGGACTCCAGGCAGGCCAGTCTAGTACCCGCACTCTTTTACTACGAAGCCACGCTGTTGTAACACGTGCAGAATGTGGTTTGGCATTGTCTTGCTGAAGTAAGAAGGGGCGTACATGAAAAAGATGTTGCTTGGATGGCAGCATATGTTTCAAAACCTGGATGTACCTTTCAGCATTAATGGTGCCTTCACAGATGTGTAAGTTACCCATGCCATTGGGACTAACACAGCCCCATACCATCACAGATGCTGGCCCTGAACTTTGCGTCCATAACAGTCCGGATGGTTCTTTTCCTCTCGGGCCCAGAGAAGCCGGCGGCGTTTCTGGGTGTTGTTGATAAATGGCTTTTGCTTTGCAGAGTAGAGTTTCAAGTTGCACTTACGGATGTAGCGCCAAACTGTATTTACTGACATTGGTTTTCTGAAGTGTTCCTGAGCCCACGTGGTGATATCCTTTACACATTGATGTCGGTTTTTGATGCAGTGCCGCCTGAGGGATCGAAGGTCACGGGCATTCAATGTTGGTTTTCGGCCTTGCCGCTTACATGCAGCGATTTCTCCAGATTCTCTGAACCTTTTGATGATATTATGGACCGTAGATGATGAAATCCCTAAATTCCTTGCAATTGTACGTTGAGGAACATTGTCCTTAAACTGTTCGACTATTTTCTCACGCGCTTGTTCACAAAGCGGTGAACCTCGCCCCATCTTTGCTTGTGAATGACTGAGCAATTCAGGGAAGCTCCTTTTCTACCCAATCATGGCACCCGCGTGTTCCCAAGTAGCCTGTCCACCTGTGGGATGTTCCAAACAGGTGTTTGGTGAGCATTCCTCAACTTTCTCAGTCTTTTTTGCCACCTGTCCCAGCTTTTTTGGAACATGTTGCAGCCATAACATTCTAAGTTAATGATTATTTGCTAAAAACAAGAAAGTTTTATCAGTTTGAACATTCAATATCTAGTCTTTGTAGTGTGTTCAATTAAATATAGAACGCCAATTCCAATGAAGTTGAGACGTTGTGTTAAACATAAATAAAAACAAAATACAATGATTTGCAAATTATGTTCAACCTCTTATTTTTTTTTTACCATTTTTATAAAACAATAGTTACAACAGGCGGCACGGTGATCGACTGGTCAGAGCGTCTACCTCACAGTTGTGAGGACCGGGGTTCAATCCGTGGCCTCGCCTGTGTGGAGTTTGCATGTTCTCCCCGTGCCTGCGTGGGTTTTCTCCAGGCACTCCGGTTTCCTCGCACATCCCAAAAACATGCATGCTAGGTTAATCGAAGTCTCTAAATTGCCCGTAGGTGTGAATGTCAGTGCGAATGCCCTGCAATTGGCTGGCAACCAGTTCAGGGCGTACCCCGCCTCCTGCCCGATGATAGCTGGGATAGGCTCCAGCACTCCCACTCAGAAAATGGATGGATAGTTACA
Source organism: Phyllopteryx taeniolatus (assembly GCF_024500385.1). Taxonomy (NCBI): domain Eukaryota; kingdom Metazoa; phylum Chordata; class Actinopteri; order Syngnathiformes; family Syngnathidae; genus Phyllopteryx; species Phyllopteryx taeniolatus. The sequence continues at coordinate 28,257,017 of NC_084509.1, read as the reverse complement.
ACACTAAATAGGCAGTTGTAGTGTATTTATTTAACATGATATTATTTTGTATTTTTCACTAAATTTGTGGCACCAAAGTCTATTACTTTATATATAAATCATTGTTATTATTATTATTATTATTATTATTATATACTACAATATTTACAATAATAATTGGACCATTGTAGTGTCGTTGTTAGTTTAGTATTTAATAATTTAATATTATTTTCTTTTTTGTACTGTATTTATTTTGAAAATAATAATTATTACTAATAATAATTGGGCCATTGCAATGTATTTATTCTCAATACAATCAAATGTATCACACAGAGACTGTTAACAGCCTATTTTGACAACCGTGTCTATTGGCTTTTTTTTTTTCTTTCCTCTAACGGTTTAATCACTGTTGTAAAAATGAATTACGTAACACTCACCAGACACTTCATTAGGGACACAAGCAAATGAGTACACGAGTGCATTTGTACACGTCGGCATGCGCAAAAAGATACTGTCATGTCTGCAACCTCGTTAGATTCTGCAGGTTTACCTAATTTTGGCGTTTTTAGGCAATCAATCAATGACCGTAATCAAAACAAATTCTTTGTCTTCTGCAGGACCTCAACTGCCTCATTGGGAGATATTTAAGCCCACTGCAGAAAGAGACCTTTCTCACTCAGGATGAGGTATGTTGCGTAGAGCGCGCGTGTCACGTATGCCAATGCGGCCGTGGGCGCCGCAGCCTTCAAGCGAGTAGAAGTGGCTTACATAATGGCAGAATGGACGGCTTTGTGCGAGGGCCAGAGCGCCGATCGCTGAGGGAAGAGAGGAGGATGGGATCTTTTTACACCTGTGTGCTACTTGGACACTGTGAGCAGTTTCTGTGCACCATCTGCTGCACGGATCTATTATATTGTCATGTGGATTAAGTGGGATTTGGTACGAAATGTCATCAGTATTTAGTAGACAATTTGACATTTTGTGTGTGTGTGTGGGTTGGGGGGTTTATTTGTGAAAATAATATGCCGTGATAGTGCGGCAACTATAATTGTGTTGACATAATGGCAGCATACAGTGTTTCTGTGGCAAAATATAGTGTTTTTATTGGCCACATTTCTCACCATGAGAATTTAGAGGGAATAAAAAATGTGGCGAATGTTAATAAAATGTACAATTGAGTACAATTTTGTACAAAACATCATTGTTATTTATTTAACAGACGGACTTTTATAAGCAGGGATTATTGTTTCTATATCAATGTTGTTCAATTTTGTGTTTTGGGCAGGTTTGAGGGGAGTTCTTAATTCATGTTGATTTTTGATGATAACACCTCAACCATATTTGTGTTGCCATTTTTTTTAGTTGAAGTGAGAATTTAGTAGGATTTTGTACAAAACGTCAATAGTATTGATTGACCCATGTCGTGAATAGCAAAAATCGAAGTAATTGACACCCGCCAATATTTAGTGTTTTTTCTATCCTGCAGGTGCCACAAGGTGGCGACAGAGCACTTTTTTTCTTTTAGACAAGGCTATGGCCTGACTCAATAAAGCTCCTCCCCTCAGTTCAGTTCAATTGTTTCCATAACAACGGATACCATGTCTTAACGCCAACCTACCTTTCTTTTGTTGTTCCAGCTGGATGTTCTTTTTGGAAATCTTCCAGAAATGGTGGAGTTCCAGGTGGAGTTCCTTAAGACTCTGGAGGATGGAACCCGACTGGTTCCCGATCTGGACAAGCTGGAGAGAGTAGACCAGTTTAAAGTAATAAGACACAGATATACATAAAAAAAGGTGTGTTCAACTCTTCCAGCTGCGTAACGCCTCCTTGACCTGCTATTCGTAGAAAATCCTGTTCTCCCTGGGAGGCTCGTTCCTCTACTACGCCGACCGCTTTAAGATCTACAGTGCGTTCTGCGCCAGCCACACCAAAGTCCCGAAGGTCCTCGTTAAGGGTGAGCGACTCCTCGTTCCACCTTGTTGCTCAAAAGGAGAAACTGCTCATAGTCTCGGGACCATCTGCCGTCTGCCCGACAGCCGCGATTAATCTCTCGTGCGGAGTTGTCAGCCTTGCGGTTGTACGTTTGACCTCTGCATACTTGCCTGCTGGTTACTTTTTGGCTGCAAGACAGACCGACCTGCGTCCGAGTGCAGCCTGTTCTCTTACAAAAAAGACGAGGTGGCATTCACTGTACGTACAGCAGTCAACTGTTGTAACCTTAAGAGCCGTTGCAGTCCAGCAGCGTGTCCGTATGCAGAAGTCATATTTTTGTTCGCTATTATTATTGCTTTTAGGCAAGCAGAAACCAAAGGAAAGGCACAAAAAGTGAAGTATTTGAAGTGACTCCTAAATGTCCCATCTAATATTTATGGTTTCATGTCCTTTGCAGCCAAAAGTGACCCCGACTTCAAGGCCTTCCTGGACGAGCGCAACCCCAAGCAGCAACATTCGTCCACGCTGGAGTCGTACCTGATCAAGCCCATCCAGAGGGTTCTCAAGTACCCTCTGCTGCTCCGGGAGCTCCACTCGCTCACTGACCCGGACAGCGAGGAGCACTACCACCTGGACGGTGAGCACCGCTCGCGCCGCCTTGTCTTAAGAAAAGCCCAACGCCGCGCTAACCGCCGTCCGCTGTCGTCGGCAGTCGCCATGAAGGCCATGAACAAAGTGGCCAGCCACATCAACGAGATGCAGAAAATCCACGAGGAGTTTGGCGCCGTGTTCGACCATCTCATCACCGAGCAGAGCGGTGACAAGAAGGAGGTACAGTGAAGTCAGTCGGTTTGACTCCTTGCTGTTTGTCCCTTTCAATAAATGGCTGGAAGTGCATCGGCGACTGATTCCTTTCACTTCACTCGCGTGGAGATCTGTAAGATGTTTGTATGTCAGGGAGGAGCCAAGTTTAGCCTGGGTTGTTTGTTGCAGAAGCAATCGCGAGAGTCTTTGACGCATGTATATGCTTTTGTTCTGATGAGTGGCACCTAAAAACAAATCACACCATCAGTAAGCCATTTATTTTTAAGGGGGATGTAAGATGAGTTGAAATGATATTTAAGTGTTTTGGATCATCGTTGGGCGTATATTGTTTGAAACTCTTAATATAGGCAATGGTAAACATTTGTAGGCATCAATTCCTCACTGTTTTTCGTCATTCGCGGCAGGGCTCGGCCCGTACGTTAATCAATGGCGACTCTGTATAATCTGTGAAAATAGGCTACACGATTGAATACTTTGAAGGGAATATTTTGTCTTAATTGCCAGGTTGCTGACTTGTCCATGGGCGACCTGCTGCTCCACACCAGCGTGACATGGATCAATCCACCTGCTTCCTTAGGAAAGTGGAAGAAAGAGCCCCAGATGGCCACTTTTGGTATGACGCCTTTCTTGTTGACGCCTTTCTGTGATGTGGCTCTCTGAGGATGAATTTTATGGTAACATTTTGGTTTTTTGGGGTCGTAATTGTTCTTAGTGTTCAAAACAGCCGTTGTCTTCGTTTGCAAAGATGGGTCCAAACAGAAAAAGAAAATGGTGAGTGGCTGCACAACGTAAGAAAAGAAGTTTTGCGTTTCAAAATCAAAAGTTTAGTCCTATTTTTCTTCCCAAGGGTGGTTCCCACCGAGCGTCTATGTCTTCTGAAGAAAAAGACCCCTTCCGATATCGTCACATGATTCCGACAGACGCCCTCCAAGTTAGACCGTTGGCTAATGCAGGTAAATTGATAATTGACTTTATTTGTATCCCCATGAGATTCGGTAGATTCAAAGTCGTGCAGTTTGTACCAGTGCTTGCGAGCCAAACAGTTTAAAAATAGTATGGCTGCCAATTTTGACTAATGATGTCCAGTGGAATCATTTAGAGGCTTAGGTTAGAACTATTGTCATGTGATTAGAGTTACAGTAAGACGTTTATGGGGGTGGTGTAAGGGCTACAGTTGGGGGGGGTTAGGGTTAGGTGGCTCAGATTAGGGTTGCTTAAGGTACAACTCCAATTCCAATGAAATTGGGACGTTGTGTTAAACCTAAATAAAAACAGAGTACAATGATTTGGAAATCGTGTTCGACCGATATTTAATTGAATACACGACAAAGACAAGATATTTAATGTTCAAACTGATCAACTTGATTGTTTTTAGCAAATAATCATTCTTTTAACTTTTACGGCTGCAACGCGTTCCCCAAAAAAGATGGTGCAGGTGGCAAAAAAGTTGAGGAATCCACCTACAAAGTTTCAACAATTAGTGTCCTCCGTTCCCAAACGTTTATTGAATGTTGTTCAAAGAAAAGGCGATGTAACACAGTGGTAAACATGAGCCTGTCCCAGCTTTTTTGGAACCTGTTGCAGCCATAAAATTCCAAGTTAATAATTATTTGCTAAAAACAATCAAGTTGATCAGTTTGAACATTAAATATCTTGCCTTTGTTGTGTATTCAATTAAATATAGGTTAAACATGATTTGCAAATCATTGTATTCTGTTTTCATTTATGTTTAACACAACGGCCCAACTTCACTGGTTGTGGACAACCGCGCTTTTCAAGCGTGAGTCTGAATAGATGCGTTTCTTCTTCAGACGGCGAGGGCACGTCCGTGTGCGAGATCGTCCACACAAAGTCGGAGTCCGAAGGCCGGCCGGAGAGGGCCTTCCAACTGTGTTGCAGGTGAGGATCACACCTTCACACAATGTTTGTTTTCTGCGGTTATCTTTATAGAAACGGTATATCTGCCGGCACACTTTTTTTTGTCATGGTTTTCAGTTCAGGTCAGCGGTAGTCACTCAGCCACCCAGAAGTACCCTGGTGCCGATTGTTTACAGACATTAGGGAACGTTCTGTAGACCAGATCTGGTAACATTCTCTCATTCCCTCAGCTCCCCGGAGAGCAGGAAAGACTTCCTAAAAACGGTGCACTCCATCCTGCGGGAGAAGCACCGGCGGCAGTTGCTGAAGACAGAGAGTCTGCCGCTCAGCCAGCAGTATGTGCCCTTCGGAGGGAAGCGCCTGTGCGCGCTCAAGGGCGCTCGGCCCGTCATCAACCGAGCAGGTGAGTGAACCGCCGCAGTGTTCAGCGTCTGAGTCGAGGTGATGCAACTCCAGGAAATGCGGCTTTTGTGCTACGATGTTCTTTGCACTTGGAATTGGGGCTGTTCTATTACTTTTCATCCCAACACAATGGAGTTAGTGACGCAAGGTTCTCTGCAAAACTTACAAGCACAAAGCTAAAGCTACTTCAGTTCAGTCATTTTTCGTGATCCTGCGTCTGTTTTTAAAGGATTTCTTTCAAAACGAACCAGAAGGCCAAGGATGTTTCCACTGATTAACAATGTCATAAAACAATAATTATGTACTGATAATATATATAACGGGCGTTATGATATAAATATTAGCTGCTGTGAACAAAATGTGCTATGTGCATGCACAGAAGCTTTCATGTCAGACCAGGTTTCAATCTGGATCCGATCCAGATTGCACACTTACCAATGTAAATTGAACACGGAAAAACTTCATTGGATGAGGTTTGAATTTTTTGTGGGCTTGAGACGTGAAAAGGAGTAAAGTTGAATCCAGATCTAGAATTTTTCGGTTTTAAGCCTTGAAGAAAGTTTGCCCTCATGTTGTCATTGGCTTCTCGTGTTTTTTTTTTGTTTTTTTACAAAGCGTCTGCACCAACCAGAGCCTTCGGTCGGAGAAAGCTGGTGCGCAATCGCTTCACCATCGACACCGACATCGTCTTTGACGGCGAGCCCGAGCGAGATTCCGCTTCCCCTCCGGAGCCCGAGGATGAGCCGACGGAGCCGGAGGGCGACCGGCTTCTGTCGTCGTCGTCGGACGCCGGCGACACGGACCGCTGGGTGGAAGAACAGTTTGATCTCAAAGAGTACGAAGACCCCGAGGAGGTGAAGGAGACGGACATCCTGAGCGACGAGGACGACGGGCTCCGCCTCGACGCCTCCGTGGCCGCGTTGTCCCTGGAGGGCGAGAGTCCCGGGCACGGCGAGGCCTCGGCCACGACGGACAACAACGAGGACCGGGCTAACGTTTGGGTGCGGCGGGAGCATCCGGAATGCTCGCCCGACTGAAAGTGCGCTTCGGACGGATTTTAACGGTCTCCACAGCGATGCGTGGACCGTTAGACATGAACCAATCATAGTACAATCATGGACTCTTTATCACGTGCTTTGATGACTGGCAGTGTTTGCACACTAGGGCGGCGCCGTGCAGCCCAGCCTGCTGTTGCCAAATTACACTCGTCACAAAGAGTTCGGTATAGTGGGCTTTCGAGTGAAATTTCAGGTTGAACCTAAAATGCACTCTAATCTTTACAGGTGAACTTTTAAACTTTTCAATGTCCAACTGTTTCAATACTTTTTACGAATGTATGTTCTCCAAGAGGTGAGTGACCAAATGTATTCCCAAGGATGTCCACTTCGATTCCTTTCTGTGACTCTTCCAGTCTCTTTGTATCTCTGTGCCAGTCTAAGCTCAGTGGCCACTCCCCCCTGAGAACATCCTGCACTGTCGATCAATTGTTATGCGCCGTCTTGCTCTCATGAATGGAAACCGCACGACGAAGAGGACTTCTTAAATACCAATTCTAATTCGACCAGGAAATGTATCGGTCCATTCATGGATCAAACACCCGCGCTGAATCCCATCGTTCCGCTCCTCAGAGAACAGCAAGTGGTTCAACAAGTATTGAAATGTGCATCAAAAGTTTCGAAGTCAAATGAAGTTCACCTCCGAAGGTTGTAGTTCATTTTAGGTTGATCCTGAAATTTCACCCGAAAGCCGGAATATCTCTAACTTTGTGTGAGTAGCGTATGTATTCGCGTGACTCGGATAGAATTTTATATTTGTTCTCACAGCAATGGAATAAGTAATAGCAAACGGTGTCGTGTATCGCATCGTTCAATGGACTACTCTATTTTGTTTATGTAAGATATTTAGTTTTACAGCTTTTCTAGTCTGCTTTGGTTTTCCTGAGTACATTTTTTGGTAACAATCTGTGCCCATTTTAATTGGTTTTAAGTTAACATAATCCTGTTTTACTTGAATATTTCTTTTCGTGTTTTTGTTTACTGTGGAACTTCACTCTTTTCCCGCTCTTCGGTATTTCCTTTCCAAGAAAACTCGCAAATTTATTTGCACATGAGCTCTTTTGGTTTTAAAAAATGGTCTTCACTGGATTTCAAAGCAATGTTTTTTTATTATTATTATTTATTGAGTTGTAAATATATTTGTTAGCAAAAGTAAAGGAAGGTCCAAATTTGCTCAAGCAATCACAAGAGAGGGAAGATGTGCAGCTTTTGGTCAAAATGTGTTGAAATAATCGCGCTACCAGGACTGCATTTTTATTATTATTACTGTGCCTGTATATAGAAAATGTATTGATATCATAATAAAAAAAACTGTTGTTTCCTACTTATGAATCAAGCCCTGTTTTTGTAGCATGTACTTGGCTGAAGTGACTTTATATATGATATACAGTATTCATATTCATTTTACTTTCTCAGTTTTAAAATTGATTTTATGTTGACTGACCCATTCAGCTGAATAGACATGGAAACTTACAAAATAATATGAAATATTACTGAAATTATTTCATATTTTTTAAGTAAGATAAAAAAAATACAATGTATTAAAATAATAAATTAAAACAATTATTAAAGTATTATAAAGTAAACCACAAATAAAGTAAATGTAAAAGTTAATATTTAAAAACCCTAAGTCCTAAAAACTAATTGTTAAAATTAATGATAATTAAAAATGAATGAAAATTTTAACTAAACTCTACAAAATAAATATTAAAAAATATAAAATACAGTTTCACATGGTAACCAAAGTAATAATACTGCATGCATTTTTTTAAAATCATTCATTCTTTAAAGGACACTTTGAAATGTGCATTTGTTGCTGGATGTGTACTCATTTTGCCTGTTTGTCTTTTGCCTGCCAAATGCCGCACTGGTTTGTTACTGTGCATCAGCCACCGTGCTACTTATTGAACACTGCATTCGTGGAGAGTAAAAGTGCTCACAAGTGACGCTTGAACGCAACACGAGAGCAACAACAACTGGCATTTGCGTCTCTTTCATTTGCTTTGGATTTAGTTAGTAATTGTACAAAGTTAGCCTAGTTATTGATGGGTTTTTTTCTAATATATGGTGAAGGTCAAGGATGTTTCCTCTAATATTTTGATGCCAAGCCTAAGATGATTAATGTCATAAATTTTGAAATTTTAAATAGAATACCAAATATTATCCCAACAAAAGGTGCAATGTGTATGATTATTCAAATACATTTTCATATCAGGTCAGGTTTCAATCTGGATTTGACCATATTGCACATTTACCAACATAAATTGAACATGGAATAAAACCGTTTTTGACAATTCAGTTCTAATGTTAATTGACTATGGATTTGTTTATCCACAGACCAAATATCAATCTGGATCTGATCTGGATTGTGCATTTATCAATGAAAACTGAGCATGGATTTTTGTTAAAATGTCACAAAACTCAAATAATAATAATTAAAAAAAAAATAATAATACATTTAGTTGGAAATCAGGATTTAGTTGGAAATCATACAAAAAGTTAGTCAAGTTAATTGATGTCCCCCCCCCGAATATATTGTGAAGGTCAATGATTATTGATTGGTAAAAAGTCACAGATTAATAATGCAATAAAACCTTTTTAAAATAGAAAATCGAATATTAACAAAATGTGCTATGTAAGGACAGATGCTTTCATGTCAGTCCAAATTTCAGCCTGGATCTGTTCCGGATTGTGGATTTATCAATGTAAATTACCAATGGATTATTTTTAATTGTTATTATTATTTTTTTGAGAATTTCATAAAACGTTTTTTTTAAATGTTTTATATAATGGGTGAATATCAAAACTAAACTGACATGAACAAAATATACTAGTTGAATGCGCTGACGCTTTCATGTCAAACCCAAGTTTCAATCTGTATCTGATCCAGATTGCACATTCTGCGATATAAACTACATATGAGGAAAACTACAACTTTTAACATCTTTAGATTAAATTTCATTGGATGAAGTTGTAATTGACTTACTCCTAACAAACGACTGTACAGTGAAATACCAAATTTGGACAAAAATCCTACTAAATTTGGGTGATGGCTAAATATCGTACAGATGACAACAAGCAACCTGTATGTGGAGCTACACACAACTCTTTACGCCCCTCTAGTGGCAGTTCTTCATCATTGCACTCACTTCCTGTTGTCCATCCATCCAGCTCACGTTCACATCGATGCATGTTTTTGGAATGCGTTGCTAATATTTTGGTTATCTTATTATGTCAATAAATAGGTATGGGGCAATATATGAGTCACGACAATGCAGTGCAAACTAGCACAGGTGAAAAATGTTCTCAAACTCTAGAAGTAAAAGTAGAGATATTTGTGTTAAAAAAAAAAAAAGCCTTTGGTAAAAGAAGTTCAAATTTAACCCCTGTATTTAAGTAAAAGTAAAAAGTACAGGCTATAAAATCCAATCAAGTATAAAAGTAAAAAGTATTTTTTTTAACTGTAAATTATAGTCAATACCCGTTTTAATCATTTGGGACAATGGAAAAAAAACTTCTCTGCACAGAAAATACTTTAATCAACTTACATAGTGCTTTACTGAGAGCAAGACAAAAAATAAGTCTGCTTTTTTTTTTTTTTTTTTTTTTAGCCATTAGCTAGCTAGCATTGACTTCAGCTTTTATGCTTTCAAAACCTGTTCCCTTAGCTTTGCTGACATTGCGACCTGACTAACAAAAAAGTGCAAAATTATCTAATAACTGAAAAACTACACCTTACATGAATGTGTGTGTTTTTTTCATCTTAGAAGAAGAATGGAAAACACGTCAGAAGCTGTTTTTTTTTGTTTTTTTTTGTAAAGCTGGCACAAGACAACACATTCGCAACAAATCATTCTTTGAGCCGACAACAAACAATTTTCTCAAATAAGGCCATGGATAGGGAAAGACGCCAAGATCTTTCTATTTATGTCTTATTTTATTTATTTTTTTTACATTGTGTTATCAATCCACAGAGGCTGATATGTGAAGCTAGAGTGGCGACGTCATAATTATTAGACTTGGTGTTTTTAGTGGTGACACCAGTATCGCACAGCAAACCCGTCCGACCAGCTTTTCGGTTTCTGTTTAACCACCTTCTTTCTCTTTTATTTTTCTTATTCTGCCTCTCCATTGGCTCCCGTTAGGAAACACGCAATTCCGCCTCATTATCAGCAATCATAACAAGCAACTTGATGATTTTCAAACGAGGTCACCGGAAGATTTCGGAGGAAACTGATTATGGCTTGTCGCTTTTTTATGTGTTAAACACGAGTCGTTCATAAGCACCGCTGAACAGTCGGGTCCTGCTTGTCCGCAGCGAGGCACACGATACAAATTCGAAGAATTTAAGATGGACGTACCCGTTTCTGACTTTACTCCTCACACGACGTATCCAGCAGCAGATTACAAGCAAAATGGCTTCCATTAGTTCGCTCCGTCGTGCTCATCGTAACGTTATACAGACCCGTAGGCGTATTTACACAATTTGTTTTCCGTGTATTGGAATGAAAGAATCTTCCTAAAGGGAAAAAGTGCCTCTTTTGCCTCCTCAAAGTAGCAAAAATATTCAGTCATGGATAAAATGTCAATGTTTTTCTTTCGGCATGTGGCTAGCTAGGCTGTGCGAGCTAACGTTGCTCATGAGCCAGCAAGCAGCTACTGCACACAACTGAAGTCAACTCAAGAAATAAAAATGCGAATAAAATAAATAACATTAAAATCGTAACCACTCACTCTTTAAAAAAATATATATATATCTTTTTAAATTTCCAATACTTAAGTACATTTAAATAAAATTATTTCTTATATTTAAGTAGCGTACAGCAAACATTAGCTACTGGAAGACAATATTCTACAAGATGACTTTTACCAGTTTTACTTTTACTCAAGTATCACTCTCGGGTACTTTGTACAACACTTACTAAAGAAAGACAAAGGACAAGAAGGTATATCAGAAGGGAAGAAAGGACATTTTAAGTGAAAAAGAAAGAATGGAAGAAGCAATAGTTAAAATACTTGGACTTTGATAAAACGTTTGATTGGGATCCAATTGAATTTCAAGGTTTCAACTAAACCATAAATACAATTTGAGACAAACTCAGCTGTAACAAATTACAACTTTAAATTGGTCCAAAGCATCATTTTTACAGTCACCATTTTCCACCCCTTTGCAACCATATGTAAGATTTTATAGGATAAAGCTTGTGCAAAGTTATTTTTTAACTATATTCTCCGTATTGTTCATAGATGATTGATCTACTGTAATTCAGTGATTCTCAAAGTGCGATGACCCTTTAGTGGTACGCAAAAGAATCAGTGCTTGATACTTGGAGAGCTAAGCATTTTTGAGGTTGCACTTGGTATAAAACGTTGAGAAGCACTGGTCGAATTCAAAGGATGAGGTTTCATGTCGCAATCTCCACACAGGTATGTTGGCATGACAACATAAGCGGCAGGTGCAGTTTTCCGTCCGGACCGATTCAACCAGAGTACCAAAAACCAGACGGATGACATTGCAAGCGTGGCGATATTATCGACCGAGGTGAAAGAGGCTCGGCCGCATTCGACACCACGCGCGAGGCGAGGCTGCACGATGAAGGCCAAGCTGGATATCCTGGCCGTGGCCCTGGGCTTCCTGGGGTTGTTCGGCGTGGTGGCGGCCACCGTCATGCCCATGTGGCGCGTGTCGGCGTTCATCGGCGCCAACTTAATCGTGATGGAGGTGCTGTGGGAGGGCCTGTGGATGAACTGCTACAACCAGGCGGATATCAAGATGCAGTGCAAGGTGTACGACTCGCTGCTCATCTTGCCGCCCGAGCTGCAGGCCGCGCGGGGGCTGATGGTGGTCTCCATCGTGGTGACGGTGATCGCCTTGTTCGTGGCCGGCTTCTCCATGCAGAGGAGCACCTGCTGCCAGGACAACGCCAGGGCCAAGAACATCACGATGGCCTTCGCGGCGAGTTTGTTCCTGCTCGCCTGCCTGCTCACGCTGGTGCCCGTGTGCTGGGTGGCGCACACCGTCATCCGCAACTTCTACAACCCGGTGGTGGTGGACTCGCGCAAGCGGGAGCTGGGGGCATCGCTCTTCATCGGATGGGCCACCTCCGCCATCTTGCTGGCCACCGGCGGCATCCTCCTGCTCATCTACAGCAAGCGGCGGTCCAAGGAGTACGCGCCCTACACGAGCTCCTACCTGCTGGCCGCCAGGGACCCCGGGAGAGCCAGCAGCGTGCACAGCGGCAGGGCGCCGTCCAGTTTTCACAAGCATCACGAATACGTGTGATGCCAGCCTGAAAACAGACATTTTCGATGTATTTGCAGACCTGAGATGATGTCATCCATCGTATGTAAATCCTGCACAAATCCTAATACGACTAATACTTTGATATACGAGTGACCTAAATTAAGATTTTCATGCTTTGACTTACGAAAAAACATTTGAGATACAAGCAGCGTATGGTGGCAGTAAACTTAACTCACTTAACAACAGGCAGCAGTTTGGCAGACAAAAATAAAGAGACTTCAAAGTGTTTATTGCCACTCCCAGTCGACATTTACTTTCAAACTAAACATCAAACAAAAAGAACTGAACCTTGTGCATTTAAAGCCAAAAGGCATATATTCTTAATCCTCTGTGAAGACCGACTAATATTACTGTGGCTTACTTCGGAGTTTTGACCGACTCCATGATCCCCAAAGAGCGCACACCGGAAGGACCAGCACAAAGGCCATTGAGTTGAAGTAAAAAATATGGCAAAAACTTGTTGAATTATTTTTTCATTACTGTATGTTTTTATAAAGTACAATATTATTTGCGCTATCTATTCAAACACACAATGCAAATATTTGTGTTGTTTTTGTTTTTTTGGGGGGGGGGGGGGGGAGGCTGCAATGGATTAATGGCATTTGCATCATTTTTCATTCATTTTCAATGGGGACCTACAAGGCTGGTCAAATTAAACTTGTATTTCAAGGCACCACTCATCATTTGTTCATCATTTTGACTGCAGAAATCAATTTAAATGTCCTTTGTATTTATAATTACGATTGCACAATTAAATGGCTTTTTTTTTTATGATTCAACAATGTTTATTTTTTTGCACCCCCCCAAAAAAATGAAAAGAAAGGTCACTGGTAGTTTGGACCTCCAATGTTAAGTTTTCCAAGAAAATAAATGTGAAGTTCACTGAAGAATTGTCCATAGGTGAAAAATTAGAAAAGATAGCTATGCTTTGTACTATATATCGCATTATGATTGCACTAATGTGAATGTGTTGTAACGTGTGAATTGAATTGTTGTTATTTTTTTTTATTATTGTTTTTTTTAATTGAACTCAATATTACAATACAATAAAATTCAGTGGTGGTTTGGATGTCTGTCTCACATTTGAGAGGTTCTGTGTTCAAATCCATGCGTCAGCGAGCTGGGACACACTTCAGCTCGCAGCGCTATTGAAAGTGGATGGATGAACTAATATTTAGTTTATTCTGAGAAGTGCTTCACATATTATGGATGTTGGATGAGAAATTTTCGACCTGCAACCACAATAATAAACATCGACCTAGGAACTCATATTAAAGTTTCAGTGTATTAAGTTAGTCATTTTCACGACACTTATTTACACGTTTATAGCTACCAACAGTCAGCTACCCATCTTTTCTTTTTTTTTTTGCATATAAAAAGACAAATTCTGACTTTGTGTGTAGGACAACAAGCAGTTGGCAACTGCAGTAATTGAGCCTGCTTAAGTTTCGGTGCTTCACGCCTTTCGAGCGGCTCAACTTTCATTTACTTTCAATTTGAACCCTTTTGTAACATCAGGAACATGCTGCACAAAGACTTGATTTCATTGGTTCAGTTTATATCTTAAGCATCTAAGATAAGGAGGTATGGTTCCATTTTTTTTTTTGTCTTACCTAAAACATGGGGCGTGTCAGTCATTGTCAGGTTATGTTTGTTCATAAAAAAAAAAAAGTAGCATTAAAAAATTGTCAACGGTTTCAGTGAAACTTGGTCACGTGACATCACCTTTTGGTCAGGATCCAGTGAGAAGTTCCTGGGTTAAGTGTCTATTTTGTAATTTTCTCACTTGAATAATGTTTGAATCTTGGCGACATACACGAGGTGCGTACACGGCAAAAACTAAATTCTTACCAAGATCAAATATCTGAAATTGTTCTTGGCCAAGATATTGCTTGGTCCTTGCTTCAAGCATGTTTTTTTTTCTTTTTTTTCTTAACAACTGCATGAGCTCTTATAACTTGATATTGAGATTTTATTGTTGGTTATTATCTTAGCTTAAAATAAGAAATGTCATAATTCTGTGGAATTAGGTAGTATTAAAACACTAGTTTTAAGACATTGGTGAGGATTTGCTTCCCAAGTCAAATCTTTCTGCTCTATTGGCAAATAATTTTGCTAAAATGAAGATATCGATTTCTTATGTCATTCCTTCTTTCATGTTTTTCAAAGCCCAGTTTTTGCAGTGCATCTATGAAGGTTCAGATCTAATCTATCGTTGGGGTTTGGCTTTTGCGCAGGGTCTCGTGCGTGCCACTTTAATGTTCTGAAAAAGGCTCGTGTTGTCAAGGAAGTCTGCTCGCCAAGGAAGTGATTCCGTGTTTTTGTTGCGTCAGTTTTGATTGGGCTCTCGGCTCGGCATTCGAAGCACCGGGCGGACGAGCTTCGGGGCGGCTCAACCAGCTCGACGACTGTGCCGCGTCGTTAGCATTTTTGTGGGTGTATAACCTCCTCGCCTTGTTCCGCTCCTCAGATTCACCTCCGCAGTCGTGCGAGCGCTGCCAGTGTGCCCAGCGATGGCCTCCTACACCGCCTACAGCGGCTACACCAAGCCGCCGCTGTCTTACGCCGCCTCGTACTACGACGGGAAGCAGCCCTACACGGCGCCCTACACGGCGCCCTACACGGCGCCCTACACGGCGCCCTACACGGCGGCCTACTCGGACTACACGGACTACAAGGACTCAGTGTACGAGGAGAAGGAGATCATCGAGAAGCGGAAGCGCAAGTACGCCATTTGCTGCGAGGTGGTGGCCCTGATCATCGGCTTCATCGGACTCATCGGCGTAGCGGCGGTGACGGGACTGCCCATGTGGAGGGTGACGGCCTTCATCGAGGAGAACATCATCGTGATGGAGACGCGCTGGGAGGGCTTGTGGATGAACTGCTACAGGCAAGCCAACATCAGGATGCAGTGCAAGGTGTACGACTCGCTGCTCTTCCTGCCGCCCGACCTGCAGGCGGCCCGCGGCCTCATGTGCGCCTCGGTCGCCATCACCTGCTTCGCCCTCATCACCTCGGCCGTGGGCATGAAGTGCACCAAGGTGGTGGACCACCGCGCCCGCACCAAGCACATCGTCCTGGTGGCCGGCGGGTCCCTCTTCCTGCTGGCCTGCATCACCACGCTGATCCCCGTGTCATGGACGGGCCACAGGATCATCCAGGAGTTCTACAACCCGTTGCTGATCGACGCCCAGCGGCGGGAGCTCGGCGAGGCGCTCTACATCGGCTGGGTGACTTCGGCCTTGCTCTTCGCCGCCGGGGTGATCCTGCTGTGTCGCCACGCCCCGCGCACCCAGGAGCCCGAACAGAGGGTCATATACAACCCCGCCTCGTACCCCTACCAACCCGGATCCGCGTACCAGCCGCCGACCAACTACCAGCCCGCGTACACCTACCAGCCTGCCTACTCCACACCCCCGCCGGGGTCTGTAGCCTACACGCCAGTCCAGTACTAGTGAAGGAAACGGCAGAGAGACCGTGATTATTTTATTTTTGCTTGCCGAAATAGGTGGCATTCTATTTTAAACTGACCTGGAAAAGGCTGAAAACGAAAAGTATTTCAGAGTTGATGATTTTCTGTGGAACTGATTTTTTTTTAATAACCTGCTCAATTGAGCATTAGTGCGTTTGTATACTATGATGACAATGCTTTTCAGCTATATACTGTACATAGACTGTAGAATTCTTTGATTACATGATTATGCACTCAGCCTTTTTTTCAGAGAATGTTGAGGCTTTATGAATTGTACATAGTTGATTTTTATTTCAAGGGCCCGCTGTGGTGCTCAATAAATGGAGACATGGGAGAGAAAAAAAAAAAAAGGCCTCGGTTGCTTTTGTTTTTCTGGATTGTGTTTGACTCAGCAAACTCGGGAGCAAACTTGTTATCTCTTTTGTTGACATCCGCTATGCGGCTCAACTGGTCAAACCAGAACATTGTCACAGGTCCACCCACAAGACAAAACTGCCACCGAATGTCTGAGCAACGATGACAAATGAGACATTTTCCTATTTGACATTTCACTAGGACACAAAGTCCAAACCAAGAAACTCACAAGATGAAATCAAATCCAACACAAACAAACACTTGCCAATGACGTATAAAGTCGTATTGACTCTCAGTTAGAGTGCTGCTGATTTTGAGCCATATCTGATTCACAACGGCGACACCAGTTGCGGTAAAAGGTCAAATCTATAGATGCTTTTTTTTCACTTTTTAAGCTTTATTGTTTGTTGTAAAAGCAGGAATCCGATCTATTTCGAAGGCCACCTCAAGGGGAAACAAGTTTGGAACGCTGTGAACCACAAACTCATTGGTAAATATCAATCAGTACAGTGGTGCCTTGAGATACAAGTTGAATTTGTTCGGCGACCAAAACACGATTATTTCAAAAAAATTCAAATCATTTTTCACGATTGAAACTGATGGAAATGCAATGAATCTGTTCCAGCCCCATGTGGAAGCACGGCAATTTTTTGGAGGGGTAAAAAAACAGTGTTATTGCTTCATAAGAAAAATTGCACTCAACAGTATTTACTGAATAAAAACACAGATTTGTAACCTGGAGAGACGGCAAATGTTCTTCTTCTTCTGTGGTGGTTGGCACATGGTGGCCAGATGTTGTGAACTTTGCTGCCGCCATCTAGCTGCGGGGGTCTGAAGTGCACTCGAATCTGGAATTTTTGCCGGCACCATTTCGCAAGCATTTTTCACAAGTTGCAGACTCCACGCAACACAGACGTGAAGCCGTTCGGTCAACGGCAGGGCACATGTAGACAAACAGCCACGCACACTCACATTCACACCTTTGGGCAATTTAGGCTCTCCAATGAACTTAGCAGAATGTGGGAGGAAGCCCGAGACTCAAACCACAACCTCTCGACTGTGAGGCGGACTTGCTAACATTAATCACTGTGCTTCCAATACGAGTTCAGTGAAGGCAACATTTCTTCAAGCTCGTACAACAACATTTTTGTTGATCCATCCATTTTCTCGGGCTCATTTGGTTCACGGGTGAGCTGCCTTCCAGCTGACTTTGGCCGAGAACCACCCTGCAATGGTTGCCAGCCACACTTTCCTATGATGCCAAGTCAATGAACACCTTTCTAAAATAGACTTCCTGGTTAAACCAGCTATGAGGATGTAAACTGAGACCTCTGAGCAAACAAGGTGGAAGCTTACAACGGCTCCTGTTCGCCGCACACAGACTGAAGCGGCCAGAGGGGAGTCTGTCTCCTAGCAACGGGTCTGAATTCCCACCCCTTGGCGTCCTGTACACAGAACAGGTGAACTCCTCCCTCTCCGCCGGGATGCGGCAACCTCCCGAGCGGGACTCGACTCCTCGGCGCCGCAGTCGCTCCCGCAACTGTGTGGCGAGCAGGACGGGATGGCCAACACGGCGCTGGAGATCCTGGGTCTTCTTCTGACGCTCATCGGGCTGATCGGGGCGGCGGCCAGCACCGGCATGCCCATGTGGCGAGTCACGGCCTTCATCGGCGAGAACATCATCGTGTTCGAGACCCGCTCCGAAGGCCTGTGGATGAACTGCTTCAAGCAGGCCGATATCAGGATGCAGTGTAAGGTGTACGACTCCTTGCTGGCCTTGCCCCCGGACCTCCAAGCGGCCCGGGGCCTCATGTGCTGCGCCGTGGCCCTGGCCGGCCTGGGCCTGCTCGTCAGCCTGGCGGGGCTGCGGTGCACGTCGTGCGTCCGTAACAACGACCGAGCCAAGCGAACGGTGCTCGTCATCGCCGGGTCCACGATCATCACGGCGTGCATCTGCGTCCTGATCCCCGTGTCCTGGACGGCTCACGTCATCATCCGCGACTTCTACAACCCCTTGCTGATCGACGCCCAGCGGAGGGAGCTCGGGGAGGCCCTCTACATCGGCTGGGTGGCCGGCGCCTTCCTTCTCGCCGGAGGATGCGTGTTCACCTGCTGCAATGTGCAGTCGGAAGGCAAAGAAACGAGGAGCTACGTCTACTCCAGAAACTCCGACTACGTGGCGTACCCTCCGCAGCCCGTCCAGCCCCTGCAGCCTCAGCAGCTGGTGCTGCTCCCCCAAGCTCGGGCCCAGCCGGTCCTGTCCAGACACCCCTCGACCAACTACAGCTACCAGTCCAGCTACCCGTCCAGGTATCCGTCTGTACGCAGCGGGGTGGCCTATCTCTGAACACTGACTGAAGTGATGACTGCCACAAACATGCCGTACGTTTTATGTCAAATAATTTGCAAAAAACATTTCCGTGAGTAAATTATCTTATGTGACCTTTTTCTTTTTTTTTTTTTTTTTAATGAAGAATAATTCATGTCTTCATGCTATCACTCACGGGTGTCAAACTCAAAGCCTGAGGGCCAGATCTGGCCCGTCATGTCAATTTATGAGGACCATGATGGAAAATAAAGTGTCTACTTCACATTTTGTGTTGAATGGATTTGTTCTTCAGACTTGACAGAATTGCAATCGGTTTTTGCATGCACTTACTTTCACCAACTCCGTTCTTAACATACATTGGAAAATAAAATATTTGCTTGCAACTATTTTCCATGACGGCCGATTTCAAATGAAATGTGTTGTTTAAAAACCATAAAAGAAACAATAATACAATAATAATAATAATACCTTCATAACAATGTCAATGGAAATTGCGCATTATTAGTCTTCCACGGGATCCATTACACTGTGCGGGTTTACCTAAACCTAATCAAGTGTCCACTATTAGGAACCAAGCATTAGACTTCAGAGCACGACATCGCCAGCGACTATTATTTTGTACATGAGTTGCGGAACTGAAGTGGTAGCGACAAGCGTGAGTGCTTGTTCAAGGCGTGGACGTTTTTGTGTTTGCTCAGAGAGCGCCGGTAGCCCGACGAGCGTGGTCACGCGACTGCAATTTGCAAGTGGCTTTGAACAGAGACACAAAAGAGTCCATCCGGCGCCTGTGTGGTCCACTATCGCAGTGGTCATCTCGTTTGCATTGGCACTGAGTCCAAAGCAAACTGCTTGAATATGCGCAGTGCATTCTTAAACATTTATGGAGGAAATATTCTGGAACGTGTGATTGCAGGAAAATACCTATGCTAATATCCTTAGTTATGAATGCCAAATAAAAAATACATACAAGGAATCCATCCATTTTCTACCGATTGTGTTTAAAGTGCTTAAAGACTAGATTTTGTTTTATCTGGCAGCCAAAATGAAATGTTTAAAATCCATTCAATGTAATCTATATTATTCTTTCAGACTTTAATGATCAATCAAGTATTTTTTGGTCAGTCGCCGGTACAGTTGATCGAGAGTTGATAGAGGTTGCTGTGGTAAACGTACCAGCATGTAGCCAGAGGAACGCTAAACACAAAACAAGCAGTGATCCGAGGGTACCCTCATCGGTCGGAGCCAACCGGGTGCCCGGGAAGCATTTTACCCACAAGGAACTTCGTCCGACAGTACACAAACGCATCAGTAGAGCTTCGAGCGCGTCGCTGACGGGTTGCCCGAATGGCCTCCAGCGCCGGGATTTAGTTTCCCCGTTTGGAACGTAAACGCAGCCGGACTCTGGACGCGATGGTCACGGGAATTTGCGAGATGGCCGCCGTGTGCGTGGGCCTGGTGGGGCTGATCGGAGCGGCCGCCGTCACCGGGATGCCGATGTGGAAGGTGACGGCGTTTATCGGCGAGAACATCGTGGTGATGGAAACCCGCTGGGAGGGTTTGTGGATGAACTGCTACAGACAAGCCAACATCAGGATGCAGTGCAAGGTGTACGACTCCCTCCTGTTTCTGCCCGCCGAGCTCCAAGCCGCCAGAGGCCTCATGTGCTGCTCCCTGGCCTTGTCCGGTCTGGGGCTCCTGGTGGCCACGCCGGGCCTGCGCTGCACTTCCTGCTTCCGCGGCAACGACAGAGTCAAGGCCGCGATCTTGGCGGTCGCGGGCGGCATGCAGCTCCTGGCTTCCGTCTGCGTCTTCGTCCCCGTGTCGTGGACGGGCCACGCGATCATCCGGGACTTCTACAACCCCTTGCTGATCGACGCCCAGAGGAGGGAGCTGGGAGACGCGCTGTACATCGGCTGGGTGACGGGCGCGTTTCTCTTTAGCTCCGGCTTGTTGTTCGTCTGTGGTCTCCGGACGTCGGACAAAAGGTCCCTGGACATCTACCACCCCGCCGCGCTGAGAAATCCCGTTCTGATGAGCTACCAGCAGCCCGTCCGGAGCGTTTCCAGCCTCGCATCCGACGGCTTCCGGCAAAGCTCTGCCGGACGACATCTCCTCAAACCGCAGATAGCAACAAGCGACGCCGTGATCCTCGGCGCGCCTGAAAGCACGTCCCTCTCGTATCAAGGCAGCAGGGCCCCACGTTCATCTCTGAGAAACTCAAACCCGGCGGGGAGCATATACACACCGCTCAACTCCTTGTACATGAGCCAGAACAGCACGCCGTACACGCTGACGTACAATCCCACCGTGTCCTACCAATCCAGCTTCCACCCCGCGCCCCAAACGCCCGTTTTCATTCAATATAAGACGGCCATCATCGAACCGCCGTCTCACAGCGGGAGCAGCCCGGGCATGTACGTCTGAGGAAAACCTTGTCACTCGTTCGCGTAAAAACACAAAAGTTTCGCTCTTTTATACCGAATCCGAATGTGAGTTCTTCGGGAGATAATAGAGGAGAGCTTCCACAATCAAATCCACAAAAAAGGCGAATTTGCAAATGCCGAACCACGATTAGGAACTGGTTCACTTTTTTTGGTTCGTTAGCGTGGCGAGTGGGGCCTCGACAGTCGAACACAGGAGGCCGTTTTGTTCAGATTTGGAACAACCAAGCCATGCTTTGAGTAACATTTTAACATTAAAAATGGTACTGCAAAATCTAAGAAAAATAAAACAAAATAAAACTGCTCTCCCAACGAAGACAAACTGAAACTGATAAATACGTAATGAAGAGGCATCCTAGTGGTGTTTTTAGCTATTGCCGGAATTCATTTGCGTCGTGACAACATTCGAACACTTATACAAGTGTTGCGTGTGAAGGTGAAGTGAAATCTTGAACAAAGGTGGAACACTAATGTTACTGTAATTCAGCTCTTGTGCGACTTGACATGAATGAATCGGATGCTTGTTCTCGTGACAAAAAAAAACAATCGGGTTTGACGATCAAATAGTCAGAAATGTGATGGGTTTAACACTTGCATTGTATGCATTTTGTGTCATAATGTGTCATTTCAAATGGTCTGTGGGGGAGGTTTGTGCTTGTTTACTTGCTTTTTAGTGAAGAAGACAAACCAGTCGGTGTGGCATCAGGTTTCTGAAGACAAAGCAAAGAAAGTCTCTCCCCTTTTAGCCATTTAGACACAACGGTAAAAAAAAACAAAAAAACATCTATATAACTGTATGAAATTGCATGCATTTATAGAGTTGTAAATTTGAAAAATATATCAGCTATTAAAAAGCCACTGATATGGTTTGAAATGTTTCATCTGAACTGCAATGATTTTACTCACCGCCAGATGTCGCCAGATAACACGATGGAACCGGACTGGACTTGATTTTGTGTCTCCGTCCTTTCTCTCTTTGCACTTCATCAGCTGACATTGCCTGATTCACAAATGCACACATTTGGTTATTTTGGCTTTTTTTTTTTTTTTTTAACAGACACTCGAGCAGCAAAAATAATAGCAAGGGTGAACATCATTTGACATCTCCCATGTGGTCTTTCAACAATATCGTGAAAGATGAACAAGAATCTAACAAATGCATTTAAAGAATACAAATAAATCGATGAACCATGCATGGGAAATGAAGGTTACTGTATATGTGAGGTAGAATACAACATTATCTCTACATTTCATATTCGTTCTATTTTCAAGTAAGGCTAGGGATTTCTGAGTGAGACAAAGAACGAAAGAATTCCTCAAACAAAACAAACTGTTCGAATAAATACTTGATCCGAGGAACCTCACGACGTGACGTCACAGATTGGGCTCAGATGTCATTGCTGATGTCCTAAATAAAGCACTTTTCAAGATGGCCCCTTTTTTGACAAATCAATATTTTCAACTCGTTGCAGCATGATATATTTTAATGCCATTTTGTGTTAAGGTAAAAAAAAAAAAAAAAAAAGGAAAAGAAAAAAAGTTGTTTTCGTTGAAGTGTGAAACTGTGCAAAATCATTTGTTTCAGAAGTTTCATCTGGGCTTCTCAAACCTTTTGGGACCCTTTGAAAGGTTAGAAACCTTTCTGAGGAGCCCTCATAATCCCAACGGCAACATTTCAACCAAAATATTATCTGTTATTCCCCTGTTGGAAACTTTTGAGCCGAGGTATGGGCTTCCAAGTAGCAACTATTTTGCAGAGGTGGCCTTGCCTCATCAGATTTCAGATTTATGAATGTCCCAATCACATCAACGTTTTTCATTGGCCCAAAGGAGGTAGGGGGGGGAGTACTTGGTTTGTTTTATCGGCGTCCGTAAGTAGGTATGCACTGATTTAAAAAAAAAAAGAAAAAACGACGTGACATAATAATTTATGGCAAATCCGTTTGCAGGCCCCCCGAGTTCCAGTTCACGGACCCCAGTTTGCGAACCACTGCTTTAATCTTCAAGGCAGCAAGCAGCAGTTGTGAAGATTAGATTCGCGGCGCCCCTCCCGCATTGGGGCGAGCGCGGCCAAGATTTAATCATCATTCCTCGGTGTACAGAAGCAAAGACGTTGTCGAGGTCGAGAGCGCTGGCAGATTTGAAGTTAATCTTCACGACGTATCCATGTTTGCGGATCAGCGAGCTCGCCCGTGCCCTCAATTGGGCGCCGGCACGGGAGGCAAAGGCTCGGCCCGGCCAACTGCGTCAAACTAGCGGCACGCAGCAGGAGCCACGCCGGACGCGACTAACGCTTACTTTCGCAATAAACGCTTCTTTGTCCGAAAGAAGCGTTTATTTATACTACTGTATATTCACGTAGACAAGATGTCCTATACAGTGTGAATATTCAGTACATCACGTTGTGATAAGATTTTCTTCAGAGGTATCAAAAGTACTCAAACGCAGCACTTAAGTAAAAGTACAGGTATCTGTGTTTAAAAAAAAAAAAAAAAAAGAAAAAATGGCTCTGGTAAAACTAGTACTATTTCCACTCCTGTACCTAAATAAAAACATGTTTTTAAAGTACAGACTCTGAAATGTGCTTATGTACAAAAGTAAACATTTAAAATATATTGTTATTGTCAATTCTATAAAATACATGTTTTGATCATTTTTGGGAGAAAAAAAAAAATCTCACTGCACAGAGCACACACAAAATAAAAAATTTCGTTGCACATGCTATTAAAACAACATGTTCCCGTAGCTTTGCTAGCCTTGAAAAAAATGCTAATGTAGCTCATGACAACAAGTGCAAAAATATACCTTACTAGCATGTGTGTTTTTCAGATTAGACGAAAATTATTTTCAACGTCAGAAGCTGTTGGCTGTTAGCCTGGCACAAGACATTTGCCACAAATCATTCCTGCAGCTAATAACATCAAACATTTCTCTTCAACTTACTGCTTCCCCTGTTTTGGCCACATTTTAATTCCCCAAATTTACAAATGAATTCATGAATCAAGATCTTGTTGTTGTTGTTGTCGGGTCGTCATTCGCAGAGGTTGAGCAAAGTAAGAAGCATATTTTGACAAAGCAATATTTGGAGTAGAACGTATAGAAATCTGTTTTAAAGACGAGGGCGTAAAAGTGAAAAGTCGTCAGAAAACGAAATACTCAAGTCAAGTCCAGATACTTGACAAATCCACTTCCCGCCACTTCGTTGAGCTTGTTCGCAAAGGTTACATTTTATTTTGAAATTCATAAACGGAAACAGTATTGTCCTGTCCTTGTTGCCTTGACAGCCAAAAGCATCTCGACGGTCCTCCTCCTCAGTTTCACTCTTCAATTCAACCGTGCGCCGGGAAAAAAAAAAAGAAAAGAGAAAAGATGCTATGTGCACAGTGAAGATGGAAAACAAAAGCTGAGGATTTTAGAGTACAATTTGGAGGGGGGGGGGGGGTTTCCACTCCCTTCTCTTCCCTTCTTTCTTGCTCCTCACAATGAGAGAGACGACAGTGCGGGTCAGGGGCCAGTTGATTCTCACGCTCAAGGATACAAGGACTGACAAGGTCTCAGCATGAGTTACTAGGAAAAAAGTCCCATCCATGCTCGACTGGAGCCCCCAGGGAGGACCATGGCGAAGAGGAGAGGGCTGCTGTTGTCTCTGCTCTACTTGATCGCGGACTTGTGGCTCAGTTGGCAGCAGGTCCTGAGGATTGGTGAGTGACTGCAGTGTCACTTTTGGCTATCTTGAAAATGTCTTCAAACACTAAAAACCTCGGAGACGCAACACATTGCACCACCTATATCATTTTTAACACATTCACTGCCATTGACGGCTTTAGAAGTCAAATATCCATGTTAACAGGGAAGTGGCAGTGCATGAGTTAACTGTCGTGTTCTTGCCTGAAATAGATGCTTTTTTTTTTTTTTTTACTTTGATAGTTTGTGTATTCGTGTTTGTGTTTTAGCAGTGCAAAAATACACACCTGAAGACAAAATATACTAATATACATTGAAATATAATTGAATATGTTATTTCATTAATTTTGGGCAAACAAGAGGGGCATTAATTAATTTAAGATCATTTATTAAAATGTGCATTTGAAATAATATAATTTAATGTTAATTTTAAAATATTTAATTGAATGTGCATTTAAAATAACATAACTATTTTCTACATTATTAATCAATTAATTTAATTACATGTTTTAAATAATTAATTTTTAAATAAAAAATTATCTAAACTATTTTTATATGTATTTAACCAAAAAACAAATTGAATGAAATTAAATTAAAACACTTATTTCTTATTAATTTTTGACCATTTACTTGAATGAAATATTTGAAATAATGTAATTTTACATTGAAAGTAATGTAATTGAAATGTAGTGTTCACATAAATGAATGAAAAAAATTACTTAATGACAAAAATATTTTAATTAAAAATGTTACAGAAATTCATCCATCCATCCATTTTCTGGACCACTTTATCCTCACAAGGGTCGCGGGAGTGCTGGAGCCTATCCCAGCTAACTTCGGGCGAGAGGCGGGGTACAATCTGAATCGGTCGCCAGCCAACCGCAGGGCACATAGAAACAAACAACCATTGGCACTCACATTCACACCTACGGGCAATTTAGAGGCTTCAGTCAACCTACCATGCATGTTTTCGGGTTGTGGGAGGAAACCGGAGTGCCCGGAGAAAAGCCACGCAGGCACGGGGAGAACATGCAAACTCCACACAGGCGGGATCGGGATTTGAACCCCGGTCCTCAGAACTGTGAGGCAAACGTGCTAAGCAGTCGCCCACCGTGCCGCCACATACATTCAATCAATTTAAAATAACAGTTTGGTAGTTTGACCCAACTGCGCTGCGTCAAAACATTTCCAATTTCTTGACTTTGTCACGCCTTCAAATGAGGTGAGCGAAATATTAGAAACACCTCTCACTGTTCATTTTATTGAATTCGGAATTTATCAAAAAGGTTTTTTGAATCTTATTCAATTGTGCATGTTGTGGTCTCTTAAAAATGCATTAAAATGAGTAAATGAGTAAATATTTGTATTTAAAAAAAAAAAAAAATGTAATGTATTTTAATTGATTTCCAAAATGTCATGTTCACAAGTTTCCCGACTGGATTATTTGTGTCTCGTGAATTTTTCCAATAATAATCACAAACATCACACTCATCACCACGGTGAGGATGGTTGCAACAAGATTGAAATCCTGCTAATCCACTGTGGCGCTGCGCTGCCCCCGAAAGTTGACAAGAAAGGCCATGTAATTGGCCTTCTTATTGGTTGCTGATGCAACCAGTGATAAAAGTC
Organism: Phyllopteryx taeniolatus; assembly: GCF_024500385.1. Lineage (NCBI taxonomy): Eukaryota > Metazoa > Chordata > Actinopteri > Syngnathiformes > Syngnathidae > Phyllopteryx > Phyllopteryx taeniolatus. The sequence continues at coordinate 28,230,733 of NC_084509.1, read as the reverse complement.
CTTCATTAAGACATTGTCTGCTCGCAAGTTGCATTCGGAAAAAAAACCAAACATCTCTACGCTTGAATCTAAATTGGGATGAAATTGAACACTGGTTCAATTGTTACAATGATGGTATGACTGTCATGTGGTGACGAGTACCACTCGGTGCAACAGTGACCTAATTAATCCATTGCTTGCAGAATCTTTTCTTAATAGGAAAGTGCCAGATCAATAGTTTGTCTTCTTTTTAGGAATACTGTCCTGCCCAAAACATATTGCATGACAAACGCTAGCCAGAAGCTGAGCTGCGTTATACTGTATTATTATTATTATTATTATTATTTTTACAGTGTAGCATGTTATCGCTCTGTACTGTGATGAAAGTGCCATGACGAAAAATACGAATACACATATGTGCTTACATAACCGTACGATAGCAACCTGAACTGAACCGTACTGCTAGCTACCAAATTAACGGTTTGGCGGCCGAATAATAACCCTCTCCGTAACTTCCACGAACAACCCAAGGCCAAACTTGTCTCCTCCCCATCTCGATCGACATGCATCGCTTTGACATGCTTCCATGACAACAATTACCACTTTCCTGTCAGCCAGAGCTTTGGTGCCATCTGGTGGCATTTTCAAGGGTTATAGAAAGAGCGCAAACCGTGAAGAGCTGAGGATCGGTTCCGCAGACAAAAACGCAAGTAGGTGAATTCGTGACTAGTGTACTGCGGATATGAATTCATTGTTATCTTTGCACTTATTCGATCAGAAGCTAACCAACGCAGATGACAACGTAACCTCCTTGTCGGAGGCAATCCCTTCAACGGCCAGCAGGGCGTCGAACCCGCCGCTCCGATCCCATTGTGTATCTTGACGGGTCGTCGCCACCTCCCCGTTCTCTCCCGTCGCAATCTGCGCTCCGTGTCGTTAATCTGTCTCGATCATCGACGGCTCTGCGGGAGGCCTCATTTTTGTCATTCTCATCCCGCGCTAATCTGGCCCATATGGTGCCACGCTCGCTCCCATTAACATCCGTCTGTTTTGGCGAGTGTCCACGTCCGATCGGGGCGGGCTTTCACGCTTCTCGCCGGGTTCGGTAATAATGGTAAATCCTTAAACAACCAACACTAATCTTCTGTATGGAGAAAGTCCGAGCGTGAGCGATTGAATCTGCGATATCGTCACACCGTTCGATAAGGTATCCAGCGACCAGAACGTAATCCTAATTAGCACTCTGCCAGGCCGAATGCGCGTTTCCCCCCTCCCCCCCCGGATTCGGGGGGCGGGAGGTGGGCTGGGGGGGTCAGCGGAGCGACAAAGAGAGCTCAGTGCCGCACATCAAACGAGGATCGTAGGCCGCTTTGGACCGCTTCGTTCATTCTCAGGCTGGCGCCGGCCCAAGTTGGATGGGTCCCGCTCGCTCGCTCGCTTGTCAGGATGGGAGAAAGTAAAACACTACGCGATTGTCCCGTTGTACCCTCAAAGACCCCCCTTCATGATGAGAGCGCTGCTAGTCAACCAAACAGTTCATTAGGCCACGTTTCCACTAAGCTAAGTCGCCGGTTTACGACGGTCCTGACATATGTTTTGAGGTTGTGAACAAGAAGTGTCAGAATGTGTGGTCACGCTTAGCTACAGCATTACTTACAAAATATAGATATATATCTGACTCTGGTCTCACAATATTTATTTTTCTTAATTTGTATTTCTAGACAATAGACCATTTTTTTTCCCCTCCCAAAAATGGAGACTTCGTTCGTATCTGATTACGGATTTTTCGAAAGAAAAATACTTTTTTTTTTTTTCTCTCTCTCTCTCTCTCTCTCCAAAGTATCCAACAACAGTACAGGGGGTCCCAACTTACTGTACATGGATTTGAGGTTATGAACTGTGAACTTGTTTGCGCAGTAGTGTAAGAATAATACGTAATACTGCGGCACAAGAATGCAGTTTACTGTTTTTCATGATTGTTTTTGTTTTTTGTTTTATTATTTCCTAGAAGTGTTTTTCTTACAAATATTGACTGTAATTATGACTACTACAGCATTAGCGTTAGTGGAATCGAACATTTAACATTGTGACATGTTTCTTGAAAAACTGACTTTCTTTTTATAATACTATATATATATTTTTTTTCGTAAATACATCAGCTTTGTATAAAAAAAAATACTTGTATCACATAATATTTTTTTTCTTCAAAAAAAAAGAAAAATAATATATATATATATATATATATATATATATTTATTTTATTTATTTATTTTTTTTCCCCTTGAAAATGTACTGCCGATACTTTTTCTAGTCAATATCCAACTTATTTTTATTTTTAAAAAAAATAAAAAAATCTCTTAAGACGATGACTTGGATCCACAAATTATATCTGGAGCATATCCCACTCCAGGACCTCTTGTACACGGACGGGATCCCGACATACGTGGTTCGGAGGTTACGAATGGCGCACAGTAAACTAAGAATACGTGAAGACGCGTCTTACGTATTCAAGGAGCGAGATTGTTGGATTGTGATAACTGCGTAAGGTACATAAACAGCATGACGTCATCGTAGCATGACACCGTGTAACCTGCCATCAAATTTGACAAAGAAAAACAAAACTTATTGTTGACATTAACAGGGACCGGGTCCTACCGTGAAGAGTGAAAAACTGTGATGTAAATAAAAAAACTGCTTAGTTTAAAATGTAAAACGATGATCCGAAAAAAGTTTATTATTTCACATTTATCTTACAACAGTTCCCTGAAAAATAAATGGCTTTATTTAAATGACTTAATTTTGAAAAAAAATAAAAATGTACTGTACAATTGGCAAAGACTTTCAGTGACTTCCGCTAACAGCCCAGGCTAAACTCAACTCCTCCCTGACGTACAGAGCTTGTCTTACATTTGAGATTGATCAGTTGAATGTACTTCCTTGACACCAATTCCTATTTAGGCAGGGGCTTGTGTCATCTTAGTGCGTTTCAGAAAGAACAGAAAGGTTTTTCGGCGCATAGTTGGGGATAGGTTCCGCAGGATAATCAACGCAAAAGGGGACTAGTGAACCACGATTATATCAGGGATTACTGTTTTCAAAAACAAGAACCCCCCCAAAATGAATCTTCCCGACTCTTCAGTAAAGTTTTTTTTTTTTTTTGCTTTGCTTTTTGCTGACCAGTTGAACACAACCGTAGCACATACGATACCACACCATAACATGCGCTTTGCAAAAAGACAGCCCAGCCAACGTTTAGCATGGTTAGCTAGCAAATTTAGAAAAAGGAACCCTTCGCCCCCCCCCCCCCCCCCAAATTTTTTTTTAAATGCACAAGAATCTTACTTGAGCGTCAACTCGAGCTTCTCGATGTTCCGTCTTCATCTGAGCTGTGAAGGAAGCAACAGAAGCGCGGCGCTCGAGGCTGATCGCAGTTTCCCCGCAGCGCTCTTCTTTTCATGACCTCCCAGCATGCATTGCCCCACAACACTGTCTGACCTATTAACACAGTAAGAGAGACGCTCGCTGTTATTGACACGATCCACAGTCGCAGGCCTCAACACGCCCCAAGACTCGCCAGTTTTGTGCCAGCGCGTGTATCCGGCTGAAAATGTCCGTACTGTTTGTAGTCTGGAGTCTACTGCGCGACTCCCTAAAACTTGTGAAAAACGGTCGGGTTTAAACACGGTACAGCACTTTTTCTTGGACTTCTGTTCAGCTTTCTGCGACAGCACGTTGAACCATGCCGCTTGGCTAAAAAGCTCAAGGTCAAACATTTCCCCCATGTCAATCAAAATCATGTGAACGCAACGCAATAATAGAGAAGTTGACTCCACGATAAGAATACTGTAAGACAATGAAAACATTCGTCATGTCTTTGACGCCGTGCTCTGCCCACATTATTCGGCGTAGGCCTACCTACCTATCTATCTATCTATCTATCTATCTATCTATCTATCTATCCGTCCGTCCGTCCATCCGTCCGTCCGCCCGTCCGTCCGCCCGTCCGTCCGTCCGTCCATCCAGTAGGAGTCCTGAAATTGGCCCCCAAAAGGCCGCTTCCCACCCAAAATGGCCAACTTCCTGTTCGGTTTTCGAGCAGGGGTTCCTTGAGACTTTTTCATGCGTCCAATTATGATAGACACGCCCACCGAATTTCACGTGGATCGGTCAAACCGGTGTCGGGGGATGATTTGTCCGAACTTTCCAGGGGGCGCTCGTGAGTGAGTTTGGACGGAGCTTGCGTTGGGTGGGCCTCTAAAATCATTTCCAGCAGCACGCACGCGCTGGTTTGCATTTCGGGGCAGTTGAGAGGATGCGTTGACCTATTTGTCGCAAACGGAATATGCGAGACGCCTTACAGAAAATAGACACGCAGATCAATTCAGCTTTATCTGCCTGCACTCTTTCCGAACGCTTTAAAAGTGGAGCAAGACAGATCAAGCCGCTGATATAATTATCATATGAAGTTGTGGTATCGAGATGTTATAATGAGCTCCTCGGGCCCCGCCCCCACAACAAGCAAGCGTGTTGTGTCTTGTTTCGTAACCCGGTTACTGCGTAGGAAAACATTTCAGGCCAACCGAGGTGTTTGGGCGCTTAATGAACCTCAACGCTTACTTCCATTTTCTTGTTTGATTCATGAAAAGACGCGCGAGGAGATCAATTTCAGGCACGTGAAGGCCGAGCTGGCCCACGCCTCCTTTGGGGCCCTCAGGAAAATTGGATTTTGGAGACGTTATTGCAGCATTGTTGCACTACAGGAGCGAGCTGGGGTTTATTTTTTGGTTTTTTATTTTTTTCAATCCAGTTCAGCACATTTGTTAAGTGCAATTCAGTTAGATTCATCTTTTAAGTACAACGCATTTGTGTATTTATTTCCATTTCCTATCGAACGTTTACGTGCACTACATTTGAATTGAATTGTTTAAGCACATCTTTTCATTTAGAACCTCTGCCATGTTTTTGATGAACACTTAGATGCTACTGTATTTTGATGTAGGTCTGACGGTAGCACTTGGAGAGAGAAGTACCTTTTAAGGTGGTACTTGTATGGCAGTAGTTCTTTTTTTTTTTTTTTTTACAGCAGTTGCACTTTTCCTCAGATGAAGTCGTTTTACCGAAGATAACGGTTTTGGACTTGGATCATTTGGCTTGCGCTCGCATTTTTGTGCCTACGTAGTGCTTGACGATGACAGTGGCGCGATTGCATCTCAGATAAGACATCTTCGAGCTCATTTCCTGTTACACTGTATTTAACAAAAAAAAATACGTCCAGGCACAAAGAGCTGCAGGCTCGCTCTGTTAGATTTGTCTGGCTGAGTTTGATTTGATGCCGCTGATTGTTGGGACCAGCGAGCCGCGTTTTATGCGGAATGCGCCGTTCGCTCGCTCTCTGCAAATCGGCTAAAATGATTGCGCTCAAAAGTGTGGCAACAACATTGCTTCTGTGCCGTACCGCTATTGGATGTTGCTAAGTGGCTGCTACAAGGTGTCTAATTGGCCGCAGCAAGGCCAATTAGACAACCGGAGGAAGAACTGGCAATTCTTGAAGTTGAGTTTTTAGAAATTGCACACTGATGTGCGATAAGAGCACATTAGAAGTCTTAATGCAAAATACTCATTCATAGTTAAAGAGTAAAAATAAACAACAATATCACATAAGATTCAAATAAATTATGAGGCATGAGAATTTAATAATTAATGGCATTTTATTGATGGCTATTATTACCACAGTAACCTTTTGTCCATTATTAAAGAGCCTTATGCGTGTTATTTATGGTATCCCGATTAATTTATGTCGAATACAATATGAGAGTGTAGTCTAAAACAGCTTTTAACCTATATCATATTCATACAAAAATAGGTTACTCGCGTACAATCTACTCTGTTAGAGAAATGTATCCAAATAATAACTTTTCCAACCCAGAACACATTTCCAATTGTTCCTTCAGTGAAAATCCTCAAACAACAAAGGTCCAAAAGTAATCAAAAACCTTTAAATAAAGACAACTAACTAACTAACTAACAAGATAGGGAAGTGGGATGGATCTACAAATATTCTGACTTAAAAAGAAATACTCATACAATAGTCAGACTTTTTTTTATTGGAAATGACGTATGACGTATTGGCCCTTCAAAAGTCTGAATATACTTTATTTCTTGAAAATAAACAGCTTTGTATATATATGAAAAATACTTTAGTCGTGTTTTTTCTTTCTTCAAAAATACAACTTTTTTTTTCGAAACAATATCCAACTTTTTTCCTTGGAAAAAAAAAATGAGACTTCATTCTTGCAAGAATAAGTAAATAAAACAGTTAAAAACAGACAGCTAAATAAATGACAAATACAAAAGTACTGAATTTAATGTATTTCATGTCATTTTATTTATTTGTATACAGTTGTACATAATTGCATTTAACTGCACTTAATTTAATTTCACTTTTAGTTACTGGTTCAATAATTTTATTGAATATTATTTGCGGTCATCGTGCGACAACTGAATGTAACGTCTCTCAGTACGTGAAAGTGCAGTTGTACGCCACTGAAACCTACAACCACAATCATAATAAAATCTGTCGGTGTATAACGAACTTTACATTTCATGTTCCCTTTTCCACAATACAAAGAAAGAAAGAAAAATCCCAATGGAATCGGCTTCCCCTGATGCGTTGGCTTCTTGTGTTGGCAGCACTTGGGAGATTATTCATGTGCTGAGTGCGCATCATTTTGTTTGTGTGTGTGTGTGTGTGATTAGAGGTCGGCGACCAAGATGTAAATCAGAAAATCTACATAGCGGGCGGAGCTATTTTGGACCCGTGCACAAAGTGGACCATCTGTTTGGTAGTGATGGAAGATGATGGGAGAATGGGGGTTCGGAAGGGGTGGGGGGTGGGGGGGTAGCTAAAATGCTTGATTGATGCATTAATTTCTTGTGTGCAGAATTAGGAAGTATTTTTTACCGGGACCTGGTAGCAGCTGCTTGCTGAGGCTCGCTCGCCGTCATTTAGAATGGAAGCATGTTCTCTCTCTCTTCTTTTTTTTTTTTTTTCTTTAAAGCGAGCGAAAGCACAGACAAGGCGCTCTCAGTTTGGGCTCCAAGGTAGGAAAGAAAAAAAAAGGTCCCGATGGAGGCACTTAAAAAAAAAAACAAAAAAAAAAAAGAGAGAAAAACATGTCTTTTTAAAATCATATTTTTCATACACGGCTCCGGAGGTCTTTGTGGCCCTTTTGGATTTTCGAAATGAGTCAAGGCTTACAGTTCAGGTTTTTTTTTTTTTTTTTTTTGGTCCATTTTTGGAAGTAGACTGGAGCTTTCAAGGTCCACCGAGCAATTTGGAAATAATTGAAACAGGAATAAATTGTTCCACAGTCCAACTGTCACAAGCCTTTATCCCAAAAAAACTTTATTAACTGTCAACTGTCATAAAAAAAAACATACAAACAAACAAAAAATACAAAAAACAAAAGCAGTCAGCTTCTAACTGCTGTGTAATAGTAAAGGTAAAAAAAAACTTATGTATTTCAAATCATAGCTTCAGAATGAATGAATTATTTTAAATAATTGGCAAATTTATTCAAATTTAAAATATAAACAAACTTCCTGAGGGATTATTATTAAAATAACTATATAAAGAATATTTGTAAAATAAACTATTTTTATTTAATCAAAACACAATAAATTATAAATAATGGGCATAAACTATTATTGCATTAAAATAATCATACACAATATATGTCCACATTTAACCTTTTTTTTATTTTTTTTTAATTTTTTTTTACCTCATTTACAAATGATCTGGCCCGTCTGCTGGTTTTAAAACTAGCTTCTGTGGTGCCATCAGAAAAAAGGAACACAGAAAAAGAAAATTAAAGAAAAAGCAAATCCACGGTGACCTTGAGCCCGCTTGCACTCGTCAGTGTCACACAAACGGAATGTATTATTCCAAATCAGCCTATCAAAAAGAATGTACAGCTTGTTTTACATTTGTAAAAGGTTCAGGATCCTCAACTGGACATTTTTTGTGGCTTTTAAAAATACTTTTCATTTGGCTTTAAACTTTCCCACAGTTGAATTGATGGATTTAGGATAATCAAGAAAATAAAGCCCTTTGTGTTTCCGAGGAAGCAATTGCATGTTTACGATCACGAGGCGGCTCGACATTTATTATACCAGCATTTCTCGTGTATAATGCGCACCCATTTATAATACGCACCCCCAAAGTTGACCTCAAAATTCTGGAAAAGCCTTCTACCTATGTATAATGCATTTTTACAATGCATGATTTTGCTTCTACCCATATGATCAAAACATGAAGTTTTAGCTGTATTTTGGTCATCTTTTCAAATAATTATGTGGAAGTTGAGGACTTTATTTTAACACGTAACACTTTTTTAAAAATGTACTTCATTTTGACATTCGCAGCCCTACTTTATTTAGTAAATCAGTAAACACACAGTTGTGCTCATATGTTTGATTACCCAGGCAGAATTTGTCAAATGTGTACAATTCTTTAAAGAAAACCTGAAGGGCCAGGTTTTAATTTTAGACCATTTAATTTTATTTTAACAGGCTTCAAATTAAACTGTCAACCGTTGTTTTTCATCATCCCCTCTATAATGTGCACGGTTGACTTTTGACAATTTTTTGGGGGTAAAAACAATGTGCATTATACATGAGAAAGTATGGTAAGTGTGACAGCAGCTGCTGTGTTAGTCAGAAGACCTTATGAACTACATTTTGTGTGTCTTTTTACAACCATTCCTCTTTCTTGTATGCAAAGAACAACTCGGTGTCTCCGACTTTTTATTTTCCAGTAATAAAGAACATATTGCCACAATAAACAGTAAAGGCAGACTGAAGTAGATGCCCTTCATACATCTGCTCTGTGCAATCTCTCTGCTTTCTTGCAAGGGGGAAACTAAGAAGACAACGCAACATGTGCCGTTTGTTGATGTTACGGTGCGTTGCAGGAGGGTCCAACCGCGCTCCAAAGTGAAGATTTAGATCTTAAGGCCAAGACATTTGCCGAGCATGGCATCGGTTGTGCTAAAAAAAGAATAATAATAAACTGACAAATATAAAACGCCGGGCTCACTAGAGACAAGGAAGGCTTGAATGAGATGTATCAGCTAGCTTGTCCGAACGGTAACGCACTTTTCCCCAAATCTGCGGCGGAATGCAGGCCGCGTAAATAGGCCGAGGTTGGCCGAGGTGAAGCTTTTCTCTGAATGGGATTAAATCCACTTTCATACTCCGCTGGCGTGACCCAAGGACATCTGGGCTGCATTATGTCATAATCACGATGAATCGATGCTAATATGGAATAGAATGATTCGCCCCCCCCACGTATTACTGTAAAACATTGGGGAGGGGGGGGGGGGGGCAAATCACAGAGTGCATTCCTTGCAAAAATATGAGGCATTGTATATGGAAGATACACAATAACCGTGGGCAATGAACAACATGCTGCATCGCTGAGAGTAACATGGAGTAACATCTTTTTTATTTTATATTTTATATATTAGTAAATCTCATTAGATTGAGGAAGAGGAGATATTGTACAGAGCAAATGCATGGAATGCAGTACACAAGGTCCTCAGATGAACACAGCAGATGCTGTTCACAAAAATACAATTGTTTACACGTAAGAGTTGTCTTTCTGGTTTAGTCTTTGCAAAAAAAAAAAACGAGCAGACCGATTTCGTTTCTCGACACAGGCGGCATCTTCGAGACGCTGGAGACGGAGCCCATCAGTGTGGAGGAGCTGGCCTTCAAGTTTGCAGTGACCAACATCAACAGGAACCGGACCCTCATGCCAAACACAACCTTGACCTACGACATCCAGAGAATAAATCTCTTCGACAGCTTCGAGGCGTCGAGAAGAGGTAAGAATACGTCTATCGTTCCGTCTTTCCGCTTTCAATTGGCAATGGAAAATCAACAAAATTGAAAAGGTGACTATTGTGGTCTTTCGTTAGCCTAATAGCATCGTGCTTAACTTACTGTCATCTCAACGAAAACGTTGTCCTTGGGAATGCTCATTTATCGAACACGTGTTGTGAATTGTGTCAATCAGCTCCTTGTTAGGCAAAAAGGTCAAAGTTGACCTGTAAAGATGATTAGCGTAGCTTTGTTTTTTTCCGCTAGCGTAAAACGTTTTGCGAGTAGTGTTACATGGCTGATGGATCGAGGTTGTGGTCGGCACTGATTGTGGCGGCTAACAAGCTAACGTAGCTTTACTAGTGTTTGTTACCAACAAATATTCAAGTTAAAATTAGACCTTTGGTGCGTTTTGGTGATCCGAGCCTAAAATTTAAATCATTGCCGTTGAGCTGAACCCTCCTCCAAAACTATCATTTTTTCATAAATTATAAAACGACCATTTCTGTTGAGTTATTAAACATTTTATTATGGAAGTTCTCAAGATATTTTGAAAACTCGCACCTCCTTGTAGTCCTTTTCCGATTTGGCCATTGACCCCCGTTTTGTTTTTTCCCGCCATTTTTTAGCCTGCGACCAGTTGGCGCTGGGCGTGGGAGCCGTCTTCGGACCCTCGCACAGCTCGTCGGTGAGCGCCGTCCAGTCCATCTGCAACGCACTGGAAGTCCCTCACATCCAGACGCGCTGGAAGCATCCGTCCGTGGACAACCGAGACAGCTTCTACATCAACCTCTATCCCGAATACGCTTCCATAAGTCGAGCCGTGCTGGACATCGTGCAGTACTACAAGTGGAAGACGGTCACCGTGGTCTACGAGGACGCGACGGGTGAGTGGACGAAATTGGGAGTGTTTGCACATTTTCAAATTGATTTTTAAATGTATGAGAAGGAAGTCATCACAACAAAGCCTGCAGAAGCAGTTTCATCATAATTCTTTTTCCATTTGTTAAGTTTTTCTCGATGTTTAAAATTGAACGGATCATTTTGACCTGCAATATAAGATGGGTTACACTTCATACTTTTGTTTGGATCACATAAAAAAAAAAAAAAATAAAATACTGTTTGTAACAGGACTCAAGATTTCAAAATGCATTTATTTATCTTAACAAATCTTGATGACATTTTTCCTAAGTAGTCAACCTCAATGAGTGAGTGTATATTATTTATTAATATTTGCGCAAATAAAAACGGTATAGTTGCAAATACAAAAGTAATGTACAAATAGAATAAAAAGAACAGAAAAAACATCTTAAACGTTACATTTGGCATTCAATTGGAAAATTCATTAGTTAGCTATTTTTAAGACACAGAGCTGCTGTTTTTTTGTTTTAAAGAGAAATATTTTTATTTGAAATATGAGTATTATTAATATTACCATCATGAATGTATTTATTTTAACTAATTTATGTATTTATTTACTGCTGTAATACCTGAATTTCGCCACTGGGAATGAATAAAAAACTATATAGATTGTGATTGAATTCGGCTCACACGTTAAAAACGGATGAATGATGTTGCGTCAAATAATTTATAGTATGTGCTCGCAACGATGGTTCTGTGTCGAAGGCCTGATTCGCTTGCAAGAGCTGATCAAAGCGCCGTCCAGATACAGCATCAAAATCAAGATCCGCCAGCTGCCCGTGGGAAGCAAAGACGCGCGGCCGCTACTGAAGGAGATGAAGAAGGGCAAGGAGTTTTACGTCATCTTCGACTGCTCCTACCAAATGTCAGCCGACGTCCTCAAGCAGGTAGAGCACATAAAAACCTGACTAACGCCGAGAAGTTCTCAAACCATAATCCTGACACCAATTAAACTTAACTACCACGTGCGCCCTCGAATGTCAAAGGAATTAAAAAGTTGCCCATTTTAAGGAAATGTTACGATAACAATCCCGCATATTTGTAACGAAAGTTGTATTTCTACAAGCTAAAGTTATGATACAATATATTATCATTTCAGCTCGCCACGACACATTTTCCCACATGCAAAATATTGATGCCAAGGTTGAAACTTTTTTAGGTATGCTTGGCGCAAACACAACATTGCTCATCACCAAAAGAAAAGCGTACCTGCATCATGCTCTCTTTTTTTATTTTTGTATTTTTTTTCCCCCCCCCCTTCAGCTGGAAGTTATTCTCAAGGAAATTATGGACGGTTCCAAATAGCAGTCAGTATTAGCACAAAACCTTCAGGGTTCTAAGGAAAAACCTACTAGAACATCTGAAATTGACTTGGGGCCAATCAGATGCATTTTTAAATAGTGGCAGGTGTGTGCTGACTCGGTTCTGATGTGAGTTTGAATGTGATTGGTTAATTCTAAAAGCAGCTATAGTACATCCCGTTATTAGAGGGTGTGCGCACTTGTGCAATCACATTATCCCAGTTGTTTGTTTTTACTTCTCCTCTTTAAAAGATGCATTTAAATTGTGTTGTGCAAGTTATAGGTCACATTCCTCGTAGGAAAAGTTGTGAAATGATTGATCTTGGTCAGATTTTTTTTATACCACAAAATCCTGGCATTGAAACAGGGGTGTGTAGATTTTTGATATTCACTGTCCACTAGTTTTCAAGACACCGGTAGAATCTAGCTTTACGAAATCTTGCAAAGTTATGTTTTCCTTTTCTATCGTCAGAACAGTTTTCTTAATATTTTCCTCATGTCATTACCTTTTCCTTGTTTTATTTTTACCTCCATTGCTCGCAGCGTAGAAGTGAAAAATGCAACAAATGAGTTCGGAGAACCAAGTCTTGCTTGGGATAGTTTTCGTCTTTATATTGACCATGCGCAAGATGAGCCAAATTGTAAATCCTGCGTTTACGCTCAAATCCCAGCAGAGCCCGTTTCAAAGCTGGACTTTCACATTTAGAAATCAAATCCGCGTGGAAAATTAACTGAAAGCACAGCATATGTTTAGTTACAAAGCTGCAGTTTGAATGCACTTTCTTTCCACCCGATGCAGATCCTGTCGATGGGGATGATGACGGAATACTACCACTTCTTCTTCACCACGCTGGTAAGCAGGGGCGCGTTTCAACACTGGCATCTTTTCCTACTTGAAGGGTTCGATACCCGCAACAGGAACCGTAGAAATAAAACAGAGTGACTCAAAATAATCCACAAAGCCATCGTAGCTCACGGTAGGCTTGCTCCCATAAACATTTGCAAGCACACACATCATAAAATTACTGTAACGTGATCGTTACTCTCGCTAACCTTTGCCTAGCGCAACGGAAATAAAGCAGTGGCTCAAAAATAATTTACAAAATCAAAATTACGCCTATAAAGTATTTGTTTGATATACAGTAATTTCTCGTGTATAATGTGCATCCATGTATAATACCCATCCCCAAAGTTGACCTCAAAATTCTGGAAAATTCTACCTATGTATAATGCATTTCTACAATGCATGATTTTGCTTATGATCAAAACATGAAGTATTATCTGTATTTTTATTTTTTTTTATATTCTGAAGTGAAGCACTTTATTTGAACGCGTAATACTTTTTATTTACTTGCTCTTATTTTGAAAGTTCACAACCCTACTTTTATTTAGTAAATGAGAAAACACACAGTTGTGCTCAGATGTTTGATTACCCAAGCAGAATTGATCAAATGTGTACAATTCTTTAAAGAAAACATGAAGGGCCAGGCAAAACACATTTCATTTTATTTGAATGGGATTGAAATTAAGCTGTCAAGCATTTCAGAAAAACATCATCATCAAACACCAGCTCAGGCTGTACCCCGCTTCCTGCCCGAAGATAGCTGGGATAGGCTCCAGGACGCCCGCGACCCTTTTGAGGAGAAGCGGCTCAGAAAATGGATGGCATTATCATTAAACAAAACATAACCATGAATAAATTAATGATGGTTCTTGTTCAGTCATCAGTCATATTAAAAAAAAAAAAAAACAATATGTCACAAATTCTGCCAGGGTACGTAAACGTATGGGCACAACTGTACATATATGCAGTCATACGTACCCCTGTCATATTGGAATGAAAGTGTAGGCTACACCTTTTTTATAACCACTAGGTGGCGGTGACATATGAGAATGAAAGTGTACACCTTCCTCATAACCTCTAGGGGGCGGTGCCATTTTGGAATGAATGATTTTTTTCAGAACCTCTAGATGGCGGCATACATTTATAAAATGGGAAAGTTTTTTTCCATTTTCCCCTATACCTATGTATAATGCGCACCATTGACTTTTGACAATTTTCTGGGGGGAAAAAATGCGCATTATACATGACAAATTACGGTAATTAATGTGACAGTTCTGAATGATAACCATCACCTAGCTCAATAGAAATTTAGCAGCCACTCAAAATAATCCACAGTCAAAACTACGCTTGCCCACAAACAAGCACATTTAATTGTGATCTTTGTAAATGCTAACATTCACCACACACAATAGAAATAAAACAGAGCGACTAAAAATAATCCACTAAATCAAAAGTACACCTGTTCATGCACGAGCACGTGCGCACTTCTAAAGTAGGCGCATCATCGAATGAATGTGATTGTTATTAATAATAACTGCCACCTAACGCGATCTCATCAACGTACTTGTTATTAATGCTAACCTCCACTTAACACACTTGGAATAAAAAGAACGACACAAAATAATCCACAATGTTAAAAGTATGCTTGCTTACAGGAGCAAAACACACTCACAACATAGATGCGTCATCTAATGAATGTGATTGCTAGTAATGCTAACCTCCACCGAAGGCAAAAGAAATTAAACGGGAAAAACTCAAAATAATCCATAAAGTCAAAACCAATCTTGCTTGCAGTGTAGACGCGTCAACTCATTAATGTAATCGGTATCAACGATAATCTTAACATAGCTCAGTAAAATTAAACAGAGCCACTCAAAATAATCCACAAATTTCAAAAGTGCTCGTTCACATATTAGCAGATATTGTACACACCCCGACATAGTCGTCATCTGACTCATGTAATCGTTATTCATGATAACCTTCAAGTAGCCAAGTAGAAAATAAAACAGAACAACTCAGAATAATCCACAGGTTTGGCGACTGACCTGGGCTTTGAAGAAATCCTTTCTCCGCAGGACCTGTTCGCGCTGGACCTGGAGCCGTACCGCTACAGCGGCGTCAACATGACGGGCTTCCGGCTGCTCAACATCGACAACCCCAAGGTGGCCTCGGTGGTGGAGAGGTGGGCCACGGAGCGGCTGCAGGCCCCCTCCAAGGCTGAGTCGGGAATGATGGAGGGCATGATGACGGTAAAATCAGGTTCCAAACGCAGCGCTCCCTTCAGATGCACGTTTAATTCGTTCTGTGAGCACACTTACAAGTCAAAACGATCGGATGTCAAATCATCACGCCACATTAAAATGAATGGAAATGTCATTAATCCGTTCCAGCCACACCCAAAAAAAAAAAATTACAATTTTTTTTAATGTGTACAAAAAAATAGCACTCATTGATATTGTGCTTTATAAATCAGACAATAATGACATAATTAAATAGAATGTAACAAATAAACAGTTTTTGCCATGTTTTTGCTTCAATTCAATCGACATTGTGCTGTTCCTTCTGGTGTGTGCACCTTGGCCACCTGGGGGCAGTAGAATACAGATCGACACGAACAAGAGTTTCACAAGAGCTCAGTAACCTGCAGTGATCATTTTTTTACAAAGGATAAATAACATGCCTGTGAGTATGATGTTGTCTATGTACACGTGTTGCTCCACCATTTGTGTTCAAATATCTGTTTCTTACAGGGTTATAACACTGCAACACAGATGCTATTTGTTAGCTCCTCGATGGCAATTACTACGAGGATATTCTTGGCCCGGGTCAAAACTGAAAGGGAACATTCTGGTTGAAGAGGGAGGCGTTTCTTTGCACTTTTGTGGCTAGCGCAACCGCAGTTTTAACTCATTGATTGCTCGTCTTCCCAGTTAACATGGATATTTGACTTCTAAAGCCGTCAATGGCAGTAAATGTGTTAATTTGATGTCAGCATTTTTCTGTGGTGTACGCTCATAAAAATTTCAAGAAGAATCCCAAACACGTAGACTCTGTGAGAAGTGATACACTCAACCGGGATTCGCGACCCAACAATAAATAGGACACTTTTGGACAGTCGAACGGCTTGTTAATTAGCTCCACTTTGACTTGCTTATCTGCATTAATGTGGGTCATTAAAAGCTTACGGCTATTTATAGCTCTTGAATTGGTAAACAAATTGAATCAACATAATTACCCCCCACCCCCTCCCGCATGCTAATAGTGCTTGCGAACAGTACTGCACTGTGATGTGAAAGAGACCACCCCCCCCAGCCAAAAAAAAATAAAAATAAAAATAAAAATCAAGACAGAATCACTGAGTGAATACATGTAAACACACAAACATCTATTTTGGGAAAGATTCAATTGGCGCGTCTGATAGCCCTCATTAGTGTGGAGCACAGTTACACGCCATGTTGTTGTGTAGAGAAACACTACGGGGGAAAATGCTGAAATGATTACTCTGCTAATACATACAAGCGTAGCCCTGTGATTGGCTGGTGACCAGTTGAGGGTGGACCACGCGCGTTCCCTTAGTGACCATAAGCGGTACATGGTACGGATGGAGAGCATACAGGTTATCTGCAAGCTGACGGAAGCACAATAGAAAGAAATAGAATGGCTAAAAATAATCCAAAGAGTGACAAGAAAAAAAAAATTCCATGAAATTCCGCAAAATGCAAAATGTTCGTGGCATGATCGCTCATGACGTGTTGACCGTTCCTCTCGCCAGTTAATAATGATAACCAACAGTTAAACAAGAGCAATACACACAAAAATTACAAATAATCTACAAGATTGAAACACAACAGAATAAATAGAATAACTTGAAATAAAACGCTTTCAGGAAAGGGAGTTTGGCTCGACTTGTATAATTTTTAAGAGTAATTATGGACTGGAAAGTGGAATTCAAGACTTTTTTTTTTTTTTTTTTTTTTTAAAGCTCACCCTGTGACCGTTTGTAGCAGTAGCCACTGAGTTGCGGATGTTTCTGATTGCAGACGGAAGCGTCTCTGATGTACGACGCCGTCTACATGGTGGCGGCCGCCTCGCAGCGTGCCGCCCAGATCACCGTCAGCTCGCTTCAGTGCCACCGACACAAGCCCTGGCGCTTCGGGGCGCGCTTCATGAACATGCTCAAAGACGTGAGTAGTTTTTATTGAGGTTTTTTTTACTTTTTTCAGTGTATAACGTTTTCTTTTAACGACGCATCCTGCCATCATCCGTCCAGCTGCTTCCCAGCATCTGGCCACGCATTCAGGATATCAGGAATGGAAAAACTCTTGTGGTCAAGAAACACATTTTATTCTTTTAAAATTATTATTATTATTTTTTTTTTTTTGTGGACATATGGGCCAGATTAGAAACAAAGAGCTGAAATGTGTATGTATGTAAATTTATTGTTTATTCCAATTTTGAGGTTGTATGAGTTGCAATTTAATGATTGAATCCATTATTTCATAAATAAAAAAGGTTAATTCTCATTTTTAAATTGTATTTATAAGTAATTTAAAAATTAATTAACCAAGTATTTACAAAATAAACTCCTACATCATTTTTTTATTTCACTAATTATCTTTATTTACAAAACCAATTAACTATTTATCGAAATAAATAAATATAGGTTAAAATAGTTTCTTTTACATTTTTATTTATAACAAATCAATTAACAAATTAATGTATTTTATGAAACAAAGTAATGTTAAATGTTTAATACATTGTTTATTTGACTATTATTATTTTATTTAAAATACATGTTTAATGTCCATAATAGATGGTTGATTTTACACTTTTTTCATTTGCAATGAATCAATTAACCAATGATTTAATAAGATTTAAAAACAAAATTAAAAAAATACAAATCAAATTCCTACATTTTAATGAACCAATTTTAGGGAAGCAAACAGCTAAGTTGATCATTCAAATGCTTAATGGGCCGGGCTAAAGAACAGAGTGGGCCCCATGTGGCCCCCGAGCCATGCTTTGCCTATCCACACGCCATATCTATTCTTTACAAAAGCACACAAAATCACCGTTGACTCGTTTTTTAATATTGAATCATACACCCGTGCTGTATCAAACATTCGGCCTTGACGTGGCGCAGATAACGAAGCTGACTTTTGATGGACACGTCTTATTGTGTTTGCAGCGCAAAGGCAGAAGCGATTATGCAGCAGCGTTTGTATGGGATCTCATTACATGTAGCTGTAGACTGGACTGTATTTACTCTGACAGTGCGGTAACCTGTTTTTTGTTTTGTTTTGTTTTGTTTTTTAATGAAGGGCTTTATCAGCTCTAAGGTACATTGTTATGATGTTTCACTTTCTAATGAGATCGCTCTAGGCTTAGAAAATAAGAAAAAGGAAGGGAGAGTTGAGAGAGGGCGTATTCTCAACACTGTTACACAAGGAGAGATTTATAGCAACTTCTTTTTGTTGCCTGAGCAAGTATTTATGTGGATTAAATTGTGATATAGCTTTTCATACTCATCCAACACTTGCTGGAAATGTAGTTTTTTTGTTTTTATTTATTTCGTGAAAAGTTCATAAAGCAATACAATACCATATAATCTTCTCTAACAAAGCCATTTTTTAAAATGGAAATGAATGTTGATAGGAATATCTGCTCTGGCTTTGGTTACATGAATGAAAATGATAGAACCAATTCTCCATTTTAAGGTGAAGACAAATAAAAATGACGTGGCCCTCTTTTGCATCGTGTTGAAAATATTTTGTCACACGACCGGCAAAAAAATAACCGTGTTGGCAGGAGCGGTAAAGAGATGTGATACACATGCACAAACATGTCTTCTTTGATTGAAAGACGGCAAAATATGTTACTTCGACCATGTTTGGCTTACAGTAGTTGCCTGATTTCATTAGCGTGTCTACATGCCACGCTCATCCTGGATGTCATGCGCCGGCCGGCACACTAATGACTCCACCAGCGCATGATCAACACGTTTGATTGGAGAGGATTTAAAAAGGGCGACTTGATGGCAGCGTTTCATCCGGATTTAGCCGTCAAGTCGTCGTCACAGATGTGCGCAGCGAAAGACTGTGGATGAAGAGAAGCCTTACAACCGTGCGATAACCTCCCGTAAACACACAAACAAACACACACAAGTTCGCAAAACGCAATTCATTTAGGCTTCCACTGCTCGGAAGACAAATTGAAAAAGGCCCGCAGGAACCTCTGCTTTCAAACAACGTGATTAGTTTCACGCCGGAACATTTTCCAACTGTCTTATCTCTGTGGAGAAGACACAGAAAGGGCTGGATTATCTCGACAAGCACAAAGGATGGCAGGTTCTCTTTTTTTTTGGACAGCACATGCTGGTTTTCACATTAAAAACAGCACTGGTAAAATTCAGTCCCAGCTCCCATTGCTCATGATACCTTATACAGTATATCTCAATAATAAGAAATTCTCGCAGCAAACTTCAGCGCTGCAGCTCCCCTGTTGAAAAGCTATAACTCGTATTTGTTAAAGATTGACAGTGAAAACACGCCAAGTCGCTATTCGTGAATTTACCTCCTCGTCTTTATCTGTACAAAGTATTCTCAGCTATTCGCTGAAAGCAAATACACTTGTGTTTTATAATGCTCTTTCCATACTGCTCTAATGCCTAGATCAGACTGCGAGATTGTAGTCCCGATATTGACCCGTTTCCTGGTTCAGCCTTTCCGAACAGTGTTTGATTTGACAAGATACAGTCCAGTGATCGTAAAAGAATGCCGTGTCGTGTTGCCACTGTCTGGCCGAGATACGGCAACATTTTACGGCGGTAGTCTTGAGAAATGTGTCTTGTCGCCTGATCCGGGCAGAAGATGCCATAAAAAGGAGCCAAAACCCTGGCTAAAGCAAAAGCAGTAATTGGTGTCAAGGAAGTACAGCGGTGCGTCGAGATACGAGTGACCCGACTTTTTCCAGATACGAGCCGTCGATGAGCTGATTTTTTTGCGTTGACTTGCGAGCTCAAACTTGAGCAACGAGTGCTGTATGGCGGCATGAGGATCCACTCACTTGACAGCGAACAGCACTTTGGCTGATAGGAGGAAATCTTCTTCCCAAAAGTTGTTTGAAGCTGTACATTGATGACTTGAAAACTAACCATAAAATAAAGACGCGTTGGCACGTTGCGTATTTTGCGCAAACTAACAAATGGCGCCATATTCGCGTGCAATAGGGGAATGGCTGTACTGCATGTGCGGCCGCGACGGGTCAAATGGATGATTTGTGCATCTTTTGGATAAAAGCTTTATCTGCAAGTGCACTGCTCAGATTGAACCTGACTGTTACTCATTACCGACGAGTGCATTCGTGAGCCGAGCTGCCCGCCCGCCCGCCCGCCGTTCCCTGCCTGCCCGCTCCATTTACATCATCGTCCGCTAGACACACCACACACACGCACACACTTTAAATGTCCAGCCAGTACCGACGTGCTCATTACGACGGAACTAACCATTGTCTCCGGGACTGGCCCGAATGCTCATCAATTATTCATTCTCTCCTAATACTTGTTTACTCCGGCTTCTACAGTAAACTGGATGTAGCATTTTGGGTATCTGCCAATTTCAAACAAATATAATTGAGATTCAGTGCTTGTCCCACATCTTCCCACAGGTGCAGTGGAACGGCTTAACGGGACAAATCGTCATAAACAAGACAGACGGCCTGCGCAAAGATTTTGATTTGGACGTGATCAGCCTCAAGGAAGACTGCTTGGAGAAGGTGATCCGTCTGACCCGCTTCTCTCTTCCTCTTAATTGATTCTTAAGAACAAAAAAAATTTCATTTTGTACTACAAATGTAGTCTGGAATAAAGAATTGACCTCTAGGACAACATCAGGAGCAGCCCTGTACCCTTAAAGGAGACATGATTTTTTCTTAAAAAAAAAAAAAAAATTATAAATTAATTATTGTGTTTGTGACAAGACAAAAATACCCACGAGAATAAGGACACACTTTACAACCCCAATTCCAATGAAGTTGGGACATTGAGTTAAACATAAATAAAAACAGAAAACAATGATTTGCAAATCATGTTCAACCTATATTTCATTGACTACACCACAAAGAGAAGGTATTTCATGTTCAAACTGATTAACTTGATTGTTTTAGCAAATAATCATTAACTTGGAATTTTATGGCTGCAACACGTTCCAAAAAGGCTGGGACAGGCTCATGTTTCCCACTGTGTTACATCACCTTTTCTTTGAACAACATTCAATAAACGTTTGGGAACTGAGGACACTCATTGTTGAAGCTTTGGAGGTGGAATTCTTTCCCATTCTTGCTCGATGTACAGCTTCAGCTGTAACGCTATACGATTTCCACTTTCAAATTCCCAACGCCTTGCTCCCAGACTCATTTTTTTGGAAATAGGCAGACAACAAAACACTTGTTGTTTATTTTCACACTTCATTCCAGAAACACAATGATTTGTGTACGAACAACTAAAAAGTACATTTTCCCTAATATGTCTCCTTTAAATAAACTTCTATAATGACTGACAAGACTGCTGATTTTTTCATTTTTAACTTGAACATTTCGACTCAAGCTAAACAAGTAATGCCCCACATCATTTTGTTGCCTTTAAACGTCCAATGGCATCCATTTTAAAAGTGCTCTCTCTCTATTGTTTCCTGCAAGACAATCGCAGGCAACAATCGCCTGAATAAAGTGTGGAAAAAGGTCTGTAGCCACTTTAGCTGCCCGCAAAGCAGACTAAAGCAATCGTAACGATGTTTACTAATCAATGCTTGTCGTCTGAATCTTCCGGTTTTTTTCTCCTTTCCCTGCTTAACGTGTCCATGACTGGTCTTCTTATCTGTTGTGATTTGACGATTTTCCCTTTTGTGCGGGTCGTGTACGTTGGTTGAAGCCAAACTACGTAGCCGGTAAGATTGTCATCTTTACATTCTGTCTTTTACAGATTGGCGTATGGAACTCACAAACTGGCCTTAATTTGACGGAAAGCAACAAGGATTTGGGCACAAATGTCACAGACTCCATGGCCAACAGGACGCTCATTGTTACCACTATTCTGGTACAGTAAATATCGGGACCTAGCCCTGCCACGAACAAAACAAATGCGAGTAATTGACGCCTTCTACCTACAAATCTTTAGAAATGCATTCATGTATTAATAGTCGAATAGAATTTCATACTCATCTTACCTTAAACTATCAACAGATTATTCAGTTTCAACAACGTGCACATGCAGTGAACAACCCAGGTTAACCTTAGCTCCTTCCCAACATACAAAGCCCTTTACAGTCGAGATGCATCACTAACATACAATAATTCCAACTTCCCTATTAGCCGGGGACAAGGGCTTTGGCGGCATCTCCAAAAAAAAAAAAGTTGAAGATTCTGCAGAGAAAAAACAAGAATAGTTACTTTGTGAATAGCGAACCCGAATATGGGGAAGTTCACTCTATTGACATCAGTATTCCGATTAGGAATTGTAATGCCTTCTGAACTGAACGTGTTGGGGTTTTCAGGAAAATCCCTACGTGATGTACAAGAAGTCTGACAAGCCGCTGTACGGAAACGACCGCTTCGAGGGATACTGCCTGGACCTCCTCAAGGAGCTCTCCAACATCCTGGGCTTCTCCTACGAGGTCAAGCTGGTGTCCGATGGTAAATACGGGGCTCAGAACGACAGAGGGGAGTGGAACGGCATGGTGCGCGAGCTTATCGACCACGTAAGTACTTGGAAGCAAACAGTAGTGGGAAGTAACAAAGTATTACTTTGATTTTTTAGAGTATCAAGATACAGTATTCCCCTTCAGTGCCAGCCCTCCTAGTTAACATGGATATTTAACTTCTAAAGCCGTCAATGGTAGTGAATGTGTTACCTCATTTAAGAGAATTGTTTGATTTTGTGGTGAACTGTGGCAAATGTGTTGGTCTTGTTGGGCAGGCCTAAAAAAAACAACAACAAGATTCTGCAATTCAAATATTCTCCGTCGCATCTGAAAAAACAAGAAAGGTATATTTTCTCGGTTTTTACCATTAGCTAATTTAGTTTCACAATGTCAGCAAAAGCTATGGGGACACGTTGTTTTGAGAGCATAAAAGATGAGCCAATGCTCACTAGGTCTTAACAACTTGTGACATGTAACCGTTCCAATTCGTAGTCCGTGTTAGTACAAAACCTCTATTCTTCTGCGAGAAAGAACAAAATGTCAGGAAAAGCCTAACAGAACATCTGAACTTTATTGGGGATTAATAAGAGGCACTTTAAATGGTAGTATGCGTGTGCTGACTTCCATTTCAGGGGTTTTAAATGGTGTAAAAAGTTTTCGTCTCATCATAAAAACCTGGCAATTGAAGAGGGCTGCGTCGACTTTGAATATTCACAGTAATTGACAATAAAAGTATCTGTGCATGTACTTCAGTAAGGAATAGGAGTACTTTTGCCTCCACTGTAAGCGGAACGGATACGGTCTTGTCTGAGGGATTCTGACGCTTTTGCGGCGGTCGCCAGGTGGCCGACCTGGCTGTGGCTCCCCTCACTATCACCTACGTGAGGGAGAAGGTGATCGACTTCTCCAAGCCGTTCATGACGCTGGGCATCAGCATCCTCTACCACAAACCCAACGGCACCAATCCGGGCGTCTTCTCCTTCCTCAACCCGCTGTCTCCTGATATTTGGATGTACGTGCTGCTGGCCTGCCTCGGCGTGAGCTGTGTGCTCTTCGTTATTGCCAGGTAATGCTGTTTCATTTGACTCCTTAAGGCAGTGGGGTTCTGTACGGTTCTCATGAGTAACTGGTGTGCGGTGAATGTTTTTAGGAAACTATGGAGCCACTGCATTGCTATACAAGGTGTGTCAGAAAAGTTAGTGGACTGGTGTCACAAAGGTTTTCCCCTTCAAAGTAACCCCACCGGAGTCTAACACGCTTTCCAGCCTTCTCTGGCACGCCTTCATGCACTCCTGGAAGAATTCTTTCGAGATCTTTAGCAGCTCCGTTGTCACGGCCATCTTGATGTTGTCTACGCCTTTCAAAACAGGTTCTCTTGATGAACCCCTTGAGCTTGGGAAAGAGGACAAAAAGTTACTCGGAGCCAGGTCTGGTGAGTTGGGAGGTTGCATCAGCATCGTTGATTGGCGATATTCTTCTCAGTGAGAAACTATCGGATGCTCATGGCGTTGACATCAGGCGTGTTGTCCTGGTGAGGCAACCACAAATTGTCGTGTCAGAACTTTCTCTTTGTAGATGTGCTTGTTGATCTTCTGGCCCAAATTGAAGGGCTTCGGAATATCATATATCGTTTGCAATACCGTTCCTGGAACTTCTTTTACACACCTCGTATAACACGCATGGGGTTGTGACCAAGCTTACAGCGGAGATTTATTTATTTTTACTTTTTGTGCATTATTTGGAGTCGTGGAAGTCAAATGGGAAGTGTACTGATTTTGAGTATGCATCAGAGCACTCGGACTAGCCAAACAGCTGTAAAGTGGTCTCAAGCACGGTTTGAATGGCCTACAGTTTCAGTACAGCCTTGGGGTGGATTTCAACAAAAGGAACAAGGTTCTATAAGATTCAAAAAACGCACAGAAACTAAGCTTTCAGTCAGTCAGAAGTTCTTTTTTTTTTTAAATTGTGACTTTTTGGCTCTCCAGGTTCACCCCCTACGAGTGGTACAATCCCCACCCCTGCAACCCAGACTCGGATGTGGTCGAAAACAATTTCACTCTCATAAACAGCGTGTGGTTCGGAGTCGGAGCACTCATGCAGCAAGGTACGCTTCTTCTTGAGTGAATGATTCCGACGTGCGTCGTCGCTGTTTTTTGGTTACGTGATGCCAGCGTCGTCTTTCAGGTTCTGAGCTGATGCCCAAGGCCCTGTCCACGAGGATAGTCGGTGGAATCTGGTGGTTCTTCACGTTGATCATTATATCCTCCTACACTGCCAACTTGGCTGCCTTTCTCACGGTGGAGAGAATGGACTCGCCCATTGACTCTGCCGACGACTTGGCCAAGCAAACTAAAATCGAGTACGGCGCGGTGAGAGACGGCTCTACCATGACATTTTTCAAGGTGAGCGTTACAGTGAACCACCGCCTATTCCCGGTTCGCTATTCATACTTTCATTGTTCTGAGATGCCACAAGATGGTGCCAAAGCATGGCTAATAGGGAACGTAGTAATTGGTGTCAAGAAAGTGATGTATCTCGACTAAGGGACATCTTTGTATTTCAGAGAAGAGCCAAGTTTCGCATTGGTTCTTAGTGCAAGTTATGGAAAGTGCGTGTACAAGTGCATTCACGGTGCATTTTTTCAAAATCAAATGATCTGTAAGATGCTTATTTTTAATGTTGTAAGAGGAGTTTTTTTACATTTATATCAAAGTGTTTTGGGATCATAGTTTATAGTATATTTATGGTCCAAACTATTAATACAGGGAGGGGACAGATAGCGAAAATGCGCAAGTAATTGACACACCCCTGAAAAGATTGAAACTATAATTGCTTATAGATGCTTCAAGATGGTAACAAATTACTACTTTTGTCTAAATGAAGCTCATCAACTCACTTCAGCATCAAGATATGACCAGATGGCGCCAAAGCAATACTGCCTGAGCACAACATTTGTGAATGCCAAACTGTGAATAAGGAGGGGCTCACTTTATAGGCAATTTAAAAAAATAATAATAATTGGGGGGGGGGGGGGGGGGGGCGTGAATTCAGGGCAGGACTCATGTTTGTATGAATATCATGGGTTTACTGTATTCATAACTTCCATAAAGTCCAACAATAGTGGCCCAAAAAACAAACAAGTTTTCTGGGTACATAATCGGCATTACCTGTATGTACCCAGAAACGATCCATGATTTTGAGCGAGTCCTTAAATGTCCCGCTTGCATCCCGACAGAAATCCAAGATTTCGACCTACGAGAAGATGTGGGCCTTCATGAGCAGCCGGAAAAACACAGCCTTGGTGAAGAACAACCGCGAAGGCATCCAGAGGGTCCTCACCACCGACTACGCTCTCCTGATGGAGTCGACCAGCATCGAGTACATCAGCCAGCGCAACTGTAACCTCACGCAAATTGGGGGTCTGATCGATTCCAAGGGCTACGGCGTGGGAACCCCAATAGGTACCCAACGTAGTGCTTGTTATTCTTTGCTATTTTGAGGGCTTTAAAATACCCACCAACTCCAAATTTTGCTAAGAACTGGGCTCGGTCATGTCCCGTGGAATATTTTTTTTAATTCAAATTCCACCAAAGACAGTTTCACTCAGCAAAATGGAATTTGGTGGGCATGCCTCTCCCGAGTACACCCACAATCCAGGCACAAGGAGTCTGCCACTTAAAAATTTGAGTTTTCAGCTAGGCAGGGAAGTTGGGTGACTCGCCCACCCTTTCCCCTCCCCCCATGAGCACCCTCTTCTTCTTCTTGTGATTTCTTCTGTAGGCTCCCCTTACAGAGACAAGGTGACCATCGCCATCTTGCAGCTTCAGGAGGAAGGCAAGCTGCACATGATGAAGGAGAAGTGGTGGCGGGGTAACGGCTGCCCCGAGGAGGACAGCAAAGAGGCCAGCGCTCTGGGCGTGGAGAACATCGGCGGCATCTTCATCGTGCTGGCGGCCGGACTGGTTCTCTCCGTTTTCGTCGCCATCGGAGAGTTTATCTACAAATCCAGGAAAAACCTGGACATTGAGGAGGTGAGCGTCGGCCAGTGCGAGTGGCACAACAAGTACTAACGTGCTGCATTTGGGCCACGCGCCCGAGGACTTGAACGCTACGCACGTTTGAGCGGCGCCCTTCAGAGGTTAATGGAAAATGTCCGAATGTGTCAAACTGCATTGTTACAATCAAAACTTTTTAATCACTGAGTTTAGTGTTTTCAGTAGCTTTGATGTAGAGCTCATGAATATTTTAATCGAAAGAATACTTTAAAAAGTCCTTCGGGGAATAATAGACGCTTGTCAGCGTTTCACATCATGATGCTTTACCATCATGGCCTTTCTGTTTTTATGCAAAAAAAAAAAAAAAAAATGTAGTTTTTTTTTTTTTTGTGTGGGATCAAATGTAATTCATGTTTTATTTTTTTCATTTTATTTTTTTGTGGGCAAGACATGGTGCAATGCTATTCTTTGTTGTTTGGACAGCATTTGCATATTCAAAAACAGTCAGTGTGCAATACTTACTGTTTTTTTTGCACCTCCATACTTCCAAACAGTTTTTAATTAGCAGTGAATATTGTTTCCAAATTTGTTGTATTTATCAAGTGAATGTGTTTTTTTTCTCTCTCTTGAGCACGTCAGGTGTCGCATCAGAATGAAAAAAAAGTTGTGAGAAAATGACATCCTTTTAAACCTTTGATTGCTGCTTGTTTGGTATTGGTGTGTTTATTTTCTTATTTTGTCCGCTTTCACCAGCATTTCCACATCATCCCTAAAACATTTGGGGTAAAATATTACACATATTACTTTTTTATCAAGACTAAGGTCTTATTTTTGGCATACCAAACTTAGCGTTCATTGAGCGTATATTATTCACTTCTGATTAAATGTACAATTTGAACTCATTGAAATGTACAATGTTTCTAACTTTGGGCGAGAGGTTGGGGGCTCGGTTGCTTCACGTGCATTCAACTGCCTGTTGGCTAATCTCAAGTATCAAGAGACCAGCGTGCTAGCTCGCTCGCTAGCTTGGGCTCGATACGTCCGCTGGTGTCTCTCTCTCTCGGCTGGCAGATTACAGCGTTACGGCCCTCCTCCCCATAATCCTGTCAATGGAAGACTCACCCCCAAAATGAAGTTCACGGAGACCTCGCGGCGTGTAATCAGGATACAGTCGCTAAACAGCTTATACGATAAATGTTGTGTCACAAAAAGGTCACAGACCTTATGTTGGGAATGATAGTCAAGTATTGTGTCTTTCTCCGGGTAACATGCTGATCCCTGCGAGACAAACTTCCCACATCATTGCAGATCGGAGGAGGTTTAAAATTTATTAAAAAAAAATATATATATATTTTTTTTTTGCCATTCTCGTTCTAAAATCTACTAGCTATGCTGCGGCTTGTTGTTGTCGGCATGAAAATTGTAATATACACGTATGTGTCTATTAGTAAGTTGTGCGATTAAACACAGTAACGGGACAAAACTCCAGATGTTTTAATTAATTTCTAATCCCCCCCTGTTTCCTAATCCTCGCTAGCAACTCTTGCCTTTCAGAGGGATAATCGCCGGGGTAATTGTGAAAAGCAAGTACCGCCGAAAGCAAACAATCCATGAAGATAAAGGAGAAAGATTTACGATGATACAATATCAGTTTTGGTTTTATCGATTTGAAAAATCTGACAGGTCAGCATGGAGAGAAAACAGGCGGATCGAGGTCTACATTAAAACCGTTTCAGGGTTTGGTATTCTGATGAATTCCAGGATTGGGTTTAAACTGCTGCTTTCATTTTGTTTTGCCGCTCTTTAATCTTCTAACCCTGCGTTCTTAATCAGAACTGGGAGCAGGTTTTTAATCTGGCATGAATGAGGCCGCGGATTAGTAGCCCCCGACCTTGCCATGCCGCGCAGCTGCTGCTTCTTCCTCCTCAAATCAAGTCTCTCTTTCCCTTGTCACTCACAAAAAATAAAAAATAAATAACTAAAAAAAGAGGATCATCATACTTTCTTTTCTCTGCCCTTGGTTTTTTTTTCTTGTTTTTTTTTGCGCCACAAAGCTGCAAAACGGTAGATGAAAAATGCGGGCGCTAAGGGAGAATCCTAATTGCAGGGGAGTAAGTCAGGACTTCAGTGAATGAAGGCGACGGTAAATCCACGTTTGACAAGCGTCAATTTGAGGATTGTGTGTCACGGCAGGCCGTGAAGGAGGCGGGAATGATATCGGATGTCGGTGGCGTTAGCATCGGCGTGTCATCCCTTTGATTTGTAGATGCGACATAGTGGCGGCTTTGCGTGGCTGCTCGCGTTGACTTCTCGGACACGGGCGGGAGGACAGTGGACCCAAAAGGTTGTACGATACGGGAACCAGACCGAAATATTTTGATATCACTTCGAGTCGGCTATCTGGGACGTTGAGCTCCGCTCTCTTCCCAAAAAAGTATTAGCACAGTGATGCCATTTCCTTTCATTTGAACTCGCCCTGCCTTCTTGCGTTTTTCTATGGAATCTATTCCCAGTATTCATTTACACAGTTCTTGGGGGGGGGGAAATAATCATGAAAAAAAATAACACTGAACCTTTTTGGGGGGGGATATTTGGACAATTATTCATTGTCTGCAAATAAATACCCTAAATGACTAAAGTATTTCTTTGCCTCCATCTTAGTGAGTTGGCGTTTAATTAAGACAGAACTAATGCTTTGCCGCCAGGAACTATGTTGAAGTGGGTTGAGGAGTTTAATTTTGACAATTATTATTTGTATTTTATTGAATTTTTTTTTTTTTTACCACCTGCTTGTGGCATCTATCGGCAGTTCTAAACCTTTTCGGGGGGTCATCTATTACTCAGTCAGACCCCGGCGCACATGGGGGCTCACAGTAATCAGCTGAGAAAGCGTCCCATTGGTTTAACATGACTACTGCAACTTCATTTTACACATGACAGTTAAGAATATTAAATGTCCCTTAAAACTGTGCCTGTACATATAATACCGTTTTATTGGCATGCCATTTGTTGGCAAGACTCCTTCTGCATTGAACTAACTATTCCTGAGTGCTGATTTGGAGTTTGACCATAGCGTCGCGGAATGTACTTTTGACTTCTCACTTTCCAATCCTGCCCGAGTTTGTTCTGATGTCAGCATTTTCAAAAGGTTACAATGTTTTCACTTCCTTAAAATGACCAGTGAAAATCCCAATGTACCAGCCTTGTGTAATCTTTACAAATATATAGTTTGGAGGAATTCTTTTGTCACTGTGAATTACAATGTTTATAACTTACAATCCTTGCACTTGAATACGCTTCAGTCAACTAGCAATAGAATAGTTGACTTGCAGTACCACCTGCAGGCCCGGCTGTGCTACTGTACATTTTTTCGATTTAACAGGAGCAGCTTGTACACAAAAGAGCTTTATTAAAATGAAAGCATTTGATAAAAAATACGTCAATAAAGGCTCTGAGTTAATGTGCAACAGTGCTTTAGAATTTCAAGGGGGAAAAAAATGGATAAGGCACAATTTGCATTAAATGGCATCCTTTCTCTAGTGTACCCATTTTCAGGTACGAAGAACTATTTCTCATCAAGCCATGCATTTTTTTTTTTTTTTTAACAATACTCCCAACAATGTGTGTTAGCAGTGACAGTATTCTAACATAAAAGGTTCAGTTAGTGCTTTGCATATTTGTTTAGTGACACAGCATAGTGGTACAATAAAATAACATTGGACAGTCATACAATTTTTTTGTTGTTGTTGTTTTTTTTTTTTAAGGGTGATCAGTTAACGTGCGGGTGTAGGGATCAGCTTGAGTCTTTTCCTGAGAAATTAAACAACAGATGCCTATTAGCACGCTCGTCACTATTCTACAGTCAAATTCACACGTATGTTGATGTTCATTTAAAATGCAGCAAAAGCAAAATCCGTGTGGGAATAACGACAGTTTGTTATTACGAAAAAAGTCAATTCCCTGGATATGAATGATTGGAAACGAGAAGGACGTCCACCCCGGAGACTCTAAACTTACCGCTTTTCAATGCGGCTTCACGCATCTTTATCGGCGAGGTGCGGCGACACGGGGAACTCCGGCGCCGAGAGCTTGGCCAGGAAGTGCAGGTGGTCCTGTTCTGAGGTGGGCTCGGCGCTGACGCTCTTGCACAGCCTGCAGAGACTCTGGCGGGTTTCTTCCAGGTTTTGCTCCAGTTCTGCGCGCTCATGAAGCAGCTTGTCCTTCTCGCTCTTCTGCAACAAGATTAAAATGCATATAATCTGCACGGGCTTGAATTTTCCACTGATGAACTCATTTCACACAGGTGGACGCGGTTCCAAAAACGGGCAAGAGACTTACTAATGTTTTGATTTCACAGTCGAGATGATGTATGCTGTCCATCTTCCTCTTTCTGCACCGCTGCGCCGCCGCGCGGTTTTTACTCCGACGCCGGACGTCGTGAACGAACTCCAGCTGCTCGGGCGTCATGGGATGGTGCTTGAGAAGCTGCTGGAAGGCGCTGCGGCTCAGGGTGGAGATGTTCTCCACTGGGAACGGCAGCTGAATCTGCAGAGGGCGGTGACAGTGAGGGAAGGGTAGCAACTCAACTAAATCGCCGTTGACCGGTCGCGACGCAGCTAAGTGCTGGACTCCCGCACTTTGTGCGTAGCAAGTCACTCAACAGAGATGAAGACAATACATGGGGCCCTCAGTTTAGGAGTCGAAGAAGGAGTCGACATAACACAAATTTATCGCGGCGCTGACTGATTCTCATTTTATTGTTTGATATTAACGGCCTTACTGCGATTACCACTTTGCCACTACGTTAGCATAGGTCCCTGATAGACTACGGCGCATTCCGACTCGCCTACAAATTCGGGTTACGTCGCCGCTGCAGGAGCGGAACACCGTCGTAAACCGAGGACCCCCTGTGCTAAGAAATATTGGTCTGAATTGAACGGGGACCTCGGCCGCTCTCCTGCTGTTGGCCTCCGAATCTCCGTCGGTGTCCATATCGGAGTCCTCGGCCGAGTTGACTGAGGATATGCAGGGGCTCTTCTCTGACTGGGACAGCGTGTCGGTGCGCGATTTCGGCTCGTCACCCGCGTCGAGCTCCCTGAGGAAAGGACAGTCGGCCGGATTGGAGGTGAGGTCCAGCTGTTTGAGCCAATGGAAGTCCGAGGGGGCTTTCTCAAGATTGTTCTGATCCAAGGGGGGTAGAGTCTGAGGCTGAGACGGCGTGCACAGGACTGACCAAAATCCCTTGGCCAGATGCTCGGCCACTTCCCTTTCCTCTCTGCTCCTCTCAGAAAAGCCCTCATCTTTGCCCGACTTCTCGAATAACTGAGCGCAACCTTCGGCACCGGGACAAGAAGCGAGGCCGCAGTCCACGTCAA
Source organism: Phyllopteryx taeniolatus (assembly GCF_024500385.1). NCBI lineage: Eukaryota > Metazoa > Chordata > Actinopteri > Syngnathiformes > Syngnathidae > Phyllopteryx > Phyllopteryx taeniolatus. The sequence continues at coordinate 28,198,741 of NC_084509.1, read as the reverse complement.
GACTCTCCCCGGGCTCGATCAGGTCTCGCGGATCCACGTGCTCCGCCGCCGACAGCTCGCACGGCAACTCCGGCAGACCCAACTGGCTCGGACCGCAAACGTCCTCCACGGCCAAAATGTCTTCCGCGCACATCCGAGAGGCACGACCCGCTTCGTCCGGATCGGGAAGAGACAACATCGGACACACAACGTTGGCCGACAAATCCAGAGATAATGAAGGCATCTGCGGCCCGCAGGTTTCCAAACACAAGTCGCGAGTCGGAGGCGGCGCGACGGGAGGGAAGAGAGGCGGGAGGTCCGTTCGCAAGTCCGAGCTGCGCAGCCTTTCCTCGCGACCCTGACAGCAGACCTTCGGCTTGACATCCTGCGCTTTGCGTTCGGAAAACTTGGGGATGAGGAAATCGAAGCACGCCGCCTCCAGGTTGCGAAAGCCCAGGAATTTGGCACAGCTTTGAATCTCGTGGATGTTCGCTTTGGTGAAGAGCAGCTTGGATGTGTAGGCGAACTGGAGCAACGCTTCGAAGCCCTGCACTGTCACCTGAGGCAAAAGAGGAAGACAATTAATGGGACGTGAGCAAATGTACTTCCATTAAACAGCACAAAACCTATTGAATGGTGAGTAGTAGCAATGTAGAGTCGCATGTGTGTACAGACCGAGCCCTGATGCAAATTGCCAAAAGCCACAAGAATTGACACCCCCGCCCAAAATGGCTTAGGATTGCCAAAAGTATATGCAACAAGATGGCAAAAAAAGCACTCCATGAAGATCCCCAAATCACTTCAACAGAGTTCCTTGGCACCAAGACGCCACAATTTGATTAACTGTTGATGAACTGTACTATTTTCCGATGGGAGTTCCTTTTTTTTTTTTTTTTTTTTTTTTTTAATGGCGAATCCTCAAAATGATTGTCAAACGACACAATTTTTCATCTGACATCAACAGGCATATTAAAACTAGAGGAGTTCGTCAAAAAACGAGTCTTGGAATTTGCCAAATATGACTGCTCAAAATCAAAATGGATGACTTCCTACTAAAGTCTTTCCATGTGTCCTGTGACTTATCAGTGCGTTAGGTGTCAATGGCTTAAACTGGTGTTGGGGGGGGGGGGGGTCATTTTCTCAAGTTTTCCGGGGGGAGCTCGTTGTTGGGGATCCCAAAATTAATACATTTTCACAAAAGAATACACGCCCTTGCAAAGAAATTGGTGAGTTAACGATCATCCAGTAAACCTCGAGAGGGAAGTTAAGCTGGGGAATCTTAAAAAATAATTAAAATTTGAAATTTGCCATTGGATTCATGGGAATTTCAACAGATTCCTTTGGAAGTAAAACTTGAGCAAGTTGTACGTTTTACTGAAGAATCAATTATTTCATGAAAAGAACATAAACAAAAAAGCTCCCATTCAAATTGCAATTGTTGCTTTGTGAACGGTTGTTTATCTTTGTATATGTCAGCCGTGCGACTGACTGGTGGGTTGGCTAGGTTACTAGGTTGGCTAACACACCTGCGACCCAGACGAGGACGAGCACTATAGAAAATGGCCGACTGGACTGACCTCATCCGGGAGGGCGACGACGGCATTGAGCTTGGAGTCGGCGGCGGCCACGCGGCCGTGGAAGTACTCGCTGCACGAGGCCAGGACGGCGGCGTGGGCTCGGAAGCCGCGGCCCTCCACCACCACGGTCACGTCGCACAGGACGTCCCGCCGCCGCTGCTCGTCGAGACACCGCAGCACGTGAGCGCTGTGCACGGCCGACTGGAAGGTGAACACTGACGCGCGCTGGGCTTGGAGCTGCATGGTTCACTCTCGGCCTGACGAGTGAACAAGAAGACGGTATAATACAAGCGTGGTGAGTAGAAACAAACTTTTTTTTCATCCATCCATCCATTTTCTACCGCTTATCCGAGGTCGGGTGGCAGGGGCAGTAGCTTTAGCAGGGATGCCCAGACTTCCATCTCCCCAGCCACTTCCTCCAGCTCTTCCGGGGGGATCCCGAGGCGTTCCCAGGCCAGCCGAAGGACGTAGTCTCTCCAGCATGTCCTGGGTCGTCCCCGGGGTCTCCTCCCCCTCCCCCCACAGCACCCCCCAAGGGACACGGTCGAACACCTTCTCCAAATCCACAAAACACAAGTAGACTGGTTGGGCGAACTCCCATGCACCCTCGAGGACCCTGCCGAGGGTGTAGAGCTGGTCCACTGTTCCACGGCCAGGACGAAAACCACACTGCTCTGGAGCTGAGATTCAACTTGCCGACGGACCCTCCTCTCCAGCACCCCTGAATAGACCTTACCAGGGAGGCTGAGGAGTGTGATCCCCCTGTAGTTGGAACACACCCTCCGGCCCTCCTTCTTAAAAAGGGGGACCACCACCCCAGTCTGCCAATCCAGAGGCACTGTCCCCGATGTTGCAGAGGCGTGTCAACCAGGACAGCCCTACAACATCCGGAGCCTTGAGGAACTCCGGGCGAATCTCATCCACCCCCGGGGCCTTGCCACCGAGGAGCTTTTTAACCACCTCGGCGACTTCAACCCCAGAGATAGGACAGCCCGCCTCAGAGAACCCAGACTCTGCTCCCTCATGGGAAGGCGTGTCGGTGGAATTGAGGAGGTCTTCGAAGTATTCTCCCCATCGGCTCACAGCGTCCCGAGTCGAGGTCAGCAGCGCCCCCTCCCCACTATACACAGTGTTGAAGGTGCACTGCTTCCCCCTCCTGAGACGCCGGCTGGTGGACCAGAATTTCCTCGAAAGCGTCAGGAAGTCTTTCTCCATGGCCTCACCAAACTCCTCGCTTACCCGAGTTTTTGCTTCAGCGACCACCAAAGCTGCATTCCGCTTGGCCAGCCGGTACCCATCAGCTGCCTCAGGAGTCCCACAGGCCATAAAGGCCCGATAGGACTCCTTCTTCAGCTTGACGGCATCCCTCACCGTTGGTGTCCACCAACGGGTTCGGGGATTGCCGCCACGACAGGCATCGACCACTTTACGGCCAACAGCTCCTGTCGGCCGTCTCAGCAATGGAGGCGCGGAACATGGTCCACTCGGACTCGATGTACCCCGCCTCCCCCGGAACATGAGCAAAGTTCTGTCGGAGGTAGGAGTTGAAACTCCTTCTGACAGGGGATTCCGCCGGACGTTCCCAGCAGACCCTCACAGTACGTTTGGGCCTGCCGCGTCAGACCGCCATCTTCCCCCACAATCGGAGCCAACTCACCACCAGGTGGTGATCAGTTGGCAGCTCTTCACCCGAGTGTCCAAGACATCCGGCCGCAAGTCCGATGACACGACCACAAAGTCGATCATCGAACGGCGACCTAGGGTGTCCTGGTGCAAAGTGCACGTGTGGACACACTTATGCTCGAACATGGTGTTCGTTACGGACAATCCGTGATGAGCACAGAAGTCCAATAACAGAACACCGCTCGAGTTCTGATCAGGGGGGGCCCCTTCCTCCCAATCACGCCCTTCCAGGTCTCACTGTCATTGCCCACGTGAGCATTGAAGTCCCCCAGCAGAACGATGGAGTCCCCAGCGGGAGCGCTAGTGGTGAGTATAAACAAACTTTTGATTTCATCTTTTTTAAATCGTTGGTTTCATTCATTATTGTTTTTTTCCAACAGTGAACCCCTAATAGGGACCACGCCCTGCCGTGAATCGTGAAAATCTGCGAGTATTTTATGCCGTCTTTAAAAGGTTTGTATTTGCTATAAATGCCACAAGATGGCAGCAAAATGTGCTTTTCTATTAAACAAGGTTATGGCCTGACTACATGAATTTTTTTAAATGAGACATGGCTTTGTCCTGTGCACAAAAAAAGCAAATAGGTGAGTTTTTCAGTGAATAACAAGACGCTAGATTCCCAAGGGAAAAAACCTCACAGAATTGGCAAATTTGCACATGCCAATCGACGAATACACAGAGACTTGAACTCTATTGTAATTGTTCTGTGCACTTTGATGTGGTGAACTACAAATAGCAATAATATATTATGTAAATACAATACCATACAAATATTCTGCATCATCTTAGGCAATCCGCTATATGTGGTAACTCACATGACCAAACCCGGAAAACCTGCAACTTTTAACTTGGTTGCTTAAAAATGTGCTCTTATGACTCTTTCCCGTCTCAGTCAACATTGTGGTCATTTTACTGCCATTCATTTCAACATTATTTCAAATTCAAATTGACAAGAAAAGCCGATTTTTTTTTTTCCTCCATTTTCCACCCACTGCAGAATTTATGGCTTTCAGCCAATTATTTACTACACACTAAAGTGACGAGCATGACTATAGAAAATGAGATAATTCAATAACAGTGCGTAGTTTTGATTGACACATCAAGGAAACATAAGATTTAATAAGAGGCTCATTTGTTCAAAGGGTAATTTTGCAGCGGTGTATACATGCACTGCATCATACTGACAACCGTGTGCAATGTTTCGGTTTAAATACAAGAGAGGGACGTGATATTATTAACACCTCGATGCATTTCTATACAACTTAAAATAAAAACTGAGCATTGTCTTAGTAAAGGCAGAACGTTTGATACAGCTTTTGTGGGTGTACCTAATGAATTGTCGGGTAAATTGATACGGGTATTAAGTGCTCTGTTGTGGGGATAATCCCAATCGTCGATTAGAAAGTAGTCATATTTGATCACTTTTGAGCTCGTCGAGTCAAGTTTAAAATGCTGACTCATGTTTGGCCAACTTGGCGAAACACACACGGGGCAGAGAAGGGGGCGAAGAAGAAAAAAAGAAAGAAAGAAAAGCTCGCTGGCGACAAACTCGAGTTTTGAACACGTCTGCTTCATTTGATGTCGACAAATAAACTCAGACTTAAGTTTGAAGACGTTGGGTAAATATGAAAAGGACGCGGTCTTCCTCCCCTACTTAGGCGAGGCCGTTATCGTCACGTCATTTAATGCGAGCACATTGGCGAAGTTCACATCGCAGAAATATATGGATATAGATGTAATTAGTTAAAAATAAAATAAAATAAAATCACGTAGAGTGAGCACCGACCTGGCGTGTCAGCTGGTTAGGGGTACCATTTGTGTGCTTTGGGTCGAGACGAAATTGACGAATGTGCCCATCCGGAACCACAGTCAGCAAAAACACAAGCAGGAAAGCCTTGTGCGCATGCGCGGACAGCAAACAACTCTTCATTGGACAGGACACATACTGTACTTTCACATGTAGTGTATTTAATTGCATATTCATACAAAATAAACATGTATTTAATTACAATTCCACCCCACCGTCGACTATATGGAATGATGATGAGTTTGTGTAAAAATCTATTTTTATATTCAATATCCTGACGTTGTGCTTGCACACCTCGACACGTTCCCATGAGCCTGAGAAACAAACACCTGTAAAAATGTCAGCGTTAAATGTCCTCTGAAAAGTCACTACAAATTCTGTACAGTGAATGGTCGCGCTCGAGCAGCAGGCGGGCATAGAGGCACAGTTTTGATGATGATTAGCGGGTTCTCTCGTAGAACAGGAGGTAGGCTTGGCTACTCTGCACTCTGCTCTCGCTGACGGGCTGCACGCTGGTGTCGCTGATGTGGAACCACGATCCTTCAGGTGGCTCTCCTAAACGCGCGGACAGAGGTTTCGTCAATCAGTTCATCGTTTTCAGTAACAAAGTGCAAATATGAAAAAGCATACAAAAAAGGTGTATTTCTTTTCAGTCATCATCAACTCATTTTGCATTTTTTTTGTCAGTTTACAACGTTAGCAAAGCTATGGGGAACACGCTTTGATAGTGTAAACATTCTAACGTTAGCTAGCTTTTAAACAACATGACGCCACTTAGCAACAGAAATATAATTCACTTTACTTTTATACTCAAGTACATTTCCGAGTTTGTACTTTTTAACCTTGCACTTCTACCAGTCATTTTACACAACTTAAGTATTCGAACTTCTACAGAGCGCGAGTACTTTGCCACCTTTGATCGGCCTATCCATTCCGCTACTCGCTCTTACCTTCGAGTCTGCCGAACGATTTGGAGCTGTGGGGTCGTACTTTCACGAACGCCGTGTAGTGACCGGACCTCATGGTGCCGCTGTGCTCCACGATGCCGTACAGGTTGTACAGAATCTGACGTTCACCTTCTGCCACGTTCTGCAAGGAGAAAAATAGGCACGTTTATGACAACGATTTCAAAAGAAGAAGTACAAAAAGGTACCGTGACACTTTTTGGCCCACTTACGAGTAACATGAGCTGTGGTGACCTTCCATATTGACTTTTTAATTGCTTGTGTGCTAATAGTTGGGTTCTTTGGAATGTGTGTCCACCCATCAAGTGCAAAATTATACAACCACAAACTGTGTCTGTGAGCATGAAAGCCCTTTTCTATTTGCATTAAATTCCACAGAACCACTCCCATGCCGAGTTTCTCCGCTCATGACATGGCAGCTAGGATGGGAGAAGATCCAGAGTCACTTTCAAGCGACGGCGTGAATCCGGCCGCCAGGCTACACTGTTTGAAACACTCTCATACACAGACACCCACATCCCCCACAGGTATGAAACCTCTGCTATCATGTCAAAGCAGAGCTGCACTTATGCAGAAATGCACTGCAGTTTGGACGTGTCCATGCGCCACATAGTGCTGGCAAAAATGCTATTATTGTCTTTTCTGGTGCTGGGTTTTTCCCCCCACAAGTAGAAGCCCCACTAGTCACAAGGCTCAGGCTGCGCCCCTGTCGTCATGGTAAGCCAGACTTGACATTGGCCCATCAGAAAAGGGGCTGGATAGCGATTTGCTCAAGGCTGGCCCCTAAAAACAGGCTAATTTCAGTGAAGAATTCAAGAAGAAATTCCACAATTTAAAATTGTAAAAAAATGCCTTTGAATATTTTCAGACAGGACACAGGGCTAAGCACAAATGTCTTTTTTTTTTAAATAATCATCAAGCTGGTCACATTGATCCATGAACATTTTTGGTTTACCAAAAGGTAAAAATACAACAGGAGTTGTTTTTTTTTTAGCTCACTTCTAATGAACTAAATTCATATTTACCTTACTCTTGAGGGCGCAGAAGGGTGCGAGATCCAGCATCAGAGGGAAGGGCACGTGTCGGTTCACCTTAGAAATACCGTAGCCGTTCTGGAGAAAACAAAGGAAGGACTTTAACAGAAGGGTGAACGAATATGTCGCGCTGCAGTCCGATGGGGTAATGTGCCAATGCGGATTATAGTGCCTCCCGCTGCGTCACCTGCTGAAATCTCTTCAGGTGAAGAGTGAGCACTGGTGGCGGGGAGGAGATGAGCATCTGCTTCGAGGCATCGGTGTAGACGTTTTTCTTGGGCCCTAGCCACAGAAAATTAAAGAGGACATATTATGGGAAATTGTCTTTTGAACAGCCTGTATACAAATAGTTGGGTCAGGTGTGGAAGTAAACGACCGAGTAAATCTTTTCTGAGCTGCTCAGTTCCGAAGAAGAGAGCCATTGTGAATTCTGACAGTTTGTGACATTGAGAGTGCACTTAAATTTCCATCCATGCACTTTTCCTACCTGCAGATTTGTCCTTGCTTGCCTGCCGCTTAGTGCAGGTGACGCAGAGCAGGCTGTTGTTCTCACTGAGGGTCTCCTCCTCCGTGAAGTGAAACAGACACGACTCCACGGAGCACTGCTGCTGGTCGGGAGAAGGCCTGCGCGCCAGAGTCTGGAACGCCAGCTCCGGGTCCCGGTTGACGACCGTGTATTCCTTGGCCTCTTCCTCCTGCGCGTCGTCCTCGCTCTCCACGCACGTTTCCGCCACGTCCGAGTCGATGAAGGCGTCGTTCAAGTTGATTTTCTCCATCTCGTTCACCAGCGAGAAGTCGGCGTCGTCCAAGAAGCCGTCGCTGGAGCACCGCGTTTCGGACGAGGCGCCGCCAAAGCGATCGCAGACTGATGCCGACTGAGAGTTGTTGGTGGAGTCTCCTTTGTCGTCCTCCTTGTCGGGCGCGTCCAGGGAATTCGGGTTGCCTTCAGAGACGCTGCTTGGCGCAGAATCCCCTTCTTGCGCCTCAGCATCTTGAGAAAGCTCTTTCTTGATTTCTTGATTTAGACATGCAAGACTGTTGAAACTAACTCTGCTCTCCAGCTTCTGCTGCCTCTTTTGATGCTGCAAAGACGACAAAAAAAAATAAAATAATAATAATAATAATAATCACGGAATGCCAAGTCTAACAAAGGTTCTCTCACTTCTTGGCTCCAGGGCTTCATTTCCCAAAAATGACACTCTAACCCTGACCCTATGTCGATGATACTTATTAAGCCAAATGGGTCAGTTTGAGAGAGCGACTTACCTTGGCTTGTTTCTTGGCCTGCTTCTTGGCTTTCTTCTGCTGGTACTTGCTACCAGCGGGAACGTCTTCGCTCTGACTTTCGGGGCCGTCCTCGCTCATGTTGCTGCTTTTCTGCACCGCTTTTTTCTGGTTCTTCTTCCTGTAAGCCTGCAGGAACAGACAAGAGACCAAGAAAATGTGTGTCAAGTTCAACTTAACCCACTGGGTTCGCACACTCTTTCTAAAGTCGAATTTAGGCCTTTTCTCAGGACCTTACAACTTTGGTCATTGCCATGACGATACATACAGTGGTGCTTTGACTTGAAGTGAACTTGAAGAGTTTTAATCTGTTGGCAAAATTCTGACTTTACTTAAAATCACATGAAAAGAAACGGAATGTTGCTATATAGAAAAGAAAACGCAGTTTGAAAAGGCGATGAAGATGACATTCTTATTTTATTAGTGAATGTTTCTAAATTTGCCATTGGTAGATCATGCTTGTGAAGTCTCCTTCTCCGGAGATAATACAACATGTAAAAATGACAAAAACATGTTATATTAATATCAAACGTTTTCTTCTTAAATAAAAAAAAAAACTAAATCTATTGAATTTAACGTCCAAGAAATTTGTGAAAATGTAAAAAAAGACCAATCAAATTTGAGATCAAAGTATAATAATGATCACAAATTTTTGACTTGTGAAATAGCAAAAAACCTAAACATTTATCTTTGAGATTATACCGATAGTTACAGTATTTCAGTAATTCTTTCTATTTGTCCAAATGTAAAAAAACTAAACAAAAACATCATTGAGATTGCAAATAGCTCAGTATTTTTTTTCCCACCTTCTGACAACATATTTATGATATTTTCAAGAATCCAAAGAACTTTAACAATAACAATGTGGAAGTTCTGTGAATGAAAAAGAAAAAAAAAAAATACACAAAAAGGCGTACCTGATCAGAAACTGGAAGAGAAAGGTCCAGAAACATCTCAGTGACCACAGACACCTGTAAGAGCAAAAGAAGGGGCTGCTTAACGTTACATATTTCTTTAGCAATGGCAGTGAATGAGTTAAAAAATAAAAAATACTGCACTACCGGACGTACCGTTTTGCACCGCTGACACATGATCGTGCTCGTCATCTCCCCGCCAAACACCTGGTCCACAAAATTCTTCGGCAACCCATTGTTCTCGTACTCTGCGCATCAAACCGATAAATTACACATCGAAAGCAACAATTATAACACATGAATTAAGAGCAACAATTTCGACCGACCTTTGACGACAGATTTGAGCTCCTCCCCATCTGGGATTTTTCCCGATCGTTTAAGTGCCTCCGTGACCGCGGAGCTCACCCTCTAAAGACACAAATCACTTCGTTACACCTACAAGGCAAAAGGGGGCTAACTTATTTTTACACTTACAATGATGAATGTCAAAATGTGATGCTCAACTGCCACATGGTTGATTACTTACCATCATGAATACTATGCAGTGGTTAACTCATTTCCTTTTTATGTTATTTTAAAAATGAAGGGTGCATGAGTTCTGTATGATTGTACATACATGTAATTTAGTATGCGCATTACATAAGTCCTTTGCTAAATAGGGTCTCACTAATCGCAGCCCCATAGATTTTGCTGTTGTTGTTGGTTTTTGTTCAAAGATTAAAATGGGTTTATAAAGCATGTTTAAATAACTTTCAATGTGAGCACAGCATGCGGGAGGGCTATTTTAAGGCTTATGCAACAAATGTTTTTAATTCTATTATTATTAGGTATTTCCTGTACATTCTATACTCGTTTTAAAAGTATTTCAATGTGTTTAGTGGTTGTTAAGGCTTAAATTATGAAAAATATGAATTTTCACCTATCACGGGTCACTGTAGAATCGATGGGTGTTTAAATCGTGTTTGTCAGGTGACTAAAGGCGGCGCTTGCAATTTAAATCAAATGAATTTACACAAATTCCCCGTCATCTGAGTCATTTTAGCGTCTTATCGGCCACCTATTGCATACTTTGCTCTCTTCGGCCCTCATCCCGTCCAGCAGGTAGCGCAGCAGCTCCTGGCTGTCTTGCTGCTGAAATCCCTTGAACCTGGCAGCCCTGCAACACGCGAGACAAAAAGCCGTGACGTGACACAGCAAAGTCCGGGTTGTGACTTCTACAGTTGTGCCGGTGCTCACTTTTTACAAACTTGCGTGAACAGCTCCTGCGGTGTCACCACCCCCTTCTTTGACTCTTGGATTTCATTGAGGAGTTGATTCATTGCCATAGTTAGCGAGCCAGGCCGATCCAGTTCTGCCACAACAGCCTCCTGTGCTCACAAAAAGTCAAAGTTAGCATTGGCAATGTTAACGCTTAAGTGATTCGGGGGGGGGGGTGTCAATTACTCACAGATTTTCACAATGCGCGACAGGGTTCTGCCCCCCCCCCCCACTACTATACATAGCAGGTGAGCACTATAGGTTGAATTTGCCAGAGTTGTATGAAGCTTGTATTCATTTTAAGCATTTAATTTAGCCTAAAATGACATGGCTGCACACAAAAAGGACACATTTTGTTCTCAGCAAGAAAAAAAAAATGTTCAATTGAAAACTATTCCCAAAATGTTAATCCCACATTGATTTGAGCATAATCTAATACATTCCTTCATTGGTAACATTTCTATTTAAACTGCCAGTTTTTGAGTTGTATTTTTTTAGGTTTGTCCACGAGATGGCGCTGGTTCCTTCCCTCATTCAAAGACTGTCGTTAGCTGCACCAATTACCGTTATGTGCATGCGTGTATGATAGGTCCACGCTTTATGCAATATAAACTAATTTAATAATAAAGGGTTCTAAGACCAGGGTCCGACATTCAGCATTTTTGTGAGACTGGCTCCGTATATTCATGATCAAATATGTTACGTTTGAGTGATTGTTGTGTATTTAGCTTCTTTATATTGTATTATTTATGCACCTTTAAGAAATTCTTATTAATTATTAGTACAGTTGCATTCATGGCCTAAGACGGTGTACTAACCTCACCAAAAATCAAGGCAACGGAATTGCAAAACTTTATATTATGTGATGCTTCAAAGACTGAATCAATTAGAGAATAACTAAAATGTTTACTTTGTACTAACATTACAACAATGCACAGCATTAAAGTAAATTAGCCATGTGGTCAGCGTCTTTGTCCAGGCTGCTCAAACATTGACCCCTTTCAGGGCATAATATTATTAAGGATCAAATATCTTATTTAGAGCTACTTGAAATGGGAAGAAGTCACGCACCAGTGCGGAGGAGGAAGCAGGTTTGACACTGACGGTCGTCCTGTCATCTGTCACCTTGTTGAGCGTCTGTCTTAACATCTGTGTCTGAGAAAGGTTCTGCAAAGAGGATTGAGGAAACATTTCCTGGCAGTTTTTCTTCATACATTTGTCTTCTTTGCAATCTTCGAAAGCTCACCTGGATGACGGCGTTAAAGAAACAAGTATTTCCCAGGTTGCTTAGCCCCCGCACAGGAACGCCGCTGTTGTCTTCCGTTGCGCCGCCGGAGTTTTGCGACTTGCACGCAGACTCTTTCTTGGTGGTCTTCCTCTCGCAGCTCTGGTTCTTAATGTCCTCCTTGTCTTTGTCTTCTTCCGTGTTGAAAGTGACGCTTTTCGGACGCACCTCCAACACGCCGCCTTCTGTGACGCCACCGCAGAAGAGTGCCAGTGATGGCAAAGAGGGGAAATGACGATGATGTCGAACCATAGAACGGGAAATGGGGAACGGTATTACGACATGGGGAATTGTGCTGGGCCTATTTTACACTTACTTTTCTGTGCTTTCTCTACGGGCTCCAACTGTGTCTTCTTTTTGATGTTGTTCACCAGCTGAGCCAACTGACTGCTCCCAGAGTACTGCACCTCGTCGTCGCATTCGTAGCACCTGAGGGGGGTTGGTAGGGGGTGTGATGAAGTCACACACACACATGCAAGACATACAGTGGGTAAGAGAAGTTTTCAGACCCCCTTAAATGTTTCACTCTTTGTTATATTGCAGCCATTTGTTAAAATCATTGAAGTTCATTTTTTTCCTCATTAATGTACACACAGCAACCCATTAGGACAGAAAAAAAAAAAACAGAAGTGTTGACATTTTTGCTGATTTATTAAAAAAGAAAAACTTAAATATCACCCAGCCATAAGTATTCAGACCCTATGCTGTGACACTCATATATTTAACTCAGGTGCTGTCCATTTCTTCTGATCGTCCTTAAAATGGTTCAACACCTACATTGGAGTCCAGCTGTGTTCGATTATACTGATTGGACTTGATTAGGACAGCCACACACCTGTCTACATAAGACCTCACAGCTCACAGTGCATGTCAGAGCAAATGAGAATCATGCGGTCAAAGGAACTGCCTGAAGAGCTCAGAGACAGAATTGTGGCCAGGCGCAGATCTGGCCAAGGTTACAAAAAAATGTATGCACAGTGGCTTCCGTAAATGGAAATGGAAGCCGTTTGGGACGACCAGAACCCTTCCTAGAGCTGGCCGTCCGGCCAAACTGGGCAATCGGGGAAGAAGAGCCTTGGTGAGAGAGGTAAAGAAGAACCCAAAGATCACTGTGGCTGAGCTCCGGAGATGCAGTCGGGAGATGGGAGAAATTTCTAGAACGTCAACCATCACTGCAGCCCTCCACCAGTCGGGGCTTTATGGCAGAGTGGCCCGACGGAAGCCTCTCCTCAGTGCAAGCCCGCATGGAGCTTGCTAAAGAAACACCTGAAGGACTCCCAAGATGGTGAGAAATAAGATTCTCTGGTCTGATGAGACCAAGCTAGAAATTGTTGGCCTTAATTCCAAGTGGCATGTGTGGAGAAAACCAGGCACTGCTCATCACCTGTCCAATACAGTCCCAACAGTGAAGCGTGGTGGTGGCAGCATCATGCTGTGGGGGTGTTTTGCAGCTGCAGGCACAGGGAGACTGGTTGCAATCGAAGAAAAGATGAATGCGGCCAAGTACAGGGATATCCTGGACGAAAACCTTCTCCAGATTGCTCAGAACCTCAGACTGGGCCGAAGGTTCACCTTCAAAAAAAGACAATGACCCTAAGCACACAGCTAAGATACAGAAGGAGTGGCTTTAGAACAACTCTGTGACTGTTTTTGAATGGCCCAGCCAGAGTCCTGACTTAAACTCAATTGAGCATCTCTGGAAAGACCTAAAAATGGCTACCCACCAACCTGACAGAACTGGAGAGGATCTGCAAGGAGGAATGGCAGATGATCCCCAAATCCAGGTTTGAAAAACTTATTGCATCATTCCCCAAAAGACAAGGCTGTATTAGCTCAAAAGGGGGCTTCCATTAAATACTGAGCAAAGGGTCTGAATACTTATGGCTGTGTGATATTTCAGTTTTCCTGTTTTAATAAATCAGCAAAAAAAATTCAACAATTCAGTTTTTCTGTCAATATGGGGTGCTCTGTGTACAATTAATGTGGAAAAAAAATGAACTGAAATGATTTTAGCAAATGGCTTCAATATAAAAAAAGAGTGAACAATTAAAGGGGGTCTGAAAACTTTCCATACCCACTGTAAGTTGGTCTCAAGTTGCACACTCACCAAACACTCCAGCTGTCCAAGCTGATCACCAGGCAATGCGTATCGGACCGCGGCGTTTCGTAGTGCTTGATGGCGTGTTGGTTCTCGGAGCTTCGTCCGCATCCCTTCAAAGAAAAAAATGGAAATTAAACACTCGGTGTAAAAACAAAACAACCCAGCAGGTCATATGAACTCACTCTGTGGCCACATTTCATGCACATCCACACTTCCACCAGTGCATCCTTCTCATCATCGGAGTCCACAGAAAGGTCTGTGCTAATGTTCTCCTTATTCTCTTCATGTTTGCAGTCCTGGCAACGTGTCCAATCAAATATGCCAGAGAACTTCTTGAGAAGAGTCTGGTCTGTGCCCTTCCTAATGTGCCTGCAAACTGGACCTGTGATGATTAAAATAAAAACAAACAAACCGTTGTAGAGAAGATCCCAATAAATACGATACATGATGGCTGCAACAGTTTTTTTTGTTTTTTTTTAGCCTTTTATGAACCTTTTATTCATCATATGCTATGATGTAATGTATTATTTACAGTGCGGTGAAAAAAGCATTACCCCCCCCCCCTTCTGAAATTCTGAGACTTTTGTATAGTTTCCCCACTTTAAGACCATCAAACAAATGTAAATAGACAAATATAACAGAAGTGAACTTAAAATGCTGTTTTTTACATTTTCACACAGGGCCAGGTAACTTTGGATAGTTTTTTTTTTTCCTTAATAAATGAAATCACCATTTTAAAACAGCATTACTCGACATCCTGCAGATGAAAATCTGTTCTAAATTGCCTCACCTGGATAAACAAAGGTTAAATGAAATAAAATGAAAAAAAAATTGTGCCAAGATGTAAGCATGCTTACCTGTCATTTCAAACTCATCATCCTCTCTGGAGCTCCTGTCCTTGGCTTTTTTCTTCCCCATGATTCCCCTATTTTTCGCTATTAGAGATGAAAACCACACATGACGTATTCTTGTTGTAATATCGCTTAAAAACAAGCCAATTACGTATAGTTCAAAGTCGCATTCGTGCACGTCATGTCATAACGTATGAAAACTCCCTGCTTGAGGAGACTTACTTGACACACACACAGGCGAATCACGTCACACTTATACTTTCGTTTACTTTTTTTCCGCCAGACGCCAACTTTAATCCAGACATTTTAGCAAATGCCCCGTGGAAGTACGCTTGGAGTGAACAGTTTTACATATTTTGCGTACAAAAGGGCGCTTATTTGGCAAACTAACCAGTGGAGAATTATGTCCATGCAGGCGGTTAAAGAAACGGAACTAAAATGTAACTGTGTCGCTGCTTTCCACTGTCCGGTGACTATGCGCTTCCGGTGCGTCGCAGAAAATGTTCCGTCGTTAGCATGTTAGGCTAAGAAAAGAAACTAGCCGGTCTACTCACCCACACCTCTTTGTACACATTTATAACAAAGACGTGTCACTGAAGTCGGTGGGAAACTCGTTAAACGAGCTTGGGTACGTTTTAAAAAAAAAATAATAATAATAATAATTGTCCGGCGAGTGTTTTTTTGCTTCCTTCCGGTGCGTCGTCTAAGAGATTCCGGGTCCGAGCACAAGCCAGTCGTTAGCGTGCGCTGCTTTCGTCCATTTAACATGGTCATGTCACTGACGGTCGCGGGTTCATTCTCACAAATCGAGTTTTGGCACACTAGAATCAATTATCTTTACTACAGTTATATTTTATTGTGCGATGTGAATGCACGTTGTTTGGTCTACAAAAAATGTTACGGTGGTACAAGCTAGCTGCTAGCATGCTAGGCTAAGAAAAGCAAATGTGCGTCCCCTAAAATGTTCCGTGTGGAAGCACACGTTTTTGCGGTCTTTCACGCGGAATGAAAGTCTCAAACTGACACAAAATGAGGGGCAGGGGGGAACAATGACAAACTTTTAATTGAATACATAATACACATTTTAGCATGTCGTTCCGGGAATCGGCAGAAGCTCAAGTGGCAGAGCTCGAGTTGCTGTCCAGCATGTTCCCCACGCACGAAGAACTGGACATCGTAGATCAGCTTGCCCTGGCCGAGCTCCGAGACTACGCCGAGGCCGAGGGTGCGCCGTCGGCTTCCAACGAGAGCCCACCGGCGCCACCTCCCTCCTCCAGACCCCATTTCGTCATCAAGCAGAGGCTGAAAGATGACGCAGGAGTCGCTGAGGGGGTAAACAAAAGTGGAAAGGCACCCAATCTCTCAATGGGAATTAATGAATTATTCATTTATCAATCAAAATATGTCATGTCATTTAATGTAATGTTTACAGGTGGAGTTCAGTCTCTCCTGCACGTATCCACCCGAGTATCCCAGTGTGGTCCCAGAGATAACAGTTCGGTAATTACAAATTAAACACAGTTGTTATTTAATATACATTCCATTGGATACAAATTATTTTTGCAATCTTTTCCCAATTACTGTTGATTAACCGATTATTGTTGTTTTATTTGGTATTGTTTAATGGAAAAAAAAAAAAAACTAAAGCTGCAGGTGGTTTATACTACGGCGCGCAAATAATTATTTTCGTAATTATTTTTTTCTTGCTGAACTGCAACACTCTTATATAGACGAATGGTCCCAAATTCATCCTGATCGTTTGCTCCAAGGTTATTGCTACCAAAGGTTCAAGGGTCAACTGTCAACCAGTTATTAGAGTAAATCCAAGGGTTTACTTATGTTCTATAAAAATATGAAAACAGGTGTTAGTTTAAGGAGACTGTTTATTCTTGTGATTTAGATTTTTAAAAAAAAAGACTACATTTTGTGACCAATAAGCCGAAAATTGATGAAATTCCAAAGCGCTCACATACGTTATCTTCGCAATTTATGTGTGTGTGTGTGTGTAAATGTCTGGACTGTATTTTGGCCTCAGGTGTCGTGGACTGAGCCGTGCCCAGCAGACGCAGCTCCACGCCGGACTCAACGCGCACCTCGCCGACGCATGCCTGGGAGAAGTGTGCGTGCTGTCGGCGGTGGAATGGCTGACGGACAACTTGCGCGCGTATGTGGACAAAAGCTCTTCGGCGCCTCCTCCTCCCGAGACGGACGCTGCCTCGCCACGGCGGCGGCGGCAGGCGTTCAGTCGCCTGTGGATCTACAGCCACCACATCTACAACAGCACCAAGAGGAAGAACATCTTGGAGTGGGCCAAGGAGCTCGGACTGTCGGGATTCAGCATGCCCGGGAAGCCCGGGATTGTTTGTGCGGAAGGTGCACAGGAGGCCTGCGAGGAGTTCTGGTCCAGGTAACTTTGGCTTACATTTACAGAGACATGATTTGGGTTTTGAATCTATCGTCGATTTGTGGGGACTGGTAAGGCCAAGAAATGAGAGCTTTGAAACCAAGGTTAGAGTTTCAGTTTGAATTTGGGGTTTAAAATTAGGGTTGCAATCCAATTTTCCGCATTCAAGGCGAATAACTCAGCCTGATGCACTGAAGCTCGCCCCCCCCCCCCCCCCTTCTCCAGACTGAAGGCTCTGACGTGGAAGCGGATCACGATTCGCCACCGAGAAGACGTCTCCCCGCACGACGTGCCGAGCGGCCAAAGCGTCGACTCCCTGCGCAAGTTCTCTGGCTTCGAGGAGGCGGCGTTCGACCCGCGCGGGAACCACATGGACCTGGGCCTGCTCTACCAGTTCTTGCGGGAAAAGGGCTGTCACGACGTCTTCCAGATGTACTTCGGTGTGGAAGGGAGGCGATAGTCGACCGGGCGGCTGTTTCCACACACGCCGCCTTGTTCATTTGCAAAGTATTGATTGGATGGAGAGCACAGCTTTATCACACTGACAACGCAGAGGAATTGGACCACACAGTTACCAGAATTTGAAATCCCGGAATACGGTTTGTCATTTAGTCACCACACTTGCAGTCTTACCTCACAGCGAATGTTTCTCCTGAGTTTTGTGGAAAAATGGTCCGGGGGGGTTCCTAGTTGCACTTTTAACACATTCACTGCCATTGACGGCTTTAGAAGTCAAATATCCATGTTAACTGGGAAGGCTGGGAGTGAATGAGTTTTAATAGTCGCGCAGGCCCCGCGGAAGCAGCTCGATTCACAAATGGTGCTATGGAGACTGTATTGATTTGATCTTAAGAATTATAGATAAGAAACTCTAATTTTCTTTTCACGATAAGGTAGATCAATCAGGGACCACACTCCAATTAAAAGTTGTGATTCAATATTGTGGCTCTTTTTTTTTAGTCGGCAATGACCAAGATAAAATCATGGATTAATTAGGGAAAGGGTTACAAAATTATACATTAGGATTGTGTTTTAAAAAGAGAAAATTCATGAGTTAGGGTTTCAAGCCTGGGTTAGTGTTGCAAATTTGGGTTTGAAACCAAGGTTAAGGTACAGTTTAATGTGAGGGTTAGGGTTTGAAGCCAAAGATTGTTTTCAAATCAGGGTTACAAGCTTGGGCTAGGGTTTCAAACTAAAGTCAGTGTTTCAAATTAGGGTTTCAAGCGGTTTTAAATTAGTGCGATAGAGATAAAGTCATGGATTAATTAGGACCAAAAGATGGATTGAATACAGATAAAAAATAAAATGATTCATTTTGATAATTATTATAGAAGATGATGGACTATGGATGCTCATGGGTTTGGGTTCCGGGACTGCATTAGTGTTTCAAATCAGTGTTAGGGTTTCAAATTAAGGTTTAACGTCAGAGTTGGGTTTTCTAGTCAGAGGCCGGGTTTCTGATTAGTGTTAAAAGCTAAGGTTAGGCTTTCAAGCAAGAGTTAAGTTTCAAATTTGGGGTTTCATGCCAACCTTGGTTAGGGTTTCAAATGAAGGTTTAAAACCTATTTTAGGGTATTCAATCAAGATAAGGGTTTCAAATTAGGGTTACAGTTTTAAACAAGGGTTAGGGTTTCAAACAAGGGTTTTAAATTAGGGTTTTAATTCCAGGGTACGATTTCAAACTAGTATTGGGGTTTCAAAGTTAGGGTTGCAGGTTAGTGTTTCGAAACAGGATTCGGGTTATAAATTAGTGTGTAAAGCCTTGTTTTGGGTTTCAAATTAGAGTTAGGATTTCAAATGAAGGTTTCAAGCCTGGTTTAGGATTTCACATTATGGTTTTAAGACTGGGTTAGGGTTACATCCAAAGGCTAGGGTTTTTAAATGACGGTCTCAGCCCTGGGTTAGAGTTTTAATCAATGTTATGTTTCAAATTAGGCTACTTTCAACCAAAAAGAAGCTTCTGGAAAAAGCATCGATTATGTGTTGTGTTCTGCCGTGGCCAGCAGGTGGCAATGTTTAACAAGCGGAATGCTTTCAAACGCAAAACCAAAACGCACAATTTATAATCCAATAAACATAAAATAAAAATAATACCGATGACTATGTTTTAAAAAAAAAAAAAGAAAAAAAAAAAAAAAGGTTTAGATGCAAGTTTTCACTGTTCCTGCCTCGTATAAGTGTATTTGTAGTTGGTGTCCACTGGCACAGCGTTATTGACCTGCAGTGTGCCTCCACTTGTTGTGCAGGTCATTAACGATCCTGATCAATACTGACTCCAGAATACCTTCATAGCTAAACTCATCAACACACGCTTTCTTGTGGTGGTGAGCGACCCAGCCGTAAGTCTATAACACTGATTCCCCAACCACTGTTCAGCGAGAGATTTATTCAATTTAATTGGGCCAAAAAAAGATCATTTAGTCACTAAAAAGAATGTATTTTTGTTCATCGAGCTTTACCAGTGACGTATAGCGACAGGCAGACAAATTCAAGGTACTTCCACTCGCTGGCACAAGGCACAAAAGAACCTCTTTATCTATGTAAATTGCCACCTGCCATTCTTTCAAAAGAATAACAGCTTTGTTAGCAACTCAACGGGTACATTTGTGAGTACTTTGCGAAGAGATCATTATTATTTCCGTAGAATTTGAGACATTGTTGCTTTTGGATGGTGGTGTGTTTTGACAATTTTGTAAATGTCAAAATATCTGCCTTTGCGAGGTTAGCATAGAACGCTAACGGTGTTGTCCGTGCTAAGCTTTTCCCACTTCAAAATGCTGTATTAACCAGCGAGCTAGTTTTCAAAATTTGGACCTTGCCACGAAAACCATTGTGTAGCAATCTGTCCGACGAGATTAATCATAATAATAATAATAATAATAACAATATCATGACAGAAGGGTTTCAAACAAGGGTCATATTTTCAAACTAGTGTTTTAGGACGAGGTTAAGGCTTCAAACCTGGTTTAAGAGTTGCAAATTAGAATTTCAAGCCTGGGTAAGGGTTTCAAACACTTCTGGTTTTAAGGCAAGGGTATGGTTTGAAATTCGGGTTTGATCCCAATGTTACGGTTTCAAATTAGGATTTTAATCCGGGTTTAGGGATTCCTACAAGGGCCGAACTAGAGTTTAAAGATAGTGTCGAGGTGTAAAGCAAAGGTTAGGGTTTAAAGCCTGGTTTAAGGTTTAAAAATTAGGGTTTCAGGCCTGTTTTAAACCTGGTTTAGGGCTTCCAATTAGTCAAGTCTGTTTTGGGGTTTCAAACAAGGGTCATGGTTCGAAGTCAGAGTTTTAAACCAGTTTCAAGGTTTCAAGACCAGTTTATGGTGTCAAATTAGGATTTCGAGCCAGGATTAGGGTTCGAAGCCCACCTTTCAAGTCAGGGTTAGGCCTTTCAACCTGGTTTACCAATATCAATGAAAATAAATAATAGTAGTGTTGGCCTGTTAGCTGTGGATACATCCAAAATGTCCGGAGACCAAAACACAGTCCAGAAATGCACAACAGTGTTTACCTTTTTTTAAAAACTTTCCACTGTTCTTTTTCTGTTTTTGGCCCGCCATCCTTAATATCCCCATTACAGTTATTTGGAGCGTCTTTGAAGATTCATAGATAATAGGATGGTCTTTCTGCTTAATGCAAGGAAATAGCTCGGCAAATGACTGCAGGGAGAAAAGCATCAGTCGTCCCTTCCTCTCCAGCCAAATCCTTTTTTTTTTTTTTTTTCCCCCTCCATACACCAAACTTCATTCATACACAATTTCCTGCTATTTTTCTTTCTTTGTTTTCAGCTGACAATAGCTCACTTCTGTAGGTCTATTGAAGCGCTGAGGCATATAATTGAATTAGTACGCTTGCACTATTTCAACACGGGGATTTCATAGCGCGGCGCTCCGTCAGCGCTAAGCTAAGCTAATGTAAATAGCGTTGACAAAACTCCAGTCGAAGAGTTTGCCAAGTTTTGACTCACAAAGATTGGACAGCAAAATTGATGACGTCTCAGCGAGCAAAGCTAAAGCACCTCATTTGAAACCCCCAACCCCAATTCTTGTTTGAAACCCTAAACCGAGCTAATTCTGGTTTAAAAACCCTAACCTTTGACCTTTACATAACCCCGAAAATCTAAACCTGGCTTCAAACACTAATGTGAATCTATTACCCTGGTTTGAAACACCAAGCTTGCCTCAAAACCCTAATTTGAAAGGCAAGTTATCGCCCTAAACATTGCTTTAAACCCTAATTTGTAAGACTAACTTGAAAACATGAACCGTACTTGAACACGAATTTGAAAGCTTAACAATGGCTTGAATCCTGCCTCGAAACGCTAATCTTCTATTCAAAGCCTATCTTGAAACCCCAACCCATGTTTGAAACCCTATCCTTGGCTTCAAACCGGAACTTTAACCCTGAATGAAAACCCTAATTTGGAAGCACGACTTAAATTGAGACCGTAGATTTCTCTTTGAACCATACCTTGAAACCCTGAACCTTGTTTGAAACCTTAACTCACACTCAAAACCCTAACCCTGGCTTCCAATTGTAATTTGAACCACAAACCATTTTTTGAAACACTAACACTGGCTAGAAAGCTTTATTTGAAACCCTATCCTCTGCCTCAAAACCTAACTTGAAACCCAAACCCCGTATTTAAACTCAACTTCGAAAACCCCACCCTTGTTTAAAGCCCTAACCTTAGCTTCAAAGCCTAATTTGAACCACAAACCCTGATTTAAAAAGACAAAGCACACCGTGGAAAGTTTCAACGAATTCCTCCCAAGTCACCTTGTAATTAAAAAGCCATCGTGCTTTCCGGGCGATGTCTGGAAACCAGGCCCTCGACCCATCTTTGGGATTCCGGACCTCTCGCCGGATGACCCCTCAAGGTGAACTCTCGTGCCGTGAATACTAAATATGGCGGGATTAAACATTTGCTCTTTTCTGGCGACCATCTAATCAGTTGTCTGGCCACAGTAATCCCCGAGGTTCGCTATCTCGCCGACCGATGTGGGGGGAAAAAAAAAAAAAAGAAAAAAAAGAAAGCGACCACTGGCACAGCTGCAACTCTGGAACTCGTCGAGCTGTTACAGTCCCACTGCTGCTTCCTCGTCTTCGTACGCATTTGTGGATGAGTTAATTTCGTTCTTTGACCGCGCCATCTCAAAACATTCTCTTCCAGCCTCCCGTTAAACAAACAAATTGTAGCACTGTACAGTAATAGAATAATTGAAGCTGATGTAAAGAATTAAACAGTTTGTGCGTCACCATTTCATACACGAAAGAAATGGCCAAAACTGCTCAGTGAGCTGCAGACAGACTAAGCCTGGCTTCAAAGGCCAACTTAGACTTGAAACCTTAACCCTGGCTTCAAACTCGAGGTGCAATGATTAATCGACGACTAATGGGTTATGAAAATTATTTGAGAAGTTTAGATCATCTATGAATCATTTCGAGACCTTGTTTCACTTAAAATTGTCCAAATCCTCAGAATTTCAACCTCTCAAGAGTAAATATTAGTAATTATATTTATAATAATAAAGCAGTAAATAATTGTATTTATTATAGTAATAATGCAGACTGCTTATCTTTGTGTTTCATTTAAAAAAAATGTGACATTTGCAAAAAGCGTCTTTTTACTTTTGTAAAACAATCATAAACATTTTTGCCCAATTTCTGCCGGAACAATTAAGATGCCCCGACTTTAAGTGATTACTTAGTGCGCCGTTCACTTACGTATGTCAAACAATTTGTACGCCACACACATTTTCCCCAGACCCATTTAAAAATGATTCATTGTTTTGCATTTCAACATATTTCTCACATTTAATTGCAGTTTGCTATGAGCAACATGATCAAAAGTGCGAGCATATCAATTAGTTGATAAATGGAAATTAACAGTGATGAAATGAAACACGTCATGTTCAGTGGGGCTAATTACCAAAAAAGAAGGATCATATTTGCCTTCATTTAAAAACATGGAAATAATCATAGACTAAAGAATAAACCACAACCTACGCGCTCATGCAAGGAAAATATGCATAATGGCCATACAGGAAGTTCAAAGTAGACCACAGCTCTGCCAACAGAACAAAAGTCGCAGCATGTCTCGTTGCCTCCCGAGGAAGATTCATTTAAAAGTGTCATCTCATTAAAGCCCCTGAATGCATCAAATATTCAATTAGTTGTACATGTAGCTTATTGGTTTTTTTTTTTTAGTGACCATGCCAGTATCATTGTTACCCCCCCCCGCCCCCCCTGCTTATTCAAAAGACTAATGCATGAAACTGGTCCTATGGTGTGACAAGATGAGCAGATTGTATAGAAAACAGATTCAATAGAAATTTTGTGTGTCCCAATGATCCTTGGCGATCCGATCCCCGGCTACAGAAGCTGGCTCAGCTCTGCTCTGGCAGGGAAGGAGCCCGAGCTGGTGTGTGAGGTCGAGAAGTTCCGACTAGATATAGTCGGACTCGCCTCCACACACATCTTGGACTCTGGTACCAGTCCTCTCGAGAGGGGTTGGACTCTCTTCCACTCTGGAGTTGCCCACGGTGAGAGGCGCCAAGCAGGTGTGGGTATACTTATTGCTCCCCGGCTCGGCGCCTGTACGTTGGGGTTCACCCCGGTGGACGAGAGGGTAGCCTCCCTGCGCCTTCGGGTGGGGGGATGGGTCCTGACTGTTGTTTGTGCCTATGCACCAAACAGCAGTTCAGAGTACCCACCCTTTTTGGAGTCCATGGCGGCAATCCCGAACCCGTTGGTGGACACCAACGGTGAGGGATGCCGTCAAGCTGAAGAAGGAGTCCTATCGGGCCTTTTTGCCCTGTGGGACTCCTGAGGCAGCTGATGGGTACCGGCTGGCCAAGTGGAATGCAGCTTTGGTGGTTGCTGAAGCAAAAACACGGGCATGGGAGGAGTTCGGTGAGGCTATCGAGAAAGAATTCCGGATAGCTTTGAGGAAATTCTGGTCCACCATCCGGCGTCTCAGGAAGGGGAAGTAGTGGACCGTCAACACTGTGTATAGTGGAGAAGGGGCGCTGCTGACCTCGACTCGGAACGTTGTGAGCCGGTGGGGAGAATACTTCGAAGACCTCCTCAATTCCACTCTCCTATCTCTGGGGTTGAGGTCACCGAGGTGGTTAAAAAGCTCCTCGGTGGCAAGGCCCCAGGGGTGGATGAGATTCGCCCGGAGTTCCTCAAGGGTCTGGATGTTGTAGGGCTGTCCTGGTTGACACGCCTCTGCAACGCCGCGTGGACATCGAGGACAGTGCCTCTGGATTGGCAGGCTGGGGTGGTGGTCCCTCTTTTTAAGAAGGGGGACCGGAAGGTGTGTTCCAACTACAGGGGGATCACACTCCTCAGCCTCCCTGGTAAGGTCTATTCAGGGGTGCTGGAGAGGAGGGTCCGTCGGCAAGTTGAATCTCAGATTCAGGAGGAGGAGTGTGGTTTTCATCCTGGCCGTGGAACAGTGGACCAGCTCTACACCCTTCGCAGGGTCCTCGAGGGTGCATGGGAGTTCGGCCAACCAGTCTACATGTGTTTTATGGACTTGGAGAAGTCGTTCGACCGCGTCCCTCGGGGGTTCCTGTGGTGGGTGCTTCGGGAGTATGGGGCACCGAACCCCCTGATACGGACTGTTCGGTGCTGCACGACCGGAGTCAGAGTTTGGTCCGCATATCCGGCAGTAAGTCGGACTCGTTTCTGGTGAGGGTTGGACTCCGCCAAGGCTGCCCTTTGTCACCGATTCTGTTCATAACTTTTATGGAGAGAATTTCGAGGTACAGCCAAGGCGTAGAGGGGGTCCGGTTTGGTGGCCTCAGTATTGCATTTCTGCTTTTTGCAGACGATGTGGTTCTGTTGGCTTCATCAAGCCGTGACCTCCAACTCTCACTGGAGCAGTTTGCAGCCGAGTGTGAAGCGGCTGGGATGAGAATCAGCACCTCCAAATCTGAGACCATGGTCCTTAGTCGGAAAAGGATGGCATGCCTTCTCCGGGTAGGGGATGAGATCGTGCTCCAAGTGGAGGAGTTCAAGTATCTTGGGGTCTTGTTCACGAGTGAGGGAAGAATAGAACGGGAGATCAACAGGCGGATCGGTGCAGGGTCTGCAGTGATGCGGACTTTGTATCGATCCGTTGTGGTAAAGAAGGAGCTAAGCCAAAAGGCGAAGCTCTCGATTTACCGGTCGATCTACGTTCCTACCCTCACCTATGGTCACGAGCTGTGGGTCGTGACCGAAAGAACAAGATCCCGGATGCAAGCGGCCGAAATGAGTTTCCTCCGCAGGGTGTCCGGGCTCTCCCTTAACGATAGGGTGAGAAGCTCGGTCTTCCGGGAGGGGCTCAGAGAAGAGCCGCTGCTCCTCCACATCGAGAGGAGCCAGATGAGGTGGCTGGGGCATCTGATTCGGATGGCTCCCGGACGCCTCCCTGGTGAGGTGTTCCGGGCACGTCCCACCGGGAGGAGACCCCGGGGACGATCCAGGACACGCTGGAGACTACATCCTTCGGCTGGGCTCGGAACGCCTCGGGATCCCCCCGGAAGAGCTGGATGAAGTGGCTGGGGAGAGGGAAGTCTCGGCGTCCTTGCTAAAGCTACTGCCCCCGCGACCCGACCTCGGATAAGCGGTAGAAAATGGATGGATGATGGACAGATTCAATAGAAGTGCTTAGAAAAGCCATTAAAAAAAACGCGTGCTTTAGCGTGAAATAGCATTTGAAAAAATACAAATGCAGCTCTGTTTCAATTTCAATGAAACAGATGCTCTGATATGCTATAGCTGTCATTTCATTGGAGGAGTATCAGTCTCCCGCTCGCTGATATTCCAACTTTAATTAAGTCTCTGGTGAATTCCACGTCGAGGAGCCATGAGTGCGCCAATCCGAACAGATGGCACATTATTTATTGCATACCTTATGCCACAGGTACTACTACTACTACTACCCACCCCCCGTCTGCCTCAAATGACTTCCCAAGACAACATTTCCCTTTATGTACTCTCTCCGGGCCGCGTGTGCGCTTTCTGACTGTAGCCAAACACCGCGGGGGAGGTTTGTTTTAATTAGATCCCAAAAATACAATACGGAATAAATCAAACGGCAGACGTGTCGTCCCTGGGCGGACTATTTAAAGATGCGCAGCGGAGGATGAATGACTTTTGAATAAGGCGCAGGCCCCCGCTCGCTGTCGTCATCCATCCTCGCAGCGGCCCGATTTGCGAAAAGTGGATGACCTCATGTGGCAAACGGGGGATGTAGCCGAGTGTACACGTTCGTCTGGACTAATGGCACGCTGATGCCTTAGTCTTCTTTATTTCCACATCATTTGACGCCTTCCACGTTTGGTCACGAGCGGCAGAGCGGAGCAATCGGTTTTATCTGGTGGAGCCGTGATTAGGCAAAGGACGTCTCGGGATAATGAACGGCGGAGCTATACGTCAAAGGCGGCTTGGCGCGGCGTTTCGCCTCGCGGGGAGAGTAATTTAAAGCTACATTATGCAACTAGTTTACCTCAAAATAACAGCGTCTGAATCCAATATGGAATAGTAGGAACGGCATCTGTGAGATCATTTGGAAGGCCCAATACAGTGCTGCCTTGCGTTTCCCCATTGAAATGAATGAAAATGTAATTCATGTTCCCGCTCCCACCGCGCCCAAAAACACCAAAATTCTGATTTTTAAAAGGTCAATTTCCATAATGTTTTAAAATATTTGTCATCTTGGATGTCCTTTTTAGGGCTGTCACGATCAAATCTATTTGGAATCGATTATTGTATTCCAAGATGCATTTTATTCTCATTTATGAGGGATGGACTTCATCGTTAAACTGCATAATGTTGGTCCTGAATGTATGGTTTAAATTAGGTGTACAGAATTTGAGACATTCAAATTAGCCAATGCTAAACTGTTAGCAATCGCGATTAGCAATTGTCATGTGTAAGTTACCCATGCCATTGGCACTAACACAGCCCCATACAATCACAGATGCTGGCTTTTGAACTTTGTGTCCATAACAGTCCGGATGGTTCTTTTCCTCTTTGGCCCTCAGGACACCACGTCCACAATTTCCAAAAACAATTTGAAATGTGGACTCGTCGGACCACAGAACACTTTTCCACTTTGCATCAGTCCATCTTAGATGAGCTCGGGCCCAGAAAAGCCGTCGGCGTTTCTGGGTGTTGTTGATAAGTTTCAAGTTGCACTTCCGGATGTAGCGCCGAACTGTATTTACTGACATTGGTTTTCTGAAGTGTTCCTGTTTTTGATGCAGTGCCGCCTGAGGGATCGAAGGTCACGGGCATTCAGTGTCGGTTTTCGGCCTTGGTGCTTACTTGCAGTGATTTCTCCAGATTCTCTGAACCTTTTGATGATATTATGGACCGTAGATGATGAAATTCCTTAATTCCTTGCAATTGTACGTTGAGGAACATTGTCCATAAACTGTTCGACTATTTTCTCACGCGCTTGTTCACAAAGAGGTGAACCTCGCCCCATCTTTGCTTGTGAATGACTGAACAATTCAGGGAAGCTCCTTTTCTACCCAATCATGGCACCCACCTTTTCCCAAGTAGCCTGTTCACCTGTGGGATGTTCCAAACAGGTGTTTGGTGAGCATTCCTCAACTTTCTCAGTCTTTTTTGCCACCTGTCCCAGCTTTTTTGGAACGTGTTGCAGCCATAAAGTCTATGTTCATGATTATTTGCGAAAAACAATCAAGTTTATCAGTTTGAACATTCAATAGCTTGTCTTTGTAGTGTATTCAATTAAATATAGGTTGAACATGATTTGCAAATCATCGTATTCAGTTTTTATTTATGTTTAACACAACGTCCCAACTTCATTGGAATTGGGGTTGTACAAAAAACAATAACTACCAATTAGCTCACTCAAACATCATGTTCTATGTACATTACACATCTAACAATGTCTTAAAAATCACTTACAGAATAAATGTCAGTGTGAAACCTGGATGGTGGTAAACATGATTCTGTTTTTGGTTTTTTTTTTTTTTATTTCAGTGGAGCTTTGAGGCAGAAATTTTGTTAGTCAATTCCCAGCTCGAGTCCTTGTTTCAGGTTTGCAAGATAATATTTTTATAGTATAGTGGAAATGCCCAAAATGTCCTTTTTCACGCTAATCTACTTGGTCTTTTCCGCCTGGCACTTGAGACAGGTGGATTTCTCATTAATATGTGACATGTAAATGAGCTTTGCTGTGATTGGATCACTCATCTTGCCCAATTTAAATATGAAAAACAGCTTGGCTCTAATCGGTTCATACATCAGCGCGTTTGCTAGCGTCTAGAAGCTTGTGGTGACCAAGATTGCCCACAGCTCAATGATTACAAACATGACAAAATATTGAAATAATATATTGAAAATATTACAATATATTGAAATATTGAAAGTTTAAAAAAAAAAAAAATTATAACTCCTACCCTGCGTTGTTGCGATTGTTGATTTGAAGTTGTGTACCTCGGCGTAGCTAATCTGCAATTGAAAACACATTCCGGTCTTCCACTTTGCATCTTTTTCTTTCATCCTTTTTACTTTCTTTCACCGCTGAATTACACAAGCCAATTGACGTGCTCGGATGGTGACAACAA